>NW_028327181.1:44241453-44866453 GCF_987537825.1 Furipterus horrens | reverse complement strand
TCGCTGTCTGCCCGGGACCTGAACCACGCCAAAGCGGGCTCCATCCTGGCCAGCTACCTCAAGATGCTGCCTATGGGCCTGATCATCATGCCGGGCATGATCAGCCGTGCGCTGTTCCCAGGTAGGGCCGGCGCCGGGGGCTGTGCTGGGGCTGTGCTGGGGCTGCAAGCATTGCCAGGGGGAGGCAAAGGACGAATGTGAGCTGTCTCCTGGCCTGGGGGAGCAGGCAGCAGGATGGTCCTGGGGACCACAACAAAAGGGACAATGAAAGGGACGGCTTGGCCTAAGGCCCAAACAAGGACCACTAACTGCTAGGTACTTTGGGGGTGCGAACAAATTGCCACTGCCATTTCCTCATCTGAAAACTAGGCATTGACTTTCCATAACACCACGGGTCTGAAACCTCTGCGTGTGCTAAGCACGTCCATTCAGCTCCCAGTGGCTGGCACGGGCTGCCTTTGGGGGACACTGGGGCCGAGGTCTCCAGCACTGCCACACATGTGGCCCTGGGTGGTTCCTATCCACTTCCACCCCCTATTCATCAGTGTCCCCATCTGTACAAGGGTCTGAGCGAGGGACGAGGGAGCCCAGCAGATGGCTGCTCTGGGAGCTCAGGCCCAGGGAAAGGGGCTCCCGGACCCCTGGTGCGAAGGGACCCCCCCCAACCCACCTGTGCCTCCTTGTCCGCAGAGTGCAAGGCCTGCGTCTTCCTCAGAGGCCCCGCTTCTCCTCTCTCCCGCCCCTGGGCCCTCGGGGAGCCACACAGGTGATCACCAAAGGTCCTGCGGGTCATGTTGGGGGCACTCAGCTGTCGGCGGGGAGGCTGGGCCTGCCCATTGGCTACCTGCTCTGAGTGGCGCCTCCGGAGAGGGGCCTGGCATCCCCTCCGCTCGCAACACTCATCTGACACAGAGGAGGCCACTGAGGGCCGCCGGGGGCCATGGCCACGGCCAGAGCTGCCCGAGAGGCTGTCCTGGTCACTGAGGGTCACGTAGTCATCGTCGTCTTCCTCCTCCTCCTGATCTAGCCCGTTGGGGATCACTACCCCCTGGCCATCAGGGTCATCCTGGGTCATAGACAGGGGTGGCTGGGGCAGGGCCTGGCCTGGGCCTGGTGTCCTGTGCCGGGACACCTCCTCGTCTGGGCTCTCTGGGGCCCAGCCAACACCGTGGCCGTCCTGGGCAAGCACATCTGCCACAGGGACTGTCCGGGGCTTGGGCACAGGGGGCTGTGGCTTGGGGTCCTCCTCGGGGAGGCCGTTCTTGGCTGAGACATTGTGTTGGAGGGTGCTGGGTTCTGGTTCCTGGCTCTGCCTCCACAGCTGGGCCCCGGCCTGGGACGTGTCTCGGATCTTGATTCGGTTTATCTGGCTGGGCTGAGGGTTCCAGATGTTGGGGTCGATGATATTGATGTAGCCCAGGATGTCACTGCCCGGCTCGGGGTCCGGCTCCACCCACGTGGGCAGGTATTCGAACATGTTGGCACGTTCCAGGTTGAGCAGCCCTGGGTGGATGGGCAGGGGCGGCTCGAGCGCGTCTGCCGGCTGCTCGGCCAGGGCTGGGCCCCGCAGTCCCGGGGGCTTCCTGACCTCCTGCTTCTCCGAGGAGACCTTAGCGATCTCCTCAGCGCTCTTAGCTTTGACTAGCGCATACTTGGGGTTGACAAGCTTCTTGGCCACAGTGCCGGAGGGCACCAGAGGGACCACGGGGGGCAGCACGATGGGCTCAGGCTCGGGCTCCTTCTCCATGGGGATGCCCTTGAGGCTGACGCCGTGCGACGTGAGGTACAGCTCCTGGAACTGCCGGTCAAATGTCTCCACCACCTGGCCAGACAGCACGGAGATCACGTTCCGGTCTGTCCTCGCGGCTGACCATGTGAAGCTGTAACACAAGGCAAGGGGGCTGTCTAGTCGGGCAAGTGGGGCCCCAGGTCCCCCTGCAGCGGGCGTCCGAGAGCCACCAGGCACCCCACAAGCTGCTGTTCACCAGGCTGTGGCTAAGCCTGGAAGGGACTGAGAAGTGAGGGGGACAGGGGACGGGGCACAAGCCTTGGGGCCAGACCTGACTCTGGGTCCTCAGACAAGTCTCAGACACCACGCCTTCCCTCGCCTGCATAAAATAGCACAGCACTGCTTCCTCTGGGGGCCACAAGGCCCAGAGCAGCCTGGATACCTGGTGTCTTTGTCACCACCCACATTCTGAGTGGCAGTGCCCACCCCACCAGTCCCCTACAGGGCAGGGCTCACAGAGCTGGGCCACGGTCGTCCTCATCCTGCCTGGCCTGGCCCCGAGAGTGGCCTTCAGAGTGACCGCTCTATGGACCTAGGAAGACACAGCCTGGCCTGGCCCACACCCCACCTCCAGGCTGGAACAAGCCTCCCAGACAGAAGCCCTCCCCTGCCTGCTTCGGGAGACAGGTGAGTGGTGTGCGGGTGTGCCCAGCCCAGCTCACACTTCAGCAGTTTTGGGACCAATGAACCGGAATAACCAGGGTGTCATAAGGCAGGATTAAGGGCAGAAACCAGTTGGGATCCAGAGCCACCTCTCCCCCTAGCCCCTAGAAAGCAGGGAGTCACCTGTAGGAGCCACAGACGGCTCGATCTCCATCCACGAACATGAACTTCTGTGCCAGGGCTCCCTTGAACTTGGTGGCTGACCGCGTGAAGAACTCTGTTCCCCCGCTGCTTCGTACCCTGAGATTCTATGTTGGGGATTGAGAAACAGAATCACATGGCCACAGCCCTGGCCACACAGAGGGGAGGCCCAGCAATCTCTGCCCAGGGCTTCAGGGGGCTTTAGGGGTGGCCTGGCTGGGGAAGGATAAGGTGGTCAGGCCTAGAGAATGGTGGTGTGTGTGGGATCTGCAGGGCCAGGACCCAGGGGGGGCAGTGCAGGGATGGGAAGCTGGCGGGGGGGGGGGGGGTGCTGGTGCTGAAGGGCAGGTGCAGAAGGGTCTGGGCCTCGCCCGAGGGTGCCCGCAGAGCCGCAAGCAGGACAAGACCCTGCTGTCAGGCCAGTCTGGGGAAACACTGCTACAGGAAGTGGGGCTGCTGCAGGTCTTGAGCAGGAGGGAGACGTGGACACAGTTCAGAGACCCCAGTGGTGCCTGGGACCAGGAGCAGCTCAGTAAACGGTCCAATCCCACTCCTGTGGGGCTTGTGCTGTCTGGCTCCAGAGCAAGCCAGAGGCCCTGGGAGACCATGGGAGGGGGCGCTGAGACCCAGAGACAGGAGAGGGGGTCTCCCAGGAGTCACAAGCAGTGCCTCAAGTCCAATACCAGGCCACACCCGCCCTTCTCTGGACTCCAGCCATGAAGAGCCCTTTCGCCCTGGTTCGAAGTCTAAGGTATCTGTGAGCTGGGCACTGCTCAGTGGCAGGGCTGCCCCCACCCCCAGAAGGAGACTCTAACTCTGAGGGAGGGCAGGACAAGCCCCGAGACCCAGGAGAGGAGGGGATGGCTGGCGGCACCCCAGCCCTCAGGCCTGGAAGGAGCTGTGGGCTCACTATGTAAGCAGTGCCCCCCAGGGCTTTAGAAACACACTGCTGTGTCCCCCACCCCCACCCTTTAGGGTCCCTGTGGGTGGGCTGGGAACTTCACTGTCAACATGAGCCCCAACATGAGCCCTAGGAATCTAACCTGCCCAGAGCAGGAACTCCCTGAAGGGCACCCCCAGGGTCTGCTTTTCAGGCCCCTGCCAGCTTTAGGCCCTGGGCTATTTCACCTTCTGGGACTTCTGCTGTCCCCCTCAACCGCTCCCTGGCCTCAGCTTACTGCCTGCCCACTCGGTCTATGTTCCCTGACCCCTGCTGAGGTCCCTAGCAGCAGACAGCGATGACTGACCAGGACACCACACTGGTGGTGATGAAGAATGGCTGCACCTGGGAGAGGCTGGCCTGTGAAGACAGGGATGAGGGACCAAAGTCAGGGTTAGCGTTGCAAGTACAGGAACACAAAGGCCTGGCGACCAGAGCAGCAGTTTGTTTTAAGACACATGAGGACTTCAGCGGAGAGTGGGCAATGGAGAAGAGTTCAGCTGGGGGCGCTGACAGACCCTACAGCTGCTCAAGGGCCTGGCTCGGCCCTGGGGGAAGCGGGAGCCATGGGAGAATTCAGAGCAGGGAGTCATGAAGTTAGAGCCGCACCTTGGAAGAGGGTGGCATCCAGCAGAGGACATGTGAATGAAGTGGGGCAGAGGACAAGGAAGGGGCTGCTGTGGGCGAGGGAGGGGGGCCTGAGTCAGGGCGGGGGCCACATGGAGAGGAGAACAGGTCTGAAAGCCAGAGTCTGCCCGCCACTCCTGTGCACAGCCTCCCGGTGCTCCTGCTGGCCATCCTTTCTGTGACAGGCCGCAGACCCCGCTGCTCGGAGGCCGGGGGCAGGTCACGGGTGCCCACCTGGCTGTGAGGTGCACAGTGGCTCTGCTTGAAAGGCCAGCCCCCGCTGCCCCCAGGTGGCCTGTCTGCACACAGCGCATAGCCAGCTCAGCAGGAAGCTGGCTGCAGCCCAGGACAATTAGTGCTCGTGACTTTGCACCTAACACAGAGCAAGCTCAGGACCAGAACTCGGGGCAGAGAGCCTGGAGGCAGTACAAGCCCTTCCTTGTCATCTGGGCCCGACCACAGCCAGCTCCACGGCTCCTGTGGGCTCCTGGCCCAGCGTTCTGTGTGCTGGGCCAAAGGCCCCTCCTTGGTCTCACTTCCCCTCTCCCCAGTGTCTGTCCCCACCCACCCCAAACCCTGTCCTGCTGGAGGGCTCAGAGGTCGCCACCTACATCTCAGAGAGACTCAACTCCGCATCAGAGGCACCAGATTTGCTGTGTGGCTCGAAGCAAGTCTCTGGCCCTCCCTGGGCCTCAGTCTCCTTGTCTGCACCTGGGAACTGGCCTCAAATCTAAGGCCTATTAGCCCTGGGGCTAAGCAGCAGGTGGGACCTCCTAGCAGTGGCCATGCCCCTCCCCCGCCTCCTATCAGCTCCCAGGCCTGTTTTCCCGGGTGCGCCCCACCCCACGGGGCCTGGCCCAGATGAGGTAATGTCTCAGGAGTCAGGGCTTAGGTGAGCAGTAGAGACTTCCACAAAGCTGCATTGTCTCTGAGCCCCATGACACCCCTGGCAGAACACAGCGTGCGAGGCAGGACACCGGGGAGAACAGCCACTGGGCTGGCCCAAGTGGGGTGCCCTGCGCAAGTCCTTGTATCTGTGGAGCCTCAGTTTTCTCATGCCTGCCAGTGGCCGTGGTGGGTTCCTGAGAGTACATCAGGGGACGATGGCCAGGCAGCACGTCACCTGCGCCGAGGGCAGCTCTGCCCCAAGCGTGGAGGGGGCAGGGTGGGGTGGGCACTGGGGATGGGGCAAAACTGCAACCCTCTGCCCCACACCCCCCACCAGGGCTCCTGTGCTCGTACAGAGATGTACCTTGACCAGGTACTAAGTCCCCAGACTTCAGCCTCGACCGATGGCAGGCAGACAGGACAAGCCCACCCCACTGTGGGTGGGTCGGGGTGGGTCAGGGCGTTCTTGAGCTCCAGTCAGACAGGGCTCCAGTCCTGGTGCCAACCAAACACCAATCAGGCCTCTCTATGCCTCAGTTTCCTCATCCGTGCAATGGGCCTCCCCACTCTTTCACTGCAGGGCTGCTAGGAGGGCTGACTGGACCCATAGTGAATGGAGGTCGGGACGGGTGCTTCATAAATACAAGGTGACCACAAAGGACCAGAAATTCTCTTGAGTGGCATGGACTCAGGTTCAGGGGAGCCAGGACTGAGCTGTCCATGAGGGCCAGGTGGGCTCAGAGGGCAGGAGTGACTTGCCCTTAGTGTCCCAGTGGGTGGGGTCCAGCCCCTGGGCCTGAGGACAGACTCCAGCTATACCGTGGTGGCTCTTTCGCCCCCACCCTTTGCAGGGGCCTGCTGCCATCTCCTGGGCCTGAGGAGGAGTGGGGGGCCCAGAGATACATCCTGACCAGGCCTGGCCAGTGACAGCAAGATCGAGTGCAGGAGAAGAGGGCCCACGTCCCCATGTGCTGGGTGCCTGGCCAGCCCCTGCTCTCTCCTGGAGAGCCTGTTTCACTCTGTGACAGGGGAGGAGCCAGTGCTCACCCTGGCCATCACCTGGCCGTTGCGGAGCTGGGGTGGGAAGCACCTCTGTGAACCCTTGGGGTGGGGGGACTGGCAGGACTGTGCCAGCTCAGCTCCAAAACTTTGCTGGAGGGATGCCCAGCTCTTCCCTTAGGCTGGGTTGCTCAGCCTCAGCGCTGCTGATATTCTGAGCAATGCTCTGTTGTGGGGCTGTCCTGTGCATCATAGGTATTTACCAACATCCTGGCCTCTACCCACCAGATGCCAACAGTACCATCCCAGTCGAGACCATTAAAAATGTCTCCAGATGCTGCCCAGTGTCCCAAGCCAGCAAACCCCTCTGTCTGAGAAGCACTGCCCCACTCCTGACCCATCACAGATGCAGGCCGGATCAGAGACGCCAGCAGGGGGAGGGAGGGGGCCCTTGGACACCAGCAGGAAGCTGCCTGTCCAGCACAGAACCTGAGCTGCAGGCTGAGCCCTTGCACCCTCCCGAGCACCTTCCCACGGCCGTCTGGGCTGGGGTTTCTTCACTCATCAGAGCTGGGTCCAGCCTTTGCCCAGTGGCTGCTGGTTTTTCCAGCTTGTCTGCACAGAGCCAACTGGCTCTTCGGCTCAGTCAGCATCACACGGCTACCATCCCGTCCTGGGCTAGGAGGCCCGGCCCGCCTCCCACTGGCTCTGGGGCACCCCTTGGCACCCAGTGTCACCCCCAGTCACCCCCAAACGTGGCCTGGCCCTGGACCCTGCGGAGGGTGAGAGCGCTGGGTCTTCTTCGGAAGGCCTCTTCCTGTTTGCAGTATAGGGCCACCGTCCCACATTCTCTGCCTGAGGCCCGTCAGGGGCCAGGTGCTGCAGAGGCTGTGAACCTCATTCCTGGGGAGGTGCTCATGCGTGCCGTCCTGAAAACCAGGAGGGCAGCCATGTCCAGAACGTACTGGTCTGAGCACAAAGCTCAGGAGGCAGGAGATGCGAGGCGCTGCCTGGAGCAGGCGCAGGCCCAGGTGCCCGTGCATGAGGGTGGTCCCTGGCTGGACCATGGCTCAAAGGAGGCAGGGAAGCCCCTTGGCACTCAGACCAGAGCTTGGGTCTCCTGGGAGGGGCTGTGCCTGTCCTCAACCAAAGACAGGATGGGAGGGGAGCTCATTACTGAGTGTCCTGCCCCCACGGGGCCTCCTTCACTCTTCACAGCAGCCCTGCCCATTTTTAGACAAGAAAACTGAGGCCCAGAAAGACTCAACGTCTCTGTCCAAGGCTACAGTGCAGCCGGCAGAGCTGGGGCTCAGGCCTGGTTCCTGGTGTAGCCCCTAGACTGGCACCTGACACTGCCGTGGTCACAAGTATGACCCCACACGTGCAACTTGTACCCTGGGCCTGTAGGATCTGAGGGCAGGTTGAAGCAAAGCCGGCTGAGGGCGAGCCCAGGATTCCCGGCGAAGGAAGTACTCCCAAGACAGGTCCGGGCCCAGCCGGCCCGCGGGCAGGGAGGTGGGCCGTGTGGGCAGGCCCCAGACAAGGTGACACTTGGCCAGGGCTGGGCCCATAGGAGCCTCTGGCCACCAGCCCAGGCTGTTGAGGGCGCGGGCTTAGAGGGAAGGATGAGCAGGCCGGGGTCACACGTTCCGTATCGTGAAGGCACCAGCTCCTGGACGTATCACACTGCAGTCCCTGCCGCCTTCCCGAGTGCAAGGAGGTGGCTAGCGGGCAGGCTGGAGCGGGGACCCCCGGGCGGGCTGCCTCTCCTGCGCCCTCACTGCAGCTTCACTTTCCAGCGGCGCATGGGGGAGCAGGCCTCGTCCCCACACCCCGTCCTCTGCCCCAGGGCCGGGGTTTATAATTTCTGTTATTACCAGAAGCTGTGTAACTCCCCTTAGCTCATAGAGCACTTTCATAACCACTGTCTCCTCTCATTTCCTCCTCAAACGACCCTATGAAGCATCACCATAGCAATGAGGTGCTGGAGGCTCAGAGAGGTGAGGCCGTGCGCCCAAGGCCCACGGTGGCCCCACGGGCAGGCGCAGCCCCCGTCAGGGATGCCAGGCACCAGGGCTCGGTGAGCCCACATCCATGCTGACTTCCTGCTGCTGGCTTTTAGCTTCAGCCCAACCTGGAGGCCAAGGACACGGAGGCCAGTCCCGGCGTCCCGCAGGCCGCGGGTTCCCGCCTGTCCTGTGGTAACCTAGTACGGGGGGCCTTGAGGCCCCTTCTGGCTCTGGCATTCCACATTCCCACAAAGCTATGGGGCGGCGCCAGATCCTAAGGCCCCCAAACCCACTGGGGCGTGAGGGGCAGGGCAGGGCAGGCGGGTGGGTGGTGCGGGCCCAGCCTTACAGGGAGGGAGCTGTTTAGCCTCTGGGCCAAGTTCTCAGCGCAGTTCTACCTGCCTGCCACGTCTGGGCGCTCCAGTCACTCTGAACGTGCCAAACACTGTGAGGAGACTTGAATTTGGGGGCTGGGTGACGGACAGGGGCTGAGCGTTCAGCTGCAGGTTCAGGCCCCGGCTCCGCGTGGACAGGTGTACTCCTGCCTCAGCGTCACACGCTATGAATGCGAGCGGCTAAGGAAGGTGACGTGTGTAAAACGCAGCACCCCTGGGCGTGTGGCAGGGGCGCAGTGGGGCCGTGCCTATCTGGTCGTGGTCTGGACAGAGAGCCCTGAAGCTCTCTGACCTGCTGCCCGCAGGGCCAGGGCCAATGTAGCCCGACACGTTCCAGACCTCTCCAGAAAGAGCTGACTGCCCGGGACTCGGTCCTCAGTGCTAATTACACAGCAGGCGGTATGGCAAGGGCGCCTGGGGCTTGGGTCAGCCCACCAAAGAGACCACACAAAAATGTCCCAACAGCTAGAGACTCGCCATGCGGAGAGCTCACGCCCATTGAAAAGGCGCGGCTGGGGTGGGGGGCGTACTTGACAGACGCCAGCAATTACAGGCACAGGTGCCCAGCCCCTTATTAACCAGCCTGGCGTCTCGCCCGCTCCTGGGATTGTGTTCAGATCACAGACCTAAAGCCCGAGGAAGTCTGATGTGTCGGAGGCCATTCTCAGCCAGAGGTCTTTGGCGCTGGCCCCAGTCCCCTCTCTCACTTCCTAGCCGTGAATGATGCCTGGGCAGCGGTGCCTCCATTTCCTCACCTGTAAAATGGGGGCAGCTGGGTATTCACGTGGCGTAAACGAGTTAGCCATGCAAAGTGCCAGGAAGCACTAGCTGGTTTTATGCACACTGATCTATACTCTCTGCCTGAGGGATGGGCTGCACAGAACAGGTGCCAAGGGATGTCGGGGTGGAAGGAGGGCTCCCTCTGTCCCCAAGCAAAGTGCCAAATGCCAGGGTGTCTGTGCAGGGGAGGCCCGCCACACTGGCTTACATGCCCCTCTGCTGGACCAATGAGGGCCTGGAGCCCAGAGTGGGTAGGGGATGTGCTCAAGGACACACAGCAAAGCAGTGCTAACAATCAGGCCCATCGTGACCCTGCATGGCTGCTCCATGGTGTCCCCCCACATGGCCAGTTCGGCTCTGCTCTGATACCTCAAATCCACTTTAACTCTGCAGCTATCAGGGAAGCCTTCCCTGACCTCAGCCCAAGGGAGCTTCCTCTGTCGGAGCCACATCCTAAAACTTATGTGTGGGCATTATAGACATAGATTTTGGCTTAATCTCAAGGAAGAACTTCCTGGGGGTCAGAGCTCTCCAGATACCAGATGTGAACTGCTGGAGCCAGGGTAGTGAGCACCCTGTCCCTGGAGGTGTGTAAGCAAAGACAGGTAACCAGCATGGCATGGGCTGCTTTGAAAGGAAGGACATGTGATATAGCACCCTTACATGGGTTCTGGCACCTGGCCAGCAGGCCCTTAATCAATGTTTATCTTATCTCCCACTGTTGGAGATACTTAGTGCCCTGTCCCTTGGGGCATTGAAGCAGAGGCTAGGGGACTGCCTGACAGGAGGCTCCCAGGGTGACTGAACTCTGTGTGCCTGGCACAGGGCTGTCTCTAGCGGGCAGGTGCAGTGTGTCTGTTGAGAGCAAGTTGGCCATCACGACCAGCTGGCTCACCTTGAGGTGTCCCGGGTGCATGCGGGCCCGCTCACACATGTGCAGGAAGTACTTGACGTTGCTCTCGTCCAAGATGATGTACACGGCCACCTTCCTTTTGAAGCCAGCATCCAGCAGGTCCTTAAAGATGTCTACGTCGGTGAACATGTCCATGACCACAGCTATCACCTGGGCAGAGGAAGAGGCACCAGGGCCATCAGGCAGGACACACAGCCCGCCCACACCTGACACCCTCTCTGGGTGCTGCTCCAGCCCTGCTCCCCGAAGCCTCAGGCCTGGGACTGGGAAGTGCCAGGCTGGGTGCCTAGGCTCAGCATGCCACACTTAGACACAAGTCTCAGTCAGCAGCACACAGCGGGCTATGCAGCAGCAGGGAGGTGAGGAGAAGCTCTGCTCCCCTAACACAGACTCCAGGAGACCATGTGCTGGCCCCTGGCAGGTGAGGTGTGAGGGAGGGAAGGAGAGAAAGCCGCATGGGAGGCCGGAAGCAGTTGGCTCTCAAAGGTCCTGGAGCCAGACAGGGGCTGCGTCCTGAGGGTCTCCTTCCAGCCAGGGGCCCTGTTTCAGCCTGTTCCTGGGTTATATTGCTGAGTGCGCCACCCACTACCCAGGGATGCTGAGATGGACCAGATGTGTCAACAGCCAGGAGTCAGGGTGCAGCTGGTGCGGCCGCTCACGGAGGTCGCCCACGTGTCCCTGGGTTGCTGTGGACTTTGGCAGGCTCCCTTGCTGCCCAAACCTGTACATGTGCTCCTCCTGTCGTTGGACAACCTCTGCCCACAACAGCTTCCCTCCACCTTCTTGGGCTTGGCCCAGGGCAGAGCCCCAGGGGTCAAGGTGCACCTACCTACCCACAACCGAGGACAGGGCAGTGTGGAAAAGTCTGCTGGCCTCAGGGGTGGCCAGCAGGCGCTTGCACCTGGGGAGGCTCAGCGCCCATTAGGCACTAGCCTCCGGTCTCCCATCCCGCCCGGCAACAAAGGGGACCACGGCAGACAGGTTCAGTGCTGCCGGCCCAGGCTGGCGCCCCTGCCCTGTCCTAGGTCTGAGGACCTCCTGGAACAGCCTTACCAAGAAGCAGGGGACATGCTCTGGGTCACACATCAAACTGGTGACACTCAGGCTAGAACCCACCCAGGCCTATCAGGGAGTCAAGCCTACCCCCACCCCCAGCAAGAGGAGGCCTGGCAGGCTCCCCCCGCTGGGATCCGCAGACCCAGGGCAACAGGGAGGCAGCCGGGGCCTGCCAGCGGTGAGGCTGCACAATCCAGCGAGTGCACCAGGCTGGCTCTTCGGGGGCCTCAGGCCCTGGCCCTGTCACAGACATGGTCTCTGTGTGACCCTGAGCAAGACAGCTAGCTTTTGTCATCAGGACGAGAAAGTGCCCAGCTTTCTCGTCTGTACGACGGGTCCCGTGGAGCTGAGACAGCCAGCGTCCCCACGACTATGCCCAGGGTCCTCTCTGTCCCCAGGAGACAACTGCTCTGGCTTGGAGCCAGGGGCATGCAGATGTTGGCACTAGATTCAGGCAGGGGCTCCTGCCCGAGAAGCCGTTTGAGGACAGGCCAGAGATCGCTAGGTGAGTAGGCGGTGAGGGCCCACGTGGCTCCTATGCCAGGGCTGAGTGAATGCACGCGGCCTTGGCTTCACCAGTGGAGTGATGAGGCCCTGAGGAGGGTGGGTGGCAGCAGACACTTCCCATCTGGGACCCCACAGCCCCAAAGCCCCGCCAGCCCTGGGACCTCGTTGGATGAGCCACTGCTACAGGCCAGCAGGCTCACGTGCCACCCTGGGAAGGCACAGCCAACGTGCCTCTCCCTGGAGCAGCCACCCCCATCTCTTTGCCCTCGTCCCCATCCATCAGATGGTTCAGGCTTGGTTCCAGGCCCTGCCCACCACGGCAGATGGGGGCTTGCCCTGGGCTGGGGCTGGGGGACGTGCCCCAGCAGGACCCGTTCCATGTCCGTCCTTCCCCACGTCACCCTCTGGCAGACAGGGTGCCTGATCCAGGGCCCATCTGCTGTTGGGCTGGATCTGTTGGGGCCTGCTCCCCACCATGGGTCCCTCAGGGGTCCCGGGGCTGAGAGCTGCTCTCTCCAGGCACAGAGCCTGGTGCCAGGGGAGGTCAAAGGAGGACCTGTAACAGGTGCCAGCTAAGGCTGGGGGTGGAGGGGTGCTTGGCGCTCCCCATGGAGGCCCCACAGCGTGCTCAGTCAGAGCCCGGAGGCTCTCGGCAGCCTGAGCCTGCACACACTTCACTGTTCTGTACATGGGAAAGCTGGGGCCAGAGACTTGAGATTGGAACCCAGGGTTCCACACCCCAACCTGGAGCGCCTTCTGCCCTAGAGAGCACAGGCTAGTGCCAGGCCTTGGGCTGCAGGAGGGTTTCAATGACGCCAGCAACAGCTGCCTGTTCAGTCCACAGCCGTGCTGCAAGCAGCGGTCCTTCTCACCTCACACATGAGGAAACTGAGGCACAGAAGGGCTCCCCACTCCCTGGCCCGGGGCCGTGTGAGCTCATCAAGGGCAGGGCCTGTCTGGGCCCAGCTAAGAAGGGGACCCTCAGTTTGCCGTCTGCCACAGGGGCGTTGGCCTGGCCCATTCAGTCCGTCAGGTCGCACAGCGAAGGCTGGAGCACAAAGCTACCGGCCCTGCCTGGAGGTAAACACCAGCCACTTCCTGTGGCCCAGCCCACGTGTTCCCCACGGAGGGCCAGGGCAAGGCGAGGGCCAAAGCCACAGGAAAGACAGAGGCCAGGCTGGGCTGGGAGCCTGCCCCGCCCGACGCGTGCTAGAAACCACAGGGTGAGAGGCGGGTGGCCTGGGTCCCAGCACCGAAGCTCGCTCCTTGTGACCACAGGAACTGGCAGCATTCCTGGAGGAGGGGGTGGCAGGCATGTGCACACTCTGTCCTCTAGGCCTGGTGTCGCCGCGGAGCCGACGGTGCAGCTTCAGCCCCACAGCCCTGAACCTGTACAGATCACGCAGGCCAATCCCCAAGGGAAGGAGGGAGCAGGTGGTCCCCGAGTCTTAGTCACAGGAAAGCCTCCCCTCAAAGATGCAGCCACAGAATAGGGAGGGGCCAAACACCATAGAAATACACTGGTTCCCAACACAGCAGCAGGGTGAAGGCTGGAGGATGCCTGGGGTGGGGGTGGGGCTGTGCCAGGGCTGGAGTGGAGGGGACATCGCAGGGGCTGGTGTCAGCGCCAGGCTTGGCTCCTCGTACCCTCTCTTCTCGCGATGAGGTGGGAGTTGTGCCCTGTGTGCGAGCACCCCCCCCCCCTTTCCCTGCTGCAGGCTGGTCACCCAGCAGACCCACATCCTGCCTCCCATTGGGTCCAAAGGCCCCATCCCCTCCATGTGGCCAGGGCCGCTCTCAGGTCTCCCCAGCGCCCATCCATCTCCCTGAAGCATCCGTGAAGGGGGTGAACACCACTGTGGCCCAGAGGGGAGGGGCCCAATCCCAGGTCTCACCTGGGACATGGGTATCTGCCCCAGGCCCCGACGGCCCACCACGAGCACCTCCCTCACCCAGATGGTTACCAGAGGAGGAGGGGGACTCAGGCAAGAAGGGCAGTGTCTGAGCACAATGGAGCAGCAACTCCCCACCTGTGGCCACCGCCCCAACAGACAGGGCCTGAGGCCTGCTGCCAGCACTGGTGGCATGGCCCAGGGGCACTGAGTGAGTGCCCCACCACCACCCCCAGGCCCTAGCAGCAGTCTGACCCCTGGCAAGGACAGAGCGGGACCCGGGCTGGAGCCACGGGCTCCAGGCCTTGGTATGACATTGGGTGAGCATGTCCCTCTGAGTCTCAGTTTCCTCATCTATAAAGTGGGGACAGTTGGTGTGCTGCCCAAGGCCATCCCTGCCAGGGGTTCCCCAACTCCCTGTGCCTTTCCCGGTGGTGGTGTGGCTCCAGACTATCCCCCTGGGTGGGTACGTGGTGACTGTGGGCATGTGCATCCATTCCCTCAGGAAGTTGTAATAGCTCCTTGCATGGCTGGAGCAGCCCCAGGCCTGCTCAGCAGACAGCAGCTGTCGCTCTCCTGCGTCCTGCTCCTCATGCCAGCCTGAGGCTGCTCCCCAGACCCCCATCGCCCTCCGGAGTGGACAGCCCGAGATCTCAGCCGCCGCCTCCCGCTCCCCTCTGCACCAGCTTGGAAAGACAAAGGGCACGCTGTGGGCAGTCCAAAGGGTGGAGACAATGGCCATCAACCACAGGGTTCAACCTCCACTTCCAGCCACAACAGCAGAACGAAGCCTGCACTTACCCTCGCCCTAACAGTAAAAACCCGGCAGAATCTATGAAGTCAGAACCTGCAGGCAGCACAGCCAACACGCGCTCCCTGGGAAGAGGGAACAGGGAGGCGCGCTCCCTCTAGGCCGCGCTCGGAGGTGCCTGAGCTGAGCAACCAGGGCATGCCCGGGATTTGCAGGGCACATACGAGACAGGAGTGGGCTGCACAGAACCAAGGCCGGAGATGGCAGAGGGTGCCCTCGAGCCTGCAACGGGTGACGGCACAGCACGTGCACAGTAGGGAACCATGGAGACTGGGGCAGTCGCAGGCTCACACAGGAGCAGGGCCCACAGGTGAGCCCCTAGGAGGACACTGCCCAAGGCTTGCCGGACTTTTTCTGTCAAGGCCAGAAAGTAACAACTTCAGGGTGTTAGAGCAGAGGACGGCCACAGAGGTGCAGGAGCACGTGCATGTGCCTGTGCCCATCCCTGCGGCAGCGGCAGCGGCAGCGGGCCAGGCTTGGTCCAAACTGTGCCGACTCCCACACTGGACTAATGGCGCTGGTCCCACTTAACAGAGCTCAACAGCAAACTCCCAAGTGTTCAACTGTTTCCAAGCAACTTCACTGCATCCCAGAGCAAAGCTCCAAATACTTAAAGGAAAAAAAATCAAGCTTCAGCACTCCACAAAGTAAAACCATCTGCTAGCCAATAAAACATACATAAACAGAAAAATAATGACCCTCATGAGAAGAAAATATCTATCAATCAAAACTAACCCAGAATGGACACAGATGTTAGAATGGGCATCTGGAGACATGAAGACAGTTATAACTGTATTCTATATGTGCAAAAAGTGACTTAGAGACAGGGGAGATATATTTTTTTCTAACTCCAACTTGAACTTCAAGAGGTGAAACAATTCAACATTTAAGATGCAAGATACCCAGGACAGGACTCACAGCAGATTCCACACTAAGGAGGAAAGATCAGTGAACTTGAAGACATCAAGAGAGCAACGCAGAACAACACGCAGAGAAAGAGGCTGAAAAACCAGGAAGAGCTTCACTTCAAAGGTCTAATATGAGCGTCATTAGAGCCTCAGAGGTACCAAAGCAGAGGGTGGGGGTGGAGGTGGGGGGAGACGAAAATCATTGCAAAACTAATGGCCATAAAGCATTTCCACGTTTGATGAGAACTATACATCACAAGCTAAGGAAGTTCAATGAACTCCAAGCAGACGGGACCAAGAAAACTATGCCAAAGCAGCTCACAACCACGTCACTTAAAATCAGTGATGAAGAGAAAATCTTAAAGGCAGCCAGACGAGAAGAGACCATTCATTGCACACTGAGGAGCAAAGGTTTCTCCTCGGAATCAGCACAAGCCTGAGGACACCAGAGCAACATCTTGAAGGTCCTGATGGGAAAACTATTGACCTAGATTCCACACCCAGTACAAGAGGGACTGAGTCCCACATTCCAGGGCTGGAATCCCTCAGCAGACCTACACCACAGTCACTGTACAGATGAAGCGGCTGAGGCCCCAGGGGACTGCAGCTGCTCCCTAGAGGATGTCCAGCACCTCCCACCACCACCACCACCGGGGGCCTGAAAGAGACAGGAATTACTGCTATCCTGCCCCCAACCCCATTCTCTGTGGGAGGGCGGGGGCAGACCTGGCTGTGGTACCTCCGTTTCCCATGTTCTTGTCATGGACCTGCACTCTGAAAGGCCAGGAAGGTTCTCCAAGCACTGAGGATGCTCCCCAGGCAGTGTCTCCGCCCAGCCCCCAACTCCTGGTGCTCTCCAAGCCAGTTTGCCCATCTGCTGGCTCCAGAGACCTGCCACCGAGTTAAGTCCAGCCTCCCTGGTAGACAGGGAGCAAGCCTGTGATGACAGTAACAAGCCATGGCCAGCTTGCGGACGCTCGTAAAGGAACGAAGAGGGGCAGTGATGACCACTCACACTTCCCAGGGGGGTCGCTGTTGGCAGGTGGCAGGGGCCTCCTGCTCCCAGGCTCCTCTCTCAGTGGGGGATCCCGTGTATATTGTAGCTGTGACTCCACCCACTGCCTCCCAGAGCCACCCCAGGTACAGAAATGAAGCTCCGACCGTCAGTGCTGCCCAGAGGGTACATGCCTCGGGGCCTCTGGGCTCTGCCCCCTTCCCTGGTGGCCTGTGCTGAGCGCCACTTCACTTGTAGCCTCAGTTCTTCTTCCTGGGGACATTGGGGTTTGGGGTGGACGACCTGCGGTCTCTCCCCTCCAACATTCATTAGCTCTGGCATCTTTTCTGCCCTCTGGACGATTAAGACAGAAGCCTCATTAGGGCCAATTAAAGGCGACAGAGAGCGCCGCATGGCTGAAGCAGGATGGGGTTAGGAAGCACATACTTGTCCCGCCCAGAGCCCTCTCACGAGGCGGCCCGGCTCAGGAATGCTGCAGAGACAGGAGTGGGCAGAGTGTGGGGACGGCCACCAGGTGCCCAGGGATGTGCCCTTCGGATAAGACCAGAGGACAAGCTGCCCCACTTCCCACCAGGCCTGCAGGTGCAGGATCCAGCCAGCCAGACCCCCACCACTGTCAGCGAATGGTGCACAGTGAGGATTTTCAGACTGGAAAATTGCAGAATCATGCGTTCAAAAGCCTTTAAAACCTTAGCTTCTCCAGGGTCCAAGAGTGACACTGTGGATTCATGGAGCACCCCAACCCCCCAGGAAGGCAGGCTGAGAAGACTTGCCCAAGGTCACACCGCAAGCCAGGGAGGAGGCCCCGAGCCACCTGATGCCCACATCCCCGCTATGGCACTCCTCCAAGCCCCCGCTTGGACTCCTCTAGGCCAGAGAGCTCACCCCTTCCCCACCCAGGCTTCTCCCAGAGAGAGGTGGCAGGGGAGGGGTGAGGATAAGGTACAGGGAAGGAGGGAAGGGAACTGGCATTTCCTGAATGCCACCTCCACGCCAGACGCCACACCGAGTGCTTTCATACCCCTTCCTCCGACCCAAATTCCACGACTGAGGCAGCGGCATCATCACCACGGCACCAGGGCAGCCTGGCTAGATGACAGCAGAGCTGGGGGTCAAGCCTGGGTCTGCGTCGTGACGGAGTGAGGTCGGTCCTTCCACAGCCCCACGTGGCATTTAACCTGGGAAGGCGCCTGAGCCTGGGGGTCACTTGGACCCCACAAGGGAGGCTGTGCAGCCCACCTGGGCCAGGGCCTGCCGGGTTACGGGGTGTGGTCCTGGTGCGTTCAGCGTCCAGTGGGTGCTCATGACTGCTACTGCCTTAAGACAAGTGCCCAATCTCCATTTTACAGATGAAGAAACTGAGGCCCGAGGTCATGGAGCAAGGAAGTAGCTGAGCTGGGCAGGTGAGGCAGGGACTTCTGAGAATACCAGCTTCCAGCTGCTGGCCCCGGGGGAGAGACCCTTGGCTTCAAGGTGAGCCCATCAAACCAGGGAGACTCGGGTTCTGTGGAGCCCAGTGCAGGCTGGCTGGCCACACCGAGGAGTGTGGTACGACCCGCGGTAGGCCATGGCCTGCTCTGAGCCTCAGTGCCCTGACCTGTGATGGGAGCATGATGACAGGCCCCACCTCACAAGGTCGAGGGAGGGCAATGCCTGCAGGGGTGAGGCTGCCTGCCCAGTGCTCGGGAGCTCCTAGCTCTCCCCAAACTCTCAAGTAAGATGCAAACGCATTGGGTAGGAAGCCTGTGCAAAAGACAGGAGCCAACAGCTGGGATTGCTATCAGATGGTTCCCAGGTGGCAGGTGAGGGCCCTGGGCCCTGGGCTGGGAATCGCCAGAAGCAGCAGGAAGCAGCTCCCTGCATGTGCTGTGTGTTCCTGGGACAGCTGACTGGGCCACCCAGGGGTCTCCTGAGGTGTTGCAGCTGCCCTGGTGTTGCCCAGCTCAGGGACAGAGCGAGCCTTCCGTCCTGGTGTGCAGGCATCCACGGTGGCCTTGGGTCCCCCCGCCCTCTCCACGCCAGTCCTGGTGTGCTGCCCCTCACGGACAGCCCAGTGTTGGGGAGCCTGATGGGGATAAGGAGAAACACTTTTCCTGTCCTGAGCCGAACTGGAGAAAGGCAGCGAGGCTCCGGTGCTCCCAGGAGGGCCTGGCTCAGGAAGAACAGCCAAGATGCGGCCTCTCCCCGGGGAAGGGGGCGGAGCCTGCAGACCGGGGTTCAGGGCCCAGATCCTTCAGTTATCAGCTCTGTGACCGGAGGGGAGTCATTCGCCCTTGCCGCCCTACTTGGCCTCAGCTTTCTCGTCTGCACACCTACTTTGTGGAGTTGCTGGGAGAACTACAGTGTAGGTCAAGTGCCCACTCAGCACCTGGCACACAGCTGATGCTCAGTGAATGCCTCATTACAGCACTTTTATTCTCCTGGAGCTAAGTCATCAGCAGGACTTCAACATGTGATGTGGGGCCTGGTAGAAAACATAGGGGCTTCATGAGGCACTGAGAAACCTGGCTCGTGTCCCTTCCTGCCAGGTGGCCCTGCCCCTGGGTCTCTGTTCCCAAGCCCTGGCCTGCCTGGCATGAAATCAGGTTCTAGGCTAGCCACGGCCACTCATCCTCCCTCAGTTTCCTCATCAGTACAGCACTTGCCCCTGCCCCTGGGGCCTCCACGCAGGCTGCCGGGCTGCTAAAGGGGTCCGACCAGGGGCCTGGTCCCGTGGGGCAGCGGGAGGACTCCCACCTTCACCCTCCCTGACCCAGTCCAGCCTCGTCCCTGTCTCACAGAGGCTGCAGCCAAGTGAGCCCGGAGCTCATCCCTCCTGGGCATGACGCTACAGGCCCGCCCTCTGGAATGCAGCTGGAACCCCAGAGCAGGGTTTTTCCAGATAAACCCCTGGCTCTGGGGGTAGGGGGATGGGCAGGCAGATAACCATCCACCTTTGAAAGCGGGAGCCCACTGGCTGCCGTGACTCAGTGGCAGCAGCCCAGCCCCGGGGCCCTGGGGGAAGGGGGCCCATGCTCTGGCCAGGCAGCTAGACAGTGGGATCCCCGTTCTAGGCCTGCACTGGTACCAAGGGTGAGAGGGAGAGTCGAGGCGAGGGGAAAAGAAGTGACTCATGGGGAGAGAGACGGTAGGAAGGGCTCGCAGGCGGGCGGCCAGGCGAAGGGCTCTGTCAGCATTTGTCAGCACCCGTTGGCGTCCCGGCCCAGCCCCGCGGAGCCTGGGGAGCAGTCGGAGCAGGAGCAGGGAGGCGGGATGGTTGCGGTAGCTGGGGTGAGCTGCCCCTCCCTGCCCTGTCCTGGAGGCCGAGGGCAGCACAGGCCTGATCGCCCCCTCACCCAGGAAGTACCAGGTGACCTTTGAGAGCCTCAGTTTCTACATCTGAAAAGTGGGGAGCTGGCACTACCTGAGATTATAAAGTGCCTCGCACCCAATAAACAGTAGTCATTGTTATTGCAGGTGGCTTACGCACACAGCTATGTTGGCCCCGGGTCCCAGGGCGGATATGACAGGGAAGCAGACGGGCTGGTGCGGTGGGGTGTGAACAACTACCTTCTCTGTGCCTCAGTGTCCCCGTCTGGAGGGTGAGGCACTTGGCCTCATTGCCTGACTCCTCTTCTTTGGCCTCTGAGCCTCTCTGCTGTCTAAAAGGGTGTCAGTCTCTGCAAGGAGTCCCCATTCTTAGAGGGACAAAAGCAGGGGGCAATGCTGCACTGACCGTGGTACCACATAGATCGGGTTCAGACCTGAGATGGACTTCTTCCTGGTTATGTCACCTCAGACAGGTGACGTCTGTAACCTTGTGGGGCTTTATGGGGAGCAAATAAAGTTACAGAGGGACTGTGGAGTGGCTGGCTCTCAGGCCTGGCCGTGGAGGGGAGCGGAGGCCGCGCTGAGGGCCCAGCCTAGCCCCAGGCACCTCTATCTGGCCCCATCACTGGGCCAGGCCGTCTGTCTTTCTGTCTGGGGGAGATTAGGCTCTGGCTGTCCCCATGCCAAGCTGCAGTCTGGTGTCTGCCTCCTTCCTACTCCTGGTGCAGGGGAGAGGAAAGACGAGAGGGAACCCTGGCACAGCAGGTCAAGTTTCCATGACCTCAGTTCCCTGGTTTTGAAAAGGGAGTTGAGGCTGGATAATGGATCCCAACAGGCCCTCCCAGGGGACTGGGTTCCGTGGCCTCGGGTCAGGCACCTGCGTCAGCAGCACCTTGCTAATCCACAGCAGGTGCAGGAGGGGCTATTCAGCCTGGGAACTAGGAGGGTCCCTTTCTCCTCCCCGCCCTCCTCCTCCAATGCTTCCTCACTCCGGTCACCCAACTCCATCTTCGCAACAGCCAAAGACGCAGCTTTTACCCTCACCAGCTCCACCCTACAGACCAGAAACCAAAGCCCCGAGGCTGCTGTGGACAGGCTGAGAGCCAGGCTCCCTGACACAGGCTGCCGGCCTCGGCTACCCCTCAGAGACAGAAACTCCACCTTTCTGGAAACCTGAGTTGTGGCCAGGTTTCCTCAGCCCCGATTCACTTCTGGTTTCTTTGCCCACGAGCTCCCCCAAGTCCAGTCTATTAGCCAGGATTGTCCTCAAAGTCAGTGTTCAGGTCTTGTGAAATGTGCGGCCCCCCTGGGCCTGGAACAGTGAAGCGGGGAGACTGCACTAGGAACACCTCCTCCACCACACAAGGCCAGGACAGACGTTGTTGATCACTCTCTGCTCTCTGCTGAGCCCAGACCTGGCCTCAGAGTCCTTCTCAACGCAGCTAGCCTGGCAGGCTTTACCAGACACGTCAAGGATGCACTTTAAACCATGGAAAAGGCACTTCCCACTCAGCAGAAAGATGCATCGCTCAACGTCCTGGCTGTGCAGCAATGGCCTGGCTGTCCCCCAAGGCGGTGAGCCCCTCTCCGCATCTGTGCCAGTGTGTCAGCTGAGTGCGGCTACCCCCACCAGGGACACTGCACAGCTCGGCACGGGTAGGGGAGGGGAGGTCAATGCTTGAGGTCCTTTCCAGCAGTGACATTCAACCCCAGTGGACAGCCCTCAGCTGAACTCCCTCTGCTCCCACCCATGAAGACCAAGCCACCCCTCCCCCCACATCCCTGGCTGAAAGGCTCTGCCATTACAAAGCTCATGAAGAGGTTCAGAGAGGATGAGCAACTGGCTCGCAGCTGCCCAGCACACCCGGGAGACAGACCTCCAGACCAGCCTCAGGTGAGCTCAGGAGACACCCCAGCCTCCATGACTACTCCCCCACCCAACAAAAGCAGCATGGTATGTATGAGAGCGCCATTGCTCAGGGGCAAATCAGAGCCGCCCCCAGGGACAGTGAGAGGAAGCCACAAAATTCCTCCCCACCCCACCGCACAGTAGCACCTTCTCCTGGGAAACCTGCTCACCAGGCCTCTGGAAACCAGAAAGACCCTCCATCCCAACCCGAGGCAGCAGCCCACTGTTACCTGCCAGAGGACCCAGGCACCCTGTCCCTCTCCAAAGAATGAGGAACCCCCACGGAAGCAGGAAGGAAGGCAGCCAGGAGACCCACAGGGGACTCTGGTGGGCTCTCTGTGCTCGGAGGAAGTGCTCACTGGGGTGGGAGACGCTGGTAAGGGGGATAGGCCCACAGGGCCAACCTCCTCCCGGGGACGCCCACCAGTGGCCTGCTCACCTTCTGCGCCTGGCTGATCATCTTGCGCACCACCTCTTTGATGTGGGCCTGCCCATCGAGGGGGGGCTGCATGTAGACGCTGGCCCGGGTCACACCGCGGTAGGCGATGGTGTCAGGCCAGCCCAGGTCCAGCTGTGGGATGGAGCGGTCTGACTTCTGCGGCCAGTACTCCAGCGAGGGTGGGGGCTCTGCCTCTGTGGGGACTCTTCCTGCCCCACTGGCCTCCTCACCGTCCCCAACTCCATTGTCCTCTGGCCCCTGGGGGCAGCCTGAGTCCCGAGGGTCCTGGGAGCCCGGGTCGTACACCTCAATGGTCTCCAGGATGCGCCTGAGCTCCAGCTCAGAGAGGAAGTCGCGGATGTTCTCCCGATTGAGCACCTCGTAGAAGGCCTCGCGGCCGTGGGCCACCAGGGCCTCCAGCGCCAGGCGCTGCTCCTCACTGTAGAAGAACTCAGGCTTGGACTCGCTGGAGCGCCAATTGACGTGGCTGTTGTCCAGACATTGCACCTGGGAGAAGGCCATGGTGCCACCTGCCCAGGGCGTCTGCCGGGGTGGACAGGAGGCAGCAGCTCAGCAACGTGGGATCCTAATGCCAGCCGGGCTGGGACACAGTGCACTCTGGGCCTCAGGCTGCCTCTGCTGTCTGCCCACAAGGAGCCTGGAGGAGAGACAAGGGAAACGCGGAGTCAGGTTAGGGCACAGAACTGGGGCGCCAGGGCAGGGCTGAGAAATAGGGGGACACCCCAGGGCCTGGTGTCCTGTATCTGTAGGGGACAGGGCACTCACACCCCAGAAGATTTCTGGAGCTGCCTGAAGTTCTAGGCTACTTCTGAGGGACCCAGGGCTGACAGGGAACTTCCCAGAAGTTTCCAGTAGCAGGAAGCAGGAGACTGAAATCATGCTGACATTGGCCCTGCCTGCTCAGGGACGCCCGCACGCCGAGGGCTTCCGGGAAGGGTGAAGGGTCTTAAAAGTCCCGGGACGCCAGGATGGGCAATCCAAGGGGCCTGCCCGGAGGTGGCTCCGGGAAGCGCGGCTGGCAGGCGGCGGCGCCCGCAGTGAGGGCGCCGGCGCCGGGATCGGGGGTTTGGGCCAGGACTCCCTTACCAGGTGATCGCGGGCGAGTCGAAGGGCCGGCGAGGAAGCCTTGAGGGAGGAGCGGTGCGCACAGGCTGTGGCAGGCCGGTGACTAAATGCCACCCCGCCCACCCTGCCGCCACCTGAGGTCACGTGCGCCCTGGGGGCGGGGCCGGAAACTGATTCACGCCGCCAGGGGACACAGACCTGCCTCCTCCGCTGAGCTGCTCCGAGTCCCAGGTGGCCGAATTGTGAAAAGCTCAGGGACCAAAGTTCAAATGCACCTGAACACTTCGCGCAGAGAGGGTCAGTGTTCTTCCTGGGGTCACACAGCAAGTGAACAGCCCTGGCTCTCCCCCATGCCCAGTGCCCGGCCTGTGTCGCCTCCCAGCTGCCATGAAGTCCACGGACAGGCCCAGCTGTCCCGCTGTGGACGTGGAGTTGGGTTACTAGGCTGGGCGTCCCCAAGCAGAGCGCCATCGGACCCAACCTTAGGAGCCTCCACAGAGCTTGATGTGGACCGCGCCGGTACCCAGTTCTTAGTGAGGAACCCTGCTCCCTGCTGGGAGGGGTCCCCCTCCCTCACGACTGGCGCTGCTTCATGAGTAGCGTCTCACCTGCGGTGGGGAGAGCCAGCGAGGGGCCCAGCGTCCCTGGGACCCCGGTTATGGGAGGTGTGGGGACCACATCTGAAAACAGGCTGCCAGGGGAGGGACAGCAAAGCCCATTAAACCGGGTCAAACAGCGCATACCCCCTCGCGTGCCACAGCCAGTCAGCCAGGCACCGGCCCCGCCCTCCCCGCCGTGCCGCCTCCCTGCCGCTCACCCTGGAAGCGGCGGCTCGGTGCTCTGTGCTGCTGATCACCGGAAACCCTGCCCCTCCTCCACCTGGCAGGCCTCCCCTGGGTTCGCTGCCCTGAGCAGTGACTGCTCTCGCCCAGCCCCAGGGACCCTGTGGTCCCCATCAGTAAGCCCTGCACTCCACCCTGGCCGCGGGGGGCATCCTACTGTGTCCAAGCATAGTGGCCCCAGAGAGCAGCCCCTGCGCCTCCCCGAGCACGAGCACGGTCCCACAGGTGCCCCGAGCCCCCCACCCCCCAGCTGGGTGGACGCAGAGCAGCATCCTCCGCACCAGGCAGTCCCCCCAGAAAGCCTGATTTACAACCTCTGCCACTAGGGACCAGAACAGGGCACTCTCTGGGCCTCTGCCTCTCCTTGGTTCTTACGCAGCACAAAGGCCTCTGGCCCATGAGGGAGTTCTGGCTCTCAGGGGTGACTCTAGGCCTCTACATTCTGCAGTTACCTGGCCACAATGATAGAGCCACAGAAAGTTGTTAAAAAAAAAAAAAAAAAACCACAGAGAGCCTGCATGCAGCCTTCAGGTCCCCCCAATGGCATCATCTTGCATAACTATAGTCCAATAACATCACAGCAAGAACGTTGATGTTGCTGTGATCCGCAGCTTGTTCAGATTTCACCAGTTTACATGTGCTCATGTGTGTGTGCACGTGGATGTACGCAGCCTCATCATGTGCAGATTCGTGTAACCACCGCAATCAAGATGCAGAACGGTTCTGTCACCACCTAGCTCTCCCTCTGTTGGGACCCACCACACCCCCACCCCAGCCCCTGGCCACCAGGACCTGCTTTCCGTCTCTGGATCCACCCAGGTCCTGTGTGGTCTCATTGATAGCTTGCTCATTTCTGTGTCTGACTGGTACTTTCTCCATGGTGTGCATGGACCAGATTATTTAGCCATTTCATCTGTTGAAGGACATTTGGGTTGCCATTTTCAGGTTATTATGAATAAAGCTGCTGCGAACGTTCATATGTATACATATAATGTGTGTTTTACATAATATGCATGCGTGATTCAATTTCAGAGTCCAGAGTGCTAACCATTACACTATGGAACCGCGTGATTCAATTTCAATGCATCTTTGCCAACATGTTGCGTGGCCACTATTGTTTTATTTTAGCCATCCTGAGAGACGTGCCATTGTCTCTTATTTTGCTTTTTCTTAATGACTAAGGACATTGAACTTATTTTTAAGTGCTTATTTGCCATCTGTGTGCACTCTTTAGTGAAATACCTGTTCATGTGTTTTGCCCATTTTCTAACTGGATTTTTTGGTGTTAACTGTTGAGTTTTGAGAGAGCTTATATAGTCTCCATAGGAGGCCTTTGTCAGGTATGTGGTCTGTAGCTATTTCCTTTTTCTATTTTTCTTTTCAAGTATATAATACAGTTGACTCAAACAATGTAAGGGTTAGGGGCACTGACTTTAAATATTTCTTGCCAATGCCTTCTAGCCTGCAAAGTTTCTTTAGAGAAATCAGCTGACAGTCTTTTGGGAACTCTCCTCTAGGTAACTAACTGCTTTTAAGATTCTCTCTTTATCTTTAACCTCTGGCATTTTAATTATGATGTGTCTTGGAGTGGGCCTCTTTGCATCCATCTTGTTTGGGACTCTCTATGCTTTCTGGACTTGTATGCCTGTTTCCTTCACCAAATTAGGGAATTTTTCTTTCATTATTTTTTCAAATAGATTTACAATTTCTTGCCCTTTCTCTTCTCCTTCTGTTACCCTTATGATGCTAATGTTAGAATGCTTGAAGTTGACCTAGAGGCTGCTTACATTATCCTCATTCTTTTACATTTCTTTTTTCTTCTTGTTGTTCTGATTGGTTGTTTTTTTCTTCCTTATGTTCCAGATCATTGCTTTGATTCTCAGCTTCAACTCATCTACTGTTGTTTCCCTATAAATTGTTTGTTTCAATTAGTGTATCCTTCATTTGTACTGAATTTTTTTTCTAAGATTTTATTTATTTATTTTTAGAGAGAGGGGAGAAGAGAAAGAAAGACAGGGAGAGAAACATTGGCATGTGAGAGAGACATTAATTCTCTCTCACCCAGGGACCTCACCTGCAACCCAGGCATGTGCCCTGACTGGGAAGAGAACTGGCAACCTTTTGGTTCACAGTCCGGCACTCAGTCCACTGAGCCACACCAGCAAGGGCCTGACTGGATCTTTTTTATGCTGCTGAGGTCCTCACTAAGTTCCTTGAGCATCTTTATAACCAGTGTTTTGAACTCTGCATCTGATAGATTGCTTATCTCCATTTTTGTTTAGCTCCTTTTCTGGAGTATTGATCTGTTTCATTTGGGCCATGTTTCTTTGTCTCCTCAATATGGCAGCCTCCCTGTGTTTGTTTCTATGTATTAGGTAGAGCTGCTATGGCTCCCTGTCTTAGTAGTGTGGCCTAATGTAGTAGGTGTCCTGTAGGGTCCAGTGGCACAGCCTCCCCTATCACCCAAGCTGAGTACTTGAGGTGCGCCCTTCATGTGGGCTGAGTACACCCTCCTCTTGTAGTTGAGCCTTGATTGCTGTTGGCAGATCAATGGGAGGCATTTGCCCAGGCCTGTCAGCTGCAAGGACTGGCTGTGACCACTGACCACCAACCTCCGCCCTCCATGGAGGGTCAGCTGAGTGGGGGCAGGTGGTGGTGCTCTGACGTGGTCTGTAGGTGTCCACTGGGTGTGCTGGCCCTGGGGTTTCCCAGGTGGTGCAGGCCAAGGTCAGCCCCCACCTGTGTTTTGCCCTGGGCCACCCTGCCTGAGCTGTAAAGCAATCTGAGATGGCTGCTACTTGTGCTGGGCTTGGAGATTCCCAGGCAAGGCCAAGCTGTGACTCTAAGTTGGCTGCTGCCAGTGCTGAGCCTGAGGCCACTTAGCAAGAGGTACAGGGGCTGGAGGCTCACTGAGGCAGGCTGTTGCTTGTTTGAGAGGATTTAGGAAGTTATGAAGCATGAGCCAAGACCAGCCATTCATATGGAAAAGTCACTGTTAACAGCTGTAAGTTGGGTGGGACTGAGCCTCAGGGGATCTCCAGGGCAGGGCAAACAGTGTCAGCCAAAGTAATGGAGTCTCAGATATGGCACCCGCCTGCTGGCTCTGTGGGGGAAAGGTTCAGAAGAGGGACAATGGTTTCTGCCCACCTTGCTCTCTGGGAGAAAATTGTCTCTCAGCTCTTTCTTTAATTCCATAGTTGTCAGACTTCCATTCAGCTCGATTTCTGATGGTTCTGCATGATGGATGTTTTATATTTTAGTTGTAATTTTTGATGTGGTTGTGCAAGGACATGAGCCGTGTTTACCTATGCTGCCATCTTGACCACAGGTCCTCCAAATCTATGATCTGTTTTGAGTTAACTTTTGTCTAAGGTGTGAAGTTTAGGCTGAAGTTGAGTTTTTGACTTATGGATGTCCCCAGAAAAGTTTTATGGGGAGAAAACAGCCTCAGAGTATAATCTTACCCAGGGTCACAGAGTAAGGGATTGGAGAGCTAGACTCAAACCCAGGTCTGTGAGTTTTCCTTCTGCTCCGCACTGCGACATTGATGTATGGACTGGCTCCCAAGGATGAGCCAAGCCTGGGCAGAGAGTAGGGAGCATCTTGATCAGCCCTTGGGGTGGTATTTCCAGTGGCCAGCTTGGGAAAAGGTCATTCAGTCATTCAGCAAACCCCAGCAGAGTCTGCCGTGCATGGGCCCACGGCTGTAGACAGGGGGCAGGAACGACACAGGTCACAGAGTTATTGGTGCCATGGAGGACATTGCCCTGAAGCTTCAGGGGCCCAGGCACCACAGAGTTGACGATAATGTGCATGAGCTCCCTGGGTTTAGGGAAGAGGGAAGGGTGTTCCAGGGAGAGGAACAGCATACACAGAGACCCAGGGTGTGAGCGAGAAGGAGCGTGGGCAGATGTGTTTTAGCAGCTCCCTCTGCTGCCCGCAAGGAGGGTAGGTGAGACGAGGCTCAGCGATGAGCCGGTGCAGTTTCCCCGTCACTGAATCCATTGGCATTGCCTACAGGGTGGGAGAACTGGGAGGAAAGGCGGGAGCGACTCCCAGGCTTCTAGGGTGGGCCCTTGGCTGGATGCAGGTGTGATACCAACGTGGAGCCCTGTGGGGAAGCTCCTAGACCCACAGAAGTCCCCCACCCAATCCCCTGGCCCTCACTTTTGGGGGGCTGTTCACTACACAGTTGGCACGTTCAGGAGACTTTGTTCAAGTGGCGACGCCTCTGCTGCTGTCATAAAGGAGAGGTTGTTCTTTCTTGGAGTTCAGCACAAACACTTGGGCAGGTGACCCGAGCCGGCCGTGCTCAGAGGTGGTGCCCACGCCAGGAGCCGGGAATACGCTGAATAAACGCAGCCAGAACATCCTGACTCAGGCTTTCTGAGCTATTATGTGGCTGTGACTCCTCATCTGGCCCTCCCATGAGGGCTGGGCCCTTCAGGCATCAGAGCCAGCCAGTCTAAGCCCAGAACTCGTCAGGAGGGGCCTGTCACCTACCCTCTGAAAGCTGAACCCTAGTGGCCCCAGAGTTCAGCCATGGGGCCCTGGGCTTTGTCCCTGGTCTGGTTGTGTGTCTGGGCAACTCATGCCCTTTCTGTTCCCGAGTTCTCTCATCCGCACAGTGGCTGGGGGTGGAGGTGGGGGGTGGGGCGCGGGAAGCCGGAGCCAACAGTACCTGAACTCCTTCCCGGATCTTTTTGGGGTTCTTTCTCCCTCTCTTTCCTCCTTCCTCGCTCGCTTATTCACTCATTCATTCACAAAGGTTCACAGAACGTCTCCTGTGGGCCCAGCCCTGAACTAGGTGACACCTGGGAGTGGGAAATGATTCAAACCCATTGTCGACCCTTGGGGAGCTCCCAGTCTGGTAGGAAAGGTGAACTATGCAAGCAAGCAATAGTGATTGAACACTCAGCTTAGGAGCCCTTAGGAGGGAGCTACTCTGCCCTTGTTGGGGGGTGAGGGAGTCAGGGAAAGCCTCAGGGGACAAGCCGTTTACAATGGGCCAGGAAGCAGGAGGTGAGCAAGGGTAGGGAAGGAGCACCCGGAGGAGGAGGTGTCTGCAGAAGCTTGGGGGAACCAAGCACTGGGTGTGGATGAGAAATCACGAACAGGCCGGGGTGGCTGGCGCATGCCTGCCCGATGGGAGGACCCGGACCTGTTGGCAAGTGCCTCAGATGCTACAGAAAGGGTTTTTTCCCCAGGAAGCCATGGGCTCCAGGGATGGGGAGTGGGGAGGGTTTCCTGAGAAGTAAGTGGTATGAGCAAAGCTGTGGCTTTGAAAGGAAGGAGGGGATGGGAGGGAGGCAGTGAGGACCTGGTGCCCAGGTGTCACAAAGAGGAGATGGAGCCAGGGTGGTGCAGAGCAAAGCAGGCAGGGCGCTGGCAGGAGGAGCCGTGGGGCTGGGGGCGTTTGGAGGACGGAGAGGGAGCGTGGGGGACCATCTCTGGGACAGGAGGGGCGAGGGGGCAGATCGGATGGGACACGCTGAATGGGAGGTGCCTGGGGGGTGGCAGGGAGCAGGTGTCCTGGGAGACTGGGGCTCCAGAGAGGCTGGCTGGGGTGTAGGGTCATGGAGTGGGGACTGCGCTGCTCCAGCCTTTCTGACCTAGAGGAAGAGATCTGAGCTACACGCCTGCCTGCAGGCTGTGCATCTAACGAGGGGCCTTTTAGAAGGGGCATTTGGAAACTTCACTACCCACTCACCCTCCCACCAATGGGCCTCCATGGCCCAACACCCCCGTGCCTGTCCCTCAGTCATATTGGGGCAGCCGCTGCCTCTGAGCGTTGCTGTAGTCGCTGTCTCCTGTGCTCTGCACAATACTGGCCTCGGCTGGAAACCCAGGGGACAGGAGCCCAAGGTGCTTTAAAAAGTGTTTCCTGGAGGAACAAATGAGCATGGGGTGGTGCTACTTGTCCCCTACGCTGTGCTTGTGAGCCAGGCAGAGACGTACCCCCAGCTGCTGTGAGTGGTGGAAGAGAAGACCCGGGGGGCCCCCGGGCTGCCCTGGACAGCGCCAAGGTTTCTGCCGCAGACAGGGCTCTGCTCCAGCCGCTTGCTAGGGAGGCTCCGGTTTCAGCTTCAGTCCAGGTCGGGGCTGAGGCCTGGGACCTTCATTAATTCCTCCATTCACACACCAGATGAGTAATGTGGCTGTCCCAGCTGCGGTGGGGGCGATGGCCACAGCACGTCGCAGTCCCAACCTTCCCAGACTCCCCGCCGTGGGGAATAGGCAGGGAAGAAATGTGCCCAAGTCTCCCAGGGGAGGAAAGGAGACGCGGGAGGGGAGCTGGGCAGGCGAGCTGAAGGGGCAGCGTGAGCAGGAGGAGCCTGTCCCCCAGGAAGGTCTGGGGAAGCCACTGGAGCTGGGGGGCTCGTTGAGAGGGAGGCTGGTGGAGGAAGGGCAGGAAGGCCAGCTGGCCACAGCTGGTGACAGGGCAGCAAGGAGAGCCGGTGTGGAGTCCGGGTGACGGAGGGTCTTGGAATCTGCAGAGCGGCTGAGCCAGCAGGTGTCTCTGGGAGGTGACAGGCTCCTCTGGAAGCTCCTGAGCAGCTCAGGGTGAGGGTCCGGGAAGAGCTCCTGCCCTAAAGCTCTGATCTGGAGTGGGGAGGTTTGCCCCTCTAGCCTCCACTTGCCGGGCCAGGGGGTTGGGGGGAGGGAGGGCGGCGGGCAGGAGGGCAGAATGAAGACCAGTCAGGCCTTAGTGGCCAGAAGAGCTCTCAGAGGCCAGCCCCGCTTTGTGGCCCAGACTAGAAGCTGCGGCCCAGGGCCAGCGGCAGCAGGTCAGAGGCAGGGTCAAAGCGGGGCCAAGCCAGGCTACTGCCTGTGGCCCAGGTCTTGCCCGCCCCCGGCGCCCCGTCCCTATGAGGGGCAGTGGGGGCAGGCGTGCAATGCGGGCGTCTCTCTCGTGCAGATGACGTGGGCTGTGTGCTGCCGTCCGAGTGCATGCGGGCCTGCGGGGCCGAGATCGGCTGCTCCAACATCGCTTACCCCAAGCTGGTCATGGAGCTGATGCCCGTCGGTGAGGCGCAGGTGGGGCTGGTTGGGGGGACCAATGTGGGGGCTGCGGGCCATTGCAGATCCGATGTGACACTGCATGACGTAAGGTAGGAAAGCAGCAATATGAGCACAGGTGCTCGCCACATGCCGGGCGGTTTCCGGGCTTCACGTGTTGGTTCCCTGCATCTTCCTTTCAGGATCCTCTGTGCTATGATCATCGTCCCTGTTTTAGAGACAGGGACACTGGGACCCAGAGAGGTTAAGTGGTTTGGCCAAGGTCACATGGCAAGTGAGTTGTGAAGTGGGAATTTGAACCTGGATGGCCTGCTTCCAGAGCTGGCCCTCTTAGGCCAGTTTCTCTTCCTTCAGGCCCACTGGGTGCCAAGCCCTTTTATAAACTGCTTCTCTCCTTTATTATTTTTTTATCCTCACCTGGGTTCATGTTTCCATTGATTTTTAGAGAGAGAGGAAGTAGGAGAGAGAGAGAAACATTGATGGGCTGCCTCCCATACATACCCCAACCAGGGATTGAACCCACAACCTAGGCAGGTGCCCTGACTGGGAATAGAACCCACAACCATTTGTTGTCGGGGATGACACTACAACCAACTGAGCCACACAGCCAGGGCATACAAACCGCTTCATTCCTTTGAGGTAGAGTTATTAGCTGCATCTTACAGATAGGGAAACTGAGGTATGAGGTAAGGAGTGCTTGTCCGAGGTTACAGAGTGGCTGAGACACAAACCCCAGTCTGTCTGGCCCAAGCCCACACTTCCTGTGCTGGGATTAGCAGCAGCTCCAGCCCCTGGCAGACTTGAGCGGGGAGAAGTGGGGGCAGGTTGTGGCCTTGTCTGTGTCTCTCAGGGCAGCCGCAGGACACCCAGTGTGCTATGGATGATGAGGTTCCAGTCACAGGAGGGGCAACAAAGCAACGACAAGGAGGCGGGAGGCCCCCCTAAGCAAAAAGAGGAGACAGCTCTCAGACTCTCTGCAGCCCAGTCCACCTCAGTGCCCAGCCCCCGCCCCTGGCCTCCCGCGGAGACGGCCTGGCTCAGCCTGCTCTGCCCTCCCTCCCAGGGATGTGAGTGCACAATCCCAGGATCAGATCTTGGCACAGCCACTTGTTGGCTGAGATATTTGGGGCATGTCCCTTCCCTGCTCAGAGCTTCAGTGTCCTCATTCGTAACCGGCGATAATGACACCTACCCACCCCTCAGTGTTGCTGCTGGGATTAAACAGGACAACGTAGGAAAACGGCCCGGTGCAAGTCTGGGCTGCTGTGCAGGTTTGCGCCTCTTGGCCTCGCCTTCTCCTTCTGCTCTGGGGGGCTTCCTAAGCCCCCCAGCACTGACCCAGTTGTTATTGGGTCACAACCCCACTCCCTTCTACGTCTTCAGCTTCCGGTCTGAAAAATGGGTGGGGAATAAGCCCTGAGTTAATCCACCTGTCTGAGCAAGAAAAGGAGGGTGGAGAAGTGTTTTTGGGAAAACACTTCACTGAACTCACTTTGCTTTGGGTCCCATCCCAGCCAGCCTGGCATGAATAGTGAGGCCCATGGGGTGCCTGGAGGTCAGGCAGCAGGTTAGGTGTAGGACCTGGGCCTGGCAGCCCAGCCAGGCAACACATGGCACCTGTAAGGCTGAGCCCTCTGGAAGGGGCCCTGTCAGAGTTGTCCTAGGGCAGGGGGCAGAATCTGTTGGGGGAGGGGGGCCGATGCTTAGACACACGAAGGAAAGCATCAGAAACCTTGGAGACAGACTTGCAGCAAGACCTAGTGAGGGGAGGCGTCCAGCCTGAAGCCACACAGCACTGAGTCTCCCCGGCCTCAGCCCCTCTCCAGCCTGGGACTCCTGGAAGGTTCTGCACAGCAGTGCCTCACCTGCCTCAAGGAGGACCCTCACTCGTTTTCAGCCAATCAGCAGGTGGATTTTTCTATCCTCTGTGGGGACCCACCGCTCCTCTTCCACTGAGCCAACAAGAAAGGGAACGCCCTGTGCCTGCTGGGGTCTGCCACACACAGGACGGCCCCAAGGCTGGGCCAGGGCAACCTGCCCAGGGTGTGACCACTCAGCTGAGGGTCCCACCCCAGGCCTTCCTCTCTTCCCCACCAAACCCAGAGTTCTGCCTCTGGCCTGCTGTGGGTCCCTGGACACCTATCTTCCCCTCTCCGAACTTTCACTTTTTCATCTGTCAAACGGGTTAATAATCCTTCCATCAAATGAAGTCATGGGTGTGAAAGTACTTTGTCAACTGCAAGGCTCTGTAGAAATGAGAAGGCTGATAATAGCACCACCAACAATAGAAGTGAAACCAGAAAAGTCTGCGTTCACGCTGCCTGACGCTACCAGAACCACTGAGCACAGACGAAGAATATTTATGGTCGCTTTATTCAGTGCTGGTGATCTGAGAAAGTAGCCGGTTATGTGCCCTCAAAACCTGTCTGAACATCTCATCTCAAGCCGACCTTCCTATAAGGAGAAGAAAGGGTGGGTAAGGGTTTTGGGGAAAAGGTTAACTGGATAAAAGTTGCAGTTCCACTATAATTTTCCTAGTACTTTATCTGCTGATCAACTCTTTGTCTGCGTCACAGACTTCCCTCCCTGGGACACAGTGGCTCAGATGGCATCTCCATCACTTGCAGACCCCTGGGGCACAGAGGTGGAATTGCTTGTCGACCTCCTGGAGTCACGTGGGTCACACATTCCAGTTCCTGGAACAGCTTTCCACATGCATTAATCACTTAGGCCTTTCAACTAAGGCTAAAATCTTTAACTCTTGAGTTACAACTTTAATCACTTAAGCCTCTCAACTATGACTGAAGCTAAAATCTTTACTCTTGAATTCCCCTATCATTTCTCCCTATTAGTTTTTAATCATCTTATAAGATTAGTTTAATTAAAAAATACAAAGACAACATAAAAGCAGAGAAGATTATTTAAAAATCATTTGGCTGTTGAATAAACAGTCCTTCCACATATTGGGAACCATCCTGCTGGCAATTTGATGTGACTAAAGGCATAAGATACATTAGTTGTGGTGTTATAATTCACCTAAAATAGTCTTAGTACAGTTGACCAAAGTTGCACGTTTTCCAGCTGGAATATTTAAAGAAATTAAAATATGGAAAGAAAACATTTCCCTGTCCTCTAGAGTTACCATACGTCCCCAGTGATCTCTCCAGGGGAGCGCAAATGCCTACAAGACATGAAATGGACGTTTGTACGACACAGGCTCCAGTCCACTTTTCTTCTCGTCGGCTCTCTGGGGGCCTGTTTCCACTTCTCGAGCAGCAGCTTATCTCCAGGCTCAAAGGAGTGCAGCGCACCTGCGGGGAGAGGCCTCTAATGCAAGCGAGGCCATTCGTCACAACTAAGGTCTGACTTAGCTGCTGTACGTAGTTCTTCACCCTCATTTCTTGATCTGCACGCATACCTCCCACCCCAATGACGGCCTGAATGGCCGCCCGTGCACAGTTTCACAAGGACTCGGCTGAATCCCACTCCCAGGAGCCACCCTCACCCTGAGCAGGGCAACAAGTAAAACTGGATCCCAGCGGAGATGAGTTTCTTGACACAGTTTGGCTACATTTTTCTTCAAGGTGTGATTCATTTCTCCACCTTCCCAGAAGCCTGGGGTCTCCGCGCCGTGTGGAGCCTCCCCTTGATCCCTAAAAATTACTAACCTTTGGTGTAACCTCTGAAACAAAAGCGGGTTCATTATCACTCTGGATGCTGCCAGGGAGGCCAAAGCCAGGGATTGTTTCCCTCAGTAGGGCTTTCACTGCCTCTGAGAACCTCTCAGCTCTAGTAAGACAGGCCTCTACCCATCCTGAAAATATACCAACAGAGACTAACAAATATTTCCATCCTCGCACCCTTAGCGTCTGGATAAAGTCTATTTGCCAGTCCTCGAACGGGCACTGCCCTTGGTGTTGTTTCCCCTCCTCTTTCTGATGGGGATCTGGCTCAGGACTGGTCTTCTGGCACAAGCGGCTTTAGGAATTCCAGGACCTGTTAGCCATGGTTTAATACAGGTGGTTTGAAACCCCAGCTCTTAGCTTTCTCTAAGTCTGCACTTGAATAGTCAGGGTCGAATTGTCACAAGTATAGAACATGTACCAAAGCATTACAAATCCTCCTTTAGCCCTGGCTGCTGTGGCTCAGTAGATTGAGCACCGGCCTGTGAAACCCAAAGGTTGCTGGTTTAATTCCCGGCCTGGGCACGTGCCTGGGTTGCGGGCCAGGTCTCCAGTTGGGGGCATGTGAGAGGCAGCTCATCTATGTTTCTTTCCCTCTCTGTCTCCCTCCCTTCCCTTCTCTCCAAAAATAAATAAATAAAATCTTAAAAACACATATATAGGTGATTCAAAACCTCAGCTCTTAGCTTCCTCTAAGTCTACAGTCGAGTATTCAGGGTTGAATTGTGACAAGTTTACAACAGGTACCAAAGGCATTCTAGATGTTCCTTGGCTGCTCCATAGGCCAGATTGTTTCCTCCAGTCCTCATTCTGATGCCCGGGGCAGCGCATAACTGCCACCTGTAAAGGTACCTGAACAGCCTCTAACAATTTAAAATTTCTGTTGCATGCTTAGTTTCCTTTTTATTGGAATTTAATGGTCCTCTTTCCTTCCAGATACACATGCACTCTCTTTTGAATTAATTCTGCTAGAATAAACATGATCAATTATTTCAGCACAGTAACACAGTAGCGCAGCTGAGTCAGGCTCTGGGAGAAGGGAGGTAGGAAATAGCTTAGTTTTGAATGGCTTGGTAGCTGCCCACTCTTCCAACAGGGAGCCCCCAATTTCCTTTTTGCTCCAGGGGGCTCAGCACTGGGTGGGGTGCACAAATGGTGACAGGCTGTTTCTAAGAAAACTTTCCAGCTTCCTGAAAAAGCTCACAGGTGGCTGCCATGTGCAGACTGGCCCCCCTGGACAGTGTGATCTAATTTCTTTGACAAGCCCAGTAAGACTCCTTCCGCCAGGTTCAAGCGGGAACCCAAGAAGCAGTACTGCCTGCTGGCAGGTCTGGGCCTTCTGGGCTGGTACTTCACAGCCACAAGATGCCAGGTGGTTCCAGGTAACAATCATATTAGTTAAATGATGCATCTGCATATTGTTACAGGTTCCTCCTCCTAGTTTTAGATCTTCTAAGTCCTGGCTCAGGGTCTCCCCAAAATCATGGGGGACTTCTTGAACCCTTGTGGTAAGACTGTCCAGCAATATGGAGCCTTGACCCGAGATTCTGGGTCCTAACATTCAAAAGTAAACAATGGTTGAGAGTCTTGGTCAACCGGAATGCAAAAGCAAGCATCTTTTAAGCCCCAATACTGAATACGAGTCTGTGCGCAGGCATACTGTTCTGTCCAATGTCATTTATGGCTCTTAAATCTTGTATTGTAGAGGGAGTGGCAGGACCAAATGAGTCCATGTTCCTGAAACTTGTGAATTATCGGGCATATTCCTTCTAGGTCTCCCTTCACAAAGGATAATGCCTCTCATTGGGAGTCCCTGCCCCTGGTTTGAGGTCAGCACTTACAGGGGAGGCTTGCTTAGCCTCTGTGGCCTTCCAGCAGCCCACACAGTGGGGTTTACCTGATTCTCAATTTCCTCTGGCCAGAGTTGCTTTCCTCCTTCTTTTTATGGTTACATAAGGAATTGCTGGACGTGCTTTGGTGGGACCTTAGGTGGAGATGTTGTTATTCTAGAGAGAAAGTGATTTGAACACAGAGTTTCGATAACAAATCCCTTCCAAGAAGAGGAAAACTGTATCTCCCACAGTATTCTAATGGCTTCAAGAAAAATTGACTTTCAGGGCTTCCAGAAATTCCAGTTCCAGTTCAGTTAGAGGTCTCTTGACCACGGAATATGTTGTTCTGGTATCAGTCAAAAAAGTTTACAGTTTGTACCCCCACTGTTATTTTTTTGAGTTCTCAGACTCTGACCTCCTTTTCCCTCACTTGGGGCCCTCGTTTTGCCAGTGCCCTTTTCCCTTGCAGTATGATTGCCCTGCCCCAGTAGGGGCTGCTCCTCCACCGAACTTGGTTCCCTGATGAGTTTGGAATGGAGAGACCAGTTCAGGCTCACCTCCTTCGGCTTCCACAGCTGAGTAAAAGGAGGAGGCCCCAGGGCTGGAAGAGCCACAGGAACACTGACCATGCTCACAGCAGCCAAACATCCCAGTCTCCCTGGTCCCTCTCTCCTGAGCGTCTGCTGTCTGCCAGAGCACATTCCCTTTCCTCTGGACCGTTTTCCCATTTCCCTGATCTTTGACAAAACAACTCTACTTGCAGTATAGTACAGTAGTTCAAAGACCTGTTCAGTGGCCAGCATTCTCCTGAGTCCAGATTATACATAAACTAAGCAGTATTAAGCCATTTTCATAGGTTCGTAAGCATAGGTCAACCAATCAGCCAGAATTTGTCCCTAAGGGCTGTTTCCTGGAAGGAAGGCTCCACCCAGTTCTATCACACAAACCAGAAGGAATTTGCTCCAAAGACTGTTTCCTGGAATGGAGCCCCCCCACCCCACCAGACAGAGCTCTGTAATATCACAACAAACCAGAAGGCACCTTAATTCCTGATGACTGTTCTAAGTTGTAACCTGGGGCTGCAGTTCTACCAATCAGAGCTCTGTAATGTCACACAACCCATAAGGCACCTTCTTACCAGACAGAGTTCTGTAATATCTAAGTCATCATCACACAAACCAGAAGGCACCTTAATTAAGCCAGGACTGCAATCCTGAATAAGAATGCTCAGTGATTCAATCAACAGTGAAGATGATGGGAGGTGCTGAGAATTGGAGAAGAGTCCTCAAGTGAAACCACTTGGCAGCTGCTAGGGAGTCTCCCAGTCCACACTCCAGTGCCGCCCAGTCCAGGCAGCCAGTGGGACTCTCCACCAAATACCCAAACTTACTGGAGAGTCCCAAAGGTGTCCTATCTGGGTCACCAGAATATGAAACCGGAAAAGTCGGCATTCATGCTGCCTGTCACTACCAGAACCAGTAAGTGGAGACAAGAATTGAATCTTGAATCTTTAAGGGTGATTTATTCAGATGCTAGCAATCTGAGAAGATGGCAGGTTATGTACCCTCAAAATCATCTTAACATCTCATCTCAAGCTGACATTTTTATAACAAGATAGGGTAGGTAATGGGGTTGAAAAAACTGTTAATTAGATAAGAATTGCAGTCTGGTGGCAATCTTCCTAGTACTTCTTTATCTGTTGTAATTGTGACGTCGTTGTGTGAGGAGGCGAGCCATGTTTACCTACACCTCCATCTTGACCAGAAGTCTGCTTCTTTATCTGTTGATCAGCAAATCTTTATCTGTTTCACCCACATTCCCTTCCCAGAACACAGTGGCTCAGATATCATATTGATCACTTGCAGATATCCTGGGGCATGAAGGCTGGATTGCTTGTCACCTCCTGGAGTCACTTAGGTCATGTGCTCCAGCTTTCCGCATGCATTAATCACTTAAGCCTATCAACTATGACTGAACCTAAACTCTTTAACTCTTGAGTTCCCTGTCAGAAGCAGTGACAGTTGTGACTATTATTGCCAGCAAGCCACAGGCACAAGAAACCCACTCAGAAGTTCTCACAGTTTGCCCTTAGTCTCCTCTGCCTCCTGATTTGGGGTGTTTCACCACCTCAAACAACTCAGCCTCCTCCCACCTGACCGTGTGCTGGTGGGACTTGTGGGTGGAGGCTCAGCCATGCAGCGCTGATGGTGGGCCCTCACACAGTAGGACCCAGACAGGAGGGGCTCCGGGGGGCTAGGCGAGGGCGAGGCCACGTCCTGGCAGCCCCTGTCTCTAACCCACAGGTCTGCGGGGACTGATGGTCGCAGTGATGATGGCTGCGCTCATGTCGTCGCTGACCTCCATCTTCAACAGCAGCAGCACCCTCTTCACCATGGACATATGGAGGCGGGTGCGGCCCCGGGCGGGCGAGCGGGAGCTGCTGCTGGTGGGACGGTAAGCTGGGCGGCTGCGGGCACCGGGAGGGGCTGCGAGGCGGGCTTCTCAGCCACACGAGCAGCCCATGGGGCTCCACCAGGCTTGAACTTTAAGAGATGAACATGCGGATGCTGGGAAGGAGAGAAGAGGCCAGAATATCTTGTCCATCCCACCTCCCACACTGCTCTTCTGGCCACCCCTTGGCAGTCCCAGGCCTCAGCTTAGACGGATCTCTCACCCTGAGCAGCATCTCTGAAGGGGAGCTCCCCCCGCAGCCACCCCAGTGATCTTCCTATCTTCTCAAGCTCTGAGCCCTGAGCCCCACTGACAATTCCCAGCTGCTCCAGAGGGGCCCAAGCTGGAGCTCAGGGATGACCACACTCAGGCCCCTGTGCCCCTGCCCCACTGAGCTCTGCTCATTTTCTCCTAGGCCTGCTTGCCCCTCCTTATTGCCTCCATGACTCACCGCTGACCAAGGAATGAGCCCCTCTCCCCTCCATGTACCCTTAATAGGTCCAACATCTTCCCATGCCCCCCTCCACCCCCTGAGGGGCGGGCAGGGACTGTGTCTGCACAGCCCTCTATCGCCTCCGTGTTTAGCCAGGCACCGGGAGTCCCCTGGGGTGAACTCAGCAATGGTTGATGGGGAGCTGGTCTCTGAGCGTGTGTGTGACTGTTTGGGTCCTCTACCAGGACCACCCCCTGCCCCGGGCTCTCACTGAGCCACGTGGCCGCTCCTCTGCTGGTAGAGGGGCTCAGCCTTCTGGGGCTTAGCTTGGCCAACAGTGCACAATCAGCAGGACAGGGCAGGGGGTCCCCCAGAGCTGCAAGAGGTGTCCCAGTGATGCAAAGAAGCCAGCCTTTTCAGAAGCACCCTGCTGGGACACACCTTCAGCCGGCAGGTGTGATCTCATCTGCAGCCTCCAAAACAAGGAGCCTCCCTCCCGCCTCACAGGAGGCGTCAGCCTCAGCGTCAGCGCCCCTCCCGGCACACCCCGCCCCTCCCGCCCCGCTGTGGTTCCCTGCCTTCGCGGCTCTGTCCTGGAGCCCACCCCTGACCGACAGGCTTCTCCCAAAGCCTTGCCGTGCTCAGCAGTCCTGAAAATTGGGAGCTGCCTGCCCGCCTTCCTGTCGCCCGGGGTGAGCCCCACCCCAGCCTCCCCTGGCCCTGACAGCCTCCTTCTGGCACAAGGCTGAGTGGGGCCGAGGGCTCCTGCTCTCTGGGTCCCCGCTCTCTCAGCTGCCAGTGTGGTGGAGTGGGAAGAGCCCAGTCCCTGGGTTCGGCTCCCTCACACTTCCCTTTCGAGGCACCAGGACATCCCCAACCCCTCCAGCCTCCTCTTGCCTGAGACAAAATGGTTCGAGCCCTGTTTCCTAAGCCATGTGGAGTCTCGGATCCTCAGAACCTCAATTCAAGATCTGGGACTTAGAAAGGGGCCGCGGGGTGCCCCGGAAGCCTGGGGAGGAGGCTGTCTTGGGGCAGGGCCGGCAGCAGCATGCTGGTGACCCCTCAGCCTCAGTGGGCTGGGGCAGTAGCCAGAGGCGGCATCACAGGCCTGGGACTCTGACACCTCTACCTCTAGGACCCTGGCCTTGGCCAGCCCCAGCCCACTCCCCACCCTTCTCTCCTTTGTTTCCCTCCCCTTTTCCCTTCTGTCTTTTCTTCTCTGTTATTCACAGGCCCCCCCACCCCCCCCATCCACCCCCATCCCCCACCTCAAGCTGGGCAGTATGGACATCCAGAGGGATCTCAGACCCCCACCCTAACCTCAGGCCTGAGAGGCTCCCCTACTACTTCAACTGCAGCTTAGGGGCAATGGGGGCAGCCATCCTGCCAGCAGTGTGCCGGGGGGGGGGGAGGACCGTGTCCTGGAGGAAGAAGGCTTTGACCTGGGCCTTGGGAGACGAGGCAGACAGAAAAGCGCCTGGGTTTGGGGTACCTCTGGCAGCCAGGTGGTGGCTGAATCAGAAGAAGAAACCCTGGCAGGCAACAGGAAGACGAGGGCCCTCCTGCAGGCTGGGCAGGGGGCCCAAGACCCTGCAGAGACGCTGAGCCTGGCACTGGACTTCAGAGTCCACGTGAGGAGGGCGGGGTGGGGCGGGCATTCATAGCCCAGCTGTGCCTTTGAAGATGGCAGTGCCCGCCTGCCAGGCTAAGGGCTCATTAGCCTTAATCACAGTGGCACCACCTTCCTCCACCCTCTCCCTGAGGCCTGGAAAGGAAAGAAGGAGGCAGGCAAGCAGGCGGGAAGGAGCGGAACCAGAGAGCCAGAGAGTCCGGCTCCTGCTGCCTGCGGCTGCCGCTCAGCCAGAAAGCAGAGCCGGGTTGGATTGTCGTTGCGCTTTTATCAGTATCAGAGGCCAGCAGTCTGAGAGGGGGCGGGGAAAACCCCCCTTCCCTTGAGCTTTCAGAAGCAAGTCTATGGAGGAAGGTGGGAATTTTCTAAAGGGGAAGTTCCTGGGGTGCGCGGGGCGGGGGACAGGGGAGCCAAAAGGGAAGTCCTGCAGCCTTTTCCCGAGCCCGTGCCCTTGTTCCCGCCTTATCCCTTAGCCTTATCCCTTAGTTGGCGTGGGCACTCCTCTCTTCCCCACAGGACACCGGTGCTCTGTGCCTGGGAGGCTGTGAGTTCTGTGGTCAGAGAGGAGAGGCAGAAGCCATTCGCTCTCAGGTGTCCTTGGTTACGTGCGGGAGGTGGGGTCTTGAGATTTATCAGCTGGCTGTAAGTTGCTCAGACTGTTTGGCCCTGTTTAATTTTCTTGCCTCAGTTTCCCCATTTCACCTGCCCAGGAATTTTCCTAGCTTCTTACCCTCCTGTGTCAGGAGGACCCACCCCAGCTGCACACATAGCCTCATTCACCACTGCTGTCCCATTCGGGGTTCCAGGGGGGCTCATCCATCACCCACTTCAGGAATGAGGGGCACCCAGCTGACACAGGGGCAAGGGGTGCTCAGCCAGGGAGGAGTAGATGGAACACCTCACCCAAAACCCTGTCCCTTTAGCTGAGTTGCACACCACTTGAAGGCTCCAGGGCCCACTCCTTCTGGAAGCCCTCCTGGATTGATGCTCCCTCAGCCCAGCCCTGACCGCAGGGTGACAGGCTCATCATTGACCAGGGTCTGCTTGTCACCGAGTCTGGGCTCCTAGCACAGTGCCCTGTACTCGGCTGGGCTCTTGTTGAACAGTGAGGTGGATGGACAAGGGAAGTGCATCTCTGATGTGGAGGGCCCTCACCTAGAGAGGCAGGCGGGAGCTGAAAGGAGTGGATGCAGGGTGGGTTGGGAAGGGGGATGGCAGAGATCTCATGAAAGGGTTTGGAATGGGCAGGACTGGCCATGTCCCTGAAGGAGTGGACCATGGGCCAAGGAGGAGGCTGGAGCCGGGCAGCAGGGCACAGATGGGGAGCCAGTGTCAGTGAGCAGGGCAGGGATGGGGGAAGGGAGGGTCTGCATGACAAGCCCAGCACGGCCTGCCTGCAGGTTGGTCATCGTGGTGCTCATCGGTGTGAGCGTGGCCTGGATCCCCGTCCTGCAGGGTTCCAACAGCGGGCAGCTCTTCATCTACATGCAATCGGTGACCAGCTCCCTGGCCCCCCCAGTGACGGCAGTCTTCGTCCTGGGCATCTTCTGGCGGCGTGCCAATGAGCAGGTGAGGTGGGAGGAGAGCTGGGGTGAACCGGGCCGTGGGGGTTCAGCTCCTCCCTGGCTGCCCCTGGTGTGTGGCTGCAGGAACCTTGGCCTTGTTCCCATGGCCCAGCTGCCCTGACTCCTCCTCCCCAGGGGGCCTTCTGGGGCCTGATGGCCGGGCTGGCGGTGGGCGCGGCAAGACTGGTCCTGGAATTCCTCTACCCAGCCCCGCCCTGCGGTGTGGTGGACCTGCGGCCTGCCATCCTCCGCAGCATCCACTACCTGCACTTTGCTGTCGCCCTCTTCGCCCTCAGTGGAGCCGTGCTGGTGGCCATGAGCCTGCTGGCACCGCCGCCCCAGGGAGCCCAGGTAAACTCACCCTGACTCCGGCACCTGCCCCTTAACGAGTTCTGACACCAGTCTCATTCTGACTCCTGACCCTCTGACTCAAGAATTTTCTAGCTCTCGACCTCTAACCTTGTTCTGGCCCTGGCCCGGTCTCGCCCTGGCTCCTGGCCCTTTTTGAACTCAGCTGCCCTCGTTCATCCCTGACCCCTGGTCCTGTCTGGGCCCACCGCCCCCTCCACCAGCCCTTCACCCCCGATCCTGCCACACCCCACCCCTGTGCATTCCCCCCAGATCCAGAACCTTACCTGGTGGACTCTAGCTCGGGACCTGCCCCGGGGAGCCAAGGCAGGTATGCATGGACCCCCGGTGCTCCCTCCCACTCCCGTCCCTGGGGCTGGGGCTTGGAAAACGTGGCACTGGCTGTGGCCCTGTGATCCTCATCCGCCCCCTCCTCCCACCCCCTGCAGGTGATGCCCAGAAACATGCCTTCTGGGCCCGTGTCTGCAGCTTCAATGCCATCCTCCTCGTGTGCATCAACATCTTTTTCTATGCCTACTTCGCCTGACACTGGCCCTGGGCAGGAGGGGCCCTTGGAGCCTTGAGGTCCACCCCTCCCTAATGAGGACACCAGGGCCAAAGGGGGGCGACTCCTCTCCCAGTACACGGCGGCCGGGTCAGTGCCCAGGGCTGGGCCCACTAGCAAAGCAGGAGCCCTGAGAAATTAGGGAGGAAATGGCAGGAAGGACTGTGATACATCAAACATGGCGGTCACAGCCGGAAAGAAAGTTAGATTTCTTGTGGACATCCTTGCACTGCATTGCTGTTTTTATTTTGAGTATGTGGTCCAGGTTGGGAGCAGCACAACCTGCCAGAGCTTGGGGCTCCAAGGGTCTCAGGCCACCCCTGGGCAGAGGGAGAGTGCCCCCTACTCTGGCTTGCGGGCCCCCCCTGAGCCCCCCATCCCATCTGCTTCCAGCTGCCACGGGAGCCGTCTCCCCCGCCCCCGCTCACTGTCCCTCCGTCGCCTCCTGGCATTCAAAGCTGTTTCCGCGTTCCCTTCACTCCGCCTGCTCCCGAAGGTGCCCAGACTTGGGGCAGGTGTTGCTTAGTAACCCCTGCTGCAGCACAGGGCATGTGGACACCTGTCTTTTCTCAAGCTGGGGCCTCACCCAGACTGCCCGCCCCCTTCTGGATGCTGCTGGACTTCAGAGTCCAGCTCAGGTCCCCACTTCCCACCTGGTCTGCAGTCCCCAAGTTCCCCGGCGGTGACTGGGCAGAACCTGGGCCTGAACCGAGCCTCTTGGGTGGCTGCGTCCAGGGCTTGCCCCTCAGCATGTGTCCATTTTGAGATGAGCAGCTGCCTCCATTTCTCTCACCACTGCAGCCTCTTCCTCAGGCCTGCAGCCCCTCCCCAAAGTGTCTGTAGCGGGCGGGGGTGTCAGATGCCCAAGTGGAGACCGGAGTTGTTGTGGCCTCTGCAAAAGTTGGTCTCCACTTGGAGTCTGTCCAGTGAGTCCAGGCCAATAGGTATTCAGCGCCCTTGCCTGTCCCTTACATTGAAGCCACCTCCCCAATAGCCAGAACACTTCAAGGGTCCTTTTGAGGGAGGGCCAGGCAGGCCCAGTGACTGGTCAGCCCAAGGTGATCCCACCCACGCCTTGGGTTGAGCCACTAATGGGTACAACCTAGGAGTGCTCAGTCCTCTCTGAGGATGGGACCATTGATGGATGGCTATGATGTCACAACACTGGTGACCAATGGAAAGCAGCTGACAGGAAACCCTGGGAACTCCCCCTGCCCGCTTGTCACTGAACACCGCGTTGGTGGTGGGCACCTGGGGCAGTCCCAGTTCATGTGGAGCAGTGGGGGCTGGGCTGGGCAGTTAGAGGCCCATGTTCCTGTCCAAGGCCCTTGGCTGAGCCCCATGGGGCCTGGTGGGGGTGTCCATGGCCTCTGTCTGAACTTCAGTGTCCAGTGGACAGATGGCCTGCCAACTCTGCCCCCTGGGCCCCACTCCAATCAGAGGTGCACAGGCTGGACGTAGCTCCGTGGGAAGAAACCAACGTGCCCGCAGAATCGGCCTCGCCACCAGTGGGGGTCCAGGCGCTCCAGGACCTCGATGATGTCACCACGGCGGAAGCTGAGCTGTGAGGAGTCCTGCGCCGAGAAGTCAAACTGGGCCTGGGCGAAGCACGCCCGGGCTGGCTGCAGGGGAGGCAGTCGTTAGTGGGCCCTGCAGGAGGCCCTCAGAGAGGTTGCTGAAGGCTGGGAAGGGCAAATTGTTCAGGGCAGAATCGAGGGTGAGCTCGCGTTTGCTGCCCCGGCCAGGGAACTGCCACCACCCATGGGCCTCCTGCTGGCCCCTACAGCACCGACATGGGACAACATGACTGTCCTGGTGGCTCGGCTGGGCCCTGAGTCCTGGGCTGCAGTGTGGGGCTGTGGTTAGGTCCCTCTGCCTCCCCGCCTGCACATGGCATCTGGAGAAGAGCTCGCTGCAGGCACGCCAGCCTGACGCCATGACAATTGCGCCCAGCACCCAGGCGCTGCCTGCCCCACTGGGATCTCTGCTCCCAGCCGTCAGAATCTTCCCCAGGACAACTGATAGGATCAGCGGACAGGCTGTAATTACTGGTTCTCTGCCCAGGAAGGAGGCGGCACGGGTCCCAAGAGTCTGAGCCAGCTCTGGAGTCTCCCCACAGGGTGGGTGGTCCCAGGGCTGGGCCAGAGTGAGGTGGTGGGTATGGGGGAGCCCTTAGGTGGCCCCCAGCCCCATCCTGGCTCCCTTACACTCTTTAAGGTCAGAGCTGGCCAGGCAGTGAGGGGGAGGGGAGGGAGGTCTGGGATTCGGAGCCCAGAGGAGGGCTCCCAGCAGACCTGCCCCAGGGTCGGGCTGAGGAGGCTGAGCCTGCCGGCAGGCCACAGGCTGCACTAATGGGGGTCTCCTGAGGCACTGCCTGGCTTTTCTGGAATATCAGGCCCCAGGGTTCATCCTACTGGACAGAGAGGAAACTGAGGTCCAGCTGAGGATGCACTGGCCCTGAGGTCACAAGTGGCAAGGTGCCCAGTCTAGGAGCAGGGCGGGGCCGGAGGTTCTCTGAAGGTGTCCGTCAGCCCTCCTCAAGCCTGGGCTCTGGTCATGCCCCCTACGCCCTCTTCAGAGCCCCCGTTCAGCTGGGCTGCGGCAGGGTCCTGACCTCCAGCCCAGGCCTCACCGACGCCCCTCCCAAGGGAAATAGCACATCGGGGCTAATAACCCCATTTGACGGTGTCATCACCCTAATGAGAGCTGGTCCTCGGGCCCTTGATGAAAGAGCTGGCTGCCAAATTGCTGTTATTGAGAGGACAAGGGGTGGCCACCCCCCACACCCCGTGCCTGGCCAGGGCCTCACCCTCACTGCCCCACACCCCACCCAAGGCTGGCACCTCAGGAGCAGAAAGCAGGACTGAGCCTGCCGGTCGGCAGCCTTGGCTGAGTCACGTCGCTCTCCAAGCCTCAGTTTCCTCACCTGTACCATGGGACAACAAAGCTCCCAGCACCCAAAGCCCAGTTCAGTACCTGTCTTTCAATAGGCTCAACAGGTGTCAGTACCTTCATTCAACAAACATTTATGGAGCGCCTGCTGTGTGCCATGCACTACTGAGAGCGAGCCAGACACGGTTTGCCCCATGGAATTTCCAGTCTGTTCCTTCCTCCTCTTCCCCTTCTTCCCATCTTTGCTCGTCTCCCAGCTGTGCCACCAGGATATAACTGTACAATGTGGGCTGGACTCTCCCCCCATGAGATGGGCTACTGGGGGGCAGGGAGGCCCCACCAAGCGTCCTCGCCCTGCGATGGCCCAATGGGGAGGGTGGAGGCACAGAGTGGTGCACGCTGGATCCACCCACCGTCCCCATGTCTGGCTGCCTACCTTGAGTGGGGGCTCCTCATCCCGCAGGAAGACCTGCCGCTTCTTAGCGATGGTGGTGGTGTGATAGAAGTCGACCAGCTCGTTGAGGGAGTTGAACTTCTCCTCCCAGAGGAAGTACTTCCCGGAGGCCTCTCGCAGTACCTTGAAGTGCTGCACCTGGTCCCCGTAGCTAGGGGAGATGATCCATGGTCACCTCAGAGGGGCCCACAGCAGCCAGGAACCACTCCCAGTCCAGCATGGCCCTGTGTCTTCCCTGCTCACCACTACCTGGAACCTGGCCTTTCTCTTTCCTGGTGAGACCTGGAGTCAGGAGAAGGTGCACAGCAGGATGGGGGTGGGTAGTTCCAGGCCCCACTGACCTGGCTCGATGTAAGACCTCGTGCGTACCCGCTGGCAGTGGAGTACAGAGTTAAGGGAGTGGACCCTGGACCAGGCCTCTTTCTTGCTGTGTGACTTTAGGCAAATCACTCAACTTCTCTGAAACTGTTTCCTCATAATAACGCCTCTCCCTGGGTAGGTGTTCAGAAAATGCTGACCATGGCTAGTGGCACTGTTAAATGGGTTTCCCTGAGGTGATCAGACAGCATTTCCTCTCTTTAGCATCCCTCTCAGCCTGTACATTTTTCTCCGTCTCAGCCCCCACTCAGCTTTTGCAGTCCCTTAAGAAGTGAATCCTAAGACCACTCTGACTCAGACCAAAGCCTGTCAGTGTGTAAGAAGTTTAGGCACGCGGGAGGCTTCATTTCCTTCTCACGCACAACCACCTCAAGAACCTTCTATGGCTCCCCATTACCCTCAGGTTAAAATCTTAACACCTCAGGCTCAAGATTTGACTCATTTCTTTAATATATTCTCTGGTACAATCAGCAAATCTCTCTCTTGTCTCCCAGCCTTTGCTCAGCCTTCCGGCCCACAACTGCTAAATCTTCTCACATGCCTTCTAGCTCAGCTGAGGAGACAGGCTGCCTCCCCCAAACTGGGGGGGTGGGAGTGGAGGGTGGAGCCTGTTCTGCTTGGTGACTTCTGACATGATGCGGGCCCCATGCCAGGGCCAGCCGTGCAGCATGGGGGCCAGAGGCAGTGATGTGGTGGGTCAGGACCATGGGCCACACAGCCATTGCGATCCCCTCTGCATGGCAGGGGTGAGTGGGAGGAGCACATCAGGCCCTCTTCACAGTGGGGAAACTGAGGCCCTGAGTGCAGCCATGAACTGCCCGGAGTCACACAGCAGCAAAGGCCACAGCGCAGCTCCCACATGTCAAGTGTCACTCTCAAGGGCTCCCCAACCGGTTATCATTGTATATCAATAGCCATTAATACTGATGCCAGCTGCAATGCCTATCATGTCCCAGATCTTGTCATTCCCAGTCCAGTCCCACTGCTCTGTGTTCTTCCCTCCGCTGGGTTCCCCAGGGGGCCCTCTGCATCTTGTCTGCTCTGCCTGGCCACACTGAAGGCACCCATCCCTGCTCTCCAGTCAGCCTGGCCCTACCCCTCGGTGTCCTCACCTGCCCAGCCGGGCCAGGCGTTGATGCACTCCCCATAGCGAGGTGAGGAAGGCCTGTGACCCTTGGCTGTGCAGGTGCCACCAACAGGGTTGCCAGGAGCCCACCTGGCCAGGCTGGGGGCCACAGGGGAACACAGAACAGCCCTGTCCCCACCAGGAAGAAGCCAGTCTAGGAACCTGCCCACAGGAGGGTGCCCTGCCCAGGTGGCTGGTGGGGCTGCCAGCTGGGAACACCTGGGGACCAATGGGCACGGTCAGCCTGGGGACAGGGAGGGCCACTGCGAGGGAGGTGACTCCTTGGCCTCCTGGGCCACAGGCTGTGTTCATTTTATTTGGGACTGAATGAGAACTCAACACCGGTCTGGAAACTTGATATTAAACAGGAAAACCTCTTGGATTCTAGATTTAAACTCTATGAAACAATTCTGGACACAGTGCATTTCCAAGCTGGGCTGAGCCCGCAGCCTGAGTTCTGGGAAGCCCCACAGTCCCAATGTCTCTGGGGCCCCAGCAGGACTGTGGGGTCTGTCGCCCCGGCTCCCCAGCTGCAACCTGCCACGCTCTGTCCCCCCGTGCCTGCATCCACTTCCCCACCTGTCCTCCCAGGCTGGTGTGCTGCTTTGTGCAAAGTTGAAAGATTTAATCCCAGACAAGGTAAAGCTAAAGGGGTTCATCATCACCAAGCCATTATTATATGAAATGTTAGAGGGACACACTTAAGAAAAAGAAGATCAAAACTATGAACATTAAAATGACAACAAACTCACAACTATCAATAAATGATTCTAAAAAACAAAAACAAACGAAGCAAACAACTAGAACAAGAACAGAACCATAGATATGAAGATCAGAAGATCATATGGAGGGTTATCAGCTGGGAGAGGGAAGGGGGAGAATGAGGGAAAAGGTGTAGGGATTAAGAAGCATAACTCATAGGTACAAAATAGGCAGGGGGGGGGGAGTTAAGAATAGTAAAGTAAATGGAGAGTCCAAAGAACATGAACTAAAGGGAGGGGTATAGCTGGAAGGAAGGGAGATACCAGGAAGAAGGAGGCAAAGGGGGAAAAATTGGGACAACTGTAATAGTATAATCAATAAAATAAACTTAAAAAAAATAAAGATTTAAGATAAAGATTTGTTTAATGTAAATACTTCCCAGTTTGAGGGAACAGAGGGCAAAGTGGGATCTCCCCACCCAGCATAAGTCAAGGGGCCCAGATCACACAGAACCCCTCTCTCCACCTTTAAACACACCTCCAGGTTTTGCATATACTACCCCCTCTAAATTCTGCCCAAGTCAAACCTGTACTCATACTCCCAGGCCCAGGTGTAATGGCCCAGGCCCCGAGAGCAGCTCCAGACCCCTGCACCAAAGTGAGGGGCTGCATGGGCCCCTCAGCCCTGCCCAGCCTTCTGTGACCAGCTGCTTACAATAGCCTGCGCACTGCGCACCTGGTGGGCTTACGTGCTCATTGGGGCACTTCGTCCTTCAAAGTCTCCTCTGTCCGCTCTGAGCTGCTATTCCCCCTCCAAGTGTCCCGGCCCTGGGATGGGCCCAGTGCCCTCTCTGTGACGTGAGTCCATCTCAGGATGGCATAAAGCAAGCCAGCTCACGAGAAGTGAGGTTCTGTAACCAGGTGGAGCACAGACCCCACACCCACGATAAGGCCACTCATGTGCCATCAGCAAGCCTTGTTACCAGGTGACTTAGCTGCTTGTGCTGTTGGCTGTGGGACACATCTGTTCATGTCCCTGGGATGGAAAAGAAGGTGGGCAAGCGGACGGTGCTGCCTGGCCCGTCTGGCCTGCAGCTCCCAGAGGCCACGAGCTTCCCTTCCGGCAGCCTCTGAGTGCAGCGACTTCCTAGGGCCCTGTCCCTACAAGTGCCGGTTTCCCGGCGCCTGGGCTTCGGCTGAGGTGCAGCAGAGTGAGAGGGAAGAGACCAGCAGCCAGGCAGGTGGGAGGCCAGGAAACAGGTACCCCGTGACGCCACATCTGGGCAGAGGCAAAGGCCCCAAGCAGGAGCCAGGGGAATGGGTGGCCTCTCTCCTCTGGGAAACTGTGTGACCCATTGAAAAAAGATCTCAACCCCAAGTGACCACAATTTGCAACATTTTGGTGTTTGAAGGTTATCCTCAGTTACTTGGAAAGTTATTCAAAACAAAGCATTCTCTGATCATAAAGGAGGGTCAGGGAGTGAGAACAGGAGATAAGATGTGGGAAAGGAGACAGAGATCCAGGTATTCTAGAAACTTCCAACCTGAGAAGTCAATAATTCTCAAATCTGGGAAGCTTGCACATTCCAGATGCTAGTCTATGCATGGTACTCAGTAAAAGACAGGTCTTGTCCCTTCTCCCGCCTGGCCTGAACTTCCTGTTCCACAGTGAGCAGGGCCAGAGACGCACGGGACCTGCCCACAGCCAGGAACAGCCGTGCTGGAGATGCTGCTGCCCGCATGGCCCTGTTGCCAGGCCATTCCCTGGCACAATCAGTGACCACCCCTATCCGAAGCCATGCAGGGCCATGTCCATCTGACGACCCCAAGGACTCAGCACCTGGGGCCATCTCCCTCCCTGCCAGCCTGTCCCCTAGACTCCCCAGTTCCTCAACTGTGACTCTCACCAGGAATGTTTTCCTCTTTTTTTTTGCCTGGTCTTGGCCTTAGCCATCCTTCAAGGCAACTGAGGACCCCTAACCAGGAGTTGCCCTCTGCGAACTCCCTGGACCTCCCACCGCAGGCCCAGAGGAGCTGCAAGGCATGCAGCATACAGATGGCCCTGACCTGGGAGGAATGGCTTGAATGCGGACCGCCCTGCTGGGTGAGCCGTGGGAGCTGGAGCAGGGAAGTGCAGCCCAGAGCAGGTCTGAGCCTGGGTGTAGCCAATGCAGGGGCACCTGGAGCTGGTCCAGGACAGTGGACAGTGCCCAGGGCACGTGTGAGTGTATCCTGGACTGTGTGTGCCAGATGTCTGCCTCCACCGAGTCTGGGTACGGCATGTGCCTCTCTCCCTGACTGCTGTGACTGTGTGTGTGTGCCCTCCAAACAGCCAGGGCTGTGGAGAAAGCCCAGAGGATCAAGTCAGGCCTGATGCTAGCAGCAGCCGGTCCTGCCCAGCAGGTTTTTCTGGCTTGGTAGTGGCAGCAGCAAAGGTGACAATGGCAGCCCAGAGAGGATAAAACAAGTCTGGGGTAAGGTTGGGAGCCCCAGGACAGCTTGGGTAGAGGCCTGGGTGCTAACTGCCCACTGGATGGCCTCCAATAGGCATGGCCCTTCCCTAGCCTCAGTTTTCTCTTCTGAAAAGGGAGGGTGGTACCTGTACTATAGCAGACATGAAGTAGAATTGAACCGACCTTGGGAGGGGTCTGGTGCAGACAGACTCCTCCTGGGTCTTTGGGTCTCAGGGAAGGTGGGTGAAGGGTAGACCAAGCTTGTGGGGCCAGAGGGTCAAAGGGCACCAGCCCTGCTATTCCTTGCTGTGTGACCTTGGACAAGTTACTACACCTCTCTGAGCTTCAGTTTGTCTGTCTGTTTGTTTTTTCCTGTAAACTGTGTTTCTGGGATTATTTCCTCCCTGTCTTTGCATGCATAAAGTTGTGTCCCCCACTTCCTTCCCGCTTCATTTTCCCAGGAGCCTTTATCATCTTCCAAGATTGTGTGTAATTTACTAGCCTTTCATAGTCTGTCACCCCAGTAGAACGCGAGAGCCTAAAGAACAGGGAGCTTCCCTGGGGCAGGGCCTGGTGCATAGTAGGTGCTCAGTGACCAGAAGGGAGAGCAAACACGTGCATCGACTCCAGGTAACCTCTAGCCTGATGGAAAGCAAAACACCCCACTAGAGAACAAACTGTCATTTACAACAGAGGAGCCCACAGCAGCCTGGACTGAAGTGCGGGGCAAAAGTGACACACAGCCCAGGTACTGCACCCCAGCCAGCTCAGGTGTCCTCTGGAGGCGGAGGGGAGAGCCCTCTGTAAACTTGTAAAGGCCAGTCGGCTGTGGCCACTGTCACTCCATGAGGCCATAAACCCCACTCTGACAGCTTTGTGGGGCTTGGCATGAGTGCACAGGAGACACCAGGCACAGCGGGAGAGTCCCCAGGAGCAAGCCAGCGAGGTGGCAATGCTTTCCCTCGGGAGCCTGCACAGCCACCACTTTTCTGGATGGCCCTCAGGTCACTGTCTCCACGTCACAGAACGGACATTATGGTCGAAGAGAGTGGGGGCTGCCAGGGGTCACGCCGCACCCAGAGCAGAGCCAGGACAAGTACCTGGCTCCCACCTCCTCACGTCACACCCCTCTCTAATAACCCCAGAGTCAGGCAGGGCCAGGGCCACTGTGGCCCTTGGAGGGTTAATACAACGACAACTGCTCTAACTGGCATTTACTCAGCACTCGCTGTGAGCGAGGCATCACGCTTCACATAGATGTCTGTCCGGGCGAGGAAACCAGAGCTCCGAGGGTAACCGGCCCAGCGTGGGACAGCCAGCAGGTATCAGAGCTGAGATTCTTGCTCAGAAGTCCACACTCCCAGCCACACAGATTCTCTGAGTCTCAGCTTCCCACTCTGATCGCTGCCCAGTTGCCTGCCAAGGACCACTGGGAGGCCCCCAGGAGAGAGGTGGAGCCCTGACCCAGCTGGGATGAAACAGGGTACCACCTGGTGGTGCTGCGCGCAAACTGGCCAGCAGGGCCCAGGAAGCTCCTGCCTGTTCCAGCCCTGGGGGTCTTGACCAGGATGCCATGGGGAGGGGGTCACGTGCCAAGGTTTCTCTGAGGGAGGCTCCTGAACCCCTTCCCAGGACAACGCTGGCGCTGGCTGCCCTGCTACAGATGGGCTCCCTAGTACTGCCCGTCTCCCTCCTGGCCAACCCCCCGCGTCACTGGCCCACCTCCAGCTCTTTGCACTCACCCCTCCTGTGCCTGGCACATCCCCTCCCCACTCTGTGCACCAAACTCCTACTCATGCTTCAGGGCCCAGTCCAGACGTCGCCTCCTTCACCATGTGGAAGGTGACTGCTGTCATTGAATGTCCCTTTTCCATCCCTCCATCACGAACGCCCGGGCCAGGCTGTGTCTGAGTCCCACCGCGCTCCCTAGGCTGAGATATTTGGGTCTGAGCCTGCAGACGCCCAGCGGCTTGGCAGCACTTGGAGGGAGAGGCCAGGAGTGGGCAGTGCAGGAGCCACCAATGGGGAGGTTCAGGCCCAGATTCACTAGTGGAGCAGGGGGAGTCGGTGGGGGTGGGGGGAGCCACCACCGCCCCTCAGCTCAGGCTCCAGAAGCTGGTCCAGTGACTCCCCTGTGCCCCTGCTTTGCTGGGTGACCTCGGGCTTTGGCGCTGATTCCAGGAGCCATTCAAAGCCAGCCCAGCCCAGGTGGGGGGCGCCATTCCCAGGAGTGGACCTGGGCAGCCAGCACATGGCAAACCACCATTTCCTGCTTTTGCAGAGATCTGGGTGGGGAGTGGGGGTTGGGCCTGCACGGTGGAGAGGTGGGATGAGGGCTCTCCAGACACCCACATCCCTCCTGGCAGGACATCAGGGCCAAGAACTCACAATACCACCCCCCCACACACACACACCTGCAGTGTTCCCGTTTTGGTCGGGGAAACAGAGGCTCAAAGAGGGTCAGAGCCAGTCCTGCCCTTGGGGTGACCAGCCTGTTCCCAGGGGGAAGGGAAGCGAAGGCTGAGGCTGGTTACACAGCATGGAGGGGGCCACGCTGAGCACGTGGGTGCCCCAGGCCCAGCCGGGGAGACTGCCACCTCACAGGGTCCCAGTGTGCTGGTCGCTGACTGCCAGGAGGGACCGCCAGGAGCTCCTCAGGACATGGACGGCAGGCACGCAAAAGCCACGGGGCTCACGGGGCCTGTGGGAGCCAGGAGGTGTCGGCCTGGGCTGCAGTTTCTGCAAACGGGAGCCTCCTGCAGGCTGTCATGACCCCGTTTGTTCAGAGCTGCGAGGACACAGCGAATGCCCCCTGGCCAAGTCTCCCTTCCTCCACTTCACTGGGACCCCCGTGACCCTGAGACCCTCAGGCCCAGCCCCTGGGCAAGCACCAGAGTAGCCCTGTATCTGCTCATTGAGTGGTTAAATGACTTGTCCAATGTTAAACAGCCAGGAAGTGGCCTTCTCACTGCCATTTCCCCAGGTCCCAGGTAGCCTGGCACACGGCACGTTGTGGCGCGATAGGCCTCGGATTTGTGCATCTCGTCCTGCTGGTCCAGGTGAGAGGGAGCAGAGGTTGCCACCACGAGTGTGCCTCTGGGACAGCAGTTATTTTAAGCTGGCTATTTTTAAGACTCAGGAGGAGCCTTTGCCAATCCCTGGAACTGCCAAAAGGATTTAGACAGAGGACCAGCTCCAGAAAGGGGGCTGCCACCGCAGGTAACTGTGGTTCACTATGAGCAGGTGTGACAGGCAGAGAAGGCCCCAGTGCGGCCCCTTGCCCAGGCCCTCCCTGTGTCCCGTTGTTAAAGATGCCCAGCAAACACCGGTTTACCAAACATTTGGAGTTCCATCTCCACGTGAATTGCCTTTCTCCCTCTGAAGTCCCAAACCACGACCTTCCTTTCTCCTTCACTCAAGATGGCATGTGAGCCTTCACCTCCCAGTGTGCCCTCAGGCCCCATGTTCTCACGGAACCCATATGACCATATGTGACTAAATGTGGTTCTTTCCCCCCGTTAGTCTGTCTCGTGCCATTTTAACTATTTGACCAGCCAGAGGAACTAAGCGGAGGTAGAGGAGATTTTCCCTTCTCCCACAGACACTGGGAATAGAAAGGACAGAGACCCACCCAGGACCTGACCTCTTCACCCCCACTCCTGTGCCTGCTCCCAACTTCCGGCCTGGCTTCCTGCATCACCATGCGGCCTTTGGGACTAGGCTCTGTGCTGCCCAGAGGTGGCCAGCCCGTGCTGAGGAGCTGCCTTGTCACCAAAGCAGACCTCTATCCCAGCCATCCTACTCAGTGCCAGGCAGTACTCTAACTGCTCTCAACATATTGACGCATTTCTTCTTTGCAATAACCCATTTCACCTGTGACGAAGCAGGCACAGAGAGGTTAAGTGAGTTGTCCAACATTACACAGCCAGGAAGTAGCAGAACCAGAATCTGACCCGAGCACCTGGCCCGGTGTCCAGGCTCTCACTTATGTCACCGTATCGCGGGACCCAGTCAGAAGTACATTCTGAAAACCTGCCCTGGTGCCTGCGTGTCTCCCGTCACCAGTCTCTGAGGACAGCTAAACCGCTGGCATCCTCTTCATCTCTGATGATGCATCTTTCCTTTTCTCTTGTAGTCCTTTTTTTTTTTTTTAATAAATGGTGACTCTTTGATGGCTCCTTACTGGTCCTAGAATAATGCCCAGACACCCCAGCCTGGCACTTGAGGCTTTGCAGTCAGCCCAAGGCTGCTTTTCAAGCACACCCTTAAGCTCCGGGCCCCCGCCTGGGGCGCGTGTACTCCCCTAACACCCAGACAGTCACCTGCTTCCAGGAGTTTGCTGGCACTGCTCCTCTCTGGGGATCCCGCCACCTCAATCTGTGAGCCTGTTCCAGTTGGAGGCTCAGAGCAGACACTGCCTCCCCTCCCCCACACCCGGCCTGCCAGGCCACCACTCACTTCACAGAGATGGAGAACTCCCCCGGCGAGCTCTCACTCTCCCGGATTAGAAAGGCTCCGAGGTAGTTTCGTTTCATCAGAATCTCTTCAGCCAGCTGCCGGGAAATCCTGCCCGAGTACCACCTGCAGAGAGAGGGGACAGGTGAAGACAGTGAGGGGCAGGGCCACCTTCTCTGTGCCCAGATGCTCAGCATCGCTGATCCTCACAGCACCCCCGAAACATCGAGATACAGTTGCCCCCATGTCACAGACCAGGAGCCGGAAGCACAGAGAGGCGAAGCAATGAACCCAGGGTCACACCTGCAGAGGCAGGGGCTGGGACCCAACCCCAGCATTTGGGCTCCGGAGCCCAATCCTTCCCCACACGCCAGACAAACACACACCATTAGGAACACAGAAATATCAATCAAACCTCAGAAAACTTCCACCCAGACAACCCCAGCTGAGCTTTTCCGTTTTAGATGATAGAATCTTAAAAGTGGGGGAAAAAAAACAATGACAGAAACAATGGCAGCTTTGGTCTGGTGGTGAAGGACCTCACCCTATACCGGTTTCACAGACGCTCAGACTGAGGCCTCCCGGGCCTTCTCTCACAGGCCCAAGTCCCTTTTCCCGCTGACCGAGCAGAACTGGGTGTACGGAGGTAACTGTTGAATGCTTAGTCTTGCAAGACCCCCCACCCGCAGGGTCTACGAGGTAGAGGCTGGGATCCTGCTTCTCCCTCAGCCCTGCCCACCTGGCGGCAGGGTTCCAGGCAGCTCCTCGCTCCTACCCCAGCCCCCGCTTATTAGGGCTCTGCCCACCCTTGAAGGGTCCAGTGGTCTCTGACTGGCTTCTCAGCCCCAGGATTTCAGCCCGGTGCAGGGTCACGGAGGGACCAGTGCCGCCCAAGGGCAGGCCTGGACCCTCCATTCCCCTTCCTGTTTCTCTTCCCTCTTTCAGCAAAAGTTTACTGAATCTGAGCTTGGCTCCTGGGGGCAGGTGTGATGTGAGACTTCTGTTCTCTAGGAGGTGGGCAAGCCCTGGAGCCGAGAGCCGAGGACAGCAGGTGCAGTGGCAGAGGCCGGAGGTGTCCTGCCCTCCCCCTACCCACACGGGCCCCACTCGTTACCACCACCCCCGCCTGCCCAATGCAAGCACGGGGGACCCTTCCCGAGGCTTTTTCTGGCGACTAACACACCTGGCCTGTGTGCTGAGCCCCTGGCACATTCTCAGGTGATGACTGAGGGAGCAGGTGGATGAACAGCCAGCCCCCCACTGTGGTGCCTGTGCTGTCTCCCAGTAGCCACGTCACTAACACACCCTGTTGGCTGCCTCCCTGCCCACTTTATCCTCCCAGATAAGGTCTCTGTCCTCACGCGTGTCTCAGGCACTGCTTCTGGAGGGGCCCACACCCTCAGAAGTGAGGTTCCAACTGAATGCTGCCCTCAAACAGGTGGGGACCCCGGTGCATCTCGTGGTGGGTATCCCCAGGAGGCGAGGCGGTGGACGGGGCTGCCAGGGGGAAACCAAGGCAACCTCCTGGAGAGCTCAGCCTGGGGTTCTGGAGTTCGGGGGCCATGGGCACAGGCTCCCAGCCAGAGGCTGAGCTGCACGGGGGACCCTGAGCTCATGGGGGCCTGGGAGGTGGCGCCTGTGCCCGAAGTCCCGGCAGGACACATGCAGGGCCTGCTGCAAGGGCAGGGGCCCAACAGGGTTCCACATGGGGGTTCCTGAGGGCCTGCATGTCTCCAAAGAACCCACGAAACCACAGGAGGCGTCAGCGTGTGGGCGGCTGTCACCCTCAAAGGGTGCTGCAACCACACCCTTCAAGGAAGCCAGCCCTGCCCCCACCAGGGGAGACAGGGCTGGTCTCCTGGGGCAACGCCCTGGATGCCAGAGAAGCCAGCATTTCCCGCTGCCCTGGAGCCCAGCCCGGTCCCACCAGCGCCACGCCCCCCTAGGCCACCTAGTCCAGTCCTCTCCTTTACTGATATAGAAACTGAAGCCCAGAGAAGGTCTGGGATCCCTGAAAGACTGCACAGCAAGTCCCTGGCCTTGGCCTCTCCCCCAATCCCAGCTGCTCTTCAGGGACCTCCACCACCGTTTCTGGTGAGCACAGCCCTGGGCCCAGCCATGTGACCCGGGCGGGCCGCCCTGCCCCCACCACCTCCTCCGCAGCCCTCAGGAGGATGAGGGTGCTATTGCGTGCAGTGTTGGTGCAGTGTTTCCGCTGCTGCCACGCTGAGGGGTTCAGAGCCCTCCTCCTACACGCCTCTGGTTGGGCCTGCCCGCCGCCCCCCCCCCACACACCCCCCCGGCAAACTTCGGCTCTAACTTCCAGGCCCAGCTGACCGTGCTCTTCCTCTGGGCCATCCACCTTGACCCGCACTGGCCATGCAGCTGGTTAGGCACATCCGTGACTCCCCAGGGGATTCCTGGGCAGGCGGGGGTGACAGTGGGTGCTCAGGGAAAGAGTGGGCGTGGTGTAGGCACAGGCTTTTTGAAAACCCAGCCACCCCCCCACCTCACCCGAGCCACCACTCCGTATCCCCCACATCCTCCCCACCTCTGGGGCCTGATGGGTGGAGTGAGGCACTGAGCTGGAATTTCCCCACTGCTATTTTGGGACTGGGGCAAGTACTGAGGTTAGCCAAGGACAAAATTGGGCATGGCCTCAGGTGGGTTGGTCGGAACCCTGACCCCCGTGCCCACTCTGTCCCAGACACAAGCGGCCAGAGCTGGTCCCCAGGACCCCAGGAGCATTGCAGACTGGAACCCGCCATGGCCCCCAAGTGCCCTGGGTCCTCTTGCCTCAACCCGCAGGACTGCCTGACAGGCCCAGCGCAGCAGCTCACACATGGTCGCTCTTCTCCCCTCTGCTCAGGGCTCCTCAGCAGCTGGGGCCTTCCAGGCTTCTGGTCTTGGCCAAGTCACTGCTTCCTTCTGGAAGCCCCTCCCCAGCTGGCCAGCCCCAGGGATGGCTTCTGCCTGTCCTCTGCTGGCCTGCAGCTGCCTGGCAGCTTGGCCACGGCTTGTGGCCCTGCCCTGGGTTCTCGCCTTCTCTCTCTACCCTCATGCTCTCCCTTTACTGACAGAAAGGCTCTAAGGCCAGAGGGGCAGACCCCTGTCCAATGTCACTCAGCCCAGAGGGGCTGGGATGCCTGGAGTCTAGACAGAGTGGCTGGAACCCTGGGTGGGACAGCACCTGCCCAGCACATGACGTGGGATGTGCGGCAGCTCTGGAAATAACTCAAAGACAGATAAAGAGGAAATACCCTCAGGTCTCACCCTAGCCCTGCACTTCCCTCCCCTTTCGCTCCACAGGCACATAGACATCATGGCTCCTGCCTGACTGCTCCAGCCTGCCTGGCCTGGTCACTTGACTCGATATCTGACAGATTCCCCCCCACTGCTCAGAGACCTCCATGGCTTCCCACCACCCTGGGCCTGATATTTGAGGCCCTCCTGCCAGTCCCACTGCCATGGGTTCTCCCTCACTGCTTCCCATGTCCAGCAATGTCTTTCTCTTTTTCTACTTAGCTAACTCCTATTCATCCTTCAAAACCTCACTCACTGCCACCTCCTCTTAGAAGCCTTCCTGGGTTAGTTATCTCAGTGCTGCCTGCCTTCTCATGCTGTATTTTCTTTATATCCTGTCTCCCACAGGACGGTGCTGCTGTGACCCCAGCCTCTCATGTGTGGTTCCAACAGAGTCCCGGCTAGGCCCCCGGGCCATTGCTAGCACATGGTGAATAACTGAGGGAGCAGCTATATTTTGAGGCTACCTCAGCCATCATTTCAAGCATACAGAGTGGGCCTTCCGTAGATTCTTGGCACCTTAGACCTGCCATTCTCATGGCAGCAGCTTTGGATGGGATACCACCTACTAAGAGCCTGACTGGGGGCTTCCCTGGTCCAGCAGGTCCCAGACCCTGGGTACCTGGGCTCCACATGTAACTCTCACTCTGCCCTAATCCCAGATTCTGCTTGGCCAATGTCCCCTGTGTGCCGCAAAGTCTGCTTCCTGCTCACCCCTCCACTCCTCCATTGCCACCCTTACTCCCCACCCTCACACAGGGCCAAGCCGGCCCCTTAGACAGAGTTCTAGACTCACCCACAGGCTGGAGCCTTATCCCTCTTTGTGCTACCAATAGGGGACCTGAGGAACAGGGAGAGCAGGACCTACCCAAGGCCACATAGCAGCCAGTGGCCCAGACTCATCAAGAGCCCAGGGCCCCCCTCTCCAGGGGTCTGGGACATTCTCTGGTGTTCCAGGTCCTCGGCACTGTGGCCAGGGCTGGCCCTAATCCTGCCACTGCTTTAGAGAAGTCCTCACATCTCTATCCCCTGTTCCTGGCTTGGAGTAGAGCCTGGGGGCACCAGATAGATGGGTGGGGCTGGGAATGAAGTGGTTTCATGCCTAAGGGATACACCAGGCAGCAGCCCGGCCAGGTGGGGACACTCATGGCAGGGACTGGGGTGGGGGTGCCTTGAGGTCAGAGGGGTGGGGTCATGGCCACTCACGGGTGGGGTTTGACTCGGATGTAGTTCTTGGGAATAAAGCCCTCGGCACCCCGGAGCTCAGCCTTGTACCAGTTCTGGTCATCTTCCATGTTCAGGATCTGCAGGCAGGAAAGACACATCCACTCAGTCACCCGGGGAGACAGCTGTCACCTGCTGAGGGGCTTGCTGTTCAAGTGCCCTTTGGCTTCACCAAGCTGGCCCTGGGGCCCATTCCACAGAGGAGGGGTGGGGACCTGCCCGAGGTCACAGGGACCATGCCTGACCCCATAGTGCCACCCCTGGGGAGAGGTCACAGCTGCCCCAGTGGGGCTGGAGCTGGACTCTCAGGATCCCTTGCAGACTGTGGGGTTTCGGGGGGGGGGGAAATCTGGGGTGCCTCTGTTCCTGACTTGTGGCCCTGAGAATGGGGGTCCCCCAGTACTTGCACACCAGGCACTGAGCCATGGGGCACAGGTCAGAAGTCCCCAGGGAAGTCAGGGAGCCTCGGCCTGAGCTCAGCACCTAGTGAGGGTCACCTCGAGTCACTTGCATTTAAACAGCCCTTCTAGTCTGAATTCAGGGGTGACGATTCAGCAGGAGGTGGCGGCATTCAGGCACTGGGGAGCAGACAAGGGAGACCTTCGGGCTGGGCTGCGGCTGAGGCCTGGCCTGCCCAGGTCACGAGGCCCCTTGTCCACGGTGTGAGGCCCCTGTGGCCCACTGGTGGGCTGAGAAGCACCGGACGGCTGTGGGGGAAGCAGGCGGGGCTGCAGTGGACACAGCACAGAGCTTAGGGGTCCCTCCTCACTCCTCTGGGCAAGCTGGCCACTTGTCACCCTGATTCTCACCTGAGCTCTGAGGCCATGATCACCCAGGGCTGTTGCGCAGGCGAGGAAACAGACCCAGAGAGGGGAGGGGAGCCAGGCCGGCGCAGGGACAGAGCAGAGCCCACGCAGCAAGCCTGGACTCTGGGCCTGGGGTCTTGGGTTCTGCTGGTCTAAGGGCCCCTGCCCTGCCAGTTTTCCCTCTCACTGCACCTCCTACTTTGTCTCTGGACCCAAGCCTGGCAGGGGCGGGCATCTCCCCTGTGAGTCCTGCTCAGGTCCCGGCTCAGTCCTAGTGGGGTGCTTGCTGAGCGGACAGTCTGGCTACAGGGCAGCGGCCAAGGAGGTGCACTGCGAGAGCCGTGGCTGGGCCAGCTGGCATGAAGGCGGCTGCTCACACAGCTTCATTTTGCCAAGAGAGCTGGGACTGACTCCTTGGCCCAGGCCTGTGCCCCAACCCATGCGGCAGGCGCCCCTGTCTGTCCGCCAGGCCTGCTGAGTCCCTTCCTTCCTGCCGCTGTCGCCAGGGCACAGTCAGCAGGGACAGAAGGAAGCAGGTGGCTGACTCAGGAAAACTTTTGCTCAAAACAAAACAAAAAAATTCTCCCAATTACTAGAGAAGTAAACCCTGTGGGCTTCCTTCCAAGGCCATAGATTCAACGAAGAAGCCCTGGAGCCTGGGGCTCTAGATCACTGTCCGCCCGACTCTCTGTCGCCTGTGAAACGGGTACAGTGAGGGCCTGCGCTGCAGGGGCAGAGTCTTGTGAGCCGTGAAGTCCTGTGTGGACATGTGAGTGTCATATATACTCTAACCCTATTTTGTTGTACATTGTTGTTTTCCTATTATCTTCACTCTGGGGACCCAGAAATGTTCCTGTTGTTTCTATTAGCTGAATTCTTACTGTTAACATGGTTCAGAAGCCCTGGGCCCTCAGACATGGGTGCTCCCACAACACAGGGAGAGCCGCTCCTCTCTGGGGAAACCTTGGCTTTATCCCCGCCAGTGCCCTCCGCCCAGGATGCTGTGCTCCTCCGCTGTGTTCTGCTCTATGCAAGGGAATGTCTGCTATGTACTGAGCACCTGCTGTGTGCCAGACGCCGTGCTAAGGAACAAGGGGCTTCCACCTTTGTGGGCAAAGGTAACAATAAAAGAGGAAGAAAGCAAGTCGACAAGGTGACAATTTAGTGGTAGGTTTTCTGAACAACCCACGACAGGACAGTGCAAATGAAGGATGTCTGGTTGGGGACAAGAAGGTTTGCAACAGAGGTCAGGTGAGGCAGTAGAGAATCGCCTCTCTGAGGAGGCAACGCTGAGACCCAAATCACAGGAACAGACTCAAGAAGATGTGGGGCCAGTGTACAGGCAGAGGGAACAGTCAGCCAGTGCAAAGGTCCTGCGGTGGGAGCAAGCCTGTCCCTGGAACAGGAAGGAGGCAAGGGTGTCTGGAGTGGAGGCAGGAGGGGCAGCGTGAGGAGGTGAGTAGGGAGAGTCGGGCAGGACAGGCAGGGCAAGAGTGTAGGTCTTTGACTCCAGGGCAAGCAGTTCAGATTTTGTTCCAAAAGCCAAGAAGAGCCCCTGGAGGGCCATCAGGGGAGGGTCAGGCTCTCAGTTATGCCGGCTGTGCGGAGACTGGGCTGGCGGGAGCGGGGGCAGGGAAACGCTGTGCACTAGCCCCGGGTATGGGGGGTGGGGGCGTTGGTGAGGATGGAGGCCTGGGGGCTGTGGCCGATGGGTGCTGAGACGCGGCGGGGTTCGGTGTAGGCATTGGCAGGGTCCCTGGCATGACTCAGTGAGAAGGTGCCTAAGAGATGAGCAGGGAGCCACTGAGGCGTCTCCGAGGCTTTGGGCCTGCACCTGGCAGGCTGTCATAACCCTGAGCAGCCACGGGACTGGCTGTGGGGCGGCAGGTGGGCCAAGCTCAGGGCTGCCTACATGGGGTCTGAGGTGCCATTAACCTCCCCGTGGCGGAGGGTGCCCCAAGTCTGGGTCTCAGGGACCAGGTTATCCATGGAGAGATAGGGTGAAGCCACCACCCACCTCCCTCCTCCAGCCAGGAGCTGCACGGTGCTCTGTACCCCGAAATGCCTGGCCGGTCAGGGAGTGGGTCTTTGTTTCTGGGGAGCGATGTCTGAGGTCATTTGTCCAGAGTGGGTCAATGTGCCACTGAGCTGTCCTGCAAGACCAGAGCTCAGATGCGTTCGCTGCAGCTCCTGGAGGCTGGGGTGCCTGAGAAGCATGGCCGTGACAGGGCCTGGTCCACAGGCAGCACTCAGGAAAGAGTCAGGCCACGAGGTCAGACTCCACCGTTGCACTGCCCAGAAAGGGACAGCCATCAGACCCATGCATGGTGGCCCTGGCCCAGGAGAGGAAGAGGGGACACAGCCACATTTTTAGAGTTATAGAGAGCAGGCCCCAGACTGGTATGGGTGGGTGAGGCACACCAAGAACAAAGTTTAAAGGAGCTCAAAAAACTTCAGGAATCAAGATAATATTTTAAGACAATATGTTAAAAAAAATAAAAATTAATGCACATACTCTGAATATGGTCTTTCATTAATAATAATGTCTCAATATGTAACAAATGTACCATGCTACTAATGTAAGATGCTCCCAAAGGGGAGCTGAGTGCAGGCAGGTGGGAGTCCCTCTGTACTATCTTCTTGATTTTTCTGTAAATCTAAGTGTTCTAAAAAGTAAAGTCTGCCCTGCCTGGTGTGGCTCAGTGGGTTGAGCACTGGCTTGAGAGCCAAAGGGTCACTGGTTCGATTCCCAGTCAGGGCACATGCCTGGGTTGCGGGCCAGGTCCCCAGTTGGGGGGGTCTGAGAGGCAACCACACATTGGTGTTTCTCTCCCCCTCTCTCTCTCCCTTCCCCTCTCTCTAAAAATAAATTATATATATATATATATATATATATATATATATATATTTTTTTTTTTTTTTTTTTAAGTAAAGTCTATTTAAAAATAAATGCCGAAAAGAAATCCATCCAAATCAGAAGTAAGGCAGATTTGACCTCCCACCTGTACCACCTTGGGAGCAGGAGTCCCAGCACCTCCCAGTCGGCAGCTGTTAGTTATCAGGCTCGTTCTTTCTTTCTCTCTCTCTCTCTCTTTCTTCCTTCCTTCTTTTCTTCCTTCCTTTCTTCTTCTTCTTCTTTTTTTTTTTGTCATTGTCAATACACTTTTATCAACATGGTCACATGCATTTGCTTTCCCAATACCAGGGCAGAGTTGAGTGGCCATGACAGAGACCAGAGGGATGGCAGAGTCTAAGATATTTACTCTCAGTCGGGCCATTTCTCTCTAGTATTTTTTTCCAGGCACAATCCAGTGCGTGAGGGTCAGTTCCCGCCACGAAATTAGCACCTAGTGGTCATCTGTCTCCAGCTGACTCTGTGTACACACATCCGCATTCTGCTTCGTGCCGCCTGAGCTTTGTTGTGTCATGAATGTTTTTATGCCATTAAACACTCCCCCCAAACTGCATTTTTAGGGCTGTGTAATATTCTGTTTCATGCCGAACAGGTAGTCTAGGTTGATGCTACGTTGCAAACTGTCATCAGCATTCCCCACCCCCACTTGTTCATTTTTCTCCTATCCTATCTCCACCTGACAACGCTACATTCTACTCATTTATCTGGTTTGTGGCCCAAGTGACTGTGGTTTTCTCCCCACTGAGTCTTGCACGGCGTGCTCCTCAAGTCCTTCGTGGGCGACGCACACACATCCGGGCTCTGTCTGTTTCCCAGAAGCAGAATTCTGGGTTAGAGGCATGGAGACTTTTAAGGCTTTTTATGTTTCCCAAATACCCTTCAAAATAATGATGTCACTTTACCTGCCCACCACCCACATGTCAAGGTGCACATTTTCCCACGCCCTCGACAGGTAACCTTGGAGGACCTTTTAAAAGCAGAATTCCACTGATCTGGCGTCTTTTGTCACAGCTGAAACTGGCCACGCGCTCACATCACTTCCGTGGCAGTTTTCCTTTGCCCATTTTCTTATTCTGCTGTTTGTGATTTTCTTGTAGGCTTAGAAGAGCGCTTTACATATTAAAAACATTAATATTTTGGCATTTTTTCCTGCATTTTTCCTTAGTTTAAGCCACCTTTCTTACCCACACTGCTTCCACTCCTGCTCTTTTGTTATCTTTTTAGAACATCCCTGGCGAAACCCATCAGTGAGTACACCTCCCACTGACTGCAAAATGCAGATCCTTTGCAGGTCCTGCCTCTTGCCTCCCCCAACCTCATCCTTACCACCTCCTCCTCACTCACTGCTCTTCAGCAGCAGACCTTTCTCTCCATTCTTCAAACTTGAGAGTAGGTCCTGCCTCAGGGTCTTTGCACCAGCTGTTTCCCCGCCTGGAGCTCTCCACTCTTTGCATAGTTGCCACCTGCTCATTCCTCAGGTGTCAACTCTTTGGAGAGACTGCCCTGACACCCCACTCGTCACAGTGCCTTCCATCTCCCTGTGTTGATTTCTTCAGCCCCCTCAGCACCTCCTGACCTCACTACCCTCTGGAATGCCGGCTCCAGGAGAGCAGGGCCTTGCTTGGTTTGCTGCTGTGTCCTCACTCCTAGAACAACACCTGGTACACAACAGGTGCTCAGTACTCAACAGAGAACAGATTGGGGGGCGGGGACGGGTGAAGGGGGGTCCAGAGGTGCAAATTCCAGGTCTAAGATAGGTAAGTTCTGAGGGTGTCATGCACAGCATGGTGACGAGAGTTAACCCTTCTGTGCTGTGTATTTGAAAGTAGCTGAGAGAGTGGATCTGGAAAGTTGTTGTCAAGAGAAAAACTGTAACTATGTGAGGTGATGGGTGTTAACTAAACTAATTGTGGCAATGATTTCATAGACATATATCAAATCATTAGGATGGACACCTTAAACAGATGCAAACTTACATGTCAATTTTATCTCAATAAAACCGGAAAAAATAGCTCCACAAGTGTTCGTTGAATAAATGAGGGAAAAGGCAGCCCCTTCCACTGCCTTCATTCCTCCATCATTTTTTGAGCTTGAAAGGTCCCCTCCTCAGTCTCCACGCACATGAGGTGCAAGTCCCACTGGGAGAGTGCCCCAGTTTCTGCTAACATTTAAGTCCTTTTTTCCTCCCTCCCTCCCTCCCTCTGTCCCTCCCTTCCTTCCTTCTTTCAACCTTTCCCTTGTCTTACTGAAAGCCTGCTATGTGTCAGGCACTGTTTTATGTCCTGCGGCTCCACTGTGATCCCCTGACCTGGTAGGTAGCTCAGTTGGTTGGAGCATCATCCCAATACGCCAAGGTCGTGGATTCGATTCCCAGTCAGGACACATACAAGAAGCAACCAATGAACACATCAATAAGTGGATCAGCAGATCCATGTCTCTGTCTCTGCCTCTAATCAAGTAAAAATAAAAAGCAAACACCCCAGGAACTGGCTAACACTTTAGCAAATGTTGGTGGGAAATGACCGAGACTACTTACTCTCCGGGTGGGAAAGCTGGACACAGGAGTCCGGGAGAGCAGTGGGGATGTCACAGCCTTTACAGTCCCTGTAGGGAGCACTCACTGACCAACCCCGCCCACTGCTGGCCCATCTCTCTGAGCCTCAGCAGGAGCACTCAGCCCATTCCTACTTCCTCACTGTTCCAGTCCCTCCCACACCTCAGGTCTGGGTTTAGAGACCCCAGCCTGCTGATTGGAGAATGAAGCTCTGGCCCAGGCTTGCTCTCACAGAGGGTGCCCGGGCTGTCCTGCTGCTAGGCCTGCCTCCTCTCCGACTGGCCACGTGTCCACAGGGCCCCAGGCACACACAGGTACCAGCATCCTGGTATAGAGAAGGGGGTGTGGTTCTTTCTGGGAAACCTCAACCTCCCCAGCCCACTCTTCAGTATCGTAGGGGACAAAACAGCTTCCAGACTCAAAGGACAAAAGTTCAAATTCGACCCCATACTAAACAAGTCGCGTCACCTCCCTGTGTCTCAGCTTGGCCAGTCATGAACATGGGGGCGCCAGTCCTCTCCACTCCAGCAGCGTAAACAGGACACAGGGCACTGCTGAGCTTGGGACTGGGTGCAGCCTGGTGCCAGCAAAGGGGCACTCCTGTCCTTTCTTGTGCTTGCAGCTTCAGGCCACAAGCAGGGCCCAGGGCTCAGGGAGGACAGTGAGACGCCGGGAGGGTTCCTTGGCAGGCAGAACAGGGAAACTGAGACAGACAGCTGAACACACTGGCCAAGCAATTTACAGCCAGATACAGAAGAGAAGGTCACCTCCCTGCAGATAACATCTGGGCCTCAGATGTATTTCAGCTCCAGGCCCAGAAACACAGCAAAACCAGGTGGGCAATGGCAGGACAGGCTGCAATGACTAAAGACCACCTGCCCTGTCACTGACCCATCCGTGGAGACCAGGACCCTGACGGGGCACACCTGGAGGACGGATGAATATTCTGCTGCGACCCTCCCCTGAGACCTCCCCTAAGATCCCTGCCTGCTGGCCTGAAAGAAGTTAGCCTTGGCAGTGTGGCTCAGTTGGTTGGATGTCATCCTACAAAGTGAACAGTCACTGGTTCGACTCCCAGCCAGGGCACATGTCTGGGTTGCGGGTATAGTCCCTGAGTGGGACGCAAATAGCAGGAACCGATGTTTCTCTATTTCTCCTTTCCTTCCCCTCTCTCTAAAAATAAAATAAAAATCTTAAAAGGTCTCTGAAGGCAGTGGGCAGCTGGCAGCTGACCCCTGAATCTGTCCCCAAGGCCCCTTTTCTCTGAGTTCCCAGTGAGCTCTGGCAGCCCAGCCCAGGCTCCCCTGTTGCTTCTTCTATGCTAGGCGCTTCCTTGCTTCACTGTCCCCAGCTTTAATAAGTGTACCCTCACAGTCACCTGACCTCATGTTGTGAAATCTTTCCTACATGAAGTAATCTGCCTACACACTCCAGCTGGCCCCCGGCAGACCTGCTCTGGGCCGGGTCCCCTTTGCGGTAACAGAGGGACATCTAATCATAGGCCCACTGCTCCTGTGCAGACTCAGGCCCAGGCCCAGGGAGGGGGGTGACTTTCTCAGCCAGTGCCAGCTCCAGAAGCCCAAGTCTTGGCATGGCCACTCTGGAATCCAGCCCCTGAGCAAACTTGCAAGCAAAGACATTTCTGGAGAGAAAGAGACCCCCCACAGACCCTTCCGCCTGGGCTGCCCTTGGAAGGCTGCAATGCTCATTACAAAGGCCTGGACAGCTAGAAAGAGGTGGTGGTAGGACTGACGGACTCTTCCCTTTTCTCCATTCTGCTGGGAAACTCATTCCTGACATTTAAATCACAGCTATTTTCACCCCAGTAGGTTACATGTGTACTTTTTACTTTCCTAAGAACTTCCTCTTTCCTCCTTCTCTTCCTCCCCCATCTCTCTCCCTCCCTCTCTCTCTCTCTCTCTCTCTCTCTCATTCTCTTGTTTCGACAACTTCTCAAATTCTTCCCTGGAAAACTGGGTGTTGAACCAACTCCTGCCAGGTACTGTGCTCATGTCCCCCGAATCCTCACACTGGCCCCCAAAGGAGGGACCATTAAAGACCCCTCATTTCCTAGAGGGGAAAGCTGAGGCTTGGGGGGAGGAAGTGGAGAAGCTGCCCTGTCCTCCTCCAGATGCTGGACTCTTTTTGGGGAGCTGTCCTGGGTCCCTGGTTCTTAACCTTCCCAACCCACGTGCGGCCCACTCAGCCGCTGGCCGTCCTACCTTGAGTGTGTCTCCCTTGTTGAAGGCCAGTTCATCGCTCTCTGTGGCCTGGAAACTGTACAGGGCCACCGACTCCATTCTGCCGTGCCTGAGCCCCAGCAGCCAGGCGCGGAGCTGGGCCAGCAGCTTCCTGCTTCCTCTGCAGTCGAGGACTGTCTTCCTTTGTTTTGAGAATGTGTTTGTTCTTCTGAAGCTGAGACTGAAACTGCCCCTGACGGGAAGAAACAGGAAGCAGAGATATGTCACCGAGCAGGGAGGGTGTGGGAGCTGGCCCGCCCTTACCTTAGACCCCAGAGGCCAGGTGCAGCTCTTGCAGAGTTTCGGGCAGCCCTGGGAGAGGGGTCCCTCTCTTCGTACCCATGTTACAAACGAGGACACTGAGGTCCCCCGAGGAGAATCCTGCAAGGCCAACCTGGCGCTCAGGCATTGTGCCTTGTGGTCCCAGTCACCCCCACCACTTGCCCACTCTGTCTGCCACATTTTCTGAACTCCAGGGCCTCCCATGACTCTCCAATGCTAACTGCCTCAGCCCCAACTTGTTTCCTGGCATTCAAGGCCCTGCCGAGCCACCCGCTGCACAGCTGTCCAGACTCACACTTTGGGTTGTTTTCTTTATATGCTTTATCGATTATGCTGTTACAGTTGTCCAAATTTCTTTTCCCTTTGTTCCTTCCACCCAATGACACCCACTCCCTCCAGTTGCCCTCCACTTAGTCCATGCCCATTGGTTGTGCATATAGTTCTTCTCAACCTCTTCCTGTCTACTCCACTCCCTCCTACCATGCTCCTTAATTCCTGTACCATCTCCATCCCTTTCCCCCTTTCCCCTCCCTGCTGACCTCCCCCCAATATGTTCCCCATACCTATAATTCTTATCCCACTCTCGTTGCCTACTTAGTTTGCCTTTGTTTCGGTTTATTATCTTCTGTTGTTGGTTCTTGTGATACAGTTTTCATTTTAATGTTCATAGTTTTGATCCTCTTTCTCCTAAACAAGTCCCTTTAACATCTCATATAGCAGTGGTTTGGATCTGATGAACTCCTTCAGTTTTACTTTGTCCTGGAAGCACTTTCTCTGCCCTTCTATTCTGAATGACAGCTTCGCTGGATAGAGTAATCATGGTTGTAGGTTCTTGCTTTTCATTACTTTGAGTATTTCTTGCCAGTCCCTTCTTGCCTTAAGTTTCTTTTGAGAAATCAGTTGAGAGTCTTATTGGGACCCCTTTGTATGTAATTCTCTTCTTCTGTCTTGCTGCTTTTAAGAGTCTCTCTTTATCCTTAATTTTTGACATTTTGATTATAATGTATCTTGGTGTGGTTCTCCCTGGGTCCAATTTTTTTCAACTCTCTTTGCTTCCTGGACCTGTAAGTCTATTTCCTTCCCCAAATTAGGGAAGTTCTGCTTCATTATTTTTTCACATAATTTTTCTATTTCTAGTTCTTCTTCTTCACCTTCTGGCAGCCCTATGATTCAGATGTTGGCCCACTTATAGCTCTCTGATAAGTTTCTGAGCTTCTCCTCATTTTCCTCACTTCTCATTTCCTCTTTCTGCACTGGTTGACTGTTTGTACTTTCCCTATGTTCTGATCTGTTGATTTGATCCCTGGTTTTCTTTCCCTCACCACTAGTTTCGTATGTGTTTTTGTTTATTTCAGCAGGCCTAGCTTTCATTCCTTCCCTGTCTTGTTTAAGATCTGCTGTTAGGTCTGTAGGGATTCTTATGACCAAAGCTCTGAACTGAGCCTCAGAAAGATTTCCTATCTGCTGAGCTGTTAGATTAGATATTTGCTGTCTGGTCAGCTGCATCACTGGCATCTCTATCACAATCTGTGCCATCCTGACAATTTTGTGTTTACCTTTGCTTCCTGGGCGGGGCTGACACACTTCCTACTCTATAGGGGGCGGAGCCCCATGCACTTGTCACTACCGGGTGACCCTTCTCACCACACTATGGCGCTTTGTGTGGGGGCAGGGGTCCAAGATGGATTCCTGCTGTTCACTCTCCGCTGAGAGACCTGGAGCCTCCTCCTCCGTCCCCACCCCCTCCGGGCCTCACCATCTGAGGCAATGGGGGTCTGCCTTCCCCAGCTTTGGAATCGCAAGCTGACGGGTCTGGTCCGTAGCCAGGGGTACTCCCCAGGCGTTTCTCACCTCCCCCTAAATACGGGTGTCTGTGCTTACTGCTGTCCTGCCTCCATTGCTGCTGCTGCCGTGAACAACACAGCTTGACCTCTCCTCCCCGAGTTTGCCCCTCCTACCTGTCCCGATGAGCACCGCTTTTTTATAACTTCATACATTGGACTTCCATTTATTTTCTGGAACTTCTGGTTATTTCTGGTTTTGCAGTAGTTGTATTCCTTCTTAGTTGTGGAGAGAGAAGGAGCGAGTCAGTCTAGGCCTCCATCTTGGCCGGAAATCTCCTGTGTTTGTTTGCTTCTGTGTCCCAGGTAGGGCTGTCGCCCCTACTACGTTGTAAGGGGTGGGGTCTTAGGGATTTGTCAGTAACAGGCAAACTGTTTCACCACGTTGTGGCGCTGTATGTAGGGGAGGGGTCCGAGAGGAAACAATGCTGCCTGCCCAGCACTCACCCCTTTTCCAGCCACCTCTCCCATTTCTGCATCAGACTGGCGCCCCTCTAGCTGCTGCCCTGGCCATCGTTCCCAGAGTGGGTGGGTCTGCGGATGTTCTAGGACCATGGGGGCCCTTTAAACAAGCGGACTCTGCTGAAACCGGCAGTTTCTGCCTCCGTCCCAACCCCCACTGGTCTGCACAGTCAGAAGCAATGAGGTTTGATTTTCCCTGGTGCTGGGACAGTGAGCTGTGCAGTCTGGTGAGGAGCTGGGAACGCTCCCACACTCTGGTTTTTTTTTTTTAATGTTACACTATCACATTACATTTTTAATAATAAAATTCCACCAAAGATTATCTGTCACAGTACATGCCATGATTAGCTTTCTACAAACAACTTTTCTTTCTGTGTACAAATCAGTGTCAATGAAATTTTAAAAAACTATACTAGGCAAAGAACTTTATTAACCTTTGTGTCAAACTTTATTCCCAGGCTCTTTCAGTTTAATTAATTACGAAGAATGATTTATGTATAGGCAAAAACTGAAAAGAGCAGCTGTGTCCAAGGGGCTACGGCTTAAAAATATTAGAGAGCTGCATCTTGTCAGACTCATGAATGAAATTGAAAAAGCAGTCATAATATAAAAGAGAAGCTCCTAGTAACTTCTTCAAGTTTATCCTCTTCAGAAGTTGACTAGATTCAGTTTGCTTCATCCTTGGAAACCTCTTCAGTGTTCTCCACAAGATCCAGACTTCATCATCATCATCCTCTCCTGCAGCAAGTGGTGATTTTCCATCGACAGTTGTCTGGGCAGAGCTTCAGCCAGCCTCCCTACACTAGCAGACTGTCCCCACCGCGCCGGCGGGAGAGGCTGGGCAGCGTTTCTGTTGGCTGCTTGGTCCCCGCGTGGCCTGTCCTGGTGAAAGTGCTCGCTGTCAAGGGTGCTGAATTTTGGGGTTGCTAAAGGAGACCACTGTTCTTGGTTTGTGAACATATCTACCCATTCAATACCAGAGATACTGCTAACCCCTTACTTCTGTAAGGAGCACTGAAGTTTTAATCATCTGCGTAGCTGTTCTGTGAACCACCTTCTTTTTTCTACAATACAATCAGTTCCTTCCACACCAACATGCACCTGTGTCCGCAGTTGGCTGAGTTTCTCCCTGTTCAGGATACTTTCTTTTATCCTGTTGGAGAGAAAGCAGCGGGGCTGTGCAGGTGGGGGGAGGACAGTGGGGCCCCTTTCAGCTGCCTCCTTGTCCTTTCGACAAGTCCTGTTCTCTGTGTACTTCCTAACATTCTGACAATAAGTTCCAGGCTCACCCAGGGCTTTTTCTGCCCCCGCTCTGGAATCAGCCACCTCTCCAAAGAGATGAAAGATGGTATTTTTAGTGGAGGATGGAGTTTAGAAACCAGGATTGAGCTGGTGCTAGGGGTTCTTAGTCCTATTCAGGTGCCGTTGCTTCTAGACACTCTGCAGATAAAGCTAGAGAGAGAGAGAAATATATATACACTCATTATGTAAACATATATACACTCTATTTATTTATATTCATTTTATATATGAACTCTTTATATATATAATATATATAAATATGTATGTTAAGAGTTTTTAGAAATATATATCCTAGGGAATAGAGTATGTGCATATTTCCATATTTATTTCTATGTTCATCTATATAGTTATGGGTAATAGATTAAAAACCATGAATTCAATCAGATATGAATTAGCCAGTGCAGGTGAGGTGTATGATTTGACCCCATCCTGGAGCTCCAACAGTCTCCTCCCCTCCCCCATCCCTCCCTGTCTTCCACCTACACCAGACCCCAGGGTGACAGGATGTTATAACAGAGCTCTTTCCGCTCAGTTGCAGCTGAGGCTTCAAGGCCTCAGAACAGTGCAGTCGGGGGTTGGGATTTACTGAACCCCAAATCTGAGGTGCCTGGAGGCAGGAGCCGGGAGGGCTTCCTTTATGAAGCTGAGCACCTGTCCTCTGGGGCTTGTGGGCAGGTGGCTGGTTTAGTCTGTTTTTCAAAGTACTTATTCTGCTCCAAGTCACGCACAGAAAGGTGAGCAGCTCTCCCATAGGCCTACAGCTAGTAGGTGGCAGGAGTTCAGATCCAGGCAGATTGGAGCCCAGGCCTCCGCCACGTCTCTGCCTGGGCTGCCGTGCACCGAGTCACGGAGCCGCGGGGCTGAACAGCAAATCTGTGTGGAAGGGCAATGAGTCCAGTTCTCAGGCCAAGCAGGACCCTACAAATAGGACTTGGTTGGGAGGACCCTTGAAGGGTTGGTCCAGGCACCCAAACTGAGGGCAGAGGCTGGGCCTAGAGTGCGGGGCATCAGGGCCAGCACCTGGGAGAGCACCAAGCCTCATCCCGGGAGCTGCAGCTGGGGTCCCTGTGGGTGATCCCACAAAAGCTACCACAAGAGGAAAACGTCAGCATTGGCCGCTGGCCATGACTGAAACAGCTATGAAAGACAGCCTCGTTACTAATGAGGCAGGGTAGGAAGAAGCTAGAGAAACTCCTTGGCAAGTGGACTAGAGAAACTGAGGCAGCTGAACACACCGGCCAGGCAATTACAGAAGGCCACCAGGGTGGAAGGTCCTGGGAGCCTAGCACTAGGCAAAACTGCTGCCGGGCCTCACCCCAGGGGCCTTTTCCTCCCCTGGTGTCTCACTGGCTCTGCAGTCTACACCTGTCAATGGAAGGAAAATTCAAACCTGTAAGAATTTTTATGGGTTTATTTGAGCCAAATTGATGACAGTTGCCAGGAAGCAAAATCTCAACACATTGAGGAAATGCTCCAGAGAATGGCAATTTTGCTCCTTATTTTATACATCACAGTCAAAGGAGGAGGCCTAAGGGGGTTACATGAAATCCATGGGTGACAGATTAGGGAGGGGGGGTTAAGCAAAGTGGGGACCTCTGGGACTGGATAGAAAGTAAAATGATAAACACATCTTCTTTTACAGAGGCCGGTATGGAATAGTTAATAGTTAACGATTAACATGATAATGATAACAATGAGGGGATTGGTGGTCCTGCGCTTTGGTGGGAGGTTGTGCCCTGAGGGGCCTGGAGAAAAGGGTACTCAGACATTCCAAAGGTCTGTTATCTTAGATGCAAACAAACAACAGACAGGCTCAGGTCAGGTACAGACTGACATTTGTCAGGAAAGATTCTAGCCTAGGACATGACTACCTGCCACAAACTGCCTTTAGTTGGGAAGTTTTAATTTCAGACCATCCTGTGTGGTTACTTTAGGTCTCTGAGTTTGTAAGGCCACCATGCAGACCTCCCCTGAGCTTGTCAAGTTTAGTATGTGGCCCCCTTGTAGTCCACAGACCCCCTGACCTTTCATATTGCTGGTCATTTGGTTTAGACACCCGCCCCCTACAACCTTTCCTTGCACAGATAACATCTGGGCCTCAGCTGTATCTCAGCTCCAGGCTCAGAAAAGCAGCCAAATCAGATGGGCAATGCCAGGACCAGCTGCAATGACACACCCAGAAAAGCTGATGAATATTCTATTGAGATCCTCCCCTAACATCGCCCCTAACTCCCAGCCTTTAAAAACCCTCAAGATGAGGACCCAGTGCACTCTGCGCTCACCCTCCTGGGAGCACACCCCTTTCCCTTCCCCCATAGGCAAGCATCTCCTAAACTCTAAGGGTCCCCATGAGACCTGCAACCAGGGGAGCAGTGGGCAGCAGCAGCTTGTCCTGAGTTAACCTTTCCAGGGAGACAAGGCAGCCCTGCCTGGGCTCTCCTGGTGCTTCTTCTACTCCAAGCCCCTCGTGTCTCACTGTCCCCAGCTTTGATCAATGCTGTGAAACCTTTCCTGCACAGAGTCAAAACCCACACGCTACAGGCCAGCACAAGGCAGACTGCTCTCAGCAGGTCTCCTTCCAATGACACTTAGACTCTACCCCCTGTGGCAAGCTGGCTCACAACCCAAAGACGTCTAAGTCTAATCCCCAGAACCTGTGAACATCCCCTTAGATGGTATGGGGACCCAGAATGACCCACCCCAAGATGTGCCTCAGTGGTACACAGATTACTTTGAGCCAAAGGCAATTTCAGTTTCAGGTTCAAGGGGAAATTCTGTCCCTTCCTTCAACTACCTAGAAGAACTTGAATTAGGGGCTTTGTCCATAGCGTGAGAGTACCAGGGACAACTTTTCTGACCTGCTGATATGGCCCTGGAGACTTCTCTTTACTAAACATCTGCTCTTCTATCATCCTGCAATGACCCGTTGAAGCCCCCAAGGTTCATGACCTCCTCCCTCCCTCGCTCAGGAAGTCTTACCTTCTTCGCTTCACGTTCCCTTTCTGTCTCTGAACCTCTTCTCTTATGCATGTGGGTCTCTGACTCCTGTCTCCTGGGTTCATGATGTCTGTCTGATTATCAGACTAGCCTAGAGAACACGAGGGTGTAACGGCACAGCAACTTCATTTCTTCAGTGTGACCGTTCCTCCTTTCCTTCCTTTTGACTCCAACTGTCCTCATCCAGCACCCTGACACACCTGCCTCCTCCTCCCCTGCAGGATCACACACTGAATTAGCGAGCCTTTAGGACAATGAGGTCAGATCAGCATCAAATAATCTTAGAAACAAAGTCTTGGGTCTTTTGCCCCCAGAGACAGTTTTAGTCAAACTAGGGATAATATCTAGGCCGCAGGTGTATTTCAGCTCCAGACCCAGAAAAGTAACAAAACCAGATGAAGCAACACCATGCTGACCTCAGGACCAGAGGCACTGACCAGTGACCACTTCACCCTACTGCCACCCAATCAGTAGAGACCACGACCCTGATCAGGACCCTAACTCACTTAGTCACCATGACTAATGATTTTTCCCCTATATAGCCCATCCCCTAGAAGCCATCGGAGAGCTAGGTCTTTAAGCATTAGCCTGTCTTCCTACATGGACCACTTTCTGGAAATAAACTCTTACTTTCTTTGCTGCAAACTCTTGTTTGTGTCTTATTGGGCTCTGATGCACACAGGCAAAGGGACCCCTTGAGTCTGGGAACAAGGGAATTTTCTGTACATGTGACTTCCCCATGTACATGTATTAAAATGTTTTCCTCCTGTTAAAAAATATCGAAATTGTCCTGACTGGTGTGATTCAGTGGCTTGAGTTCTGGCCTGTGAACCAGAGGGTCGCTGGTTCGATTCCCAGTCAGGGCACATGCCTGAGTTGCAGGCCAGGTCCCCAGTTGGGGGCGCATGGGAGGCAACCACACATTGATGTTTCTCTCCCTCTCTTCCTCTCTCTCTAAAAATAAATAAATAATCTTTAAAAAATAAAATAAAATCTCCATTACAACTTTATAATATTCACAAAGAAAAGCCCAGGCCCAGATGTCGTCATCACTGAATTCTCCCAAATATTTAAAGAAGAATCAATACCATTTTCCGTAAGTTCTTACAAAAAATGGAAAAGGAAAAAATCCTTCCTCGGCTCACAGCCCCCTGGGTGTCGCCCGGAGGCCCCGCATGCGGGGTAGCTAGCAGGCCCACCATCTCCTGCCCTCTCCCTGCCAGGCTCCCAGCCTTGAAGACTCCTCACCCACGCAGTTGCTCCAATAGGGTCCTTGTCACCCCCTGCTGACTCCCCTACTCCTCCGTCAAGTGTTCACTATTCCTGAAACCTTGTGAATTGCACATGACCTGGGCCTTGTCTTGTCCTCAGCACCCCACCCCTTCTTTCCTAGAAGGAGGCCAGGCACGTCCACTACCTCAGGGCAGTTTTTGAGGCTCCCAGCGGGATGGCAGGCTCTCCTCCTGATGTCTGGGTCCATGTGGGAGCTCATGATGGTGTCTGGATGGGGAGGGAGAGGGCAGTGCCTTCAGGGGCACGAGCAGGAGGATCACAGCTGGGACAAGGAAGTCCTCCTGTGTGAGGGGCGCAGGCAGGGGAAGGTCAGCCAGAAGGGGACTCACAGGTGCCCACCTCAGGCTCAGGGTGCTGGGAGGATCTCTTTGTGCTGCACAGGGAGGGACGGGGGATGTGGCAGGAGGTCCCCAGGGCAGAGCAGGTGGAAAGTCTGGGCAGAGATGCCTCAGGCCCTGAGGAGCAGGATGAAGTCAAATGGCATAGTTTCATATCCAGGCAGCCTACAGGGTTCCCAAAACAAAAATTAAAACAAAAGGAACAAGTACAAAACCTAGTCAGTCTGAGAGAAAACAACCAGTGTCAAGCAGAAAATTCCCCATGGTGTGGCTCAGTGGGTTGGGCATCGTCCTGAGAACTGAAAGGTCCTTGGTTCGATCCCTAGTCAAGGCACATAGATTGTGGGTTCGGTCCCCAGTCAGGGTGCATGCGGGAAGCAACCGATTGGTGTTTCTTTCTCACATTGATGTTTCTCTTCCTCTTTGTCTCCCTCCCTTCCCTTCTTTCTAAAAATAAGAAAAATAAATAAATAAAAAAGAATATGAACAAAGTGGCCACATGTCAGACAGGCTGGGAAGGGAGATGAAAGCCAAGGAAATCAACGGAGACGCAGACAGCTCCACCAGAAACCTAATAAAGCAACAAGAAAGAACTAAACAGGGACTAAAAATAAAATTGATGACACAAAGGAAAGGCCTGAGAAATCACAGGGAATGCAGAGGCAAAAGAGGAAAAGATCAACACAACAAGAAGTAAGGGGTAAGTAAGGAAAAAAAGAGAGGGATGATCCAAAATAAGGATAATTGGTGTTCCTGAAGGGGAGATGTCAAGTGATACAAAAAATATTTTGACATATATGACATGAGAAATACCCTGAAATAAAGAAAGAACTGAATCATTGTTTTTAAGGGTATACCACATACCAGAAAAATTTAACACAGAAAATTTGTACAGAACAATAAGAACCTATCCTGGGAAAATTTCAAGATTAAAGAAAAGATTCTTCTATCCAAACTGAAAATTCACGACACGCAAAGGGCAAAACCCAGGCTGCCCTCAACCTCCGTAGAAACATTTCGTGCCAGAAGATGCTACAGACAGACACACCACAAGGTTCTGAGGGTGAGGGAGCTGCAAGAAGTTCACTTTCAGGAGCTCAGCTGGGCCGGAGAGGGTGAGAGCTGAGCTGTCAGGTGTTAGAGGAGCCAATCTACGCACCAAGCCCAACACACAGGAGTGAAGTCTTGGAGTGACATAGGCAAGAGCGTAAACTGGAGCAGGTGCTGGCTCTTCCCGTTGCACTTCCCCCATGGAACGGCACGGTGCAGATGTGGGGTCATCTCGCTGTTGAGGGAGACCCAGCGAAAGGCTCTGGCTGTTTTATGGACCCGAGGACAGGGTGGGTGTGAGGGAATGGCTCCCGGCGGAAAAGTACGTGCACTGAGTCAGGGTGGGGGCAGGGCCTCGGAGGTTCCCACTCCTCTCCTGGAAGGAGGCCTCACAGAGGCCCCTGGAGCAGACCCCTGTCCCAAGTCTCAGATAACAAGATCTAGGAATGGAGATGCCAGGACTGCTATGCAAATAGGCAAGGAGCATGGCAGGCCAAGGGCCCGAGTCCCAGACTGCAGCTCCCGTCCGAGACCACAGTGCACTGGAGCCCCAAGCCTGGTATGGGCAGGGAGCTGCCAGTGAGGCTGCCTAGGAAAGCCTTTGGAACCACCCGTGCTCAGGCCAGAAAAGAACACACAGGCTTCTAACCAGGAGCTGAACTTTTCAGTTACACTCAGCCAAAATGCCAACCAAGCAGGCAAGTGGCAGGCAGAGTTCCCAAACATGAAGAACCTCAATATGTTACTTATCAATTGATTGACTTACAGCTGCAAAGGCACCTTACAAGTGTGCTCTATGAAAAACAGAGGGGTTCCTCTGTAAAGTGAACCCAATGTTAGGTCTTCTCCATGGCGAGCGCAGGAAGAACAAAGAAGGAGGAAGAGGCTTCTTGCGATCCCTGGCCCACAGGAGGGAGCCGGTCAGCAGTGTGGAGCTGAGGACACTGGAGGGGGCCTGCCCCAGTCGCAGGCCCAGGGTATGACCCCTCCCTGACATGATTGCAGCCACAGTCTGGTGATAACCTGTCTAAGCCTTCCATCAAATGGAAACAAAAGCCTTCTCAAGACCTGCACACACAGCCTGAGCCCAGAGGGGTGTGCGCTGAGAGTCGCGTGCCCTCTGCAAGCTGCGGGGGGACTGCTTGCTGTGCAGGTCTCCTGCTCTGCTACTTCAGTTCTGACCACCTGGTCCCTCCCCTGCCCTTGGCAGTTCCCCCTTCACAGAAAAGGAAATCATCAACACAGTGAAAGTCAACCTACTGAATGGGAGAAGGTTTTGCAAACCACATATCTGATAAAGGGTTAATATCCAACATATATAAAGAACATATGCAACCCAGTAGCATTAAAACAAACAATCCACTTTTAAAAATGAGCAGAGGAACTGAATAGATATTTTTTCCAAACAAGACATACAGCTGACTAACAGGTCCATGAAAAGGTGCCCAACACCACTAATCATCAGGAAAATGTACATCAAAACTACAATGAGATATGACCCCTCACCTTTCAGAATGCCTATCATCAATAAATCAACAAACACAAAGTGGGGAGGCGTAGACAGACACGCTGCGTCTCCCTCCACAACTAAGAAGGAATACAACTACCTCAAAACTAGAGACAACCAGAAGTTCCAGAAAATCGAGCTGCATGGAACTCCAACAAATAAAGATATAAAGAAAAAATGCTCATCCAGACAGGTGGGAGGGATGGAGCCAGTCAGAGAGGACACGGTGTGGTGGTGGCAGCGGTGGTGGCGGCAGCAGCGGCAGGCCAGCAGAAAGTGAAGTCACACGTTTTAAAAAGTTGGAAGGGGACTTCTGGCCAAGATGGAGGCCTAGACTGACTCACTCCGTCTCCCTCCACAACTAAGAAGGAATACAACTACCACAAAACCAGAAATAACCAGAAGTTCCAGAAAATGAAACTACATGGAAGTCCAACATATAAAATTATAAAGAAGTGGTGCTCGTCCAGACTGGAAGGAGGGGAGAAGCCAGGGCGGAGACGTCAAGCTGTGCTGGCGGCGGCAGCTGCGGCAACGGCGGTGGGACAGCGGTAAGCACAGACACCCGTATTTAAGGGGAGGCGAGAAGTGCCTGGAGAGCACCCCCGGCTACAGACCAGACCCGTCAGCTCATGATTCCGACGCTGGGGAAAACAGACCCGCATTGCCTTGGACTGTGAGGCCTGGAGGGGGTGGGGACGGAGGAGGAGGCTCCAGGTCTCTCAGAGGAGAGTAAACGGTAGGAATCCATCTTGGACCCCCGCCCCCACACAAAACACCATAGCGTGGTGAGAAGGGTCACCTGGTAGTGATGAGTGCACGGGGCTCCGCCCCCTATAGCGTAGGAGGTGTGTCAGCCACACCCAGGAAACCAAGGTAAACACAAACTGTCAGGATGGCAGGGATCATGATAGAGATTCCAATTACAGCAGCTGACCAGACAGCAAATATATGATCTATCGGACCAGCAGATAGGAAATCTTTCTGAGGCACAGTTCAGAGCTCTGGTTATAAGAAAGCTTACAGATCTAAACAAGTCCTGCTGAAATGAACAAAAACACATATGAAACTAGTGGTGAGGGAAAGAAAACCAGAGATCAAATCAACAGATCAGAACATAGGGAAGGAACAAACAGTCAACCAGTGCAGAAAGAGGAAACAAAAAGTGAGGAAAATAAGGAGAAGCTCAGAAACCTATGGGACAGTTCTAAGCAAGCCAACATCTGAATCATAGGGTTGCCAGAAAGTGAAGAAGAACTAGAAATGGGAAAAATTATGTGGAAAAATAATGAAGCAGAACTTCCCTAACTTGGGGAAGGAAATAGACTTACAGGTCCAGGAAGCAAAGAGAGTTCAAAAAAACTGGACCCAGGGAGAACCACACCAAGACACGTTATAATCAAAATGTCAAAAATTAAGGATAAAGAGAGACTCTTAAAAGCAGCAAGACAGAAGAAGAGAATTACATACAAAGGGGTCCCAATAAGACTCTCAGCTGATTTCTCAAAAGAACTCTTAAGGCAAGCAGGGACTGGCAAGAAATACTCAAAGTAATGAAAAGCAAAAGTCTACAACCACAATTACTCTATCCAGCGAAGCTGTCATTCAAAATAGAAGGGCAGAGAAAGTGCTTCCAGGACAAAGTAAAACTGAAGGAGTTCATCAGATCCAAACCACTGTTATATGAGATGTTAAAGGGACTTGTTTAGGAGAAAGAGGATCAAAACTATGAACATTAAAATGAAAACTGTATCACGACAACCAACAACAGAAGCTAATAAACCAAAACAAAGGCAGACTAAGGAGGCAACGAGAGTGGGAAAAGAATTATAGGTATGGGGAACATAATGGGTGAAGGTCAGTGGGGAGGAGGTAGAGGGGAAAGGGATGGAGATGGTACAGGAATTAAGAAGCATAGTAGGAGGGAGTGGAGTAGACAGGAAGATGTTGAGAAGAACTACATGTACAACCAATGGGCATGGACTAAGGGGGAGGACAACTGGAGGGAGGGCAGTCACTGGGTGGAGTGGGACAAAGGGAAAAGAAATTTGGAAAACTGTAACAGCATAATCAATAAAGCATATTTTTTTTAAAAAGTCAGGGGGACACCTGGGGAGCGTTCTCAGTCCCAGTCCAGACTGCGCAGCTCAAGGTCCCAGTGCTGGGGAAAATAAAACCTCTTTGCTTCTGACTGTGCAAACCAGTGGGGGTTGGGGTGGAGGCAGAAACTGCCGGTCACTCAGTAGAGTACGCTTGTTTAATGGGCCTCCGTGGTCCTAGAACATCTGCAGACCCACCCACTCTGGGAATGATGGCCACGGTAACATCTAGAGAGGCGCCAGTCCCATATGGAAGTGGGAGAAGTGCCTGGAAAAGGGGCGAGTGCTGAGCAAGAGCATTGTTTCTTCTCAGACCCCTCCTCCACAAACAGCACCACAATGTGGTGAAACAAGTTGCCCTATACTGATGAATTCCTAAGGCTCCACCCCTTACAACATAACAGGTGTGACAACTCTACCTAAGAGAGAGAGACAAACAAACACAGGAGCCTGTCAGAATGAGGAGACAGAGAAGTATGGCCCAAAAGGGGGAACAGATCAAGGTTCCAGTGGGAGAACTAAGCGATGAGGAGATAGCCAACCTCACAGACAAGAAGATGGCCAACCTAATAGATGCAGAAATCAAAACACTGGTAATAAAGATGCTCACAGGCTTGACAGGTGTGCTTGAGTATGGCAAATGCATAAGTGAAAAAGTGAAGGCTATGCTAAGTGAAATGAAGGAAAATCCACACAACCAATGGTGAAGGGAAGGAAACCAGGGTTCAAATCAATGGTTTGGAATATAAGGAAGAAAAAAACAGTCAACCAATACAGAATTTGGAAACAAGAATTGAAAAAAAATAAGGAGAGGCTTAAGAACCTCTGGGACAACTTTAAACGTACCAACATCTGAACCATAGGGGTACCAGATGGAGAAGAGGAAGAGCAAGAAATTGAAAGCTTATGTGAGAAAATAATGAAGGAAAATTCCCCAAATTTGGTGAAGGAAATAGACATACAAGTCCAGGAAGCACAGAGAGTCCCAAATAAGCTAGACCCAAAGAGGACCACACCAAGACACATCACAATTAAAATGCCAAAGGTGAAAGATAAAGAGAGAACCTTAAAAGTAGCAAGAGAAAAGCAGAGAGTTACCTACAAAGGGGTGCCTATAAGACTATCAGCTGACTTCTCAAAAGAAACTTTGCAGGCAAGAAGGGACTGGCAAGAAGTATTCAAGGTGATGAAAAGCAAGGACTTGCAACCAAGATTACTCAATCCAGCAAAGCTATCATTTGGAATGGAAGGGCAGATTAAGTGCTTCCCAGACAAGGTAAAGTTAAAGGAGTTCATCATCACCAAACTATTATATGAAACGTCAAAGGGACTTATTTAGTAAAAAGAAGGTCAAAACTATGAACATTAAAATGACAACAAACTCACAACTATCAACAACTGAATCTTAAAAAATAAGAACAAAATTCAACTAAGCAAACCAGAATAGGAACAGAATCCTAGGTATGAGGATCATTTGGAGGGTTATCAGCTCTGAGGGTGAAGGGGTAGAAATGGGGAAATGGTGCAGGGATTAAGAAGCATAATTGGTTGGTACAAAATAGACAGGGGAAGTTAAGAATAGTATGGGAAAGGGTGAAGCCAAAGAACTTATATGCACGACCCATGGACATGAACTAAGGGGGGTGGAATTTTGGAGGGAAGGTGGGTACTGGACAGAGGGGAGCAAAGAGGAAAAAAATTAACCTACTGTAACAACATAATCAATAAAATATACTTTTTTTAAAAAACCCTCTTTATTCTTTTTCAGTCATTTTTCGTTTTGTTGCACTGTCTGGGACTTTTTTTCTACATTGTCCTACAGTTCACTGATCCAATATTCTGCTTCCTCTAGTGTGCTTTTAATTCCTTCTACTGTGTTCTTCAATTCAGAAATTGTATTCTTCATTTCCTTCTGGCTCTTATTGATAGGAAAGGATGAAGCCAAAGAACTTATATGCATGACCCATGGACATGAACTAAGGAGAAATGGAATTGCTGGAGGGAAGTGGGGTACTGGGCAGAGGGGAGCAAAGGGAAAAAATTGGGACTATTGTAACAACATAATCAATAAAATATACTTTTTAAAAAGCAACAAGAGAAAAGCAGAGAGTTACCTACAAGGGAGCTGACATAAGATCGTCAGTTGATTTCTCAACAGAAGATTTGCCAGCCAGAAGGGACTGGCATAAAGTATTCAAAATGATGAAAAGCAAGGACCTACAATTAAGATTATTCTACCCAGAAAAGCTATCATTCAGAATTGAATGACAGATAAAGTGCTTCCCAGACAATAAAAAGATAAAGGAGTTTATCATAACCAAACCAGTATTACAAGAAATGTTAAAAGTCTTCTTTAAGAAGAAGAAGAAGAAAGATAAAAATATAAATAATAAAATGGCAATAAACATATATCTATCAACAATTATTTTAAATACAATTGGATTAAATGGTCTAATCAAAAGACAGAGGGTGAATAAGAAAAGAAGACCTTTATATATGCTGCCTGCAAGAGACTCATCTGAAATTGAAAGACACACACAGACTGAAATTAAAGGGGTGGGAAAATATTTTTATTTTTATTTTTTATTGTATTTTTTCCCATTACCATTTAGTCCCCTATACCCTCTCCCCGCAGCAATCACCAGGAAAAAGATATTTTATGCAAATGGAAACAGACAAAAAAAAAAAAAAAAACTGGGTAGCAATACTTATACCATACAAAACAGACTTTAAAACAAAGGCTATAACAAAAGACATAGAAGGACCCAGCAATTCCACTTCTGGGTATTTATCCGAAGAAACCCAAAACACTAAATTGAAAAGACATATGCATCCATATGTTCATTACAGTATTTTTTTTTTTACAATAGCCAATATATGGAAGCAATAAAGTGTCCACGAATATGATGAATGAATAAGGAAGACATGATGCCATCTCCAACAACGTGGATGGACCTAGAGGGTATTGTGCCGAGTGAAATAAGTGAGGCAGCCAAACACAAATGCCACGTTACTATACTTACCTGTAGAATCTAAAAAACAAACTAAACGAACAAGGAGAATAGCAACAGACTCATTGATACTGAGAACATTTTGATGGTTGCCAGATGTCAGGAGTGCTGGGGTATGGGTGACAAAAGTGAAGGAATTAAGAAGTACAGATTGTTTGTTACAGAACAGTCACAGGGATGTAAAGTGCAGCACAGAGAATACAGTCAGTAACATTGTAATAACTACGTATAGTGTCAGATGGGTACTAGATTTATCAGGACGATCACTTCATAAGTTATATAAATGTCTAATCACTAGGCTGTATACCAACTAATATAATATTGTATGTCAACTGTAATTGAAAGATAAAAATTATTTTAAAAAATAAAAGTAGAAATACTGAAAGCCCTATCACGCACACACACACAAGTATTATACACCATGACCAAATGGGACTTTCCCAGGTATGCAAGGCTGCTTCTACATTCAAAAATTAATTAATGTAATTCATTATATCAACAAGTTAAAGAAGAAGAATCATGTGTGTTGTGTTATTTCCAGGTCTTGAAAGTAATAAACCTGTATCTTTTCAGAGTTCTCTGATGGTTACTGGTGAAGAGCATCTTGCCATCATAATAAGAACCACGAGGTCAGCCCAGCTGTAACATTGGTTTAGATGTCTGTGGGGAGCTCACCAGAGTGCAGTAAGTCCTCCCAGACATTTCTAGTCAACAGCATTACTGTCAACAGACTGAGAATGGCACAAAACAGGGGAGCTATTCCATGTTCATAGATAGGAAAACTGAATATTGTCAAAATATCAGTTCTTCCCAACTTGACCTATAGATTCAATGTAATCCTACTGAAAACTCCAACAAGTTATTTTGTGGATATCAACAAAAGACTCATAAATAGCTAATACAGTATTGAGAATAACAAACTTGGAGGGTTAACATTATCTGACTTCAAGACTTACTATAAAGCTACATTAATCAAGACAGTGTGGCATTGACCAAAGAACAGACAACTAGATCGATGGAACAGAATAGAAAGCCAGATATAGACCAACACAAGCACAGCCAGCTGCTCTTTGACAAGGAGCAAAAGTAATTCAGTAGAGAAAGGATAGTGTTTTCAACGAATGGTGCTGAAACATGCAAAACAAACCAACAAAAAACCTAGACACAGACCACACGCTTTTCAAAAAAATTAACTCACAATGGATCATAGATGTAAATGTAAAATGAAAAACTATAAAATGCCTGGAATACATCATAAGAAAAAATCTAGATGACTGTCCAATTATATGACATTCTGGAAAAGGCAAAACTGTGGAGACAGTAAAAAGATCAGCAGTTGCCAGGGGTTTAGAGGGAGAGAGTGGGGGAGGGATGAAACAGATGGGTTTTTAGGGGACTGAAACTGTCCTGTATGGCACCTGTCATTATACATTTGTCAAAATCCACAGAACGTACAACACCAAGCGAAACCTAATGTGAACTATAAATGCTATTTAATAATTACATATCAATATGGACTCATCAATTGTAACAAATATAACATGCTACAATGCAAAATTTTAATAATAGGGAAACATCCATGTGTGTGTGGATGAGAAGTCTCCATCCTTTCTACTCAGTTTTTCTGTAAACCTAAAACTCCCCCCACAAAAGTTTATTAATTAATTTAAACAGACACACAAGCAAGCCACTAACAGTACACAGGCGAAGATAGAATGGATTATGATCCCAGTCTTAATACTCATATTTGTCCATCTATCCTTTGAACCTGTAGAGATGAGATGAAGTTGTGTGAGAAAATTCTATAACGATATTCATGAAATATAAAATCCCACTTATGGTGATGATTCATTGCTTATTTTCTTCGTACTTTCTAAATTGCTCTCATTGTTTTCCTGTTGAGCATGTATTACTTGTATAAAAAAACAGTCATTTTTATTTAAAGTAAAAGAAAAATTAATGAAGTAATATGACATTTCTTGCACCCTGAACTTATGGGCAAATATTTGTATATATGTGTTAACAATGGGAAAAAAAAGACTTCGAAGCTTTATACCAATACTTACTGTGGTTATTGATGAGGAGACTTATAGGTAGCTTTTTTTTAAGTGCATTTTTTTCTTTCTTTTCCCCGCATTTTTAATCGCGCCATTTCACTGCTCACAAGCTATCTGTATCACGCACCTGCTAAATAAAAATTCATTCAGTTCTTTTAGCTCATTCAGTTCTGATCCGTGAACTTGGGGAAAGACGGATTCCTACACGAGGTATATTATATTCACATTGTTTAATCCTTGCAGGACTCATTTTGCTGAGGAAAGATTACGGGACAGTGTAGGAAGCTGAGGAATGAGAGCTCGAACCCAAGCCGCTTAAGCGCCGGGAGTTGAGGTTCTTCCAGGGACTCTGTTTCTTCGTCCTTGTTCCCAGGCGGCGCCTACTCGCAGCTTCTCAGTGGATGGCTGCTTCTGCCCTCTTGCGGCAACTCTCGGAACTACAGGTCTGCGTCCTGTCGGCGACGAGAGGGGTCAGCGAGTTGGCGGCGCTGGGAAGCGGGGACTCCTGCTAATTGCCCAGGCCACACAGACACGGGACCCAAAAGAAAGACTGAACCCGCCCACTCCCCCCTGTCCCCAGACGCCGAGACCGCGGCAGAGGGAAGAAGGAATCGGCCGCGAGCCCGGCCTGGACCCCGGGGCCTGAGCCAGGCCAGGGCCGGCCGCCTTCCCCATTTCATTCTCCTGACGCTCTTGGATTTTCACCTCAGCTCCCTGAACTATTACTACTTAATAAAATTGTTCTACCGACAAGTGACTTTTTTAAAGGACGCCTTTTAAAATGTCAATAAATGTACTTAAAGGAGAAACTTGCATATGGCTTCTCTTAAGTGGAAAATTTGTGTGACTATACATAACAATGAAACTGAGATAAAAACAAGACAATGTTATTAAATGCTGTTGGATACTGTTTTTCACAACTGTGGATGGCCTGCTCCTAGTTCAAAGGGGAGATTAGCTTCTGAGCATCAAAGAAAGGTTTTACAAACACATTTACATTCCTGCGCCAGGAGACACATGCCAAGATGAAACAAAACTGTCATAAAATAATACACTATTTTCTGATATTTTTTATTCTATTTTATTTTGCAAAATATCAAAGGCAGGTAGGTGTAAACATATAAAAACTATTGGTGAGGGTACATGGGAGCTTTTATGGTGCTTTTTATTTTTCTGCATGTTCAAAAATTGCAAATTAAAGAAAGAATTTTTTTAAAAAACTGGTTTGGCCTTAGCCAGGTAGCTCAGTTGGTTAGAATCTCATCCCGATACGCCAAGGTTGTGGATTCGATCCTCCATCAGGGCACATACAGGAATCAACCAATGAAGCATAAATAAGTGGAACAACAAATCAATCTCTCTCTCAATAATAAATTTTTTTTTAAAAATCTGGTTTGATTTAGTACATTGATTTTATAACTTACTAAGGGGTCACATTTTATAACTAGAGAAACTTTGAAAAGATTTATAATTGTTCTAGTACCATGCAGAGATTTCACCTGGACATAACAGATTGAAGGAGAATTAAGAAGGAAATGCCTTCCCACTGTAGTTAATTGTCTCTCAAGATGGCCACCACCAATTTCTCCCCTCCCTGAACACATCAAGAGGTGAGGTCTAGCCCCGGCTGTGCGGCTCAGTGGATTGAGTGCCGGCCTGCAAACCGAAAAGTCGTCAGTTCAATTTCCACTCAGGACACGTGCCTGGGTTGTGGGCCAGGGGCCAGGTGTGAGAGGCAACAGATAGATGTATCTCTCACACATCAATGCTTCTCTCCCTCCCTTCCCTTCTCCCTTCCCTTCTCTCTAAGAAGAATAAAATCTTTAAAAAAAAAGAAAAAAAGAGGTGAGGTCTATTTCCCCACTCCCCTGAAATAGGGTTTGCCCAGACTAATAGGACACACCAGAAGTAATGTTCAGGGACTTCTGAGTCGAGAGAACTGGAAGCTTCTGATTCCTACCTCTTGAAATACTCCTTGGAATGGACTACCGCGAACTGCCATGTTGTGAAGAAGCCCAAGAACCAACAGGGAACGATCCCTGCGGAGGAAACCGAGGCTGCTAGCCAACAGCCCCGGGCCACGCAGCTGCCAGCCTTGTATTTCCTGTCCGCACTCAGGACTTCTCATCTCAAAAGGTTGCCGGGTGAACCACAGGACACCCAGGTACAGTTGATTTTCAGATAAACAGCAAGTCGTTCTGTAATATGTCTCAAATATTGCATGGGACATGCTTATACCAAAAATGATTCATTGTTAACCAGTTCAAATTTAACAAGGAGGACTGTATTTTTATTTCCTACACACAGCAACCCTATTCCTCAAGGACCTGAGTGCTCCCTTGGGCCACAGGAGCCCAGGTGCAGGGTAAAGGAGCAAACTGAAGCCCATGAGGACAAATGCCACCTTCCCAGCCCCTGATGGAACAACAGTAAGGTGTGCTCTACTGGTTCCTTGGGACCCCCAGGGGCACTGAGAAGCAGCTGCTCGCAGCAGCGCCTGATCTCTCTTTGCTCTCCTCTGCCCCCCCCCCCACTCCCCCACTACCCAAGGGTCACCTCCCAAAGGAACTCCTTGCACCCAAATTCTTGTCTCAGTGTCCATTTGGGAGAACCCAGTCATGGTAACAGTTCAACGAGGGCTAACTATAATAATAGTTATAATTGTTCCCTCACATCTCCCACAGTGGAGGAAAGTCAACCCAGATGTAACCACCGCAGCTAACTTTTATTGCACACTTACTGGGTACACGCTCCGGGTGTATTTCCTCACCAACACCTCTCTGAGGTGTCATTAAGTCTATTTTACAGATGAGGAAACTGAGGCATGGAGCAGTCAAGTCATTGACTCAACATCTCAGTGCTGGGAAGGAACAAAAGCAGGGTCCCCACCCAGGAAGTGGGGCCCAGTGCCCACGTGCTGACCACTAGGCTGCCATGTCTCTCCAAGCCCCTGGAAGAAACCCACGCCCTTTGGCCTGGTCCCTGTCTGGCCTCGTCCTTGCTGCTCACACTCCCCAGCAGCCACCTTGAACCACTTGAAGACCTCAATGCCTATGCTTTTGCATTGCCGTCCCTTCTGCCTGAAAACCCTCCACCTTATTGTTGCCAATTTTCATTCTCAGGGCCCCGCATGCTGCTGCCTCCAGAAAGCCTCTGCGGCCCACCCCAGGTTTGGTCAGGCACCTCTGGGCCCCACTGCAACCACAGGAGATGTTTCTGTCTCAGACAGTGGGGGCCCCTGGTACTGGCACAAGGATAGGCATGCACCAGGGACACTGCAAGCATCTGGACATAGTGGTGGAGGAGTGGACGGCTGAGTGACAGGCACCATCCTGCCCACATGGCCAGCTCAGAAATCTGCAGAGCAGCGTTCACTGGGCACCTGCTGTCTGCACAGCCGGGAAGTTTCCCTGCACTCACAGGGCTACCTTCTCATAGGACGGACAGCCGGTAACACAATCGGTCAGATGGCGCTTTGCAGGCGACAATAAGTGCTGAGGAGAAACAGAATGCAGGGAGAGGTGATGAGGGGCAGGGAAGGGCATACTCTTAAATAGGATGGTGAGGGACAAAGGAGCGGAGGGAGACAGAAGACGACCTGGGGCAAGGTTTCTGGACGAGGAGAACAGCAGGGCGATGGCTCCGAGGGAGGAGCGTAGCTGGAGTTTGAGGAACAGCGAAGGGGCCCGTGTGGCTGGAGCAGGGTAAGGGCAAGAGGGTGGGAGATGAAGCCAGGAGGTGACAAGGCTGGGGGATGAGCCGTATGCATTGAGAAACAAATAAAGCTTAAGCCACAGCCCCACACCTGCCCAGGCTGTCCAAGGCTCTGGCCCGGGCCTTGCAATGTGTTCACATGGTCACGTGCTTTAGTAAAATGTGCAAAAGTAAGTTAAATGCCCAGGTCAGAGAGAGAAGGAGGAACCAGTCAAGGAGGCCTCTGGAAAACCGGGAGGGGAGCCCGCTGTAAGGAGTGAGGGGCAGTGTGCTGCATACCCATGTGATCCCGCCACGGCTGCGCTGGACGCTGATGTCTTCAACCCCCTGAGAGGCTGCCCCCAGCATCTTACCCAAGGGCACCTCAGGCTCACTTGGTCCCCTCCCAGATCATTTTTGAATTGATTCTAGAAGGGGCGGGTGGTTCATCACTTGGCACTCGCCCCATCCAGGGACTGAACCCGCAACACAGGCGTATGCCGTGACCAGGGATATACCCACGACCTTTCGGTTTGCCAGGGCCTCCCAGTTCATTTCTTCACAGCACTCACGCTGTGCAGTGGGACTGACATTATACTTTGTTTATTGCGTGTCCCCTCCGTGTCTGCTTCCTGAGGCGGTGCTCTGTCATCCTGTCACTGCTGTGGTCCCAGTGCGCAGTTCAGCGCCAAGCGCACAGCAGGTCCTCAGGAAATGGTTGGGAAACACATCTCGCACAGGAGGGAAACGAGGCTCAGAGACGGAGGGCGATTGGAGGCGACATGGAGAAGGCAGGGTAGGGATTTGGGCCAGGCACCTCTCTGCCACTCTCCCCGGTTTCCGGCTTCCTTGGGTCTTCTAGGCCGGACCCTCGGACCTCGGACCGCAGCGGGGGGCCGGCAGGGCGGGGTCTCTGGCGGCGAGCGACTGCCCTGCGACCTGGGAGTCTACGGAAGAGGGAGCCGCCGACGCGCGGACCTCGAGCAGGGACGGGCAGGGCAGGCGGAACCCGAGGGGAGAGGGAGCGCAGGGTGCCCGCTGGGGCTGGGGTGGGGGCAAGCAGGCCGGGAGAGCCGGGGCAGAGGGAGGCTCCGGGAGCCCGCTGGCAGACCGTGAACAGCCGGGGCAGAGAAGCAGGATGCGGACAGCCTTCCCAGATGCTATTCTAACGGTACCCTGAAACAGGTGGGAGCGGGTAGTGGGAGAGCGGCGGCCCGGCGGAGGCAACAGCAAAGGCCCCAGCAGGCCTCCGGGACTGGCTAAGTGCCACTTGGGCAGGGGGCGGTGACCTGGTCCAAACCGCAGGAGTGCTCCCCCCAGGCTGTGCACCACCAGGCCCTGCCGACCACCCGTGGCGCTTCCTGGGAGCGACGGCATTTAGCCTCATCTGAGTGTGGGGGGAGGGAGATGCTGCTGCCTCCTCAAGGGGCCTGCCTGCCAGCACGCCTCCGCCCAGGTCCCAGCTCCTCCCACCCTGCTCTGAGGCCATCAGAGCCGAGGGTCTGGGCAATGGGATCCATCCTGTGTCCCATGGAGGGTGCTGAGGGCAGAGCTCCTGCTGTCAGGGGCTGGGAGCAGAGCCTGCAGTCCCTGCAGGTTGGGAAGCAAGGCTGGCTACACTCTCTGCCCTACTGGGGAGGTCAGGGAAGCCCAACCTGAGAGCGGAGAGATACGGGGGGGCGCTGAGGGCCTGGGAGGGAGGCGCGCACCCTGGACTGAGTGGTCTGGACTCAGGGGCAGCTTCTGCCCCCGCTTCAGTCTCATCACCTGTACGATGGGTTTCAGGGGATGGTCTGAAGCCCCTTCCAGGTCCTGGGTCCAAGGTCAACAGGAAGGATTTGAAACAGAACCCACGGGCTCTTTACTTAGGGGCCCCATTGCCCGCCGCCAGAATCATAACTCTCAATACCAGAGTTTAGTGAAAAGAAAAAGAAGTTTATTTAATGGTTATATAGATTTAGATTATTTGCGGATTTCTGCCGCTAAGTCTTATGTTCCTTAAAACACCCACAACCACGTATTTCTGCCTCCTCCTACCAAACCAGGCCAGTTTTAGAAAAGTTAGAGGCACCATTTCCCTACTTCCTAGACACAGTTCAGCTTTACTGGTAGTTGCCAATCATTCAATTCTGATTGGGGAGGTCTTTCTGTGTTATGGTTCCCACCAGCTTTTAATCCAGAACCGCATGGATTTCTCAACCTCCTTGTAAACTGTATGGAGTTCTCCCTTTTCAAAGCCGCATGGCCAGACCCAGTTAAAATGTCTGCCGCTTATTTTTAAATCCCTGACTGCGTCCTGTGACGCAGAGAGCATGGCACCCAGTTCTGACAATTCACAGAACCTCATGCAGGCTCTGGGTGCTCTTTCCATACCATCCCCCGGTCCAAGACACCTCCCATCTTCTTGGGGCCTTGGAAACATCAAAGCCATTTGTGTAACAAAGACACCAGCCACCAGCCACACGCATGTGAAGGCATCCTGAAAGCTGCTTCCTTTTCCCTATCCCCCAGCCTGCAGGCTCTGGGGACCCCCGGACACTCCTGTTCTGTAACAGATTGACTCCCAGGGTTCCCCCTCCCAGTGAATTGTCCCTCCCACTTCCTGTTGCAAGATCTTCCAGAGACAATGTTATCAATAATGATAATAATATCCCTCTCTCTTTCTCTCTCTTTTATTTTACTGTTTCTATATTCTGGGAACATTCTTTTCCTAAGTGATGTATACAATTTATTAAGTCAGCTAATCCCCCAACAGTACCATGAGTAATAAGCAATTACTGATCCCCTTTTGCAAATGAAGAAACTGAGACCCAGAGAAGGAGGTGACTTATCCAAAGCCAAACAGCTGGGAAAGAGCAGTCTGGCTCTGGAGTCTCTGGTCTCCAAGTTCAGTTGAGGGCCCCAACCTCATACTGTTGCAGAGCAGGGTCCCCAAGGCAATGGGAGGGACTTTAACCATAAAATAGTGATGAAAAGCTTATGGGCCTACGTAAAGTTCTACAAGTGGCTGCAATTAGTCACCCTGCCCACTGTGTCACAGGACGCAGTCAAGGATTTAAAAACAAGGCCTCAGGCATTTTGGGAGAGAACACCATGTGGCTTGGAAAGGAAAGGGAGAACTACATGCAGTTTACAAGGAGGCCAGAAACTTCACCTGGTTCTGCATTAAGAGCTGGAAGGCACGCAACACAGGCAAAACCTCCCCATCAGGCTCGAATGATTGGGAGCTTCTGGTAAAACTGAACTGTGTCTGGGAAGTAGGAAAACTGTATCTCTGACTTTTCTAAAACTAGCCTGGTTTGGTAGGGGGAGGCAGAACTATGTGTTTGTGGGTGTTTTAAGGAAAATAAGACTTAACGGCAAAAATCTGCAAATAATCTAAATCTATGTAACCTTTAAAAAGACAATTTTTTTTCTTTTAACCAGACTCTGCTATTGAGAGTTATGTTTCTGGCGGCAGACAATCCGGCCCCTTATAACTGAACAGCCCGTGGGTTCTGTTACAATTTGGCACCCAACCGTGGGGCTTTAATAATTGCCTGTGGCAGGTTGACCCCCTTTGGAGACACCTTCTGAGGGCGCCGGCCTCCTAAATATGCCTGGAGTGTGAAAAGAAAACGGAACTGGGAAGGGATTAAAGAAGTAAGATTGTTTGGTTAAAAATTTACTTCTGAATTATTTCTGAGCATTTCTGAAACAATGGAATCATGGATGCTAGATTTATTTGTCCAATCAAGAGTACTCCTGGAATAATGGAATTATGGATGCCTAAGTAGTATATATATTTTCTGTTTCTTGGGATTTTTCTGGTCATAGCCATTGGCATATATGTCTGGGTCAATAAAAGAAATTCTGGGCAAGTCCCTGAGGGCAGCCTGCTGGAGAGAATTTTGGAAAATTGGGATATGTACTGTTGATATCCTATGACTAAGAAGATATTGATTTATTATTGTAACACTGTCTGGCCTGAGTATGTTTTGGATTGTAAGGAAAGGTGGCCTGTGAATGGTTCTCTGAATTACCATGTCATTAAGCAATTGAAGAGGTACTGCCAGCAATCGGGAAATTGGGAAGAGATCTGTTATGTAAATGCCTTTGTAGAGTTGTATAATAAGACCTTAGCAGAGATGGCGGACCGAGTAATGGTGCAGAGAAAAAAGTGGTCCCAAAGCTTCTCCCTGAGAGTAAAACACCAGAAGAAAGGGAGAATGAGGAAATAGCCCTCATTAGCACTCTAAGTCAGGGGGACAAAGACTCTCAGACAAAGGGGGCTGTTTTGGTGCCAAACTGCGTCAGGTGGAGGCGGCTAACGCGGCGCCCACCCCTCTGCAAACTCAAGGGACTTCCCTCCCACCACCTCTTTTCATTATGGCTTCTGGAGTGGCCTCTGAAGTGACCGCAAAGCCAATGGCTCCACCCCGCAGGAGGAGTGGGTCTCCCCCGCCAGAACCGGCCAAGGGACCCAGTACAGTCAGGGGGCCTCCCAATTCGGAGCAAGCCAATTCCCTCTACGGCAGTACCCAATAGGTGGAGTCAATCAGCAAGGCCAGCCCTCTGGCTACTGTTGGGCCCATACACCATTTTCCACTTCAGACTTGCTAAATTGGAAAAATTCTAACCCCTCATATAGGGAAGATCCTCAGAAAATGGCAGAGCTTGTTGCCTCCATTTCTGCCGCCCATAACCCAAACTGGGCAGATGTACAGGCTCTCCTAAATATTCTGCTAACTGGGGATGAGAAGCGGCCGGTTACGAGTAAGGCTAATGAAGAGGCTCAGCGTCTCCATGGAGAGGATCCCCATGGGACCCCCGACCCAACTGTGGCAATTCCCTGGACAGAGCCTAACTGGGACCCAAATGGTGGGGACCTAGTCCCTTTGAAACATTATAGGAGGTGTATATTGGAAGGACTTAGAAAGGGGGTACCCAAGCCAAAAAGTCTGGATTTGGTACAGACTGTTCTGAGTTTTTAGAGAGGATCTATCAAGCCTATAGCAAGTACACTGATGTTGATCCACAGGCACAAGAGAACGTGAGAATGGTGATCATGACATTTATTGGGCAGAGCGCCCCAGGTATACAGAAGGAAACTCCAGCGTATAGATGGGGTATTGGGAATGAGCCCCTCTCAGTTAGTGGACATAGCATTTAAAGTTTGCAATGCAAGGGGAGTAGGGAAGAGAAGACAGGACTTGATGTTCTTTAAGACAGGCTGGAGAGGCCAAAGGAAGAGGCAGGACCCTAAAGAGAAAGGGGAAGATTCAGTAGGCAACAACCAACATGGCTGTTACAAACAGGACCCTAAAGAGAGGAGGAAAGACTCATTAGGCACCAATCAATGTGCCTATTGCAGAGAGGAGGGCCATTGGAAGAATGAGTGTCCAAATCTTATGAAAGAAAGTAGAAATGAAACCTCTCGCCAAGCAATGCCGGAAAGGAGGAGGGAGGACAATGATAAATGAGTAGGCTCAGGGGCTCCATTGGACATCTCCCGACCTATTACTACTTCCCCACGGGAGCCCCGGGTAAGGTTGACAGTGGGGAACAAGCAAGTTGACTTCCTCGTAGATACAGGAGCTATGTACTCAGTATTGAATACAAAATTAACCAAGAAAGGTCCGGATGAAGTAACGGTTACTGGGGTGACTGGCCAGCTATAAAAACAAACATTCCTGCAACCCCTGGAATGCCAGCTTGGGGATCAAAAATTTATGCACAGTATTCTCTGTATGCCGGATTGTCCCATTCCATTGCTGGGCCGAGATTTACTTTGTAAATTGCATGCACAAATAACTTTCTCTCCTGAGAAACAGCAGCTATGCGAAGTCCCGCTGGAGCACGCCTTTCAACTACAGGCAGTTCTGACCTGTCCAGAAGGTCCCGGAGGTGAACCATTCCCACCTGAGATCCATGAGCAGGTCAATAGAACTGTTTGGGCTGATGGAACCCCAGGTAAAGCGGTTAACGTGCAACCTATAAGAATTAATCTAAAAGAAGGGGCAAAGCTCCCACAAAAGAAGCAGTATCCCCTCAAGAAGGAGGCATTAGAAGGAATTCAGCCAGTATTGCAAAAGTTTTTAAAATCAGGACTAATTTGGCCATGCCAGTCATCCTACAACAGCCCCATTTTGCCAGTTAAAAAGCCACATTCTGATGAGTATCGGTTTGTACAGGACTTGAGAGCCATTAATGATATTGTACAGGATATCCATCCTACAGTGCCTAATCCTTACACCCTGTTGACCATGGTGCCTGGGGACAGCAAATGGTTTTCAGTCCTAGACTTGAAGGATGCCTTCTTCTGCATCCCAATAGATGAACAGGCTCAGCAACTATTTGCCTTTGAATGGCAAAGCCCAGAAACTAAAGCCACACTCCAATACTGCTGGACTGTGCTGCCCCAGGATTTAAGAACTCCCCGACTATATTCGGGGAAGTGCTGGCAGAGGACCTAAGGGATGTTCAATTGATGTCGGGAGTCCTTTTACAATATTTGGATGACCTATTGATAACCAGCAGCAGCTATGAGGACTGTTTGCACAGCACCATCACAGTCCCAAATCATTTGGCAGAAAAATGATATTGGTGTCACCTCACAAAGCCCAGATTGGCAGACAGAAGTGGCATACCGGGGATTTCAACTGAAACAGGGTACCAGGAGCCTAATGGCAGATAGAAAGCAAGCCATCGCTATGTCAAAAGTCCCAGAAAACCGAAGACAGCTTCGTGGGTTCTTAGGAATCACAGGGTTTTGTCGGATTTGAATTCCAAACTTTGGACTCATAGTGAAACCCCTGTATAATTCCTTGAAGGGATTGGACTCTGAACCCCTTGAACAGAGAGGAGATTGTCAGGTAGTATTTGACACCTTGAAGGAAAAGCTGGTTTCTCCTCCTGCGCTAGAATTGCCCAATATACAGAAGCCTTTCAAGTTGTATGTTCATGAAAGGCAGGGGATTGGACTGGGGGTACTAACCCAAACTCTGGGAAATATACCCCAACCCATAGCCTATCTCTCAAAGAAGTTGGACTGTACAACAAAGGGATGGCCACCATGCCCCCGAGCAGTAGCAGCTACTTGTGACATGCTACAGGAAGCTGAGAAATTTACTTTGGGACAGCCCACTACAGTGCTGGTACCACAGCAGGTCCTGACTCTGTTGGAACAAAGAGGAGGGTACTGGCTGACGGTAGGGCACATGGGGAAATATCAGGCCATTCTGCTAGACATTCCAAATGTCACCTTGCAGGCTACCACAACCCTGAACCCAGCCACTCTACTCCCAGATATGGAGGGGGACTCAGCCTTTCAGCATAATTGCTTAGAAGTTATTGAGCAAGTTTATTCCAGCAGGCCAGATCTGCCGGACCAGCCGCTGGCAGCAGCAGGCTGGGAGCAGTATACAGAGGGGAGCAGCTTCATGGACAACGCCCAGCGACGAGCTGGGTATGCGGTAGTCACCACTGACGAGGTAATAGAAGCCCAAGCCCTTGCACCAGGAACCTCAGCACAAAAGGCTGAACTAGCAGCCCTCACAAGAGCCTTAATGCTGTCTCAGGGACTCCAGATATGCCTTCATGGTAGTTCACGCCCATGGAGCAATATGGAGGGAAAGGGGACTTTTAACCTCAGGTAACAAGGATGTTAAGCATGCAGAAGACATTTTGCAATTGCTAGAGGCAGTGAATCTAATGGATCAGGTCGCCATAATGCACTGCCCAGGATACCAGAGAGATAGTTCCCAAACGAGTCAGGGAAACCAAGCCACTGTTAGAGCAGCCAGACAGGCAGCCAGAGAGCCACCACGCTTAGGGGCTTTAGTTCCCCATCTAGACTTGTCAGAGTTTAAACCTCATTACACAGATCAGGCTGAGGAATGGGCCCGTGAATGAGGATTCACTAACACGGACCCCAATTCTTTGTGGAAGGTAAACAACCATGGTATGATTTTACTCCTGGAGTCTCCAGTGTATCCTGTCCTCAAACACTTACATGCAGGGTCCCATTATGGAAGGGATGCTCTAATGAACTTCATTATGCTGTATTTAAAAGGCCCATATTTACAAAGGACTGTTCAGAGGATCACACATGCCTGTCAAATATGTGCCAAGAACAATCCTAAGACAGAGCATGTCCCAATGGAAAAGGGCATACAATATAAAGGGAAGTGCCCATTTGAGGACTGGCAGGTGGACTTCATACAAGTGCCTAAAACCAGGGGGAATTTCAAATTTCTGTTGGTCTTTGTAGATTCCTTTTCTGGATGGGTAGAGGCGTACCCAACTAGAACTGAAAAGCAACTGAGGTGGTGAAACTGTTACTTAAAGAAATAATTCCGCTCTGGCTGCTGCAGCTCAGTGGATTGAGCGTTGGCCGTGAGCCAAGTGTCACTGGTTCGATTCCCAGTCAGGGCACATGACTAGGTTGCACGTCAGGTCCCCAGTTAGGGGCATGAGTGAGAGAGAGGCAACCACACAGTGATGTTTCTCTCCCTCTCTTTCTTTTTTCCCCTCTCTCTAAAAATAAGTAAATAAACAAACAAACAAACAAATAAATAAGTTACTTAAAAAAAGAAAAATAATTCCTAGGTTTGGACTTCCTTGCAGCATTCAGAGTGACAATGGACCATCATTCACTTTGAAAGTCTCCCAGAAAGTTGGACAGGCATTACAAATATGGGAGAAATTACATGTGTCTTGGAGACCTCAATCTACAGGAAAGACTGAAAAAATGAATCATACAATAAAGAGAACTCTGGCAAAAATATGTCAGGAAATGCATCTACAATGGGACCAGGTACTTCCCATTGCTCTGCTCCGAATTAGGGTGGCACCCAGGAGTGGGCTTAAATTAAGCCCTTTTGAAATAGTTTACAGAAGACCTCTCCAAATCTCTGGTTTAGGAACATCCCCTCTGGATTTAGGACACGAGGTAAGAATTAAGCAATATATACAACATTTAGGGCAAACACTGACCACTTTGCACAAGTTTGCTCATTGCAGATCAGTATATTCATCTGATGAGCCCCTGCATCCGTTTGGACCTGGGGACAGACAGTCTTACTGAAGACCTGGAAACTCAAGGCCCCGAACAGCAGCTGGCTGAACAATGGACAGGTCCCTATGATGTTCTGTTGACAACACATTTCTCCCTGAAGCTGGTGGGAATCAAGCCCTGGGTCCACCACATACGGGTAAAACGTGCACCGCCTGAGGAGGACAGAAAAAGAACAAGAATTGGAAATGGGTTATGATTAAATCTGAATGGGTAAACATATGGAAAGGTCGTGAAAGTTTTTAAACCTGGGAAGAGGAAACCTCAACTACGTGTGGTCTGGTTTTATGGTCACTGTACTGCTGTTTTGGTTTTGGCCAATGAGACCTAGGAAAGGTCGTCTGCAGATTGGTGAGAGTGCACACCTCTGCCAAGTGACCAGTCGATGAACTGGTGGGCAAAAAGGGTGCCTCTGTTCTGTTTTGTTCCCGAATTCTCTGTATTTGTTTTTGGCCAATAAAACCTAGGTAAGGTCACCTGTAAACCGGTAGGGGGAAATGCCTTTGCCACCCAGGACCCAGGAAGGGTCATTCAGGGCTGCTGGGTGCTCCAGCCCGGGCAAGTGAACATGTCTCTGCCAAGGGCACCTCTCTCTAGGAGGCCAGTAGACGTACTGGTGAGAGAGTGCCTAGCTTTCTGTGTTTTTTGGATTATGGCTCTGTTTATGCTCTAAAAGGAAAATTGAAGTTTCCGAGGGAAAGTTAAAACTTCACATGTAGAAAAGTGAACGAAAGAAAATGTAAGGCATAAAAATGCAATTTTAGTGAATATTAGAAGAACAAGGATTTTCCTTCACACTGTATATTTTTCTCCCTACCTGATCCCTCCAGTATTTGGCAATTTGAAGGAGTAAGTAATGACATTAGGTTTATTTGAATAAATTGATAAGATCAGTTGTTAATAAAGGTATTGTTAACCAAGACTTCAACTGGAATGTCATGCCTGAGGGAGGCATGCCTAGGCTCTGGTTGTTACCAGAAAGCCCTGAGGAACTGGACTTTACTTTTGAAGCTAAAAAAAGCCCACAAAAAAGGCCTGGCACCTTGGTTCGTTTTGCGGTTCATGGCAATCTTTCCAGGGAAGGAACAAAGGTTGCTTAACTGATAGATGGCTAGAAGGGAACCTTAAGGCACAATGGAAAACCCAAAGGACTTGGAAAAGACAGGTGTTTACAGGTAAGACTGAATGGCAGGTGTGTGGCTCAGCTTCTCTGCCCTAATGGGCAGACTAACAATCAGCATAAAGGTTCCTTATATAAGTTCCAGCAAAGCAGACTTAAAAATCATATGTGATCAATCACTGCTCTTGTGTTTATGCAAATGAACAGGCTAAATTAAAACTGGACTTAATGCAGTCCCTTTACTGACAAGGAGGGTAATCTTAGGGAGAAAAATCATGACTCAAGGAAAACCACAATGCTCAGTGGTAAACTATAAACTAGTGCAGCTAACTGACTTTAAAGTTTATTTTCATTTAAAGTTTGTTTTCATTTGAAATTTAAATGAGGTCTGTGACATTATCAAAGATGCTTAATTTACAGGCAAGAAGAATGTTAAGTGCCTAGCAACTGGATGTCTTCCCAATAAGACAGTCTTGCAAGTTTAGAGACTGGTTTGTGAATTGTGTTGTGTGAATTAACATGTGTGTTCTTTCTGTTTTTGTAGGGCATAAGCCTATGATCTCATTACCTGAGAGATTTCCTGTACATATAGGCCTCACTTAATCCTGTCTGCATTGCCGCCTCCAGAGACTCAATGGTGTGACTGAACTAAGTGGCTGGGTTGGTGAAGAATGGGGTGGTCTGTGGGCTTCACTTTAAAAACTGGTTTCTTTTTTCTGTCCTAATGGGTTGGACAAAAAGGGCTCAGTGGTCTGAGAGGGGGGAAACCTAAAATACTCCCCTAAACCCAAACTAAGTATAGTGGGCAAAAGGGCTTTAAATAGGTGTGACATGCCCTGCACACCTTCCTCCAAAGAAGCCATTTTTTGTCATCTAGTAGTTATGGTTTTAATAATGCCTTTTAACCCTGTTGCCAAATCTGTTGCCCCCAGAATACGACAAGGGTGCCAGCTTGTCCAGCAGTGCCAGCCCTTGGAAACCGAGGGTGCCGCTGCCCAGGGACAGCCAACTGACCTGGAATCTGCAAGATCCTTCCCCATGTGGGAAGGCCACCCTCCCCTCCACACCCCCACTCTTATTAGGGATTTCTAGACCCAAGGGTAGGTAGGAAGACAACCATGTCCAGCTTGAAGCAGCTAGAGGAGCACGAGACCTTCGCTCATTGTTCTTTATAAGATTATAAAGGGTCTTAAGTCTGAGAGGGGGAATTGTTACAGAGCAGGGTCCCCAAAGCAATGGGAGGAGCTTTAACCATAAAATAGTGATGAAAAGCTTACGGGCCTACATAAAGTTCTACAAGTGACTGCAATTAGTCACCCTGCCCATTGTGTCACAGGACGCAGTCAAGGATTTAAAAACAAGGCCTCAGGCATTTTGGGAGAGAACACCATGTGGCTTGGAAAGGAAAGGGAGAACTACATGCAGTTTACAAGGAGGCCGGGAACGCCACATGGTTCTGCATTAAGAGCTGGAGGGCACGCAACACAGGCAAAACCTCCCCATCAGGCTCGAATGATTGGGAGCTTCTGGTAAAACTGAACTGCATCTGGGAAGTAGGAAAACTGTATCTCTGACTTTTCTAAAACTAGCCTGGTTTGGTAGGGGGAAGCAGAACTATGTGTTTGTGGGTGTTTTAAGGAAAATAGGACTTAATGGCAGAAATCCACAAATAATCTAAATCTCTGTAACTTTTAAATAAACAATTCTTTTTCTTTTCATCAAAGTCTGGTATTGAGAGTTATGTTTCTGGAGGCAAGCAGTCGGGCCCCTCATAACTGAACAGCCCGTGGGTTCTGTTTCAATCAGGGCAGCCCGTGGGTTCTGTTACAATACCTCTTTGTGGGCCTTCCTTCAGCCTGGGACCTGCTAAGCCCTGGAGCTCAGCTGAGCTGGGCAGCCAGCCTTGGGTCAGGGGATAGTGCCTGGCTGCCCCTTGCTTTCCCCTTTTGTAGAATGAGTTAACAGCACTGCCCTTAGAAAATTGTTGTGAGGATTAGATAAAACAATTCAGGTAAAGCACTTGACTCATATTGTTCCATGGGCTCTCCTTGGGTACCCCCATCTCTCCTAGTTCTAGAAATGCTCTCCTCATATCCAGCAGTGTGGGCAAGAAACCTGGTCTCCAAGACTCGGTGACATCAAGAACCAAAGCTTGAGTTCCCACTGGTCCTCTGGGGTTGGTATTATTAGTCCCACTCTAGGAAGGAGGAAATGGCAGCTCCACAGCCAGAAAAAGGAATGCAGGTGGCATCTATAAATTGACAGGAGGTGACCCAAGTTAGATTGTTAGATCCTATAAATGGGAGGGGGGAAAGGCAAGGCACAGAACAGTGTGTAGTATACACTCACATTTGAGTTGAAAAGGGGGTTGGAAGAGAAGAAATGTAACAGGGGAGTCCCCATAGCTCATGGTTTTGGGGGAAAGAGATAGTATAGCTTTTAAGGGCAGATGATATGTTTTAAGATAATTTGCATATCAATGACAAGGTGATAGCCAAGCCTTTCCTGAAGGGAAGCTGTGCTGGGAACCCTTAAGGTACTTTTCATGACAATGAAGTATGGTGCTCTGGGTCAGCATTTAAAATTAGGGGGAGCCATGAGTGTGAGAGACACTCACAATGAAACACCGAGACAGGACTTCAGCAGCAAAACGAGGCATTTATTCATGAGTCTGCAGAGTCGGGAGCACAGCCAGCCAGGGGCACGTGCACGAGGTAGACAAAATAAACTGGTTTTATACTAACGTGACTAGCTCCCCCTCCCCTTTCCTCACCCCCGTTTCTCCATTACTGGTTAATCCAGATTCACAATCTAAAGTGATTAACCACTTAACTAAAGATGTGACTAACTAAGGGTAATCTAGTTATAGGTCTAGCCCCAACTTATTTGCCAAGTTATCTAGCTACATCTTCCCATTTCTCTGTGTTTAGTGACAACAATCTTCCTCCTTTTGATCCCAGAGATATGTGTGAAGAGCTGCGGAATGTCATTTCCTCACCCTTTTTCCATGATTCAACTGTTAATTATCTCCTACTGGTTTGAGGGTCACTGGCTTCCTTGTCCCTTACCTGAGGAAGGGGCCATGTGGTTTGAAATAATGGGTTGATGCTGTTTGAAAGGAGGAAGGGCCCCCGTCTGCCACAAGAAGCAGCACGATGGGAGGAGCCTGTCGGAGGAGCGTGATGGAGCCGCGGGCTGTGGCAGCCGTGGGAGAGCAGCAGCCCTGCGGTTTGCAGTCAGGACCCGGCCCTGCAGCCTGGGCAGGTCAGAAAGCAGGCCCACTGCTGCTTTGGCCATGCCCGCTCCAGCTGACGCCAAAGCCACCGAGGACTCCGCCTTGTAGAACCGAATGCTATCTGGACTCTTGGAATTCGGGACATATGGAGAGGATACTCTCTTAGGACTTGTGCCTTTCCCGGACTTCACCATGATCCAGTGTAACACGGCAGATGCCTTCCTGGACTGTTATACGGGGGCTGAAGACAAGGTACCCCAGATCCTGAAGGAGGGAGCTGACAGATAAGGGCTGGGGAACTATTGGGCTTGGTTTATGTGAGAAACGCTCACAATAAAAACTGGGACACAGGACTTGAGCAGTAAAACGAGGCCTTTATTCACGAGTCTGCAGAGCCGGGCGCACCCTCATAGCCAGGAGAATGTGCGCCCCAAGTAGACAAAGGAACCTGGTTTTACAGTCTTAGCTTCCCCACCCTAACGCAACTAGTTTCCCCTCCCCTCTCCTCCTTCCCCGTTTCTCCATGACTGGATACTCCAGAGGTACAATCTAACGCGTTCATCTAAATGCCCCTATTGTGATTTGTGAATATGCTAATGTTATCCACTCCCTTCTCAGAGATCCTTTAATTACATTTGCCCTTAAGACCCTTCAATTACATTTGCCTTTTGTTACCAATGACTTTGCTACTGGTTTGGGAGTCACTATGACCTTGTTTCTAACAATTAATGGGTTATGGTTAAATCTAATGGGTAAATATATGGAAAGTTTGTGAATGTTGCAGAAAGTCTGTGGAAAGTCATAAAAATGTATAGAAAGGTTGTGAAAGTTTTTAAACCTGGGAAAAGGGAAACCTCAACTACTTGTGGTCTAATTGTATGGTTACTGTACCTCTGTATTGGCATTAAGCCATTGGGGACCTATGAAAGGTCATTTGGAATTCCCTGTATTGGTTTGGCATTTAGCTGTTGGAGACCTAGAATCCTCTGAGGCCTAGGAAGGGTCTGGAATTCTCTGTATTGGTACTGGCCATATAATCTGAAAGGAAAATTGAGGTTTCCCAGAGAAAATTTAAAAAACTTCACATGTAGGAAAGTGAACAAAAGAAAGTATAAGGCATGGAAATGCAATTTTAGGGAATATTAGAAGGACAAGAATTTTCCTTCACACTGTATATTTTTCTCCCTACCTGATCCCTCCAGAACTTGGCAATTTAAAGAAGTAGGTAATTACATTAGGTTTCTTTGCATAAAACTAAAAAGACAGTTGCTAATGGTGGTTATGTCAGCCGAGGCTTTGACTGGAATGTCATGCCTGAAGGAGGCATGCTTAGGCTAATGAAAGCCCATGAGGGAAAGGCCTGGCACCTTGGCTGGTTGTGCGGTCCATGGCAATCTTTCTAGGGAAGAAACAAAGGTTGCTTCCCTGATAAATGGCTAGGAGGAAACTTAAGGCACAATGGAAAACCCAAAGGATTTGGAAAAGCATGGGTTTTACAGGCAAGGCCAGATGGCAGGTGTGTGGCTCAGCTTCTTGCCCAGGGGGCAGACTGAAGGTCAACCTGAAGAGTCTTTGTATAAGTTCCAGCAAAGCAGACTTAAAAAAATCTTATGTGGTCAATCGCTGCTCTTGTTGTGTTTATGCAAATGAACAGGCTAAATTAAAACTGGACTTAATGCAGTCCCTTTAATAACAAGGAGGGTAATCTTAAGGAGAAAAATCGTGATTTGAGGAAAATCACAATGATCAGTGGTAGACTATAAACTAGTGCACCTGTGTCTATAAAGTTTATTTTAATTAAAAGTTTGTTTTCATTCAAAAGTTAAACCAGGTCTGTGACATTATCAATAATGCTTAATTTACAGGCAAGAAGAAGGTCAAATGCCTTGCAACTGGATGTCTTCCCAATAAGACAGTCTTGCAAATTTAGAAATTGGTTTGTGAATTGTGTTGTGTGAATAAACATGTGTGTGTTCTTTCTGTTTTCATAGGATATAAGCCTATAATCTCATTACCTGAGTGATTGTCTGTACATAGAAGCCTCACTTAAGAAGCCCATCTTCATTGCTGCCTCCTGAGACTCAACAGTTTGGCTGAACTAAGTGGTTGGGTTGGCGAAGTATGGATTGGTCAGTGGGCTTCACTTTAAACTGGTCTCTCTTTTGCTTAAAATAACTTTCACCAAGGAGCTCCTTCCCGAAACTGCCAGCCTCTCCAGTGCAACCCTCTTCTTCTGACACTGAACCAGCCACAGACCTTAAGTCAGGAACCCCATGTGGCTGCCAGAGTTTATGGCCTAAAAGCTAATGTATCTGACATAAATCCAGTAGGGTGGCTAGGTCTTCACTTAGTGACAACTACTCCTTCCCTAGAAAATCTAACTTCTCTCAGCTACACCTCAGAAAAGACTCCAGAATAATCCAGCCAAGGTAAAAGTTTTTAAGGTATTAGATCTCAGACAGACCTTAGAGATAGAGACTGGGTACGGAGACGCAAATGCTTGGGTAGAATGGGTCAAATTTGCTGTTAATTCCCTGAATAAAAGCAACCGTTATGCTTGTACCACAGGGAGACCCCAGGCACAGGTCGTACCATTTCCACTAGGCTGGGACTCTGACCCCTCGGGAATCGCCTGTATGCTCGCTCTCTACCAGGATGAGAATGCATGGGGAAATGGGACTTGCAGAAGCTTGTCTCTCCTCTTCCCTCTATAAGGAGTAATGGGACTCAATCCCTCCCTTCATACTCAGTGGGGCCCATGAATGACTCTTCTTGCCTCTCTAGGTGGGAAGCGAATTCGGGTACCCCTGCAGAAGAACTCCGAACATGCACTCATACCAGAAATGCGAGCCACCTTCACAGTGGGGTCGGCGACTATATTCCCCTCCAAGTCCCCAGAGCAGATGTCTGGTGGTATTGTGGGCAAAGGAGTCTCTGGAAAATCCTACCTGACAGGTGGAGTGGAACCTGTGCCCTGGTTCAATTGGCTATCCCATTTACCCTAGCATTTCCAAAACTGGTCCAGACTAGACTGCCCCTGTTAGGGAAAAGAGGTCAGTGGTGCCTGGTGGATCCTTTGATCCTCATATCTATATTGACGCAATTGGGGTCCCCAGAGGAGTTCCAAATGAGTTTAAAGCTAGAAATCAAATAGCAGCAGGGTTTGAGTCAGTACTCTTCTGTTGATTTATTTATTAAATGCCACCGGTTGAGTGGCTTGGGAGAACAGGATGGCACTGGATATGATGCTGGCAGAAAAGGGAGGTGTATGTGTAATGCTTGGGGGGCAGTGTTGCACCTTTATCCCTAATAATACAGCCCCTGATGAATCTATCACTAAGGCTCTGCAGAGACTAACTACCTTAGCAAATAAGCTAGCAGAAAACTCAGGTATTGACAATCCCATAACAGAATGGTTAGAAAATTGGTTTGGCAACTGGAAAGGAATAATCTCATCAGCTCTGGTATCCCTCATAGTGGTAACAGGCATCCTCACAGCTTTAGGCTGCTGTATTCCATGCATCAGAGGTTTAGTTCAAAGAGTAATTGAGACTGCACTAACTAAACAGATGCAGCAACTTTTCATAATCTCCTCCTCCGAGAGACCAAAGGGAATCCTAACCATGAGGAAGAAAGTCAAGAAATCCTCCTTAAATTTGGAGGAATAAATAGAATGGTTTGAGTAGTCAATTTTCCAAAAGAGACAGGGGGAAATTGTTAGAAACAAGGTCATAGTGACTCCCAAACCAGTAGCAAAGTCATTGGTAACAAAAGGCAAATGTAATTGAAGGGTCTTAAGGGCAAATGTAATTAAAGGATCTCTGAGAAGGGAGTGGATAACATTAGCATATTCACAAATCACAATAGGGGCATTTAGATGAACGCGTTAGATTGTACCTCTGGAGTATCCAGTCATGGAGAAACGGGGAAGGAGGAGAGGGGAGGGGAAACTAGTTGCGTTAGGGTGGGGAAGCTAAGACTGTAAAACCAGGTTCCTTTGTCTACTTGGGGCGCACATTCTCCTGGCTATGAGGGTGCGCCCGGCTCTGCAGACTCGTGAATAAAGGCCTCGTTTTACTGCTCAAGTCCTGTGTCCCAGTTTTTATTGTGAGCGTTTCTCACAGTTTAGGCTTCTAGCCTTTTGGGGAGCAAGGGAAGTGCTGGGTCTCATGGGAGAACAGGGCTCTGAGCTGAAGTGTTCCCAGCCCCGCCTCCCCAAAGGTTAAAATATTGTAAATAAAGATTTGTTTTTCTCAACACTAATCGTTGGGTCTTACACCAAGGCACCATGTGAAAAAGCCCCACTTTGCCCAGTAACAGAAATATAGGTAGATTTGACTATATGTGCATAAAATATCTCTAAAGTTTTTAACAAGTGACTGATCACATTATTTACCCCTAGAGAGGGGAACCCAATGCTTGAAGTCTGTGGGTGAAAGGAAACTTTTTGCTGCACATCTGTGCACATCTGTGAAATAACTAAAAGAGGTATTTTTGTGTGTAAGGTCTCTGAAATGAGGGCAGGAAGGGGAAAATAAATACATTAACTCAGTGCTTCCAATTCCATCACCAGCAAGGGCCAAGCAAGAAAGGTGAATGAGTGAAATAACCAACTGTGCAATATTAGGGAGTGGTGGAGACTGAGGCCAACAGTCATGTCCTACCTAAAAGGGCAGCCCTACTCTGCACCACCCAGTTTGTTGCCCTGCGAAGTGCAGCCCAGAACTGTCAGAGCTTTCAATTTCCAAAGAGAAATGGAAATGGGGTTGGATGAAGGAGGAGGGCAGGGATGACTATGAAGGTCACGGCCGGGAGTGGTGGGGCTAGTGGAAGATGAGGGGAGACATGTGGCACACACTACTGCTGGCTGACCCCTCTGTCCCCCAATACCCTCTCCCCTGTTGCCTTCCTCTTTGGAGGCTAGACAAGAGAAATGTCTCACTTTTGCAGTCTCCCTTGCAGTCAGGAGTGGTCATGTAACATAGTTCGGGCCAATTAGATTTAAGGAGTCTGGCGTTGCGGGTGGTTCTGGGAAATTATTTCTCTCCATGATACAAGGGGCAAATGCTTTCAGTTAACCTACACTTAACCGTTCCTCTTCCTTCCCATCTCAGATGTAAATGCAGACCCAATGCCAGGAGCAGTCCAGCCATCTGGCAAGCCACAGGAAAAAGCCAGGAGAATTGCAGAGACGCTGGCCCCGACATCTTTGTCCTGGAAAACAGTGCCAGCCATAGTGTTACAGAGTGGGGGTGTCCAAAAATCCCCACAGCCTGCGGGTTGGGGGATGGGGAAAAGGAAACAGCTTTCAAGATGCCTTCACATGCCTGTGGCTAGTGGTTGGTGTCTTTGTTACACAAATGGCTTTGATACTTCCAAGGCCCCAAGAAGATGAAAGGGGTTTTGGACCGTGGAATGGTGTGGAAAGGGCACACTGAGCCTGCGTAAGGTTCTGTGAATGGTCAGAACTGGTTACCGTGCATGTCACAGAGCCCTTAGGCTGCTCCAATTGAAAACAAACCCACGGGCTCTTTAGTTAGGGGCCCGATTGCCCGCCGCCAGAATTATAACTCTCAATACCAGAGTTTAGTGAAAAGAAAAAGAATTGTTTATTTAACAGTTATACAGATTTAGTTATTTGCGGATTTCTGTTGTTAAGTCTTATGTTCTTTAAAACACCCTTAAACACATATCCTTGCCTTCCCAATACCAAACCAGGCTAGCTTTAGAAAAGTTAGAGAAACCGTTTTCCTACTTTCCAAACACAGTTCAGCTTTACCAGCAGCTGCCAATCACTCAGTTCTGATTGGGGAGGCCCTTTCTGTGCTGTGGTGCCCTCCAGCTCTCAATGCAGGACCGCCTGGATTCTCAGCCTCCTTGCAAACTGCCTTCTTCCTGCAAACCGCGCGCATCTCCTCTCCTTCTCAAAACCGCATGGCGAGAGCCTCTTAAAGCAGCCTGGAGACCCCTTCTCCAAGCCACACGGCGGGGGCGAGAGCGCGAGAGCTAGAGCACGAGCAAGAGAGAGCCAAAATGTCCGCAGCTGCTTATGTATCCCTGACTGCGTCCTCTGATGCAGTGGGCGTTGCAAACAGTTCTGACCATTCACAGAACCTCACGCTGGCTCTGTGTGCTTTCTCCATACCATTCCCTGGTCCCAGTCCCCTCCCATCTACCTGAGGCTTTGGATGCATTAAGGCCATTTTGCATAAGATACTAGCCATCAGCCTCAGGCATGTGGAGGCATTCTGAAAGCTGCTTCCTTCTCCCCATCCCCCAGCCACAAACTCTGGGGATTTTTGGACTCCCCTGTTTCTGTAACATGCTCACTGCATCAGAGGATGCAGTCAGGGGGTTAAAAATTGGCGGCAGACATTTTAGCTAGGAGAACACCATGCGGTTTTGTGATGAGAGCACCATGCTTCTTTGAAAGGAAAGGGGAGAATACCATGCAAGGAGGCTGGGAACTCAATGCGGTTCTGTTACAGAATGGGGGTTTCCAAAAAACCCCAGAGCTTGTGGCTGGGGGAGGGGAAAAGGAAGCAGCTTTCAGGTTGCCTTCACATGCCTGTGGCTGGTGGTTGGTGTCTTTGTTACATAAATGGCTTTGATGAATCCAAGGCCCGGGAAGATGGGAACAGTCTTGGACCTGGGTGTGAGAAACGCTCACAATAAAAACCGGGACACAGGACTCGAGCAGTAAAGCGAGGCGTTTATTCACGAGTCTGCAGAGCCAGGGGCACCCTCACAGCCAGGAGCGTGCGCGCTCCAAGTAGACAAAGATGGCTAGTTTTATAGTCTTAGCTTCCCCACCATGAAATTGCCACCCTGAAGTGATTATCTTCTTTGCCCTAAAGTGAGAGTGATTAGCTTCCCCGCCCTAGCGCAATTAGCTCCCCATCCCCTCTCCTTCTTCCCCGTTTCTCCATTTCTGGTTACTCCAGAGTTACAATCTAACACGGTCATCTAATTGCCCCTTCTGTGGTTTGTAGATATGCCAGTGCTGTCAGCTCCCCTCTCAGAGACCCTCTAATTACATTTTCCCTTAAGACCCTTTAATTACATTTGCCCTTTGTTACTAATGACATTTTACTGGTTTGGGAGTCACTATGTCCTTATTTCTAACATGGGGATGGTATGGAAAGAGCACACAGAGCCTGTGAGAGGTTCTGTGAATTGTCAGAACTGGGTACCATGCCCACTGTGTCACAGGACGCAGTCAGGGATTTAAAAACAAGCGGCAGACATTTTAACTGAGTACACCATGTGGCTTTGAAACGGAAGGAACACCATGCAGCTTTGAGAACACCTTGCAACTTGGAGAAGGGGGAATACCTTTGTGGTTTTGGAAAGGAAAGGCTGGAAATCTACGCGGTCCTAGATTAAAAGCTGGCAGGCACTGTTACAGAAACGGGGGAGTCCAAAAATCCCCAGAGTTTGTGGCTGTGGGATGGGGAGAAGGAAGCAGTTTCAGAATGCCTCCACATGCCTGAGGCTGGTGGCTAGTGTCTTTTTTATGCAAAATAGCCTTAATGCATCCAAAGCCTCAGGTAGATGGGAGGGGACTGGGACCAGGGAATGGTGTGGAAAAAGCACACAGAGCCTACGTAAGGTTCTGTGAATGGTCAGAACTGTTTGCAACGCCCACTGCATCAGAGGATGCAGTCAGGGATATATAAGCAGCTGCGGACGTTTTAGCTCTCTCGCTTGCGTGCTCACTCTAGGGCTCTCTGGCTCTCGCTCTCTTGCTCTCTCGTGTGCTCCCTCCATGTGGCTTGGAGAAGGGGTCTCCAGGCTGCTTTAAGAGGTTCTCGCCATGCAGTTTTGAGGAGAGGGGATCCATGCGGTTTGCAGGAAGAAGGCAGTTTGCAAGGAGGCTGAGAATCCAGGCGGTTCTGCATTGAGAGCTGGAGGGTACCACAGCACAGAAAGGACCTCCCCAATCAGAATTGAGTGATTGGCAGCTACTGGTAAAGCTGAACTGTGTTTGGAAAGTAGGGAAACGGTTTCTCTTAACTTTTCTAAAGCTAGCCTGGTTTCGTAGGGGGGAAGCAAGGATATGTGTTTAAGGGTGTTTTAAAGAACATAAGACTTAACAACAGAAATCCGCAAATAACTAAATCTCGTCGTCGTCAGCAGCCGTCCGTCTCGAGAGACGATGGTGTAGCTTCTTAAGAGTATCTGCACCGCCGAGAATGGCTGTGCAGTCCGACTCGGGAGTGACACGGTATCTGTCTCCTCCCGTGTTAAATCGACATCTTGCGATGATGCTGGAGTGTCCTCTCCAGTGAAGCTGAAGCTACAGAGCCTGGGCAGGGTGATATGGAGGGTCTGCTGTTGCCCATGCAGCAGACCCCCCCTCTCTTCGCAGCTGAAGGGTCCAAGGGAAAGACAGAGTCAATACAGCTTGGCTTCAGGTGCGCCGCAGGAGTTGCCGGTGTTGACTACAACGTCAAACCGCCTTAGGGACTCCGGCTCCGGATTTTCTGTCGGGGTTTACTCCCTTAGCCTTTCCCCTGAAGAGGTATGCCGCAAGGCAGCGGAGGTTTTTTTGGAGTCAGAGTTTTCCTTCTCTGATGTGCCCTGACTGGAAGATCGAACCAGCGACACTTAGCTCGCAGGCCGACGCTCAATCCACTGAGCCAAACCAGCCAGGGCCAATAACTAAATCTATATAACTGTTAAATAAACTATTCTTTTTCTTTTCATTAAACTCTGGTATTGAGAGTTATAATTTTGGCGGCGGGCAATCGGTCCCCTAACTAAAGAGCCCGTGGGTTTGTTTTCAATTGGAGCAGCCCAAGGGTTCTGTAACAGCACCACAACACAGAAAGGCCTCCTCAATCAGAATGGAATGATTGGCAGCTACTGGTAAAGCTGAACTGTGTCTAGGAAGTAGGGAAACGATTTCTCTAACTTTTCTAAAACAAGCCTGGTTTGGTAGGGGGAGGCAGAACCGTGTTTGTGGGTGTTTTAAAGAAGATAAGACTTAAAAGCAGAAATCCGCAAATTATATCTATATAACCATTAAATAAACAATTCTTTTTCTTTTCACTAAACTCTGGTATTGAGAGTTATGCTTCTGGCAGTGGGCAATCGGGCCCCTAATAACTGAACAGCCCGTGGGTTCTGTTACAATAGCTGATCTCCAAGTTCACTATGATGGGGCGAAATAACTTCCTGTTGGTCTAAGCCACAGTGATCTGCTTTCGATGTTTTGTAGTCAAACACATTCTTAACTTTACAGAAACTGGATATTTGATAGAATTAAGAAGAAAAGGGAAAAGGAGAGGCTGAAAGGGAAAGGTCAAGGAAGAGACTTTTCTGTTTGAATGTGGGGGAGGCCTGAGCATGTTTCTATTGTAATAACCAACGTTTTATGGAGCACACACTATGTGCCCCAGCACAGCGATCTACACAGATGAACTTCCTTCTCACCAGTCTTCTGAGCCAGAGGCAGCTTTATCCCCATCCTACAGAGAAGGGAATTTTGGCCCAGAGAAGCAAAGCAGGATTAGAACGCAGGCAGATGCGGTCCAGCCAAGGATGGATCCTGACTCCTCAGTCAACAGAGTGGATCACTAAGTATGTGAATAAAGGAGTATTCCTGCCCCTCTTGGGGCCTCAGTCTCCTACATGGGAACTGGGGTTGCTTGTCTCACTCCGTCATGAGACACAGGGAGCCTGCCTTCCTGTGGCCCCCTCTTGTGAGGGCTGAGGCCAAAGGGGACAGCACTGCAGGTGGACGTGTGGCTGAGCTGCCAGCAGGATGGACCAGGGGTGATGGGCTGCACTCTCTGGCGCTGCGGGTGGGTCCGTCAGGCGGCCACCTCCCCTTTGGGCTCCATCTCCATGTCCCTCCACCCTGCCAGGAGCAGCGGCCACCCATGGGGATGGAAGGGGTTTCTGGGTGACCCAGCCCTGCTGGCGGGCCGGGGACCAGGAGGGACCAGCCTGGCTCCTCAGCCTGCTCAGCGCCTCGGTGTCTGCCTCTGTAAAATGGTGATTGCAGAGCACCTCCCGCGGCGTTGAGAGAATTCATGGTGACGCTCACAGAGCGCCTGCTGTGCCGAGGACATGCGCAGAGCCGGGGAGAGGTGCTGGGAGGGGTGGGGACCGTGGGGAGTAGCTCCCTCCCGGGCCAATCCCACCGGCCCCGCCCTGGTTCCGGCCCCAGGCACTTCTGGGCCAGCCTTAGGAAATACCTGTTCCCGTCCCACACAGTCCTCGCAGGGCCTGGGCACCGACCGCCCAGAGCTGCGTTCCGGCTCCTGCCCTGCCTCTCCACCGCTGGCTTAGCCTCATATCTCCACCGAGGGGAGTGCCAGCCCCGCCACCACCGAGCCTTCCAGACCGCCTGTGCTACCTCTTTCCTTTTCTCCATCTCTATCCCTTTGTTGGAAAAGACCGAGGGAGGGAGCAGGGCTGGGATCTAGGTAACTGGGCTGCTGCACCCAAAAGGCAAGGCTGTTGTGAGGTGGGAAAAGACTGGGGAGATTCAGGAAATCCGGAATATGAATCAGGGAAGCAATCTGGGAAGGCTGCCTGGTTAAGGTGACATTTAAGTGTGGACTGGAAAAGTAGTTAACCAAGGACAAGTGTTCCAGATAATAATTCATTGATTTAACAAGCATTTATTGAGCACCTACTTTGTGCTAGTCCCTGCGCTGGGCTATGGGGTTTGGGCAAGAGGCAATACAAGCCGGTGCTCTGGTGCGTTTTGCAGAGAGGAGGTGGCAAAGGAGTAAATACCATCTCACCAACTGGACTCTGAGTAGCATAAAGGGAGGCGGAGGGCGCCCTGTGCTAGTGTGAGGGAGGCGGTCCATAAGGGCTTCTGGCCCTGTGCAGGGCGTGGGAATGACTGCTGAAGCATGAGCTGAGGTTGCAGCAAAGAGGGAGGAGTGGGAAGGAGTTCCAGATGGAAGGGGCAGCAAGGGCAAAGGGTGGAAGTTAGGAGGACACAGCCAGGCCCTGCTGCTGGAGTTAAGGCCCCGGGGGTGGGGGGGGAGCGGACTAGTGGCTCCGTTTGGACAGAGGCCAGTGAAAATCAGGACGGACGTGATTTGCCCAGGGTCACAAGTGGTGGAGGTCCCGCCACTGCACCTTCTCCAGGAGCAGCTGCCAGCTCCCCCTGCAAGCAACCGTTGCCAGGCTGCTGGACCACCAGGGACAGGTGCTGACAGATGGGACCTCCAGCTGTCAGTGGGAGATGCTGCCCTGGGAGAGGTGGTGGCGGAAGTCACCATGGGATGGTGAAGGCTGCGGCGGCCATGATGTGGTTTCTCTGGGGTCCCTGTGATACCAGCCTAGGCCCTGGGCCTGCCTCTTATGGCTTCTTCACCCACAGAGAGCCCTCCCTCCACATGTTCCTGTTCCTGGAACTTGGGCTGGAAGCCCAGATGGGACTCTTCCTGGTCCCTGGAGACCTTCCATCCACACCACCACGAGACACAAGGGTTGCAAGGCCCCCTGCCAGGCTGCAGCTATTGGCTCCGCCCATTTCCTGTGTCCTTTCCCATTCCCCTGAAGGTGATTCCCAGTTCACGTCCAAACAAACACCTTGCACTTGAGTCCTTGTTCTCAGTGGGCTCCTGGGGCCACCAAATGCAGACCTTCAGTTGGTCTTCAAATATGATTGAGTCCCTACCCCGAGCCCTGCCTGCAAGCACAGAGGACAGGCTCTGAGCGTTACTGATGTGAAAGGAGAGGGTAAGAGAGCCACCTCAGGGTCAGATCCCCAATCAACACCTACCCAGTATGTGCGCTGTCTCACTTCATTTTCTTGTGCCTCAGTTTCCCCACTAGTGAAGTGTCATGATAGTGCCTTCCTCGTGTAAGAAATAAAGAAGCCAGTGTCCCTCAAAGCAGTAGGAGATAATTAACAGATGAGTCATGGAAAAGGGGCGAGGAAATGACATTCCGCAGCTCCTCACACATATCTCTGGGATCAAAAGGAGGAAGATTGTCATCACCAAACACAGAGAAAAGGGAAGATGTAGCTAGATAACTTGGCAAATAAATTGGAGATAGACCTGTAGGAAACAAGGAAATAGTGACTCCCAAACCAGTAGAAAATCAGTAATAGCAAAGGGCAAATGTAATTAAAGAGTCTCTGAGAAGGGAGTTGACAGCATTAGCATATTTACAAATCACAATAGGGGCATTTAGATGAACGCCTTAGATTGCTTAGATTGTAACTCCCAAGTATCTAGTAATGGAGAAACGGGGAAGGAGGAAAGGGGTGGGGGAGCTAGTCTCATTAAGGCAGGGGAGCTAGTCTCGTTAAGGCAAGGAAGCTAATCACTTTCACTTTAGGGTGGCAATTTCACTTTAGGGTGGGGTACTTTACTATAAAACCAGCTTTGTCTACTTGACTCGCTCAATCTCCTGGCTGAGGGTGCGCCCGACTCTGCAGACTCATGAATAAACGCCTCATTTTGCTGCTGAAGTCCTGTGTCCCGGTGTTTTATTGTGAGCGTCTCTCACACTCACTGGTGGGTGTGAAGGCTCGGGGAGATACAGGGAAGCACTTAGACAAGGGGCTTCCATGGTGGTCTCTATGTAGGCATCACTGTGTTGTTGGGCACCGCCCACATGGTATGACCCTGCAGAGAGGAGTCAACCTGCAAGGCCTGATGGATCCCTGCAGCCACCTCTGCTTCACACATGCTAGACGGAGGTCTCACAGCTGGTCAGGGGTGCTGTCAGGACAGGAACCCGACTCAGGCTCCCTGCCGACAGGACTGCTGTGACTCAAGTTTGCAGGAGGAGAGGAGGAGGCTGGGGTAGGCAAGCACTTAGGGGAATCCATGACCTCTCTTCTCTCAGAAATGGAAGTGTGTTTGGCAATGTCTCTCCATGGTGCAGTTGGGGTTGGTGTAGCCAAGAAGCAGCCGATGACAGGCCTGGGGGTTACTTACACAGCTGGCTCGGCAGGAGTGCAGGGACATGCCTGGCCTCTGTAGCATCAGCTGGATTTCGCCTGGACCTTGACACCTTGGCCTGGTCACAGCTGCAACTTGGCCTCAATCCTTGGCAGTGTAAGTGTTACAGAAACAGGGGAGTCCAAAAATCCCTAGAGTTTGCGGCTAGGGGATGGGGAGAAGGAAGCAGCTTTTAGAATGTCTCCACATGCCTGAGGCTGGTGGCTAATGTCTTTTTTTATGCAAAATGGCTTTAATGCATCCAAGGCCCAGGAGGATGGGAGGGGTCTTGGACCAGGGGATGGTACGGAGAAAGCACACAGAGCCTGCGTGAGGTTCTGTGAATGGTCAGAACTGGTTACCACACCTACTGCATCAGAGGACGTAGTCAGGGATTTAAAAATAAGCAGCAGACATTTTAGCCAGGCTGACCGTGCGGATTTGGCTAAGGCTGAGGCTGACTGTGTGGATTTGACTGGGGCTGAGGCTGACTGTATGGATTTAACTGGGACTGACGATGCAGTTTTAAGGAAGGGACATACCTTGCTGCTTTGAAAAGGAACAGACTGACCATGTAGAATACAAAAAAAGGACTAACTATACAGTTTACAAGGAGGCTGAGAATCTACGAGGTTCTGGATTAAAAGCGGATGGACGCCATAACACAGACGAGGTCTCCCCAATCAGGACTGAATGGTTGGCAGCTACTGGTAAAGCTGAACTGTGTTTGGAAAGTAGGGAAACGGTTTCTCTAACTTTTCTAAAACTGGCCTGGTTTGGTAGGGGGGAGGCAAGGATATGTGTTTATGGGTGTTTTAAAGAACATAAGACTTAACAGAAATCCGCAAATAACTGAATCTATATAACTGGTAAATAAACTATTCTTTTTCTTTTCACCAAACTCTGGTATTGAGAGTTATAATTCTGGCGGCGGGCAATCGGGCCCCTGACTAAAGAGCCCGTGGGCTGTTTCAATCGGAGCAGCCCAGGGGTTCTGTGACATAAGGGAGCCCAGGCTGGCACAGGAGTCCCGAGTCCAGTGGCTGGAACAGGTGAGTCCTCTGGCCTGCTCCACCTAGAGGTCTGTGAGCATGTCTCTGGACCATGCACCTGGTTGCTCAACCTTTGCTGAACAGCCACTGGGTGCTGGGCACTGATGTAGGTGCTGATGACAGGCAGGCAGAAAGCCCTGCCCTCTCAGAGGGGAGGGAGACAGAGCAATCAGTGTGTAACATAACATCAGATAGTGATCAATACTTCACACAAAGCAGGAAGAGGGCAGAGAGGGATGTGGGGGAGGGGAGGAAAGCACCCTCTCATTGGTTAAGAGATTGACTGGAGGGAATGGAGGGGAATCAGGATATCGGGAGGGCATCCCAGGTCTAACTCAGGAGGGAAGCTCAGTGTGGGAGGAGAGAGAGTGGGGGGAGGGGCAGGGTAGGCAGTGCCTTCCAGTCAAAGGAGGGGCGGTAGATCTGATGCTAAGTGTGCTGCAAAGTCCTTGAGGGTTTGGTCTTGTTTGGTCGTCCCTGCAACCCTTGCTGTCAGTGAAACCAGAAAAGTCAGCATTCGTGCTGCCTGTCACCTACCAGACCCAATAAGTAGAGACAAGGATTGAATCTTTACAGGCACTTAATTCAGAGGGTCCACGATCTGAGAAGACAACAGGTTTGTACCCTAATAGACTGTCTTAAATTCCATTGTAAATGGACCTTTTTGTAAGGAGAAGAAAAGTGTCCTAAGGGGTTTGGAATTCAGGGAAAAAGTTAATTGAATAAAAGCTGCAGCGTTCTCTCCTCTGTGTCCTGGGTGGTCTTTATCTGTGCCCTGGGCGTTCACCCTCTCATCCTGGAGCACTATGGCTCAGATACCATCTTGATTGCCTGCAATCCTCCTGAGGCACAAAATTTCTCCTTCATTTGAGTCCCCCATCAGCAAGGGACAGTGCCCCAAACTGCAGTGATGCAGTGAGGAAGCCGTGTCCACATTTGAGGTTTCACATTACTGATGGCGGACTCATGTTGGAAATTTTTAGTTTCAGGTAACAGTTAATAAGCTTAGTAATCAACGTGTGTAAAAAGCTATTGTTTCAGGAACTGGAGGTATGACGCACCCTGGCTCCAGGGGACCATAAGCTGTTCCACCTTTGTGCCTCAGGAGGACTGCAGGCAATCAGGATGGTATCTGAGCCATTGTACTCCTGGGTGACTGCCACCCAGGACACAAAGACCACGGCCCAGGATACAAGGACCACAGCCCAAGACCCAAGGACCACCACCCAGGGCACAGGGACCACTGTCCAGGGCACAGGGACCACAGCCCAGGACTCGGAAGAACGCTGCAGCTTTTATCTGATTAACTTTTCCCTGAACGCCAAACCCCTTATCTACACTTTTCTTCTCCCTATAAAAAGGGCCCATTTATAATGGAATTGAAGACAGTCTGTTCAGGTACAAACCTGCTGTCTTCTCAGATCACCAACTATCTGAATAAAGCGCCCTTAAAGATTCAATCCCTGTCTCTGCTTATTGGGTCTGGTGGACGACAGGCAGCACAAACACCGACTTTTCCAGTTTCATTACCAGCGCTGAAATGCAACTTGAACCTGACTTGCACTTGAACCTGCTGTTTGTGTGAGGTGCCAGGGCAGGCACAAGCTCCTCCCTCCGTGGTAATACTCAGTTAACCGGGGCTGACCCAGTGGCTTCCACTAGGGATGTCTTGTCTTTCATTCTTTACTCAGCAAACATACTCAGACATCACATTGTGCTCTGTGGCTAGAACCTTGCAGGGGTAGGAGATACAGATAAGTAAGGGCCAGTCCCTGCCCTCCCTCGAGAAGCCGCCAGATCACAAGTGACAGAACCTAAACTGTCTGTCACCATCCAGGGGCAGGTACTAGGATGGCGAGCAGCCAGAGAACACCCTGAACATGGCCAGTGGCCATCAGAGGTTTGCAAGCACAGGTTGCCTACTGAATCCCGCAAGCCTGTTAGCAGCATTCAGCTAGGCCACGCTGGGCAGGGCCCGAGGGCCGGAGAGAGCGCTCCAGCAACAGGAACAGCAGGCAGGGAAGCTCCGTGGAGGGCATGCACAGGCTGCGTAGGGGCCTCCAGGTGGTTAGTGGGGCCGCGGCCCAGGATGGTGCGGAGCAGTGCCAACAGCGGAGCCTAGGAGGACACTGCCTTCCCCACTCTGGGCTCAGCTCCTAACCTACTCAATGAGTGATCCCAAGGAAGCCATGCAACCAGGCCCAGGAAGGGCCCAGGGAGGGCCTGGGGCTGGAGGGCTGGTTAGCCTTGGCTGAGCTGAGTCCCCTGCCTGTGTCTGGGTGTGTGGGCAGACTTGAGCCCAGCAGCCAGATGAAAGTGTAAGACAAGGACATAGTGACTCCCAAACCAGTAGAAAATCATTAGTAACAAAGGGCAAATGTAATTAGAGGGTCTCAAGGGCAAATATAATTAGAGGGTCTCTGAGAAGGAAGTTGACAGCATTAGCATATTTACAAATCACAAAAGGGACATTTAGATAATTGTGTTAGATTGTAACTCCGGAGTATCCAGCATGGAGAAACGGGGAAGGAAAGAGAGAGCAAGGGGGGCTTTAGATGCGTTAGGGATAAAAGCAACCAGCTCCCTCTTTGGTGCGCACATTCTCCTGGCTGTGAGGGTGCGCCCGGCTCTGCAGACTCGTGAATAAACGCCTCGCTTTGCTTCTCAAGTCCTGTGTCCCGGTTTTTATTGTGAGCGTTTCTCAGACTTTGGGGGCTCGTCTGGGATCCTCCGCCTGTGTGTGGGAAGGGGCTCTGAGCCGAGGCCGGGAGACGCATCCTACCCGCTTTTGGGTGGCCCGCTTGACCCAGGGCCCACCCGCCTCAGTGTCCGGAAACGACCTGAGACTTCTTGTTGGGACAGCAGTGGATCGACGCACGGGGAAACAAAAGCAAACTCCACGGCAACCAGGCAACCTCGTGCACGGGCCAAGGTAGAAAAATTGGACTTAAGTACTGCCTTGGTGGTTGGCCATCCTCGGGGAGCTGATTGTGCGTGTGGCTGGTACGAGTTGTGTGTGTGGCTGGTACGAGTGTGGAGTGCCTCTCCGCTGGGTCCGCTGTCCCGTGAGGGAGACGGCCGGAGTGCACCTCCGCTGGGTCCGCTGTCCCGTGAGGGAGACGGCCGGAGTGCACCTCCGCTGGGTCCGTTGTCCTGTGAGGGAAACGGCCAGAGACAAACGAAGCATCTCGGTCTGTGTGCAAGTAAGCGAGTGTGGAGTGCCCCTCCGCTGGGTCCGTTCTCAATAGATCTCTGGTGAAGGAGGTTGAGAACACAACCGGATTCAGCCATGGGAATCAGCTGAGGATGGGAAATAGAAATCCTAGGCCTAGGGGTGGGGCCAAGGAAGACCCCACAAACATGCCATCGAACAGTCCATTAGGGAGAATGTTAGAGCACTGGGGAGAGGATCCCTGGACCAAAAGTAAGGAAAAACAGACAATGGTAAAATACTGTTGTCTCCTTTGGCCAAAGGAACCCATTAAGGGGAGATCTGTCTTCTGGCCCCAATTTGGGTCTGATGAATGTTGGGTTTGTCAAGCCCTGGTTTTTATGTGAATGATCGGGCATCAGCTTCTAGGAAAGAGAAAGAATATGCTCTCTGCTCATTGCAACCTACCAGCTCGTCTACGGGCCTCTTCCCTGTAAACGAAAAGGAAAAAAAAGAGGATAAATCCTGGGACCCTCTGTCCTGTCTTCCACCACCTTATGGCCCTGGCCAGCCGGCGGTCAACTGGGCACAGGCACCGCGGACAGACAGTACAGACGGAAGAGGCCAGGAACACCTAGCAGATACTCCACCAGTATCCACCCCCACGGCACCTGCAGCGCCAGTGGGAATCTATCCTAGATTAAGAAAGGAATTAGAACAATGTAAGCAAGACCTAAAGAACTTCCCCATTCCCTCAGAGCAGCCGATGTTTCCTCTCAAAGAGGTCCCTATAGGTCTGGGGCAAATTGGATATGTTAATGCTCCTCTAACAAGCACTGGAGTCAGAAATTCCAAGTGTGAGATGAAGTGCTTGATAGAGGACCCCCTTGGACTGGCGGAACAGCTAGACCAGTTCCTTGGACCATGCACATAACACGTGGACAGAATTAATGTCTATTCTAGACATCCTTTTTAGTGGAGAAGAGAGGGGAATGATCAGACGGGCTGCTATGAGGAAATGGGAAAGAGAACACCCTCCTGGTCCAGGAGTTATCCCGGCTGGACAGAAATTCCCCAACGTAGATCCTGAGTGGAATCATAACAGGCCAGAAGATAGGACTCAGATGAGAGACCTTAGGAGTCCCATCATCAGGGGAATTAAAGAGTCTGTACCTAGAACACAGAACGTCTCAAAGGCATTTGAGATACACCAAGAAAGAGATGAGGCTCCATCTGTGTTCCTACAGAGGCTCAGGGACCAGATGAGAAAGTATTCTGGTCTAGATCCAGAGGACGCTGTGGGGCAGGGACTCCTAAAGGTCACCTTTGTACAAACAAAAAGTTGGCCAGATATTAGTAAGAAATTACAGAAGGTAGATGGGTGGAATGAAAGAACGGTTGAGGAACTCCTCAGGGAAGCTCAGAAAGTGTACGTTAGGAGGGAGGAGGAGAAGCAAAAGCAGAAGGCCCGGATCATGGTCTCAACCGTTGAGAAAGTCATCCAGGGGAAGCAAGGGCTAGAAACACCAAACAGAAGGGGTTGCCAGGGGCCCAGACGAAGGGGCAACGGGGAAAGAAAGTCTTTAAGGCCTGGGGTATGTTACAAGTGCGGGAAACCCGGCCATATTAGGCGGGAGTGTCCTGACCTCCAGAAAGAGAGAGATCTTACAAACCTCATGACCTTTGATGAGGAGTAGGCGTGTCAGGGGCTCCTTTTAAGTAGATCCCACCAAGAGCCCTTGATAAATTTAAAGGTGGGACCCCATAAAGAAGAAACTACATTTTTAATAGATACAGGGGCAGCCAGATCATCTTTAACTTTTCAACCCCAAGGGACAGACTTCTCTAAGGAAAAGATATTAGTGTCAGGGGTAAAAGGGGAGGGATTTCAAGTGCCAGTTTTCCAGCAAATGCAACTACAATTAGGAGAAGAACTAATTGAGGAGTCTCTTCTATACGTCCCTGAGGCTAGAGTAAATTTATTAGGTCGAGACTTAATTGTCAGGCTAGGCTTAGACCTCGGGGTAGAAGAGGGACAAATTAAGGTCAAGCTGAATCTCCTAACTGAAGAAGAAGAACAGCAAATTGATTCTATAGTGGGGGCTAATGAAGGAAATGGGGGGGGGGGGCTGAAGATTGCTCCATTTGAAATTGAACTACAAAAACCAGGGGAAACTGTCTGCAGACGCCAGTACCCCATTTCCAATGAGGGGAAAAAGGGCTTACAGCCTGTTATTCATAAACTCCTGCAGGATGGGCTTCTGGAGCCATGTATGTCCCCCTATAGTACCCCCATGCTCCCCATAAAGAAACCTGATGGCAACTACCGGCTGGTCCAGGACCTAAGAGCCATAAACCAACTCGTCCGAACCCGCCATCCTGTCGTCCCTAACCCCTACACTCTCCTTAGCAAAATCCCCTTTGAACATAAGTGGTCTAGTGTAATAGATCTCAAACATGCATTTTGGGCTTGCCCCCTTGCTCTAAAAAGCAGAGACTTGTTTGCCTTTGAATGGAAGGACTTAACTACAGGAAGGAAATAGCAATATCGCTGGACAGTCCTGCCCCAGGGCTTTACAGAAGCTCCAAATCTGTTTGGCCAAGCTCTTGAAGAAATCCTTACAGAATTCCTTCCTGTGGGACACACTCAATTACTGCAATATGTGGATGACTTACTCCTCTCTGGTCCTGATCAAGAGGAAGTGAGACTCTCTACTATTTCTCTCCTAAACTTCTTGGGTCAGAAGGGATTGCGTGTGTCTAAGGAAAAAAACTGCAGTTTGTAGAACAGGAGGTAAAATACTTAGGCCATCTAATAAGTGCAGGGAAGAGAAAAATCAGCCCTGAGAGGATAGCCGCTATTACTACCCTTCCCTTACCTCGGACTAAGCGAGAATTGAGAAAATTTTTAGGGCTAACAGGGTATTGCAGGCTCTGGATAGAGTCATATGCTCAGAAAACCAGACTATTGTATTCAGAACTGTTAGAACAAAAACCAGATCCTCTTCAGTGGACGACTGAGGGGATAAATACCGTCAATGAGCTAAAACAAGCTCTAGTAACTGCCCCAGTTTTAGCCCTTCCTTCCTTAGAGAAACCTTTCCACCTCTTTGTCACGGTGGATCAGGGCACGGCACTCAGGGTTCTGGCTCAGGAGTGGGCTGGAAAGAAACAACCTGTTGCCTATCTCTCCAAACTCCTTGATCCAGTTTCCCTGGGGTGGCCAGAATGTATCCAGACGGTGGCTGCTACAGCTTTGTTAGTAGAAGAAAGCAGGAAATTGACCTTCAGGGGGTCTCTCACTGTAACCTCCCCTCATCAAGTCAGAACAATTCTAAACCAGAGGGCAGGACGGTGGTTAACCGACTCCAGGATTCTTAAATATGAGGCTGTCCTCCTAGAAAAGGATGATTTTTCTCTCTCTCAAAGCCCAAATTTGAACCCTGCTAGCTTCCTTTGGGCAGGAGGAGAGAGGACTCAAGAGGCTTTAGAGCATAACTGCCTTGATGTCATAGAATACCAGACTAAGGTCAGACCGGATTTGAGAGAAAAGCCCTTAAAGGGTGGACAGTCCCTCTTCATCGATGGCTCTTCCCGAGTAATCAATGGGAAAAGGCATGATGGATATGCCATTATTGATGGGGACTCTCAAGCGCTTTCTGAGGGAGGGAGGCTGCCTAATAATTGGTCTGCACAGACTTGTGAACTCTATGCTTTAGGGCAGGCATTAAAACTACTAAAGGACCAGGAAGGAACCATCTATACGGACTCTAAGTATGCCTATGGGGTAGCCCATACCTTTGAAAAAATTTGGCTAGAACGAGGACTAATAAATAGCGGGGGAAAGAACTAGTACATGAAAAACTAGTCAAGTCAGTCCTGGATGGCCTCCTACTCACTGCAGAAGTCGCTATAGTCCACATCAATGGGCATCAGACCGGGGGATCATATGAAGCTAGAGGAAATAGGCTGGCTGATAATGCAGCAAAGCAGCCTGCGTTAGAGGGAGAAAGTAAAGTCCTCTACCTGGTTCCGTGCCTCCCCTCTGTGTCAATAGCTCCTACCTTTTCCTTGGAGGAAATAAGGAGATTAACTCAGATAGGAACCTCGAAGGATGCAACTGGTTAGTAGAAACTCCCAGATGGGAGAGAGATGCTGAATAAGCAGGTCCTCAGGGAGATTATGATAACACTGCATCAAGGCAGCCATTGGGGACCTCAGGCCCTCTGTGACAGTCCTCAGACAACATGGGGGATTTGGAATTTATACTATAGCTAAGCAGATCTGTCATGGATGCCTCATATGCCAGAAGGTGAACAAACAGGCAGTACAAAAGATGCCAGCTGGGGGAAGGCCACCGGGATTCAGGCCCTTCCAGAGCATTCAGGTTGATTTTACTGAAATGCCAAAGGTGGGTCATCAAAAATTTCTCTTAGTTATAGTAGGTCATTTCTCTGGGTGGGTGGAAGCCTTACCACTTCCATCAGCCACAGCAAGCAAGGTGGTTAAAATAATCCTTGAACAAATTATCCCCAGATTTGGCTTAGTCGAAAATATTGACTCAGACAATGGGGGTCATTTTTCCTCCCAAGTGCTAAAGGGTGTTATGAGGTGTCTGGACATCAAATGGGAATATCATACCCCCTGGCACCCTCCTTCCTCCGGCAGAGTAGAACGCATGAATCAAACCCTAAAGAAACAATTAGCTAAACTGATCTCGGAGACCAAGTTACCATGGACCAAGTGTCTTCCATTGGCTCTCCTCAGGATCAGGACAGCTCCTAGGAAGGATCCTGGGATATCACCCTATATGAACTCCCTTACCTGGGGGGGAGGACTGAGATACCCACCCTGGAGACCAAGGATCAGTTCTTAAAGAAATACATATTGGCTATTACATCTACCCTTGCTTCTCTCAAGGTGAAAGGCCTTCTTGCCCAGACCCCACCACTCGAGTTCCCGGTTCACCGCTTCCAGCCTGGCGACAAGGTCCTGATCAAGTCCTGGAGAGAAGAGAAACTTCAGCCCAAGTGGGAAGGACTGTTCCAGGTGCTCCTGACCACTGAGACTGCCGTGAGAACTGCTGAAAAGGGGTGGACTCATTATACTAGGGTGAAGGGACCCCTAGAAGAAAAGGCAGAGGCTAAGTGGGAAGTAACCTCAGAGCAGGGAAGGGACCCTCTGAAGTTAACTCTCAGGAAAAAGTCATGTTCCCCAGGTGGGGGTGTGGGCCCTTTATAATGCTCTGCTGGATAACAGTCTCCCTGGGGCACTCTGGGCTGGGTCAGGCCAATAACCCTAATTATTAATGTAACTGAAAGTACAAATCCCCAAACCCTGAAGTTTGATGCATGCCAAGTTTTGTCTTGTGGGGACCTTACTTATCAACGCTGGCTGTCATCTCAGGAGAAGTATCTCTGTCCCTATCTAGAAAACAATGGGATTCTTACATATTTAGGGAACGTCCCTTGTCCTACATGGGAGGATATTTGGTGGACAACTAACCCTAGTGGGCAAACGGCTGCTCCCCCTGAGCCAGTAAAACTGCTCCTGCCTAAAATAACTTTCAGCAAAGGAGCTCCTCCCCCAAACCGCCAGCCTCTCCAGTGCAACCCTCTTTTTCTGACACTGAACCAGTCACAGGCCTTAAGTCAGGAACCCCATGTGGCTACCAGAGTTTACAGCCTAGGAGCTGATGTATCTGGCATAGATCCAGTAGGGTGGCTAGGTCTTCACTTAGTGACAACTACTCCTTCCCTAGAAAATCTAACTTCCCCCAGCCAGACCTCAGAAACACCTCAGAAAAGACCCCAGAATAATCCAGCCAAGGTAAAAGTTTTTGAGGTATTAGATCTCAGACAGACCTTAGAGATAGACACTGGATATGGGGACGCAAATGCTTGGGTAAAACGGGTCAAATTTACTGTTAAATCCCTGAATAAAAGCAACTGTTATGCTTGTACCACAGGGAGACCCCAGGCACAGGTCGTACCATTTCCACTAGGCTGGGACTCTGACCCCTCGGGAATGGCCTGTATGCTCGCTCTCTACCAGGATGAGAATGCATGGGGAAAGGAGACTTGCAGAAGCTTGTCTCTCCTCTTTCCCTCTATAAGGAGTAATGGGACTCAATCCCTCTCTTCATACTCAGTGGGGCCCATGAATTACTCTTCTTGCCTCTCTAGGTGTGAAGCGAATCCGGGTACCCCTGTGGGAGAACTCCTAACATGCACTCATACCAGAAATGCGAGCCACCTTCACAGTGGGGCAGGCAACTATTCTCCCCTCCGAATCCCCAGAGCAGATGTCTGGTGGTATTGTGGGCAAAGGAGTCTCTGGAAAATCCTACCTGACAGGTGGAGTGGAACCTGTGCCCTGGTTCAATTGGCTATCCCATTTACCCTAGCATTTCCAAAACCGATCCAGACTGTCCCTGTTAGGAAAAAGAGGTCAATGGCGCCTAGTGGATCCTTTGATCCTCATATCTATATTGACGCCATTGGGGTCCCCAGAGGAGTTCCAAATGAGTTTAAAGCTAGAAATCAGATGGCAGCAGGGTTTGAGTCAGTGCTCTTCTGGTGGTCAACCATTAATAAAAATGTTGATTGGATAAACTATATTTATTATAACCAGCAGAGGTTTATCAATTATAGTAGGAATGCCATAGAAGGAATCGCTCAACCATTAGATGCCACCAGCCGAGTGGCTTGGGAGAACAGGATGGCACTGGATATGATGTTGGCAGAAAAGGGAGGTGTATGTGTAATGCTCAGGGGGCAGTGTTGCACCTTTATCCCTAATAATACTGCCCCTGATGGATCTATCACTAAGGCTCTGCAGGGACTAACTACCTTAGCAAATGAGCTAGCGAAAAACTCAGGCATCGACAATCCCATAACGGGATGGTTAGAAAACTGGTTTGGCAACTGGAAAGGAATGATCTCATCAGCTCTGGTATCCCTCATAGTGGTAGCAGGTGTCCTAACAGCTTTAGGCTGCTGTATTATTCCATGCGTCAGAAGTTTGGTTCAAAGGCTCATTGAGACTGCACTAACTAAACAGATGCCAGCAACTTCTCATAATCTCCTCCTCCGAGAGACCAAAGGGAATCCTAACTATGAGGAAGAAAGTCGAGAAATCCTCCTTAGATTTGAAGGTGTGAGAAACGCTCACAATAAAAACTGGGACACAGGACTTGAGCAGTAAAACGAGGCCTTTATTCACGAGTCTGCAGAGCCGGGCGCACCCTCACAGCCAGGAGAATGTGCGCGCCAAGTAGACAAAGGAACCTGGTTTTATAGTCTTAGCTTCCCCACCCTAACGCAACTAGTTTCCCCTCCCCTCTCCTCCTTCCCCGTTTCTCCATGACTGGATACTCCGGAGGTACAATCTAACGCGTTCATCTAAATGCCCTTATTGTGATTTGTGAATATGCTAATGTTATCCACTCCCTTCTCAGAGATCCTTTAATTACATTTGCCCTTAAGACCCTTTAATTACATTTGCCTTTTGTTACCAATGACTTTGCTACTGGTTTGGGAGTCACTATGAACTTGTTTCTAACAATTTCCCCCTGTCTCTTTTGGAAAATTGACTACTCAAACCATTCTATTTATTCCTCCAAATTTAAGGAGGATTTCTTAACTTTCTTCCTCATGGTTAGGATTCCCTTTGGTCTCTCGGAGGAGGAGATTATGAAAAGTTGCTGCATCTGTTTAGTTAGTGCAGTCTCAATTAGTCTTTGAACTAAACCTCTAATGCATGGAATACAGCAGCCTAAAGCTGTGAGGACACCTGTTACCACTATGAGGGATACCAGAGCTGATGAGATTATTCCTTTCCAGTTGCCAAACCAATTTTCTAACCATTCTGTTATGGGATTGTCAATACCTGAGTTTTCTGCTAGCTTATTTGCTAAGGTAGTTAGTCTCTGCAGAGCCTTAGTGATAGATTCATCAGGGGCTGTATTATTAGGGATAAAGGTGCAACACTGCCCCCCAAGCATTACACATACACCTCCCTTTTCTGCCAGCATCATATCCAGTGCCATCATGTTCTCCCAAGCCACTCAACTGGTGGCATTTAATAAATAAATCAACAGAAGAGCACTGACTCAAACCCTGCTGCTATTTGATTTCTAGCTTTAAACTCATTTGGAACTACTCTGGGGACTCCAATTGCGTCAATATAGATATGAGGATCAAAGGATCCACCAGGCACCACTGACCTCTTTTCCCTAACAGGGGCAGTCTAGTCTGGACCAGTTTTGGAAATGCTAGGGTAAATGGGATAGCCAATTGAACCAGGGCACAGGTTCCACTCCACCTGTCAGGTAGGATTTTCCAGAGACTCCTTTACCCACAATACCACCAGACATCTGCTCTGGGGACTTGGAGGGGAATATAGTCGCCGGCCCCACTGTGAAGGTGGCTCGCATTTCTGGTATGAGTGCATGTTCGGAGTTCTCCCACAGGGGTACCCGAATTCGCTTCCCACCTAGAGAGGCAAGAAGAGTCATTCATGGGCCCCACTGAGTATGAAGGGAGGGATTGAGTCCCATTACTCCTTATAGAGGGAAGAGGAGAGACAAGCTTCTGCAAGTCCCATTTCCCCATGCATTCTCATCCTGGTAGAGAGCGAGCATACAGGCCATTCCCGAGGGGTCAGAGTCCCAGCCTAGTGGAAATGGTACGACCTGTGCCTGGGGTCTCCCTGTGGTACAAGCATAACAGTTGCTTTTATTCAGGGAATTAACAGCAAATTTGACCCATTCTACCCAAGCATTTGCGTCTCCGTACCCAGTCTCTATCTCTAAGGTTTGTCTGAGATGTAATACCTTAAAAACTTTTACCTTGGCTGGATTATTCTGGAGTCTTTTCTGAGGTGTAGCTGAGAGAAGTTAGATTTTCTAGGGAAGGAGTAGTTGTCACTAAGTGAAGACCTAGCCACCCTACTGGATTTATGTCAGATACATTAGCTTTTAGGCCATAAACTCTGGCAGCCACATGGGGTTCCTGACTTAAGGTCTGTGGCTGGTTCAGTGTCAGAAGAAGAGGGTTGCACTGGAGAGGCTGGCAGTTTCGAGAAGGAGCTCCTTGGTGAAAGTTATTTTAAGCAAAAGAGAGACCAGTTTAAAGTGAAGCCCACTGACCAACCCATACTTCGCCAACCCAACCACTTAGTTCAGCCAAACTGTTGAGTCTCAGGAGGCAGCAATGCAGATGGGCTTCTTAAGTGAGGCTTCTATGTACAGACAATCACTCAGGTAATGAGATTATAGGCTTATATCCTATGAAAACAGAAAGAACACACACATGTTTATTCACACAACACAATTCACAAACCAATTTCTAAATTTGCAAGACTGTCTTATTGGGAAGACATCCAGTTGCAAGGCATTTGATATTCTTCTTGCCTGTAAATTAAGCATTGTTGATATCACAGACCTGGTTTAACTTTTGAATGAAAACAAACTTTTAATTAAAATAAACTTTATAGACACAGCTGCACTAGTTTATAGTCTACCACTGATCATTGTGATTTTCCTCAAATCACGATTTTTCTCCCTAAGATTACCCTCCTCGTTATTAAAGGGACTGCATTAAGTCCAGTTTTAATTTAGCCTGTTCATTTGCATAAATACAAGAGCAGCCATTGATAGCATAAATCTTTTAAGTCTGCTTTGCTGGAACTTACACAAGGAACCTTCAGGATTACCTTTAGTCTGCCCTCTGGGCACAGAAGCTGAGCCACATACCTGCCATCTGGCCTTGCCTGTAAAACCCATGCTTTTTACAAATTCTTCAAGCTTTCCATTGTGCCTTAAGTTTCTTCCTAGCCATTTATTAGGGAAGCAATCTTCGTTTTTTTCCCTAGAAAGATTGCCATGGACCGCACAACCAGCCAAGGTGCCAGGCCTTTCCCTCGTGGGCTTTCATTAGCCTAAGCATGCCTCCTTCAGGCATGACATTCCAGTCAAAGCCTCGTCTGACATAACCACCATTAGCAACTGTCTTTTTAGTTTTATGCAAAGAAACCTAATGTAATTACTTCTTTAAATTGCCAAGTTCTGGAGGGATCAGGTAGGGAGAAAAATATACAGTGTGAAGGAAAATTCTTGTCCTTCTAATATTCCCTAAAATTGCATTTCCATGCCTTATACTTTCTTTTGTTCACTTTCCTACATGTGAAGTTTTTTTAATTTTCTCTGGGAAACCTCAATTTTCCTTTCAGATTATATGGCCAGTACCAATACAGAGAATTCCAGACCCTTCCTAGGCCTCAGAGAATTCTAGGTCTCCAACAGCTAAATGCCAAACCAATACAGGGAATTCCAAATGACCTTTCATAGGTCCCCAATGGCTTAATGCCAATACAGAGGTACAGTAACCATACAATTAGACCACAAGTAGTTGAGGTTTCCCTTTTCCCAGGTTTAAAAACTTTCACAACCTTTCTATACATTTTTATGACTTTCCACAGACTTTCTGCAACATTCACAAACTTTCCATATATTTACCCATTCAGATTTAACCATAACCCATTTCCAATTCTTTTCCACACTGTAAAGGACTCTACCCAAACTCAGTATTTAGCAGCTAAAATTTCCCTAGATTTGTAGATATTCTGCAGTTTTCTGAAGCTTAGACCTTGCAAACACCTGTCATGCAGCAATGACTTGAATGTTTAGACATACACCATTTTGCAAACAAAGCACATCACCTTAAGAGCATATCTAACCGACCATTTTGCCCACTTCAAAGATGGCTGCAGCATTACATGCAGCATCTTTGAAGACAGTGGCACCCATAAGTACCACCCACAAGATGGTGGCAAACCCACGTGACTTATCCACCATGGTGGAGCATTCACGTGGCTTACCCTAAATGGCAGTATACATATGAGGCTCAGTGTCCAAATCACAACTTTCATGCGGGCTCTGGAGGGAGAGACCCATTTCTCCTCCTGCAGAGGTGGAGTCATTGGCTTTGCAGTCACTTCAGAGGCCATAACCAAAAGGCGTACTGAGAGGGAAGTCCCTTGAATCTGCAGACGGGTGGGCACTGCAGAAGCCACGCTCACCTGCAGAGGGGGCTGCGCCCCAGGAGCCTCCGATGCTGCCGCAGGAACCGCCCCCACCTGGGGAGAGGGCTGTGCCGCGGGAGTGGCCCCTACCTTCAGAAGGGGTGGTGCCATGGGAGGCGCCTTTACCTGGGCGCAGTTTGGCGCCAAAACAGTTCCTTTGTCTCCCGGATTTAGAGAGTTAAAGAGGGCTACTTCCTCATTCTCCTCCTCTCTTCTAACATACACTTTCTGAGCTTCCCTGAAGAGTTTTTCAGTTGCTTTAATTGGCCCATTCACTTACTTTTTGCAATTTCTTACAAATATTTGGCCAGTTTCTGTTACAATGGTGACTTTTAAGAGTCCCTGTCCCACAGCATTCTCTGGATTTAGACCAGAATACTCCCTCATTTTGTCCCTGAGCTTCTGCAGGGATCTGATGGAGCTGTATTTCGAATGCCTTGGAGACATTCTGTGCATGGGGAACGGACTCCTTGATTTCCCTGATGACGAAGCTCCTAAGGTCTTTCATTTGAGCCCTAGCCTCCGGCCTGTTATCCCAATCAGGGTCTATACTGGGAAACTTCTGTTAGGCCGGGACAATTTCCTGACCGGGGGGATGTTCCCTTTCCCATATCCTCATAGCAGCCCGTCTGATCACTCCCTTCTCTTCCCCACTGAAGATGTCTAGTATAGACAGTAATTCTGTCCACATGTATATGCTGGGTCCGGGGAACTGATCTAATTATTCTGCCAGTCCAAGGGGGTCCTTTACCAAGCGCTTCATATTGCGTTTGAAGTTTCTAACTTCAGTGCTTGTTGAAGGAGCATTTGACATATCTAATATGTCCTGGACCCATGGAGACCTCCCTAAGGGGAAACCCGCTGCTCTGAGGGAACGGGGAAGTTCTTTAGGTCTTGCTTACATTGTTTCAATTCCTTTCTTAATTTAGATAAGTTGCCACCAGCGCCGTAGGTGTCATGGGGACGGATACTGGTGGGGTATCTGCTAGGTGTTCCTGGCCTCTTCCGTCTGTACTGTCCGTCCACGGTGCCTCTGCCCAGTTGGCCGCCGGCTGGCCAGGGCTATAAGGCAGTGGGAGACAGGACAGAGGGTCCCAGGCCTTCTCTTTTTCTTTTTTACAGGGAAGAGACCTGCGGATCTGCTGGTAGGTGGTGATCAGCAGAGAGCATATTCCCTCTCTTCCTTAAAGGCTGATGCCTGGCCCTGGCTGTTGTGGCCCAGTGGACCAAGCACCAGCCCGCGAACCAAGTGTTGCCGGTTCAACTCCCAGTCAGGGCACACGACCAGGCCACACGCCAGGTCCCCAACTGGGGGCACGAGCGAGAGGCAACCACACAGCGATGCCCCTCTCTTCTTTCTCCAAAAACAAACAAACAAACAAACAATCCAAAAAAACTGAACACACATATAAGACCAGGGCTTGACAAACCCAACATTCATCAGACCCAAACAGGGGCTAGGAGACAGATTTCCCCTAAATGGGTTCCTTTGGCCAAAGGAAACAACAATAATTTACCATTGTCTGTTCTTCCTTACTTTTGGTCCCCACCCCTAGGCCTAAATTTCCATTTCCCATCCTCCAGTCAAAAGTCTTGGTTAACAATACCTTTATTAACAACTGGTCTTTTTAGTTTTATGCAAAGAAACCTAACGGTAATTACTTACTCCTTTAAATTGCCAAATTCTGGAGGGATCAGGTAGGAGAAAAATACACAGTGTGAAGGAAAATCCTTGTCCTTCTAATATTCCCAAAATTGCATTTCCATGCCTTATACTTTCTTTTGTTCACTTTCCTACATGTGAAGTTTTTTTTTTTTAACTTTCTCTGGGAAACCTCAATTTTCCTTTCAGATTATATGGCCAGTACCAATACAGAGAATTCCAGACACTTCCTAGGTCTCAGAGAATTCTAGACCTTACATAGGTCTCCAGTGGCTAATGCCAAACCAATACAGGGAATTCCAGATGACCTTTCCTAGGTCCCAAGGCTAAATGCCAATCCAGGGAATTCCAGATGACCTTTCCTAGGTCACCAATGGCTAATGCCAAACCAAAGAATTCCAGACCCTTCCAAGGCCTCAGAGAATTCTAGACCTTACATAGGTCTCCAGTGGCTAATGCCAAACCAATACAGGGAATTCCAAATGACCTTTCCTAGGTCCCCAATGGCTAAATGCCAATACAGAGGTACAGTAACCATACAATTAGACCACAAATAGTTGAGGTTTCCCTTTTCCCAGGTTTAAAAACTTTCACAACCTTTCTATATGTTTACCCATTCAGATTTAACCATAACCCATTTCCAATTCTTTTCCACACTGTAAAGGACTCTACCCAAACTCAATATTTGGCAGCTAAAATTCCCTAGATTTGCAAGCACATGCCTAAAGCAAAAGAAACATTTTAAATCTGTGTTTCAGTTCACTGTCCTTTTTTTCGAAAGAGTAATTTCAAATCTTCTTCTGGAGTGCAGGTCCAACTTTCCCTTTCGGTGTCAGTCACAGCAGCAGGGTCTGTGTCCTCCTCAGGCGGTGCTCGTTTTACCCGTGTGTGGTGTATCCAGGGCTTGATTCCTACCAGCTTCAGCGAAGAATGTGTTGTTAGCAAAACATCATAGGGACCAGTCCATTGTTCAGCCAGCTGCTGTTCAGGACCTTGCGTCTTCCAGGTCTTCAGTAAGACTCTGTCCCCAGGTCCGAATGGGTGCAAGGGTTCTCATTTCTACTTCCCTTCTTACGATCTGGACACTCATTCTTCCAATGGCCCTTCTTTCTGCAATAGGCACACTGGTCCTTGCCCAATGGCTCTTTCCTCCTCTCTTTAGGGTCCTGTTTCTTCCTTTGGCCTCTCCAGCCTGTTTTAAAGAACATCAGGTCCTGTCTTCTCTTTTCTACTCCCCTTGCATGGTAAACTTTAAATGCGATGTCCACTAACTGAGAGGGGCTCATTCCTAATACCCCATCTATACGCTGGAGTTTCCGTCTAATATCTGGGGCACTCTGCCCAATAAATGTCATGTTCACCATTCTTATGTTCTCTTGTGCCTGTGGATCAACATCAGTGTACTTTCTATAGGCTTGATAGATCCTCTCTAAGAACTCAGAAGGATCCTCATCTGGTTTTTGCTGAATAGTCCGTACCATATTCAGGCTTTTTGGCTTGGGTACCCCTTTTCTAAGTCCTTCCAATATACACTTCCTGTAGTGTTTCAAAGGAACTAGGCCTCCACCATTTGGGTCCCAGTTAGGCTCTGTCCAGGGAATTGCCACAGTTGGGTCGGGGGTCCCATGGGGATCCTCTCCATGGAGACGCTGAGCCTCTTCATTAGCCTTACTTGTAACCAGTCGCCTCTCATCCCCAGTTAGAAGAATATTTAGGAGAGCCTGTACATCTGCCCAGTTCGGGTTATGAGTGGCAAAAATGGAGGCAACAAGCTCTGCCATTTTCTGAGGATCTTCCCTATATGAGGGGTTAGAATTTTTCCAATTTAGCAAATCTGAAGTGGAAAACGGAGTATGGGCCCAATAGTAGCCAGAGGGCTGGCCTTGCTGATTTATTCCACCTATTGGGTACTGCCGTAGAGGGAATTGGCTTGCTCCAAATTGGGAGGCCCCCTGACTATACTGAGTTCCTTGGCGGGTTCTGGCGGGGGAGACCCACTCCTCCTCCTGTAAGGGTGGAGTCATTGACTTTGCAGTCACTTCAGAGGCTGGCTCCAAAAAGGGTGGCGTGAGAGAAGTCCCTTGAGTTTGCAAAAGGGCGGGCACCACGGAAGCCACTTCCATCTCTGGAGGTGGTATGGTGGAAGCAACCTCCACCTGCAGAGGGTGCTGTGCCATCGCCACTGGCATTGCAGGAGCTGCGGCTGCCTGCAGAGGGCGCTGCGCCACAGGAACCGCCACCTCGGAACCCTGGGCCTCCTGCAGAGGAGGTGGAGCCACTGCTGCGGAAGCTATGGCCTCCTGAACCGCCCCCACCTGTGCCTGGCTTGGTGCCAAATTAGGGCCTTTGTCTCCCGGATTTAGAGAATTAAAGAGGGCTACTTCCTCATTCTCCCTTTCTTCCGGCGTTTGACTCTCAGGAAAAGGCTTTGAGACCTCTTTTTTCCTCTGCACCATTATTCGGGCCTCCATTTCTGCTAAGGTCTTATTATGCAACTCTACAAATGCATTTAGATAATAAACATCTTCCCAATTTCCTGATTGCAGGCAGTACCTTTTCAATTGCTTAATGACATGGTAATTCAGGGTACCATTCACAGGCCACCTTTTCTTACCACCCAGAACATACTCAGGCCAAACAGTGTTACAATAATAAATTAATATTTTTCTAGTCATAGGATAACAACAGTATTTATCCCAATTTTCCAAAATTCTCTCCAGTGGGCTGCCATCAGGGACTTGCCCAGAACTGCTCTTATTAACCCAGACATACATGCTAATGGCTATAACCAAAATAATCCCAAGGACTAGAAAACATATATACCACTCCGGCATCCATAATTCTTTTACGTCCAGGAATTCTCCTAACCGGACAAACAAATCTAGCATCCACGGTGCCATTATTTCAGAAATGAGTTTTAGCAAACAATCTTACTTCTCTAATCTCTTCCCAGTTCTGTTTTCTTTTCACCACACAGGCGTACTTAGGCGGTCGGCGCCCTCAGAAGGTGTCTCCCAAGGGGGTCGACCTGCCACGGGCAATTATTAATGTCCCATCTGGGTCGCCAAATTGTTACAGAACCCCTGGGCTGCTCCAGTTGAAAACAAACCCACGGGCTCTTTGGTTAGGGGCCCGATTGCCCGCCGCCAAAATTATAACTCTCAATACCAGAGTTTGGTGAAAAGAAAAAGAATTGTTTATTTAACAGTTATATAGATTTAGTTATTTGTGGATTTCTGTTATTAAGTCTTATGCTCTTTAAAATACCCACAAACACATATCCTTGCCTCCCCCCCCTTCCAAACCAGGCTAGTTTTAGGGAAGTCAGAGAAACCATTTCCCTACTTTCCCAACACAGTTCAGCTTTACCAGCAGCTGCCAATCATTCAATCCTGATTGGGGAGGTCCTTTCTGTGCTGTGGTGCCCTCCAGCTCTCAATGCAGAAGCGCCTGGGTTCTCAGCCTCCTTGTAAACTGCCTTCTTCCTGCAAACCGCGCGGATCTCCTCTCCTTCTCAAAACCGCATGGCAAGAGCCTCTTAAAGCAGCCTGAAGACCCCTTCTCCAAGCCACATGGAGAAGGCCCCGTCACCAAGCCACGTGGAGGGAGCACACGAGAGAGCGAGAGAGCCCGAGAGCTAGAGAGCCCGAGTCAGAGCGCCAGAGCGAGAGCGCGAGCCAGAGAGAGTCAGAGAGCGAGAGTCAGAGCGCCAGTGAGAGCCAGAGCCCGAACGAGAGCTTGAGAGAGTCTGAGCTAAAATGTCTGCAGCTGCTTATATATCCCTGACTGCGTCATCTGACGCAGTGGGCGTTGCAAATAGTTCTGACCATTCACAGAACCTTACGTAGGCTCTGTGTGCTTTCCATACCGTCCCCTGGTTCAAGACTCCTCCCATCTGCCTGAGGCTTTGGATGCATTAAAGCCATTTGCATAAGAAAGTAGCCACCAGCCTCAGGCATGTGGAAGCATTTGAAAAGCTGCTTACTTATCCCCATCCCCCAGCAGCAAACTCTGGGGATTTTTTGGACTCCCCTGTTTCTGTAACAACAGGACAATGGACCCAGCGGAGGTGCACTCCGGCCGTTCCCTCACGGGAGAACGGACCCAGCGGAGGTGCACTCCGGCCATTTCCTCACAGGACAACGGACCCAGCGGAGGAGCACTCCGGCCGTTCCCTCACAGGAGAACGGACCCAGCGGAGGTGCACTCCGGCCGTTTCCTTCACGGGACAACGGACCCAGCGGAGGTGCATTCCGGCCGTTCCCTCACAGGAGAACGGACCCAGCGGAGGTGCACTCCGGCCGTTTCCTTCACGGGACAACGGACCCACCGGAGGTGCATTCCGGCCGTTCCCTAACGGGAGAACGGACCCAGCGGAAGAGCACTCCGGCCGTTTCCCTCACGGGAGGACGGACCCAGCGGAGATGCACTCCGGCCGTCTCCCTCATGGGACAACGGACCCAGCGGAGGTGCACTCCGGCCGTCTCCCTCACGGGACAGCGGACCCAGCGGAGAGGCACTCCACACTCGTACCAGCCACACACACAACTCGTACCAGCCACACACACAACTCGTACCAGCCACACGCACAATCAGCTTCCCGAGGATGCCCAACCACCAAGGCAGTACTTAAGTCCAATTTTCCTACCTTGGCCCGTGCACGAGGTTGCCTGGTTGCCGCGGTGTTTGCTTTTGTTTCCCCCTGCGTCGATCCACTGCTGTCCCAACAAGAAGTCTCGGGTCGTTTCCGGACACTGAGGCGGGTGGGCCCTGGGTCAAGCGGGCCACCCAAAAGCAGGTAGGACGCGTCTCCCCACCTTGGCTCAGAGCCCTTCCCACATACAGGCGGAGGATCCCGGACGAGCCCCCAAATTGTGAGAAACGCTCACAATAAAAACTGGGACACAGGACTTGAGCAGTAAAACGAGGCCTTTATTCACGAGTCTGCAGAGCCGGGCGCACCCTCACAGCCAGGAGAATGTGCGCGCCAAGTAGACAAAGGAACCTTGTTTTATAGTCTTAGCTTCCCCACCCTAACGCAACTAGTTTCCCCTCCCCTCTCCTCCTTCCCCGTTTCTCCATGACTGGATACTCCGGAGGTACAATCTAACGCGTTCATCTAAATGCCCCTATTGTGATTTGTGAATATGCTAATGTTATCCACTCCCTTCTCAGAGATCCTTTAATTACATTTGCCCTTAAGACCCTTTAATTACATTTGCCTTTTGTTACCAATGACTTTGCTACTGGTTTGGGAGTCACTATGACCTTGTTCTAACAAAGGGATAAATAGAATGGTTTGAGTAGTCAATTTTCCGAAAGAGACAGGGGGGAATTGTTTGAAACAAGGACATAGTGACTCCCAAACCAGTAGAAAATCATTAGTAACAAAGGGCAAATGTAATTAGAGGGTCTCAAGGGCAAATATAATTAGAGGATCTCTGAGAAGGAAGTTGACAGCATTAGCATATTTACAAATCACAAAAGGCACATTTAGATAATGCTGCTCAAGTCCTGTGTCCCAGTTTTTACTGTGAGCATTTCTCACAAAAGGAAGGCAGGTGCAACTTTGTTTTCCTCTTTCTTTTTAGCACCTCTTAAATAAGGACGTTTACAAAATTTATGACAATATTTGTTTTATGTCCTCAATTTGTATTTCCTTTGGATTAAAGAAAGAAGAAAGGGGGGGAGGAAGGGAAGGGGACATAAGGAAGGGGAGACAGGCAGAAAAAAGAAAGACTTGAGAAATTTTTTTCTTGTCTTTTTCTGGACTAAATGGCCCCAACCTTTACCTATTCTCACCCCTTGGAGTCACTGGTTTTCTGCCTTCTTGGGAAAGACCCCCGCCACCCCCTTGCCAAACACACACACACACACACACACACACACACGTCTTGCCATTTTACTGCTGTACCTGTGTCAGCCTCCTAGTCCTCAGAAGCTGGATTTTCAACCAGTTTACGGGTGTGTCTTCACAGAGGGACGAGCATCCAAAAGGAACAGCTGGAGAATTAAAGCAGTTTTCCCAACATATCAGAGCATCCTGATTCTCTCCCCTTCCAAAAAGCACTGGATTCTCCTGGGGTAGCGATTTTCACCCGGTGTGCCACAAGAATTTTTAAAACATTGCAGTACCTGACTATTTAGACAGGGGCACTGACCTCTCTCCCCTTAGATTGTCGAATTTAAAAAGGACAGCAGCCAACACAAAAGAATTATACCGATTTTTTCAGTCAGATCAGCAAAAAATGTATTTTTTGATGAGCCACAGAATTTTAGTAATTAGTTTGTGTGTGCCATGAGATGGAAAAAGTTGAAAATCACTGTCTCGGGGTTTGGATTTTTCCGTCTGTGAGGTATGTGGTGTGAGAACACTTTGGGCAGGTGAGGCTCCTGAGCGGGGCGGGGCGGCTGATTCTCTGGGGAGCAGGCGGCTGCCGCTTTCCGAACTCTGCGCAGCTCTGCATGGCCCGGTCCAGGCCCCTGCGCTTCCTTGCTGCACACCACGTTCATATCTCGTGTAAGCTGGGCCTCCTCACTGCCATTTGAAGTGGACAAGGCAGCAGTTATCAGCACCCTGTCCATTTTATAGTCGAGGAAACGGAGACTGTGTACGGCGGCGGGACGTGCCTGCGGTCACAGAGCTGCCGAGCCCTACCTCGTACCCTGGTCTTCCTCATCCCGGACCTCCGTGGTTTTGCACACAGCACTCTCACGCTGGCTTCTTTCCAATTTTCGTAGCCCCCTCAGGCTCCTCTGGAGTCCCCCAGCCTGCAGTCTACCCCCACCCCCCACCATTTTTTTTTCTTCTGGGGAGAAGGGGATGAGCATTGGAGACAGAAAGGGAAGATAGAGCAACAGGGCAGCCGAGCGCGCACACCCCTGCTCTGTCCTCACAGGACAGTGGCAGAGACTGAGTGATGGACACAATATTTGGGTTAAGAAACATATAAGACTGCATGAAAACTTAGGCCCTCAAAAAGGTGAAATTGCTTCGGGAGTGGATGCTGGGCTTTGAACGCTGGCTTTCTGACTCTCAATTTTCTGCCCTTGGCATTGGAGAGGACCACTTAACTAGAGAGTTGACTGTCATCTCAGCCGTGATTGGGACTTTTGCCCATGATGCCCAGTGGAATGCCAACAGGAGAGTGTGATGCAGGCCAGGGTCATCGAGGGCAGAGCAGGGGCCCCTCATCATGACATGCCTTCTCTTTCTGCCTCTTGGTATCATTTATGAAATACAAGGAGGAAGTGGTTTACTATTACACATATTATATGGTTGGGAGGGCACTGGATGAATAAAACTAAGAATTAAGAATGACTTCAACAGATATTTATTCAGAGCTGAATCGATATCAAGGTGTAATAGAGAAGCACTCAGAATGGGAAGTGTATTGCCACAGCTAAGAGCCTTGGTACGTCCCTTTATTAATAGAGGCACAGGGTGGGGACAACTGCTCATTACTGCATGATTTAAAACAGGGATGGAGATGGTAACAGGCAGGGTTCTTAAGACCAACAGAAATGGATCTGGTTAAACAAAATTTTAAAAAAGGAAGGAAATTAAAATTTAATGGAAAGAAGTGGAGCGACTTAGAGAATCAAAGGCAAGGCTTGAGAAAGCCACCACCTTGCATGGCAGATCCAGGATTTCAGAAGCGAGAATTGATGGGCAAGCTTTTGAAGGCAACACTGCTGGGGGGGGGGGTGCCCACAAAGGGAGACCAGATGCTGAGCAGTTAATCCAATGGAGGACCCCACCAGGTGGGTAATCCTCAGAGACCCCACCTGCAGCGGGCAGGTGGAACCTGGCTGAACTATAAAGTAATTTTGCTGAAGTAAACTTCAAATCCTATCTTTGAATGTGAGAACCCAATATAGGTTGGAGATGCCTGGTCTTGCAGTAACTAATAGACAAAACCCTGCAATTGCTCTTTGAGAGCCTCTGTAAGGAAACTGCAGATAAAGCTGCACAGGTGTGCAAAGGCATATGATCAAGGACACACGAAGTATGTAGCAGAATGCAGGGGATAATGTCTGCCATTCACTGGGGATTAGATAAATACTCTAAGGCATTACAAATGAGGCAGTTATCTTTATGTTGAAGTGGAAGAATCTCCAAGAAAAACAATATTAAGTGAAAAGAGGGAGTTACCATTTGTGTAAAACAGGGTGGGGGCTGGATAGATATAAATCTGCAGTACACACAGAATCCCTGGGGTACACTGAAACAGTGGTCATCCCTAGGGAGGGGGACTGAAGGTCTGAGGGGATAGCAGGAGGGACAGTTGTTTTCCATGCTATGTCCTGATATACTGTTGGAACTTTTTCTGTGCATGTATTTTGTTTTTATTCTCACTTCAGGACATGTTTATTGATTTTAGAGAGAGGTGTAAGAAACAAGGACATAGTGACTCCCAAACCAGTAGAAAGTCATTAGTAACAAAGGGCAAATGTAATTAAAGAGTCTCTGAGAAGGGAGTTGACAGCATTATTGTGATATTCAAAAATCACAATAAGGGCATTTAGATGAACATGATTGTAACTCTGGAGTATCCAGTCATGGAGAAACGGGGAAGGAGGAGAGGGGAGGGGGAGCTAATTGCGTTAGGGCGGGGGAGCTGATTGCTCTCACTTTAGGGTGAGGAAGCTAATCAATTTCACTTTAGGGTGGGAATTTCAGGGTGGGGAAGCTAAGACTATAAAACCAGCCATCTTTGTCTACTTGGCGCGAACATTCTCCTGGCTGTGAGGGTGCGCCCTGCTCTGCGGACTCGTGAATAAAGGCCTCACTTTACTGCTCGAGTCCTGTGTCCCAGTTTTCTTATTGTGAGCGTTTCTCACAGAGGGAAAGAGAGAGAGAGAGAGGAAGAGAGGGAAAGAGAGAGAGAGAGAGAGAGAGAAACATTCATGTTCATGTGAAAGAGAAACATGGATTGGTTGCCTCTTGTACGCTCCCTGTCCGGGGACCAAACCTGCAACCCAAGCATGTGCCCTGACTGGGAATTAAACCTGAAACTTTGGTTCATGGGACGACACTCCAATCAACTGAGCCACACCAGCCAGGGTTGTGCATGTATTATTTTAAAAACATTTTTACTTTGGAGTGATTTCAGAGTTATAGAAAATTTTCAAATATAGGACAGTTTTCCTCTACCTTCTGTACCCTAATTACTGTACATTACCATTGTCCTTTTGTCAAAACTAAGATATTACCATTGGGACTTCTGGCCAAGATGGAGGCGTAGGTAGATGTGCTTTGCCTCCTTCCACAGTCATAAGAAGGATTACATCTATCTCAAAACAAAAACAACCAGAACTACCAGAAAATTGAACTACATGGAAGTCCAACAAACAAAGATATAAAGAAGCAATACTCGTCCACACAGGGAGGAGGGGCGGAACCATGGTGGAGAGGATGTGGTGTGGATGCTGCAGTGACGGCAGCGGCATCAAGGCAGTGACCAGCCATCAGAAAGAGCAGTCACACACTATAAAAGCCAGGAGGGACACCTGAAGAGTGGTCCCAGTCCCAGGCCAGATCACACAGCTCATGGTTCCAGTGCTGGGAAAATAAAGCCTCATTGCTTCTGACTGTGAAAACCAGTGGGGGATGGGATGGCGGAAGAAACTTCCAGTCTCTCATGAGAGTCTGTTTAAGAGGCCCTCTGGTCCTAGAATGTCCACAAACCCATCCACTCTAGGAACCATCAGCAGGGCAACAGCTAGAGGGGCATCTGTCACATAAAAGAAGCGGGCAAAATGACTGGAACAGGGGCGAGTGCTGAGCAAGAAGCACTGTTTCCTTTCAGACCCCTCTCCCACATACAGCACCAGCACTGACGAATATCTAAGGCTCTTCCCCTTACTGTGTAACACATGAGACAGCTCTACCTAAGAGACACAGGCAAATACAGGAGGTGGTCAAGTTGAGGAGACAGAAGTATGGCCCAAAAGAGGGAGCAGATCAAGACTCAACTGGGAGACCTAAGCGACGAGGAGATAGCCACCTAACATATGGAGAGTTCAAAACACTGGTGATAATGATGCTCACAGACATGACAGACATGACTGAGTACGGCAAACACATTAGGGAAGAAGTAAAGGCTAAACTAAGTGAAATGAAGGAAAATTCACATGAAACCAAAGGTGAAGGGAAGGAAGCCAGGGTTCATATCAAGAAATTGGAACACAGGAAGAAATAAACAATCAACCAGTACAGAATGAAGAAACAAGAATTGAAAAAAATGAGGAAAGGCTTGGGAACCTCTGGGACAACTTTAAATGTGCCAACATCCAAATCATAGGGGTGCCAAGAGAAGAGGAAGAGCAAGAAATTGAAAGCTTATGTGAAAATATAATGAAGGGAAACTTCCCTAATTTGGTGGAGGAAATAAAACATACAAGTCCAGGAAGCACAGAAAGTCCCAAACAAGCTAGACCCAAAGAGGACCACTCCAAGAGACATCATAATTAAAATGCCAAAGGTTAAAGATAAAAAGAGAACCTTAAAAGCAGCAACAGAAGAGCAGAGTTACCTACAAAGGAGTTCTCATAAGACTGCCAGCTGATTTCTCAAAAGAAACTTTGCAGGCAAGAAGGGATTGGCAAGAAGTATTCAAAATAATGAAAAGCATGGACCTACAACCAAGACTACTCTATCCAGCAAAGCTATCATTTATAATGGAAGGGCAGATAAAGTGCTTCCCAGACAAGGTAAAGCTAAAGGAGTTTATCATCGCCAAGCCGTTATTGTATGAAATGTTAAAGGGACACATTTAAGAAAAAGATCAAAACTATGAACAGTAAAATTACTATAAACCCACAATTATCAACAAATGAATCTAAAAACAAAACAAAAACATACTAAGCAAACAAGCAGAACAGGAATAGAACCATAGATATGGAGATCATATGGAGGTTTGTCAGTGGGGAGGGGGAAGGGGGAGAATGGGAGAGAGTAGGGGAAAAGGTGCAGGGATCAAGAAGCATAACTGGTAGGTACAAAATAAACAGGGGGACATAAAGAATAGTATAGGAAGTGGAGAAGCCAAAGAACTTGTATGCACAACCCATGGACATGAACTAAGTGGGGGGTGGGGAGATTGCTGGAGGGAACAGAGGTACTGGGCAGAGGGAGGCAAAAGGCAAAAATTGGGACAATTGTAATAGCATAATCAATAAAATATACCTAAAAAAAAAAAAGAAATTGTCATTAGTACAGTACTATTAACTAAGCCACATAAATTATTCAGATTTCACCAGTTTTTCTACCAATCTCTCTTCTATAATAAGACACCACTCAGGATACCACACTGTTGATGTGTCTTCTTAGTCTTCTCTAGTTGGTGGCAGTTTCTTAATCTTTCTTGTGTTTCATGACCTTGACAGTTTTGAAGAGTACTGGTCAGCTATTTGTAAAATGTGTTCATGTATTTTTTAGGATTATTTTAAAATACTATAAGTATAAAGACTGAAATTATCAGAAAATTAAACAAAAACTCTTTGGAAACGGGGTTGATGATCATTACGGTCAAGAATTTGGGTACCGAGGGCTGAAAACCTGTCAACTGGCTGCGGGACGAACGGGGGTTCGTCAGAGGGGTGGGCATCGCTGCACACCTCGCAGCATCGGCTTCCCTGCTGTAACTGCCCCTGACTCCTGGGCGAGCTCCCGTTGGCATAAGCCAATCACCCTTATTGTACATATTCCACATCAGACTCCCCACAGTTGGCTCAGGGATGAGCAGGAGATCTGAGTGCTTCTAACCAGAGCAAACCTCAGGTATTAGTTTGCTGGTTGGGAGACAGAGTCACTGATGCTTCTGGGTGGTGTGGCTACTGATACAAAGCACAGACTCGCTGCAGGCAATTTAGTCAGTCAAGACTCCGGCCAAGGAAAGCGATGGCATGTCTAGGAAGCACGTATCAAAGATGTGGAGTCAGGACCGTGGTCATATTGCACCTGAAGTCCCAGCTCTGGAGATTGTAGTTAAGTGAGCCCATTGATTCCAATGATCACTTAAGCCAGTTTAAGCTGGGATTTCTATTAAAATAGTTCCAACTGATGTATTGGCTTGTGTGCTAAAAAGTCCAGGGTGAAAGCTTCAGGCATGGCTGGTTCAAAGTGTTCAACGGCAGCAGAAATCTCTTTTCTCTCATCCCTGCCCCTCTTCGTGTTGGCTTCGTTCTCAGCCTGGCTGTCCCAGTGTGGAGCTGCTCCTGGCTTAAATTACACTAGCTCCGCAACCTGATGGAAAGAGCAGGGTCACTTCTTCAATGGTTTCTACAGAAGTCCTGGTTTTGAGGTTCACTGGCCTGTCTTGAGTCATCTGACCATTTCTGAGCCAATCACTATGACAAGGAGAGATGTTCTGACTCGCTCACCCTTGATTATACACCAACCCCTGGGGCTGAAGGGGAGGGGCAATCTCTCCCCTCAGCCTATTCAAATTTCTTCTTGAGCTTGGCTTTGAAATCAGACAGCCCTGGGTTTTCTAGCATTGCCAGTTTTTAGCTTTGTGATCATGGGGCAAATAGTTGGATCTCTCTGAACCTCATCTGTAAATTAAGGACAATGATGGTCTCAAATGCAAAGTTGTGATGAAGAGGAAATGAGTTAATCTATGCAAGACATTTGCACAGCGCTCACTACTTTGTTTTTGTTATATTACTACTGTTTCCTAGCTTCAGTCCTTCCACTTCCAGACAGTCTGCCCTGATTGCTCCCTCCCCACAGACTAGAAGGGAACTTCCTTCTTGAGCTGTCACAGTTCTTTCTCTTATGATTCTCCATGTAATTTAAAGTTTCAGTTTCTGCTCATGTTCATGACTCCTCCGCCATTTTAGACTTCCAGCACCTACAGGAGTCAGAACAGCTTCATCTCTGTACCTTAAGAAGAATCACGGCTAACGCCCATCTAGGCCTTTACTGTTTCCAAAGCATTTTCTTCTCTGCTTTTTCTTTCTGAACTGAAGTGCAGTCCTACAAGGTGGGACGGGTTATGATTCCCACTTCCAAGATGGAGCAACTGAGGACTTGGAAGGAGCAGTGATATGGCCAAGGTCAAGCAACAAATCAGTGGGCAAGAAGTTAGGTGTTTTTGGATTTCCAGCACAGGGTTCTTTCTGCTGGAGATGGTTTTGAATCCAGGGTTCACCCCTGGACCTCCTTCTGCACCTTTGCTTAGTGATTCTTTTCCCTCAGCACACCCTCTCTCCCTGCCCGCAAGGCTTCTCCCCTTGACGCCCTCCTTCCCTAACTCCAGAGATATCCCTGGCCTCCACAGCCAACTCTTTCTGCATCTCAAGCCAGCCCCAGTCACTCTGCCTCATTATGCATCTGGAACCAACCTCCAAATCCTAGGAAGGACAGGTGAGGGTCTGCTCTGGCTCTGTGTCCTGGGCTTGGACAGTGTCTGGCTTATCTGGCACCCTCCCCCGCAATACTGCTTACGTGCTGTGGACTGAGCAGAACCAGGGTTTGAATCCCAGCACTGCAGTGTGCTGCGTCTGATTTTTCATCAGTAAAAGAACAGAGCTGCTGACCACAAGTCTACTTATGAGGATGCATTGAGAAGGGGAAGTGAGAGAGGGTGGTATGTTTCAAAGGGGGTGCAGGAAGGAGAAATGACTTCGAGGAATGAAGAAACGTTCTCACCGATCTTGCTCATGGGTGGTGGTCTTCCAGCCTCTGGAGACCCTCCCCCACTCCCCAGCCTGGCTCAATCTCCTGCCCTCCAACTCACTTTCTGGGCGGTACTTAGCTCATCATTTCTTTATCTATATCCAGTTCTCTTTCCAAAGCTTGCATCTTATCTCTGTGACAATGCAGACTTGCTAGCTGAGTGGGGAAAGAAATGGGTTTTGCATGCAGGAAAGTCATCCTGGGTGATCAAGACCCAGCATCTCCTTGAGCCTCAATTTCTTGGTCTAGAAAATGTGAGCAATAAGAATTGACTACACCAGCCAGGTATAGTAAATTGGTTGGGCGTCGTTCCTCAAGGCAAAGTCACCAGTTCGACTTCTGGTCAGGGCGCCTGCCTGGGTTGCAGGTCCGGTCCCCAGTGGGAGTGTGTGCAAGAGGCAACCGAGCAATGTTTCTCTCCCTCTCTTTCTCCCTCCCTTCCCCGCTCTCTGAAAATAAATAAATAAAATCTTTTAAAAAAAAGAATGCTCACCTTCTAGGCCAGCACTGTTTAGTATGACAGCATCTAGCTACATGTAGCCATTTAAATTTATTCGTTAAAGTTAAATAAGGTCTTAAAAATTCAGATCCTTGGTCGCACTAGCCACATTTCAGTGCTTTCATGTGGATAGCATTGCTAGAGGACATTTCCATCATTGCCCATGGCTGGTGGTTGGGCAGTGCTGTTTTAGTCAATCTACGTAAAACACTCAAGCCTCAACTGGGCACCCAGTATTGTTACCAAGCAAAGTGGGGCTCGTTCGTGAGGCACCTTTGTGTATGACCCAACAATTAGTATTGCAGAAAACAGGTCTTTATTCACAAGATTCCAACCTTTGGGGGGCCGGAAGCACTCCTGCTCAGAGCTCTGTTCTCCCACGAGACCCAACACTTCCCTTGGTCCCCAAAAGGCTAGAAGCTGAAACCAAGCCCAATAGCTCCCCAGGCCTTATCTGTCAGCTCCCTCCTTCAGGACCTGGGGTACGATGTCATCAGCCCCCGTATAACAGTCCAGGAAGGCATGTGCCGTGTTACACTGGATCACAGTGAAGTCCGGGACGGGCACAAGTCCTAAGAGAGTGTCCTTTCCTCATGTCCTGAGTTCCAAGAGTCCGGATAGCGTCTGGGTCTGCAAGGCAGAGTCCTCGGTGGCTTTGGCGTCAGCTGGAGCGGGCACGGCCAAAGCAGCAGCGGGCCTGCTTTCTGACCTGCCCAGGCCGCAGGGCCGGGTCCTGACTGCAAACCGCAGGGCTGCTGCTTCTCCCATGGTTGGCACAGCCCGCCGCTCCATCACGCTCCTCCGACACGCTCCTTCCATCGTGCTGCTTCTTGTGGCAGACGAGGGCCCTTCATCCTTTCAAATAGCATGGCCCCCTTCCTTATGGCTACCCCACTTCTCTCGGCTGGCTGCCCTAATTTTAAATGCTGACCTTGAGCAACATACTTCATTGTTATGAAAAGTATCTTAAGTGTACCCAGCACAGCTTCCCTACAGGAAAGGCTGGGGCTTTCACCTTGTCATTGATATGCAAACTATATTAAACCGTAGCAGCTGCCCTTTTACTGGCCTCTTACTGGGGCAGAAGCACAGCTATTGTCTAGCTACCTGCCTGCCATAGATATGCAAAGTACCTTATAAGCTGTATTATCTCCTTCGCTCATCCCCCAAACCATGGGCTGTTGGGACTTTGGGCACCCTGCTCCTTACAGTATGTGTTGCCACAATTCACCTTAAGTTGCAAACTTTTTGAGGCTAGGAGCCATGATTTCATGTAAAGTTCTCTCCTGGAAGGGCCAGGAAGGCCCAGCCAACTTTTACTCCTTGTGGTTTATAAGCAGTGTTGGACTGGCTGAAGGCCTTTTCTGGGTCCAGGAGCTTGCGATCCAGCCACAAGGCAGGTGACATAAAACTTAGTTCACTCTCCTACTGGAGAAGGGATGCTGAGCAGCGGGAGGGACGTGGAGCCCTGGGTGGGCAGCAAAGTGTTGGAGTTTCTAGCATCCAGAACAAGCGTGGGACTTTTGAAAGAGAAAATGTCCGCATGAGTTTGCAAATATGTTAGTTTCTCTCTTTTTCTTCTCCCTCCCCTTTCCTCCCCTCTCTTCTCCTGCTTATATTTTTGCCAGAGGAGGGAAGTCTAGTCTAGATCCCAGCTTGTGAGAACACAGGGGATGTCTCGGTCCATCTGGCTCCTTCATAGGGTGGAGGACTATGAGGCTCAGAGAAGTTCGGAGACTTGCCTAAGGTCCCTTAGTGATTAGGGCAGTGAAAATTCTGGACACAGCTTCCCTGAAACCAGAGTTTGGCATAGTGTTGTCACCTGGGCAACAGGGAGGGTGCTATCTGCCAACCTAGCAAGCCCTGATCCACTCCCAGACCCTGCTGCGGGAGTCTCTGCAGTGCCCGCCCTGGCTGGAGCAGGTCCGTGGGCTGTGAGTTCCTGAGAATGTCTCCGGGGTCTGCCTCTCTTGCTTTGTCTTTGTCTCCTTCTGTACCAAGCACCATGCTGGGCACATAGTAGGTGCCTGTGGGTGCTGGCTGAACCTAAGGGAAAAGGCAGTTCCTGCCGCTACTTGGAGACTGTGCGGCCGTGTGAAGGGGCAAGGCTGCACCGGGGGTATCTAGTAAACCCGGCATATCAGGGTTACGCTGAGCCAAGGGCCTCACCTTGTCAGTGCCACCACCTCTTGGGCAGTCTACCAAAGCGTATGCGTCCCTTCTCAGAATAATTTTGAGTGTGCTTCATTAAAGTATAACACACGTACATTAAAGTGCACATATCCAAAGTGCACACTGGTGATGTTTCACGGAGTGAACACTTTTGACTCCGGCACCCAGCTCAAGGAACCAAGCGTGACCAGCGCCCCAAGCAGCCACCTCACCCCTCCCAGGTGCCTCCTCCCAAGAAGCTTCTGTCCCGGTAATACTTACCAGTGTGGACTGCAAGGGTGAGTGCGAGATTCGGCGGGGGTGTGTGGGGTGTGTGTGTGTGCGTGTGGAGTGAGGAGTTGTGGGATGTGTATAGGGTGGAGGGAGCATGGGGGGGAACCTGAGTGAAGGTGGCCCAGTGCATGGATTTGGGGTATGAATTTGCAAGGTATGTGTGGCATTTGGGATCGTCGGGACGCGTGTGCGGGGTTGGGGAGGTTGTTTGGGGGATTCCGCTGTATGTTCCAGCTGTGGGGCAGCCTACGTGGGTGGGGTGGGAGCTGCGGGGGACGGGGCGTGGGCGGTGCTACAGGGCCGGGCGGCAGGCGCGGGGCGGGGCCTGAGCTGGACGGAGGGCGGGGCCGGCGGGCGCGCGCACGCAGCCGGCGCGCCCCCTCCCGGCCGCCATGTTGGCTGGTGTGTGGGTGTCAAACGGGGCTAGACGCGGTGGTGGTGGCGCCGGCGGCGGCGGCGGCGGCAGCTCTCCGGGCTCCGGTCGCTCCCGCCTCCCCAGCGCTGCTGGCGGCCGTAGCCGCGCACCCGGGCCGGTCCGAAGGAGCGAAGGTGAGCCGGGTTCGGGGACCCTCCCCCTTCCTTAGGGAGCGGACGCCCCCAGAACACAGGCTCCCCGGGAGTCAGCCCCCCAAGCATGCATCCCTGCAGCCCCAGCTGGGTCTGTCCCTCTGGCGGAACCCCCTTCGTTCCAACCAGACCCCGCCCCACAGGCTCGAGCATGGCCCCCTCCCAATGTCTTTCCCTCCTTCCGCTGCAAGGACCCCTCCTGCCCCCGACACACACACGCACACCTTTCCTGTCTGAGAGCTTTTCATTTTCTGGCCCGGGAGTGTGGCGCTCCCCCGACTCTTGCTTCAGGTCCGGGAGCCCCCCTGGCCCTCACCTCTCAGCCTGGACTAACCCCGCCCGTTCTCCCCGTAGCACTTTCCGCCGCTCCCGGGCCAGGCGTCCCTTTTCGCCGGAGCCGAGCCCGATCTCCCCTCGCCCCCGTGCAGAGCCCGGACCCCATCCCTCCGGGAATCGGGGCAGGGACCTCTGTGTTCAGGATCCCTGCCCGACCCCGCTCTTCTTCGGGCTGGAGCGGGGCCCCCTTCCCCTCCCGAGGGACCAGGCTCCCTCCCCACCCCCACCCCCACTGCACAGCGGGGACGGGGGCGGCCGAGCCGGCTCCTGCTGCCTTTTGTTCCGCGTGGGATTGCAGAGAACCCTCCCGGCAGTCCTGCTCGGCTAATCCGGGTGGGTGAATGGGTCCGTGGGGCTCGACTCTTCCAGGCCGTCCGCGTGGGAAGAGACCCTTCCTTTCTTTCCCAGTGGGGCGGCTCCCCGGGAGCCGAGCGCGCTGGGAGAGGCTGGCCCTTCCTAGAGGAGTCTTTGCCAACAGGTTTTTGTTTGCGCCCTGGAGTTGGCCAAGTGGCTTTGCGGAAGGGGCTGTTTGCTCTCCCCAGAAGCCCCAGCACGGGCCGTGAAAGGCCACTCCTCAACGTAGGGGCTCACTGTGGGACCCCTTCACAGCTTTGCTGCCCTGGGAATGCTTCTGGTCCGTGCTTGAAGACAGATGAGGCTTAACCATCTTTGGGGTTGAGATGGGGAAAACTGAGGCCCAGAGGTGCAAGTGATTTGCTCAGGGCCACATAGCGATTCCAGAACTGTAGGCTCCCTCCTCCAGGGCGCTCTCCATGCTCTCCAGGACATTTTGGGCTTTTTTTTTTTTTCTTTTCTTAAGAGAGAGATGTTCAGGATTATCTTCCTCTTTTATTTTAAAGGGTGAGTTTTAATGTCCATGCCCCTCTCTCCCCCTCCTACCTTCCAAATTCTCTGTGCATCTTGTCACTCTAGATACCAGATGATAGGCGCTGGCAAAACCGTGTTCTGAATCCTGCACAGCAGGGTTTGAGTTTGCACCGATAATTAAGTTTTCACCTGCATTTAAACCTCCCAAGGGACTACAGCTTATTTCTGAATAGCGCTTGTTCCAGTGTTTGTGTTTGGAACAAGTGATCCTGTTGGAGAAACCACCAAGATCTCATCTTTCATTTATCTGTATTTATTTTTACATCGTAAAAGCTTATTTGTTTCTTTAGTTTTAATATTGGGCTAGTCTTCCTTACCAGTCTCACTGAGCTGTTCTTTTGTAAGCATTGACTGAGACTCTGGCTATCACAGAGTCTGGTAAAGTGCAGGTTACTGGAAGGCATGACTCAGGACTGCATCCGGCAGGCCCCTGGACCAGGAGCAAGTCTGGATTGTCCTGCGGGATGCGCGGATCTCTTCTGGGCCGACACAGGCTATTTACCCTCCTGAACCCTGAGCTTGGCGGGTAAGGGAGCTCTGTGGAGATCTCTCTCCCAGCACAGTGTGCTGTGCCAAGTACCTGCATGAGGTGTGAAGAAATGTAAAACTTTCAAGTCATGATACCTGCCTAGCTAGCATGGTGTATGCAGTCTTGAAAAATGACCTGTCCTTGGTAGACGTTCTCTGTAGAAGCACAGTTGCCACTTGATGTTTTCTACATTATAATAAGGGATGGATTTCCTGAGAGTTAGGATCCTGGTGAGTCCTGCAAAAGTAGTTGAAAAGTTTGGGGGCTCCGCTTAGTTTTAATGACTTGGCTGTTCCTGAACTTAAAGGGTGAGTGGTGGCAGCTTCTGCTGGGGTGGCTGCTGCTGCTCTTCCTCCTCCTCCTCCTCCCTTACTCCCTCCTTTCTCTTCTCCATTTCATCGGAGGAGTGGCAACTTTCAGTTCTTTGTGGACTAAAGCGCTAGGAGATTTTCATGGGTGGGATTGTTGTTATATTCTTGGGAAGCACATTCAAGTCTTCAAAGCTTTTTGGCAGTTGTTCTCATTGTCCCCCAGACCCTTCAATTGGATTGGTGGGGCATGGGTGACCGTGGCAGTTGTCATTTTATGGCCTGAGGACCTGATGGCTCTGAGCCTTGGAGAACTCAGAGGGCTTGGATTGGGGGTATTTGAGGTTAGAGAGTATAAAGAATTGTCTAGTCCCACTCCTTGTTTTCTGCTGAACTTTCATCTCCTGTCTTAAGTTTAAACAAACTTCTGTCAAGCCTTTGCCAGCCAGCTCCATCAGCATTTGGGCCCCGCTGACTCTCCTCTCTAAGCCCTCACCACCCTAGACAGTCTGTTGGAGCACTTATCACATTACCTGTGTATGTGGGGCTCTTGTGACACAGTGATTGCCCCGTCTTTCTTTGCCTCTCCAGCATGCAGCTCAGTCTCTGACATGTGCATGGTAGGTGTTCATTAAAGGTCTGGGGTGTGAATAAGTTGTCCTGGGGGCAGCGGAACAACCTTTCATTGGTCTTACTATGGGCTCCCCTGTTCTGTCTTGTTCTTGCAAAAAGCACTGCTGTTTGTCCAGCAGTCACATGTCAGTCAGATGGGTATTATCTTCAGTCTGCAGATGAGGAAAGTGAGACCCAGGGGCTGCAGTCATGTGCTCAAGGCCACTCACCCAGTAAGTGATGGAGCTGGGATTTGAATAGGTATGCTGGATTCCAAAATATTATTATACCAGATATCTCATTTGAAAAACCCATTCTCACAGGAATGAAGGGACTTGCTTAAACCCCTACTGCAAATTGGCAGTAAACTGAGGACTGCGAAATGATGTAATTAACATTGGTGAGGGTGAGCCCTGGCTGGTGTGGCTCAGTTGGTGGAGCACCTGGCCTGTAAACCAAAAGGTCATGGTTTCGATTCCGCGTCAGGTGAATGCCTAGGTTGTGGCTTCAGTCCCCTGTTGGGCTGTGTGCAGGAGGCAACTGATTGATGTTTCTCTCTCACATTGATGTTTTTCTCCCTCCCTTTCTCTAAAAAATAAATGAATATATATATATATAACAGGAAAAGGCATTTGCATCCCATACCCCAAATAAATATTTATTAATGTTTTAAAAATTATTTTATTTATGTATTTTTAGAGAGGGGGAAAGGGACCTGGTCCACAACCTGGGCATGTGCCCTGACTAGGAATCAAACCAGCAACTTTTTTTGGTTCGCTGGCCACTGCTCAATCTACTGAGCCACAACACAAGCCAGGGCCCAAATAAATACTTAAAAAAAAAAAAAAAAAAAAAAAGATGGTGAGGGCGGGAGAAAGCACACTGTTGAAGCGACTGTTCACATCCATCTGTTGAGTTTTTGAAAATTGACAAGCTTTCTGATAAGTTAGTCAGTGGAATTTTCTTTGATCTTAATTAGCTCGTTCAAGGTATCTAAAAATAGACACTTAGAAAACAAAACCAGCGCAGTAAATGTAGTTGTGGTTGAGTGAGTGTATTCAGTGGCGTCCATCTGTGGGTTTGTTCGACCATACCCATTTTTCAGTCAGGCAGTTAAGTTTTGATACCTCGAAATGCAAAGCTGTTATAGCAGCCTTTTAATTTGTTTCACATAAAATTTTACAGGGACTACCACCCATTTGTGAATGGAAAACCTGAGGTCCAGAAGAGAGGTTAGGTAACTGCCCCCCCCATCCCTGTCATCAATATTTATTGAGCATTTATGGTGTACTAGGCACACTAGAACACATAAAAAACATTGTCTTGAGGCACTTACATGCTAAAAGAAAAAAAAATACACCTTTTAAAATGGTGTTTCTGTTTGTTGTTTTTACAGGGTACTGAGGAAGTAGTCTGTAGGGTGAGCTTTGCTACAACTTAGCCCCGTTATTTAAGGAAGAGGAAGAGGAAGGATTTAAAGGCAGACAATGACACACCATTCAGGACAGGTAGCGTTGACAGGGAGGAACAGTCTTATCAGCTAAGGAGAGATTTGCTGCAGTCAGCAGGACGAGGGGGAGAGTTTGTGGGGTGCAAGCAAAGGAAGCAGGGCCTCTGGAGACATTTAGTGGAGCCAGAAAGATCCTATGGTTTTTTTCCCCAAGTACATGGCCACCAAGTAGGAATGGTTGGTGACAAGACTGAAGGCTAAAAAAAGGTAATCTTGTACACCTGACCAATAGAAGAAAGGCTCAAAGCTAAAGACAGGCTATCAGAGTATCAAGAAATTCTTAATAACAAAAATTACTTGGAAGCACAAAACTTAAAAAGTTAATGCTACCCCATGCCATGATGGGCCTAGAATATTGTGGTGTCCAAAATTATAAAATGCCATATACAATTTTAAATGGAACACATTACTTTTTTAAAATCAGTCCCCCTACCTCTGAAAAAATAAATAGCAACCCAACACCTTTCTGTCCCGAGGGTTGGGGAAGAGGACTATGGGATGCGGTTGGAAACAATAGTAGCTATATTAGTTGTATTTTGTCATGACAAACTTTGAATTTAAACTTGGTAAAAACCCCATTATCTGCCAAGAGGGAATAAGGAATAAATTTCCAAAACTGTACAATTTCCTTTAGAGAAGTTTCAGAACCAGAAGACTAATTTGCATGAGAAGCTGTAGAGTAGTTGTTGAAAAGTTCATTCATAAAACTTATTCCACTTACATGGGCTTATACAGGTGCTCTTAACCATTATGCTTAGATTGTTCATGAAAATTTCATAAGACATTAAAGCTAGCCACCATCTCAGTTATTTCCCCGTTAACTTTTTAATATTTTATTTATTTAGTTTTAGAGAGGACAGGCGGTAGAGAAAGAGGGAGAGAAACATTGATCAGCTGTCTCTCACAAGGCCCCATCCAGGCGTGTGCCCCAACCAGGAATCAAACCAGTGACCCCTGGTTCGCAGGCCGGGGCTCAGTTCACTGAGCCACACCAGTCAGCGCCCTGTTAACTTTTTAAAAAAAGATTTTATTTATTTTTAGAGAGGGGAAGGGAGGGAGAAAGAGAGGGAGAGAAACATTGATATGAGAGGGAAACATCTATTGGCTACGTCTTGTATGTACCCAGTCAGGAACTGAACCTACAACCCAGGCGTGTGCCCGACCAGGAATCAGACTGGTGACCTTTCACCTGGTGGAACGACACCCAGCCAACTGAGCCACACCAGTCAGGGCTCCCTGTTAGCTATTTTTATAGCACATGCATGTTAGGCAAGTATTAAAAAAAAAAAAAATCATAAAAACAAAACAAAAAACCCTACAAAAAGTTAAACACATGAGTTTTTTTGTCGTTTTACTGCTGGGCTTGATATGCATGAGGTAATGGAGGTCAAGCAGTTCGTTCTACTGCGTGTTGTACGTTTGTTCTTGGGCTGCCTAAAACACTTACATACAAATAAAATGAGTGTAGCAGAAATAGAGCAGGCAGCAGGCAGCTTTACGAATAACGGAATGTGAACTGTTCTGCCCTTGTCCAGGGCAAGTTGGTCACAACTAAGAGAGCACCTGTGCAGCTGTAGGCAACGGTGTGCGTTGAGACTGAGGACTCCCAGGCGCGCATGTGGTTCAGCGTGCCCTGGCCCTTGCAGCCTGGGCTGTCTGCTTCTGCCACAGCCTCTGAGTGCCCTAGGGGTGGGGGGATTTTTGAGAACTGGCACAGCCAGGGGTCTGTGTGATTCCCCGACCTGGTTTCCTCCTGTTCCACCAGCTCCTGTAGAAAGCCCCCCAGTATAATGGGTACTCATTTAAATTGTAGGATAAACTTGTGATCTGAAAATCACCATCACCTTTATTTAGCAGGCTGGGAATTGTGAATGAGGAGATTTCTGTCTTTCTCTTAATCTTATGGTCTGTGAAAATTACTGCATGTCAAGAATTTAATGGACAGCTTGGAACTGCTAGATGGTAGATTTAGGGTTTGATTAAAAAAAAAAAAAAAAAAGACGTGCTTCCTGCGAACCATGCTGTTAAAAGGTTCTCTGTATATGCCCGTTGGACTTTTCCTGGTGACGCATTCTCGCCGGAGCCAGGTTCTGGACCCTGCTTTGTGCCTGGACACAGAGTGTCGTCCTCTCGGTCCTGGGCTTGGCAGTGTCTAGGCTGCACTTTCAGGCCCTCCGGAGACAGAACGGGTACTTTAATTCTCCTTCTGTTCAAAGTAGTGCTGGGAATTGGGTGCATACAGGGCTGTGAATGAAGGGACCCCCCATCTTCTCTTCAGGGCAACCTGGCTGATGAATGGAGCAGGCAGAAGCAGGCTCATCCCGAGGGATGGCTGATTATCGAGGGATGATGGGTGATGTGGATTTAAAAGCATCCATAACTAATCACTTCTAAGTACAGCATTCTTCCCTCCTCTCACTCCCAGCCCTCTTAAGGTAATGTCCTCCTTGCATCCTGGGGGCTCCGTCCCTGAGAGCACCAAGCGGTACAGACAACTTGGCTACAAAGGCCATGCGACAAATAGCTTTGGAATCTGATTGGGTACATACTGGCTGCGGGCTTTGGCCATTTTAGTCACTGAGCTTCAGTTTCCTTATCTCTAAAGTGGGGCTAATAATAACCACTTGGCAGCCGAGTAGTGGTTCTCAGACTCCAGTGCGCATCGGAATTACCAAGAGCCTGTTAGATGCTGCTGGGCTCCACCCGAGAGCTTCTGATTCAGTAGGTCCGGGTGAGGCCTGAGAGTGTGCGTTTGCAACCAGGTGTCTGGTGTTACGGATGCTGCTGGTCTGGGGACCAGATTTGGGAACTCTGGCCCAGAGGACTGAAGGAGAAGGCGTGAGAGGGGTCAGCCCTGGCTGGCTTGCAGGGGAAACCCAAAAACAGTTCCTTCTGCCTCTGCCAGTCCTCTGGTTTCGCACAGAAGATGGTGCTGTGGCACTTAGGGATCTGGTTCTCAAAAAGGTGCTTTCACTTTATTCTGATGTGATTGTAATTTGGACTGTGGTCACAGGCATTATCACTGTGGGTTAATTGGGATGTTTTCTGTAGTGAAAGGAATGCAAGATGTCAGTGCCCATCAAAGAGGCAGTGAATTTAAGGTTGTTCGAAAAGCCAGTTCATTCCCACACATTAGGCAAGACCTTCTCTGTGGAGGCTTCTAGATAAGCAGCTGGGAAAGGCCGGGGGAGTGGTGCTGGGTGCCGGGCAGACTCCCATGGGGTCGGTAGGGATGGCCGCTGGCGTTAATGGAAGGCACTCCTTCCCCCTCCAACAATTCAGACTGATTTAATATTCTTTGGTGTTTGGAGTTTGGAGAAAAACATTGTTTTCCTCCACTGGCGATTGTCCGTGGAAACCAGACGTGGGCGTGTGGTTTGAGACCGTCTCCTGTGTGTTAGGCCGTCTGTACTTGGTGTATGCACGGTTTTTAATTTAGATCTCATCGTTATCCTGAAAAGCCTGTCACCGTTTCCCTCTCTGCACGCGCAGAAACGGAGACTCCGCGGGGTCAGCAGCCTGGCCCAGGCTACTGTCAGTAAGGATCCCTGCTGTGTCACATTCAGAACCCTGTTACCTCCGCTGCCTCACTCTCGAGACATTCCAGGTGCTTGCACTGCCTCGCCGCACCTCACAGCAGCCTGGGAAGTGGGCGTCTCACAGGGGCGCGGGGCGGGCAGGCTCGCTCGCCTGCGTCCGCCCGGCGCTCAGTCCCACGCTTGTCTGATTTTGGAGCCTCGTGAAGCTGTTCCTGTGACAGCGCCTCCCTTTCCCACCCAGGGCCGCAGAATTCTGAGGTCTGCAGCTGCCTGGGTGAGTCTGGCCAGGACCTGGGGGACCCACTTGGCTTGCCTGGGAGGAAGTTTCTGTGGGCGTATAAGGGTTTTGGTGTTTGTAAAGCTGTGTGAAAATAATTGTCCAAATTGCTCTTTGAGGGAAGGGACCATTTCCTCTTACTCTGTAATTCTGAAGCATTGCACGTTTGTTCTTTAAACATGACACGTGGAAATTAAGGTCTAAAAAGCCTCTGGTAATGCTGTTGTTAAAACGTGATCAGATTCATACAGAATCTCTTGATAGTCTTAAACAGTTGCATGTAAATAGAAACAGAGCATCTCCTTCCTCAGCAGGCAGTCCAGCCATGGCTCTAGTAACTGGGTCATTTTCTGGTCTTACAGTGTGGGGAGGCTGGGGTGTGATCACTTTCCCAGGGTTTGGAAACTGCCTGCAGCTCCCAAGCCAAGGGATGGTAAACAGCTATGTGTCAGTACCTGCCCTACACTCAGGAGGCCCTGGAGGTTTGGACTTGAATGTGGTGTTTCGTAAACTCTTCAAGGCTCTGAAGTGAATAAATCATGAGAGCTAAAGTTACCGTTCAAAGTCTGTACCCCCTCACAGTCCTAGCAATAAAGGAGTCCTGGCCAGGTAGAAAGTCACATTTCTATGTGAAAGCAAGTCCTCCCTGAGTGCCTGTTTGATACCCAGAGTTGTCCTGGGTATAATAACTAGACTTTGGACCCAAACATATTGGAAACAGGAGCAGAGAAATAATTTTTATGCTACTTTATGGGAAGTGGTCTGGTTGATACAGAATCACGAGCATTGAATCAAAGGCAATTTCATGGCAGCTGGGCAGAATATTTGAGATCGGTGTCAGTCTGGAAAACACGCAACTCAGGATGGGTGTCAGCGAAATGCTGTGTTTCTTGCCACCAAGAACTTAGTCTAATTGAGAAGACAAAGGTAACAGGGAGAAGATAGGATCTGAGCTGGCCCTCAAAGGACAGGGAATAGTTTCAGGAGTGGAAGCAGATGGGAAGGCATTTCAGCCGGAGGGAACAGCAGGGGGCCAGGCTTGGGGTGTGTTTGGGCTGGTGCCTGCGTGCCGGTGGGGTGTGTGCCCAGTGCAGGCTTCAGAAGCGGCGCTGCCCGGTGGGTGTCTGTTGGGAGCAGATGAAGATGGAGGAGGTGGCAGAGGCCTTGGGACTTGGTGGTGCTGGGGAGGGGCCCTCTGGCAAGGGCCTTACAAGTGGCATCATTTCTGTGGGCGGGGGCTGGCCAGGCTGGCTTCCTGGGACTGAACAGGTTGCAGTTTTGGAGCTGGCACAAGGGTGTGTGTCAGAGAGAAGGGAAGCCGTGGGGGCTGTTCTGTTTCTGGGGAGGTCAGTGGGGAAGTGTGGATATGGCTCTCTGTGAGCCTGCAGTTCTTACCCTTGGGTGTACCTGCAAATCACATGGCCTGGAAAGCTTTCTCAGATGCCTATTACAGGCCCCATTCCAGACCGTGGAGGTGGGGACCAGTAGTACTTTACGAAGTTATCCGGATGATTCTAACGGCTCCTGTGGGCTGAAGAGCTGAACTGTACACTCAGGGGAGCCTCTGGGAGTGCCATGCGTTAAAGGGGGGAGAAAACTGGAGCAGAGAGAGCAGGAAGCCTTGCAGTCAGGATGCATGGGTGCGGGCCCCTGAGAACTGCGGAGGGCTGGCTGGAGAAGAGAGGGGGCGGCAGAGGGGGCGAGGTCAGACGTAGGCCTGGGCTGAAGTTTGCCTCAGCCGAGGAAACTGGTGAGGACCAGAGAAGAGACTGTGACCCACCTGTTTGGTAATTAATCCTGCCTGAGCAGAGCTCAGCAAGTTCTTATCTACACCTTCAAGCCTGCAGGCAGGTTCCGTCCTATACTCCTAACTGTGAGGACTGCAGCAGACACTACTTGTAAAATTTAAAACTACATTTCTTTAAAGTAATTATTTTAAAATAGTTGTTATTTAGAGTTCTTAATTCAGGTAGATTTACTTTATTAAAGATTAGAAGTGAGGCTTACCTGGTGCATTTAATAAATATCACAACACAATAATTTCTAGTGGTACAGAAAAATTAGTGTATAGGCCAGTTTCTTTAGTCTTTTTTTAATGTCTGTTGAGCACACAGTATTATTATATGCTTATAATCTGGGTGGTAAGTTCTGGCCCTCAAGTAGCTTATGGTCTGCAGAAAGTGGCTCCTGATGTGGGGACAAGTCATGCCCATCCCTGGAGAGGGAACTTCAGATGGTGGTGCCCGGCACTGAGGAGGACCCTGGGTGTTGCAGAAGACCTCGGAGGGCATGATCTGTAAGCAGAGTCTTGAAGGAAGAGTGGGAGTCTTGGGGAACAGCCGGGAGGACTGCCAGCTGCGGGGACCAGCTGTGTCAGGGCCTGAGGGCGAAGCCAGGCTTGGGCTGAGCAGGCAGGAGGGGCTGGTGGCTACACCACAGGCGACCGGGCAGGACAGGTGGAGAACTTAGTGAGATCTGGGCTGGGCTGTGGTTTTTACACAGTCTTGGTAGCAAGTGTGCAGTGCCCTGGGTCCTCCACTCGACCTCTGATCAGAGGAGCTCTGCTCTGGTCTGAATGCAGGGAACTAAAAAGAGCTTATTTGGAAAGTGCTTCTCTGCTGTTTAAAAAAAAATCAAAGTGATCTCATTGCAGGGGATGCTGGGGAGCCAGTCTGAGCAGGAGAGTGCCTGGTGCGTGACTGGGAGGGAGGGACTGGCACGTCCTCGGGGACCTGAGGACGCTCTCACTTCTGGCTGTCTGCAGAAGGTGGAGTTGAAAAGGACTCTGTTCCATCCTGTGCTCCAAGCCAGTTTCTCAGGTCCCAGGGTGATGTCTGGGCAGTGTGCTGCTGCTGTGGTTCACAGGTCCCTTGGGAATAGAACTCCTTACAGCCAAGCATTTCTGTTTCCCAGAAGTCCCTGGAGAATTTTATGACCGGTTTGCAAAGGACCCCATGGTTAACCTGGAGTACGTGTCAGAGAGTGTGCAGCAGGCTCGGTGCCCAGGGAGGCCAGTCCTCAGGTCTCCTCTGTGTGGGCCAGACACAAGTGGGCCACGTCTGATGCCACCCTCAGAGGCATTTAAACATTAACATTGCTTGCTGTGTTCGTTCCCTGTGGCTGCTGCACCAGGTGACCACACACACAGCTTACAGCAACGCAGGCTAGACGTGCTGCACTGGTTTTCGGGCGCCAAAATCGTGGTGAAGCCAGGGCTGCATTTCCTTTGGGGGAGGATCTGTTTCCTCCTCTTTTCCAGCTTCCATTGATTTGTGGTCCCAAGGCCATCTTCAAAGCCAGCTAGTCCTATCCTCCCATTGCCTCACTCAGACACTGCCTTCTCTGCCTCCCATTCCACACTTAAGGACCCTTGTGATTACCTTGAGCCCACTGGAGAATCTAGGATCCCCTCCCTATTTTAAGGTCAGCTGATTAGAAACCTTAATTCCATCGGCTACCTTAATTCTTCCTTGCCATGTAACCAGGGCGGTGTGGACAGACATCTTTGGGAGGCCATTATTCTGTCTTCCATGTTGCCAGCGTGAAGATTAGGAGATCTTACGTAGCATAGACATGCAGCTTCATTGACAAATCAGAACACTTGGCAGCTGGGGGCCTGCGCTGCTGCCTGGCAACGCTGGGTCAGTGCCAGTGTGGGCACTGCCTGGATGGGGTTGCGTCTACCAGTTCTTCAGAGCCACCACCTCTCCCGCGGTGCCCACTCACTTTCCTTCGTTGTCTGAACCCTGCTCTGGGGACCCAGGACCTCACACAGAGACCAGTCATGGCAGAAACCAGCATTCGGGTTGCTGGAGCTCGCTTACCAGCCTGGTCGCTTACCACCTCCTTGCCTCGGGCCCCTCCCTGTCCCCAGGCCCTTGTCCCAAACCCTCCTCTGCCTGGCACACACCCGTCCCTACTCTCCATGCCCCCCTCTCCCTGACCCAGGGCTCTACATTCTGGAGCACCCCTGATGCTATTTTAGATGGTATTTGTACCATAATTCCATGTTCCCGTCCCTCCTCTTCTGGCACCCAACACTAATGCATTGGCCAAAAAGTCTGTAGTTCTTTCCGTAAAATAAAAGATACGTTAATTTTCACAATAACTACTGATTCGGATGTTTTAAGTATGTTGGCTGTCTCCCACTATTGGCTTCTAGTGGGTAGAGGCCAGGGGTGCTGCATAAGGCAGCCCCACAGCAAACAATCTTTGGCCAAAACGTCAATAATACCGAGAAACTTCTCAAACCACTTTTGACGCAATCAGTCGTAGCACCTTCTCCATACGCTGCACAAATCATTTTTTGCCTCTCAGTTGTGTTTTTACCTTTCTTGAAATTATAAAGCACGATATGCCGACAGTGTTGCATATTTTTTCCATCTTCAATATGAAAACGGCTGCACAAAAATTCACCAGTTTTGATAAGCTTATTTAACTTAAGCACGCTGATATGACAGCTGTTGCAGTACAGTCCAACAAAATTGTTTCTAATTAAGTTAAAGACAACTAAACACTACTAGAGCTGCCCTATGGAAAAAGGGACTTTCTGACCAACCCGATATGTTCTGTTATCTTCCATGTCTTGCATTTGTAAAGAGCAAATCTTTATAATATGCCCTTGGAGCAGTATCCATAAAGAGTCAGGATCACACAGCAAGCATTTAGTTGAACATATACTGTGTGCCACATATTTTCCTAGACAATAGGGAATGAGATAGATACCTGCACCCCCCCCCCCCCCCCGCCTTCTCCACCTCCAATCTAATTCTGGCGGAGAGGAGAAAAAACAGGCAGTTGCATATTAACCATCTACTGCATCTAGAGGGAGGCTCTGGCCTCAGTGGTCAGGAATTCAGGGCTGGGGGTGGGGGACTGCTAAAGGCATTTTAGTGAAAGGTTCCCTCACTTCCAGACATCCCCTAGGCCCCAGTTGATAGCTGAATTTGAGGCAGGCAGCTCAGAGGCCCAGATAGCAGATTGGTTTGCTCTGTGAAGGACTAGGCTGGACACCTTGTGCTCAGGCAGTCTGAACTGGAGCCTGGTGACTTTCTGAGGGCCCCTTGGTGTGGCGTGCTGTGGGTGGGCCTGCCCTGGTGACCCTGCACTGGGAGGCTCAGTCGCAGGGCCCCAGGCTGAGTCGGGGGAGCTGGACAGTGTGAGTTCCTTATCCAGCCTGTCAGAGGTCTTTGGAAGCTTGCTTGAAAACAGAGCAAAACTCTTCATTATGGAGGATTTCTAACATAAAAATAGAGTAGTTTGGTGAAACCCATCCCTCAGCTTCAGTTTTAGTGCACGTTTTCCCTGCCCCCTGCTGGATTACTTCAGATTGAATCCTAGACCTCTCTTAGGTGATAAATGCCTCAGCATGTATCTCTAACAGATACGGACTCTGGAAACCGTTTTTTTTTTTTAAGTCAACACTGACTACTAGCAGTTTATTTCTGATTTTAATATGTTCTGGGGTTGAAGCTGATTTTTTATCAGTTGTGGAATACAATCATCTTTATACAAAATCTTGATTTAGGTTGAATTTTATTAGCATTTACATTAGGGCAGAACAATGAGAGTTCTGCTGTTTTAATTTTTTCACTGTAAAAGACATAAAATTCAGTGGCACTGGTACACTTAGAGACAGTGCTTTGCCGTTGTCACCACTGCCTAGTTCCAGAGTATTTTTTTTTCTTTTCTCTTTTTTAATAAAGATTCTATTTATTTATTTATTTGTTTGTTTATTTATTTATTTTCAGAGAGAGGGGAAGGGAAGGAGAAAGAGAGGGAGAGAAACATCCGAGTGTGGTTGCCTCTTACACGCCCCCAGCTGGGGACCTGGCCTGCAACCCAGGCACCTGCCCTGACTAGGAATCGAACCAGCTACCACCCTTTGGTTCACAGGCTGGAGCACGATCTGCTGAGCCACACCAGCCAGGTCCAGAGCTTTTCATCACCCCACAGGAAAGCCTGTACCCACTTAGCCGTCGCTCTCTGCACCCCCCTACCTCCCAGCCCTGGGGACCGTGGATCTGCTTTCTGTCCCTGTGGGTTCACCTGTGCTGGACATTTCATGCAATGGAATCATAGAGTATGTGAGCAGTGTTTTCCAGGTTCATCCGTGTAGCACCTGGGTCAGTACTTCCTTCTTTATGTGGCCGAATAATATTCCATGGTGTGCATAGACCACAGTTGGTTTATCCACTCATCTGTTGATGAACACTTGGGCTGTCTCCACTTTTGGCAGTTGTAAGTAGTTGCTGCTTTAACTCATCAGTGCTGGCTTTGGAATGGGATGAGCCGTGGGTGGTGTAGTTCAGTGGATTGAGCGTCTGCCTGTGAACCAAATAGTTGCCAGTTTGATTCCCAGTCAGGGCAAATGCCTGCTGCATTGCAGGCCAGGTCCCCAGTTGTGGGGGCGCAAGAGGCAAACACACACTGATGTTTCTCTCCTTCCTTTCCCTCTCTAAAAATAAATAAAAAAACATTTTTTTAAAGAAATGGGATGATGTGCATGGATCAAAAAGAAAATGTCATGTATGTGGGAGCAGGAGGGTGACTTACTCTTGGTTTCATTGATTTCTACACACCTATTGAAAAGAACTTATTACTGAAGCGTAATGTGCATAACAGAAAAGCACACAGCACATCGTGTCAGTACATAAGTGGTGCAGAGGTCTCTTGTGATTGTCTGTTGTTCTCGGGGCCATGAGGCCTGCTCAGTAGGCTGCCTTCTGGGGTACAGGCCCTGTTCTTAGACCTGCGAGGGTGGCCAGTCGCCTCTCCAAGCCCAGTGCTTGGCAGTCTCCGGATGTGGCCCCGCCCTGAGTTACGGGGACAGAGTTGGTGCTCTTCATGTTTTCATGAGTCATGACAAAAGAGCTTGTTTTCCTGGCCACCGAGTCTGTGCCGTTATTTACCTTGTCCGTAAAATGGAGTCTGTGCCCTTGCGTTTTCACAACAGCCTCCTGGAGTCCAGGATGGCAGTGTTACCGGTGTGGAAGCAAAGCGCCTCTGCGGTGTGGAGGCGAGTTGGTTTCCAGCAAGGAGTTCACAGGCAGCGCTAACTGGCCCAGAGCTGCCTTGAGGGCGCCCTTCTCAGGGCTGCTGCGGGAGGTGAGAAGTGGCCCGGTGCCACTTCTAGGTGGTTGTGGTCACCTGGTTAGGTGTTGGGAGCATAGCGTCCACTGCTCTGTGCTGCGTGACTTCTAGGTGGTTGTGGTCACCTGGTTAGGTGTTGGGAGCATAGCGTCCACTGCTCTGTGCTGCGTGTCCCTGTTAGAGGGCGCGAGGGAGGCATTCTCCTCTCAGGTCCCAGGGCTAGGGGAGTCTTCCCCTGTGACCCGGGTGTGTGCTGTCTTGCAGACCAGTGGTTTTCAACGGGCGTGCTGCCGCTGCGGGAAGTGTAACGCGTGCACCACATGACCAGTGTAACGCGTGCACCACATGACCAGTTGGTTGGGGCGCTGACCTCTTGCCCTGAGATTGTTGCATAAAGAATGACAGCAGCCAGCACAGCAACAGCCGTCCAGTGGCAATGACTCAAAAATATACCTTTTTTTTTTTTTTCTCCATCAGAGTGGCAAAAAATGTTTATTTTTGGTGTGCCACATAATTAGTCTGTGTGCCATGAGATGAAAAAGGTTGAGAATCACCGTTGCAGACAGTGAATTCTCTTTACTTTGGCTACCAGGAAGCTCGGCTCAGAGCACGTTTGTCCAAGCTGTAGTGCGGCCTGCTCTTCGGATTCTAACCTCGTTTTCTGACTTTGCACCCCCCTCCCCCTGCTTCTATTTTCCTATTGCCTGTGTTTTTTCATTTACTTACTTTTTATTACCTATCAGTCAAGTGGATTTCTGCAAGGGCGTGATTCTCCACTTGTCTACTTTACCTTAATCAGAATCACCTGGGAAGATTCTTTTTTAAAAGTTGCCACCACCTTATGTTTTAATTGTTCTGGGATGGGGCCTGAGCATAAGTATGTTTCCAAGGCTCCCCAGAGCTTCAAACGGGGCTCTTGGGTTGAGAGCTGCTGCTTCAGGCTATTTCACATCTTTTTAGCAACAAGCCAGTGATAAATAGATGGGAAAAAAGGGAGTCTGGTACAGAGAAGCTGAGTAAAGAGGGTTCTGTAGCTTCCAGGGCTTTCCCTGATGGTGGAAGCAGTGGGAAAGCTCGGAGGGGCTCCTCTTCTTGGCCAGAACCGCAGAAGCCTTACTCCTGGACTGGCGTGGGAAGGAGCAGCTAGAGATTTTGCTCTGAAGATCTTGGGCCTGGCTAGTGTCGTAGGTAGTACAGCTTTGTAGTAAGGTCTTCTGGGCTGTTTAGGACCCAGGTTCCATACTTGGGATCTAATTTATGCTTAACAACATTTGCTATATAATGTAATTATAGAGAAGACCCAGTGTATAAAAGAAAAAATTTTAAATATTTTATTTACTTTCAGAGAGGGGAAGGGAGGGAGAGGAGAGAAACAACTATTGCGAGAGAAAGGTGGATCAGTTGCCTCTCGTGTGCCCGCAACTGGGGACCTGGCCACCACCCTGACTGGGAATTGAACCAGTGACCTTTTGGTTTGCAGGCTGGTGCTCAATCCATTTAGCCACAGCAGTCAGGGCTGAAAATTTAAAACATGGTCTTTGCAACTAATCTAATACCTCCTGCACTTTAAAAAAGCTCTATTCCTGCCCTGACCAGTGTGGCTCAGTTGGTTGGAGTGTTCTGTAAATAGAAAGGTCACAGGTTCAATTCCCAGTCAGGACACATGTTCATGTTGCAGGTTTGGTTCCTGGTCGGGGTGCATGTCAGAGGCCACTGATTGATGTTTCTCACATTGGTGTTTCTCTCCCTCTAAAATCAATAAGCATGTCCTTGGATGAGGGTTAAAAAAAATAAAAAACACTTTCCCTGCTCTAAAGAGAAAACAGGAAATTATGAAAGAAAACACATTCTTTCTTGATTTAAAAGCGTATATTTTCTTGGCAGAAGAAAATGGCAAGTAGCACAAGAACTCACTGTGTCACCGGATTGCAAGGTGTTGGTCAGATCTTAACATCTGAAGAAAGAGTAACACATGTCTCTTTAAAGAAACCAAACCAAACCGATTATCTCCAACCCCCCCCCCAAAAAAAACCCCAAACCAGACTGTTTTCATTTAGTTCTTCTGCCTTTTACCGAAAATCTTAACATTTTTTTCCTTCACCATCTGATTATCAGTAGTTTCCAAAGACTTATTTTAAAGGCAACTCTACCAAAATAGATTCTGTGTGATCTAGTATTCCCCGGCTGGTTTTCTTTTTGTACTGTCTCATGGATGATGTTTGGGATGCCTGTTTTAATCGCCATCAAAGAAAATTTGGGGAGTTCTTTCTCCGAGTTGTTTGTTTGGTACCCAGGGGTCTTCGCGGCCTGTGCGACCAGCATGGGGTGGCTCAGAGCTTTCCCTTGAGTGGCTGTGCTGGGAATAGGCCAACTGCCTTCTGGGATTTGTCCCCTACTCTATTCATTCATTTATTTATTTATTTATCTTAAAATTTTATTTATTGTTTTTTCAATTATAGTTGTCCCATTTTCCCCCCATTTGCCCCCTACTCTCTTGCCATAGGCGATGGGGGTCTGCAGCTTCCAGAGGCTCCAGGAGGCCGGGAGGGAACTTGGCTGGCGTGGTAGGGTCTGGTACCCGGCTGGGTGTGGGTGTGAGGGGGAGGAGCCCCGAGCCTGCCCGAGGCTGGGGGGGGCGCTGGTGCTGGTGCTGAGACAGGAGTGTGGGCGTGAAACGGCCGGGCGGGAGGAGGACTTCAGGACTGGGTGATGGAAGCACTACAAGCACTTCAGAGACTTTCAGAGCCGGGCCCACTGGCTCCTGGGCAAGGTTGCTCCATGCTCTCTGGGCGTCAGCCTCCGCATCTATGATTAAAAAGTCAGGGAGTTGGATTAAGTGATATCCAAGTCCTTCCCTGTGCCAAAATGCTTTGGTTTTGTCTTTAAAACCTTCCATTCTTCAGTAAGAGCAGCATTGAAGCTGGCAGGTGTTTTGTGTTTTCTGAAGGTATGTTTTTCCCTCTAGTGAAGTTTGGTTGGGTTGTTGAGAAGCTGGTAACTGGTTTATCACCTTTCCTTTCAGGAGTCTTCAGAAAAGGGGCCAGTGCCTCAGGAAATAGGTTTGCCTGAGGCTACTAACATACTCTGATTCCACCCAGAGAGCTAGTCCAGGTTGTAGGTCAACCTGGTCATTTTCGGGTGACTCATGCCAACCTGTGGTCGTTGAGCCAGTTCTACACCAATAGGAATCCCCAGTTTGGGGTACAGTGAAGAAGGAAACTTTGGGGTGCAAAACAGCTCAATTGTGACACAGCATGGCTATGAGGCAGCCCCCGGGCCAGACCCCTGTCTGTTAGAGAGCCCTGCTTTACTGCTCTGACCTGCTCTGGCGTGACAGCTTCAGTGTTTCAGCTCAGCTAAGAAAACAGTCTTCAGTTTTCTGTGGAAGGGAAAGTGCACTCTCAGGGCTGGAGGAGAGCTGGCTTATATAGACAGGAGTCCCCAGTCCCGGTGTCTGATTGGTCCGTCCTCCTGCAAAGAAAGACTCCAAATCATTGCCGTTTGAATGGTCCAAAAGACACTTTCCTGATTGGTTAGAATGGAGCTACCTTGATTGGTTGGTGAAAATGCTGATGGGGATATAGCTGTGCAGCTCCAATTGAATGGGGAAAGCTTCAGCCCTATTGGTTGAAATAGAACTCCAGGAGTTCCTTTATAAGGGCCAGCTCAGAGGGCAGGAACCCAGTGCAGGCAGGCGGTTTGGTGTGGCTTCTCCCAGAAGTGCAGTTTGCGTGAGATGCCCTTGTGTAGAAATGGCTGCTAGACTCTGGTTTTTAAATTTGAGCCTCGTTAGCCACCAGGTATCCTTCTAAGTAGGTGTCTTCTTTCTCAAGGTCCATACCTACGACATGTTAATGTCTAGAAATTTCCTCCCGGGGTCCTTGACACTGGTGTTGCATGTGTACCGTCAGAGCAGTTATTTGTGCCTCTCTGTGAGCGGGTCTCCCATGCTGGGAAAAGGCCCCTGATCCCCTGCCCATTGGTGTTAGGCCCACTTGACTGGTCTCAGAGTCAACTCCGGTGAAAAGATGTCTGCCTTCCCACAAGACCACACAGCCCAGAGACAGCAGTCCTGCTGTGTGCAGTGTTTAGTGAAGGGCCTGGTAGTCATGGATGGCCAGGTACAGCCCTGTCAAATGAGGTTTGTATTTGTGTGCTGCAATTCACTCGCAACTGGTAGATTTTTAAGAAATCCTTTCAAAGGAAATGTAAAGGCCAGCCTTGGCCGCTGTGGCTTGGTTGGAGTGGGCATATACCTAGGTTGTGGATTCGAGCCCCGGTCCAGGTGTGTATGGGAGGCAACTGATCTATGTTTCTCTTTCTCCCTTTCTCTCACTAAAAGAGATGAAAAAAAATGTCCTTCAATGAGGACTTCAAAAATAGAAAGAAAAAAAATAATGTAAAGGCCACTATGAAGGATTACTTTTTTCTATTTGGGAGAGAATATTGGTTTTTAAACTTGAAAAGAAAAAGCAGATGTCTTCTTTGAAAGAAAAAAAAACTCACTTTTTAACATATTAGCTTCTAAACTCTCAGAAATAAGAGTTTTTAAATTATATTTTGATTATGCTATTACAGTTGTCCTGATTTTTTTTTCCCTTTGCCCCCCTCCACCCAGCATCCCCCACTCCCTCAGGCGATCCCCACGTCATTGTTCATGTCCATGCGCCATGAGTAGGTTCTTTGGCTGCTCCATTTCCTGTGCTGTACTTTACATCCCGTGGCTATTCTGTGACTACCTATTTGTGCTTAATCCCCTCACCTCTTCACCCATCCCCCACAACCCCTCCCAGCTGGCAACCATCAAAATGCTCTCTGTGTCCGTGATTCTGTCTCTGTTCTTGTTTGCTTAGTTTGTTTTTTAGATTCAAATGTTGATAGGTTTGTATTTATTGCCATTTTATTGTTTATAGTTTTGATTTTCTTTTTCTTAAATAATTCCTTAATATTTCATATAATAATGGTTTGGTGACGATGAATTCCTTTAGCTTTACCTTGCCCAGGAAACACTGTATCTGCCCTTCCATTCCAAATGATAGCTTTGCTGGATAGAGCAATCTTGGTTCTAGGTCCCTGCTTTTCATAATTTTGAATATTTCTTGCCAATCCCTTCTAGCCTGCAAGGTTTCTTTAGAGAAATCAGATGACAGTCTTATGGGAACTCCACTGTAGGTAACTAACTGCTTTTCTCTTGCTGCTTTTAAGACTCTCTCTTTGTATTTAATTTTTGGCATTTTAAATATGACGTGTCTTGGAGAGGGCCTCTTTGCATCTAGCTTGTTTGGGACTCTCTGTGCTTCCTGGACTTGCATGTCTATTTCCTTAACCAAATTAGGGAAGTTTTCTTTCACTGTTTTTTCAAATACCTCTTCTCCTTCTGGTACCCATATGATGCGAATGTTGGATCTCCTGAAGTTGTCCCAGAGGCTTGTTAAACTGTTTTTTGGATTCTTGTTTCTTCTTGTTCTGATTGGTTGTTTTTTGCCTCCTATGTTGCAAATCATTGATTTGATTCTTGGCTTCATCCACTCTACTGTTGTTCCCCTGTAAATTGTTTTTTATTTCAATTAGTGAATCCTTTGTTTCTGACTGGATCTTTTTTATGCTGTTGAGGTCCTCACTATGTTTTTGCAGCATCCTTATAACCAGGGTTTTGAACTCTGCCTCTGTTAAATTGCTTGTCTCCATTTCATTTAGCTTTTTCTCTGGAGTTTTGGTCTGTTCTTTCATCAGAGCATGTTTCTTTGTCTCCTCGTTTTGACAGCATTTCCGTGTTTGTTTCTGTGTAGCTGCTCTTACTCCCTATCTTGGTAGCATGGACTAATATAGTAGGTGTCCTGTGGGGTCCAGTGGCACAGCCTCCCCTATCACCCAAGCTGGGTACTCGAGGTGCACCCTTCGTATGGGCTGAGTACACCCTCCTCTTGTAGTTGAGCCTTGATTGCTGTTGGCAGGTCAATGGGAGGCATTTGCCCAGGCCTGTCAGCTGCAAGGACTGGCTGTGACCACTGACCACCAACCTCCGCCCTCCATGGAGGGTCAGCTGAGCGGGGGCAGGGTGGTGGTGCTCTGACGTGGTCTGTAGGTGTCCACTGGGTGTGCTGGCCCTGGGGTTTCCCAGGTGGTGCAGACCCAGGGCAGCCCCCACCTGTGTTTTGTCCTGGGGCACCCTGCCTGAGCTGTAAAGCAATCTGAGATGGCTGCTACTTGTGCTGGGCTTGGAGATTCCCAGGGGAAGGCAGGCTGTGAATCTAGGCTGTCAGCTGCTAGTGCAGGGCCTGGGACTCACTGAAGCCAGCTGTTGCCTGTTTGAGAAGATTTAGGAAGTTGTGAAGCATGAGCCAGGACCAGCCATTCATCTGGAAAAGCAGCTTGGGTGGGTCTAAGTTGGGTGGGGCAGAGTCTCTGGGGCTCTCCAAGGGGGTCAAAGTTAGCCAGGTTGATGGGGTCTCAGATATGACACCAGCTTGCCGGCTCTGTCGGGGGAGGGTTTACAAAAGGGGCCATGGCCTCTGCTCGCCTTGACACCAGACACCTCAGTTCCTCCCTGTGTGCCACTGCTGCCTTTCAAGCTGCTGCCCTGGTGCTGGAGCTCAGAGGGAGTGAGTCTGAGTAGGTGAGTCTGTGTATGGGATTCTAGCAGTTTCTCCCACTGACTCACTTTGCACTGGTTTTTGCAGCCAGAAGTTGTGGGGACTTAACTTCCTGGCTCTGGAACCCTGGGCTGGGGGGGCTGGTGTGAAGCTGTGACTCCTTGCTCCTGAGCCCTCCCTCCAGGATTCTTATCCACCTCACGTGGGTGAGGGACCAGCTCATTCCACTCTGTGCCCCTCCTACCCGTCTGGATGGAGGTGGTTTCTTTAATTCCGTAGCTGTCAGACTTCCATTCAACTCGATTTCTGATGGTTCTGAGTGATGGCTGTTCTATACTTTAGTTGTAATTTTCATGTGGGAGGAGGCGAGCCATGTTTATCTATGCCACCATCTTGACTGGAAGTCCCCAAGAGTTTTTGTTTTTTTTAACTGTCCTGTGAGGCTTATAGAAATATAATTTGGGATTGGTCAGCCTAATTCCCTTTCATGGAAATACAGTTTTGTTGTTGTTAATTATGAGCAGTGCTTCGTTGTGTTGGCATCTTTTGAGCATCGAGTTGCTGTTGGGGAAAATTTCCAGACAAATTAAAATCACCCCTTTGAGTCCCTAAGCCTTTCTTTTCCCCTGTAGCTTCTGTTTTCCACTGCACGGTCACGCTTGCCTATGTCCTTACTTCACAGAGGCCAGGCCGGCTGGCCAGCACATGTTTGGGGGGGCTGGCTTCCAGGTGAAAGGCTGACGGTGCCTGGAGTGATGGATGCGGTTGCTCCCCTGGGTGGGCCCTGGGCCCCCACTCCTCACCGCTGGACGCCTGGGGCAGGAGTCCCAGTTCTGTTACTGGCATCCGGGGCCCATTCCCCTGTGGTCTGTTCTGCTCTCTCTGGCTCCACCCTCTGCTTTCTCTCTCCACGTGCCAAGCTGGGTGCTGGAGTGTGCCTGGCCTCTAGGTACCGTTGAGGCTTCCCGTGTAGGGTGTCACTAGGGTTGTGTCTGGTTGATGGGTATCCCCTGGCCCTGAAGCAGGTGCTGAGTGCGCACCTGCTGCACAAGGGACGGCTCCGAGCTTCTCGGTCTCTTCCTGGGCCCTGCCCGTGCTGATGGATTGGAGAGACAGGCCTGTTCCGCCTGCGGGGGTTGGTGGGGGTAGGGAAGCTGCACACGAATCCATCGGTAGTGCCGGGAGAGACACGCCAGGAGAGGATGGCTCACACCAGCTGGGTGGTGGGTGGGCCATTGGGGACACCAGTCACAGCCTTCCGGGTGTGAGGTCTGAGAGGCCTGGAAGGGGCAGACACAGGGCTGTCTGGTGGTTTCTGGCCTCTCGCTGCGGGTGGAGGTCCGACCCAGATTGACAGAAGGAGGGAGGGGGGAGCTGGGCTGACAGCCGCCTGGGCGCTCACAGCTCTGGTGTCTGAGACCTCTTTGCCAAAGGCTCTGTGTGGCTTTGGTGTTTCTTTTTCAGTGAGCATGGGGCTTTGTTTTTAAGTAATGCTCTTTGAATGTGCAATTCACTCATGTAGTTCTAAAATGAAAAGATACTGAAGTGTACTTTGAGAAGTCTTTCCTGATCTCATCTGCCCCAGCCCTGCTCCCTAAGTTAACCCTTTTTAGTAGTTTGAATAGCTTTCCAGTGCTTCTGTATGCAAATAAAGCAAACACAAATTTATATTACTATTTTTTCCTTTTTGTTAAATCCAAGACAGCACACGATACACTGTTCAACACCTTGCTTTTTTACTTGCTGCTGTGGCCTAGAAATTTCCCATGTCAGCATGTGGAGAATCATTGACATTCTCTTTTAGCTATTAGTATTGTGAAGTTGTTCCTAATTTTGGAGGAGCAGAAGTTGTTCCTTTTGTTTTAAGTCCCATTCCCTACACAAAGGCATTTGGGCAAGTTTCCAATAAGCCATTTCCTAACTTACTGTGAGGAGTAGTCTTATCTCTGCTGTCTCTCACATGTGCAGGTGGATCTGTAGGGTAGCGTCCCCCAGGGACGTTGCTGGGTAAGAGGGAAATCACATTTGTAACTTGGATAGATTTTGCCCAATTGCCCTCCACGGGGTGGCTCTGCTTTGCGCCCCCGCCAGCAGGTAGGTGTGAGTGCCTGTTTCCGGTCGCCTCACCAACAGAAGGTGTAGTCAAACGCTCGGATTTTGCCAGCCTGACAGGTGTAAAGAGTATCTCAGTATAGTTTTAAATTTGCATTTTTCTGGAGTGTGAGCTGATCATACTGTCATATGTTTAAGGACCATTTATACTTTTATATAGACTTTTCTCATTTTTCTCTTGTGTTATTTGTTGCTTATTTCTGTTTTTGTGAATGGTTTGTATTTTTGGAAGATTAGTTCATTGTGTTATGAGTTGTAAATATTTTTCCAGGTTAGGAATTATTCTGATCTAGTCACATTCTTTAACCACCCCCTCCCCACCACCATCCAGTTTCCTGTGTTTGAAGGTTCAGACTGTGGCCTTGGGACAGAGTCTTGTCCTTGCTGGGACAGAACAACTCTGGTTTCTTGTAGGGTTTTAAATTAACTGGCCACAGCCATGTTTTCAGCACGAACGTAGAGTGGTGGTGGGGTGGTGGTGGTGGGTGGGTTAGGTGGCGCTGCGGAAACGGCCAGTCCCTCTCATTGGCGTGGCCCAGCACACGGAGGGGGGCCTGTGGGTGGTCGTCACAGTTGCCCGTGGGCCCAGGATGAGGGAATACAGTTCGGTTCCTTAGTTTTAAGGGCAGAGTGTGCACCCAGCAGCCTAATCTTACTTTAGGACATTTTGTCACCCCCAAAAGAAATCTTGTACCCACTAAGCGGTCATTCGCCCTCCTCCCCTGCCCCCAGGCTCCAGTAACTGTTAGTCTACTTTCTGTCCCTGAGGATCGCCTGTTCTGGACATTTCATCTCAGCAAAACCACACAGTGTGTGGCCTTTTTTGTGTCTGGCTTCTTTCACTCAGCATCGTGTTTTCAAGGCTCATTCTCGTTGTAGCAGGTGTCCATTCCCCTTCCTCTGTGGGTGGACAAGATTATTCCTGTGTTTTGGCTCCTGTAAGTCATGCTGCCGGGAACACTCTGCAGCCACACTTTCCTTTCTCTTGGGTTGATAAGGAGGCTTCCACCTTCACCACCATGTTGAAAAGGAAACATGGAGAATTGTACATTGGCTTTTTAAATGTTTGACAAAAAGTGACACACACACACAGTTCTATGACATTTTACTGGCCAGTGCCACAACTGACTTCAGAGGGATGGGAAATGCAACTTTTTCATAGGCCCAGGAGAACGTCGAGGTATTTGGTGAATAGAAGTAATTACTATAGAAGAGAAGAGGAATGGACATTGCTGAGACCCAAGAGGCTGGTTCTGAAGGCTTCATTAGCTCATTAGTAAGGTGGGAATTCTAGGTACACATCACCTAGAGCTAATGGTTCAACCTGGAAAGCTGGTTGGTGGAAAGACCTTGATCTTTTCAAGGGGCAGCCCCATGGAAGTAACGTCAAGTCGGTTTAGGACTGGGCTTGTCCGAGTTTGCGCTGGAGGCCTCCTGCAGCTCTGGGGCTTGTGCCGTTACTCATCCTTCCCCCTCTCACCGGTAAGACGCCTGCCTCCCGTGCAGAACTGTAGCACAGAGCAGGCACTGAGTGAACGACAGCGCTCACCTGGGTGGCTTTGACCTGCCTAGCCTGAGTCTCGGAGCGAGCCTGCCGAGCCTTCCTGGCCTTGGCTCACGTTAGCCTTGTGAAGTGTAAACATTCGCACGGCCTGGTTCTCCCCTGGGTGGCTGAGGAGCAGGCTGGTGGCATGGCATGGCCGGTGACTGTTCCCCGGCAAACGAACAGTGAACAGTTCTTCCTCAGCCCGGGCACACGAGTTTCTAAACCGGAGGGTTTTCAGGGTGCAGGAGACACTGAGCTGATCTGTGTCCGCTCAGTCGTCAGTGCTGGGAAGGCAGCCCTTCATTACTGTTTTTCTAAACAAAGCAGGACAATGGCGATGTAAACATTATTTGCACAAAAGCGTTTGGCTGTTGGAGATTAAACCAAAAGGAAAATAACAACTTCACTTGCTTTTTAGTTTTTGTGTTTGATAGTTGGCAGCATTCTAATCTTTTTTAAGAATTAAAAACATTCTGTGGTATGCGGACTGCTGTTTGTTTCTGCTTATTCAATTTAGTGCGAGATTGACTCCGCATTCCCTCTCCCCTGCCAGCTTGCTCCCGCTTTTTGCTTTAATTTTGAAGGAAGAGGTGGGGCCCAGCAGGGCCCGAAGAGGGCCCGTCGGAAGCATGCGAGCAAATGTGGACCCTGTGGCAGAAGTAAAAGGCTTCACCCAGCTCACCCAGCTCCTTCCTGTCTGTGTCGGTGTGCCCTTCCCATTCCCAGAGGAGGAAGCAGACTTGTCCAGGCGACTGAAAGCCATCTTTCCACCCAAGCTGTTATTTCTAAACTACAGCAGTGTCTGTCGGCCGTGTTTTATATTCCAGAGAGCGTTTACCATCCTGGATGTGGAGTTTGGTGAGGGAATGGAGGGGAGCAGCAAGACGGGGAGGGGGGCGGCTAGCAGGTGGGGGTGGACTGGTGCCCTGTGAGTCATTCATTCCTGGGGCAGATGTGTGCCAGGCACCCTGCCAGGTCCTGTAAGGCAGGCGGCAGTTCGGAGACAGTTGGGGCCTCTGTGCTCCGAGAGCCTGTGGCCCAGAGGTTGTGGCCGGAAGGAGCAAGAGGTGGCGAGGGAGCCGGAAGCCCCGGCGGCAACAGGTGGTGGCTCTTCCAGCAGAGGGTCCCTGGAGGAAAGGGAAGGGGTGCGTGTGGGGGGTCGGGGGTGGTGGGTTCAGTTTGTCCTGAGACTGGGTGCGGAGTCGGAGTGGCACAGTGGTGGGGGCCGGAATGCGCAGCCCGTGCAGCATGCTTTGCAAGGGCATCAGTGCCACTCGGTCCTCGATGATCAGCATCGTTGGGAGAAGGCCTGGTTTTCGCAGCCAAGCCCTACTGTGCTCTGGACGCTTCTGTGTTGCGTGGTTACCGTCATTCCCTGAAAACACCCCCTCCGCTGCCCTCCCTCCCACTGGGTGGTTCTCCTGTCTCCACCACGTCGCTGACGGACACTCATATCCTTCTGACCTGCGTCCTCACCCACTCTCCATGGCTGTCCACGGTCCCCTTGCCTTCTCCCAGAGGGACGTGCAGCGCCAGCCCCCTCTCCGCCCTGTGCCGACTGCCGCCTGGCCGTCTCCATGCCCGTCGCCAGCCACGTCTGTCTGAATAAAACTACTCATCCTGCCTCTTTCCTTCTCCTGAAGTCGGCACACCTTCCCACCTTTGCTCTCTGTTAAGGATGCCTGGGTCGTCCTGGCTGCTCCCACTGCCTCTTGTCGGGGGTGGGTTCTCTTGCTCTGTGTTTCCATCTCCTTTCCTCATTCCCCGCTGCACTTGGATTCAGGCCCTGGTCTCCCTTGTCACCTCTGTGTGGGCTTGCTTCTAAGTGGTCTTCCTGTCCTCGTCATCCTCTCCGCCCACAGTCCTCTCGCCCTCCTGCTGCCAGGTCAGGATTTTAGGAACACCATCCTGACAGCGTTGCTTCTCTGCTCCTGAGCAAAACAAACCAGCTAGCTTCGCCTTCAGCACCATTTCCTAAAATAATTTTAAGTCGTACACAGTTGAATGTTACTCATTTTTAGTAGTTCTTTATCTTCAAAATGCCATAGTACTTTGGCAGTTTCTCAAAAAGCTAAACATAGAGTTACCCTATGACCCAACAATTCCACTCTTCAGTATATACCCAAAAGGGCTGAAAGCACATGTCCATGCAAAACCTTACGCACTGATGTTCACAGCAGCATTCACGATAGCCCCACATGGAAACAGCCCAGATGTTCTCTACCTGATGAGTGGGTAAATAAAATGTGGTGTATCCATACAATAGGAAATTATTCAGCCGGAAAAGGGATGAAGTATTGATACATAATGCAACAGGGAAGGACCTTTAAAATATGCAAGGTGAAATAAGCCAGACAAGAGCCCATGTATTGTGTGTTTTCATAGATATAAAGTGTTCAGAACAGGCAATCCATAGAGACAGAAAGATTCATGGTTACCAGGAGCCAGGGGAAAGGGGCTGCTAAAGATAGATGCTGGGGATCTTTTTGGGTAATGAAAATGTTATGGTTGTACAACATTGCATATACTAAATTGGAAGTCTGGATTGTACATTTTAAAATGGTGACTTTTATGCTATGTGAATTGTATCTCAATAAAAATAAACAAAAAGACAGCCCCCCACCTCGCCAAATGTCACAGCAAACAATAATGCAACTTACAGTAAGAATTTAATGAGCCCTGGCTGGTGTGGCTCAGTGGATTGAGAGCTGGCCTGTGAGCCCAAAGGTTGCTGATTCGATTCCCAGTAGAAACAAAAGAAGGATTTAATGAGAATTTCTAACACAGACACTGGTGCATAGTAAGCCCCCGGTAAGTGTTAGCCGTTATCGTCATTTGGAGGATATGGCAAAGAACTGGAAGGTGAATAACCAGAGTCGACAAGTCCGAGTTTCTCAGTGTGCTGAGGGAGGGATGCTCTCCATGGAGCCCCCGCCAGCCGGTGCTGCCCCCGAAGGCCCAGCAGCCCCCGCAGCCCCGTTGCCCGCGTTCTGCCCGGGGGCCGCCTTCCCCTCACGCGCTGCCCACCCCAGGCGCACTTGGTGCCCTGCTAGTCACAGGGGCTGCCTGGAGCACCCAGTGTAGAGTCCAGGGTCCTGTGTGAGGTGGCTCTGTCCCCCCAACCCCTGTCCAGACTGAAAGCCCCATCTCGTGCCCCCCTCACCCCGTGCCTGTTGGCATTGTCTTTTACACACTGAGGTCGCATCCAGTCCCACGCAGCCATGAACGTGGCCTTGTGCTGTGATGATAAAGTGGTGTCCAGAGCTGGGCAGCACAAGTATTTTTAAACAGACAGTGTGGAGAATGTTACAAAGGAGCGCCCTCCTCTGCGGGTTCCTCTAGGAAGACTCGGCATATGTGTCCCAGGGATGCACCTGGACATACCAGCACTGTCTGTGATAGCAAAAACCTGGGCACAGTCCAGGTGTCCGCAACAGGAGACTGAGTGGGAAGCTGTTAAATGTGGACGTAGTCCGATACTACACAGAAGTGAAAATGGATGAACCACAACTAGTTACACATGGCACCATGGCTGAGTCTCAGAAATAATACTGAGTGGCAAAAGCAAGCTTTTTTTTAAAGCAAGGGACCAAAGAACCCTGAACCTCAGCAGTTTTCCTGGCGGAGTCAGTGGGGCAGGGCATGACCCCTGTGCATTGCAGTCCTGCTCCAGGCCTTGGGGGGGCCCGGGGCTCATAGGCACCCTGGGCTTCTCACGGAGTTTGCACTTCCCCTTTTCTATGTACCCAGTGGTACACAGCGATTGAGAAAGCAGAGGAGCAGCGAGAAGAGAAGTCATTAGCGGGCTCTCGCCTTTCTGGGGCGGATTCCAACGTTTCAGAGTTAGGTGGAACCTGTCGTCGTCCTCCTGCGGCCAGCCAGCGTGCAGAATAAATGCAACCCTGGGAGCATCCCTAGCAGCACAGGATGGGGGGACTAATATTTTACTGTGTACCAAAAAAGGAAATTTACCTTTCAGCGTGGAGACTCATTTTTTTTCTGTGTAGTATTTCAGATGACAGCTATTTCAAAAGAATGCAGACTTCTTAGGTTGTTAAAGTTGATGTGACTGATTTAGTAGAAGACACAGTTACAGCCAGAGAGACATCATTTCTTAAGCATGTGAGTTCTGAAGAACACATTTTTAAAAATAGTTCTGGAGTGTCTGTGGTATTTCAGACTTCCACCCTGATTCCATTTTGGTTCCAGTCTGTAGAATCATATGCATTTCAAGGGGAAGCCTGCTTTGAAGAGCATTACAGCCTCTTTCCTTCTGATTGCCCTGCGGGAAGGAGCAAGGTGGCCTGGGTCTGATCCTGGGGCTGCACGGCACCTCTAGGCCTCGCTGTCAGCACCCCGTGAGCCCCGAGGTCTTCCCCGCTCTGGGGTCTTTGCCCTGCTCCCTTGATGTGGTGGACTGGCTGGGGAAAGGCTCCCCTATGGCCCCCTGAACAAGGAGAGGTTAGGAAGACAGCTGCTTCTCTGCCACCTCCTGGCCTCTTAAATGTCTAGACAAGAAGGGCCTTTTTAAAGGCCTGCAGATTCAGCCAGGAAAATTCATTGTTCTTAAGATTTTGAGTACTGGATTTGTCCAAAGCCAGGTGGAATAAGGGATAGGGATAAAGGAGATGGGGCCAGGGCCAGAGGTCCAGGATCAAATCCTGGTCCTACCACTTGTTGGCAGTATAGCTTGGGCCAGTTACTTACCCCCTCTGTGCCTTAGCTTCCTCCTCTGTAAAATGAGCATAATAATGATAACTCCCTGTAGGACTGTTACGAAGATTCAGTGAGTAGACTTGTATGAAGTTCTTAGAACACGCCTGGCATATTATCAGAGCTCAGTTAGTGGTGGCTAGCTTCTGTTTTACATTACTCTTCTAAGTCTATCCTGTTATAATAACTAGTACCAAGGAGTTAGCCTGAGAATCTTCTTGGAATTGCCCACTGTGAAGGAGAAGGGCTGGCTCTGGTGACTGTGTTTAACAGGTAAGAAGGGGCAGAAAAGAGGTGCCTGGGCAGTACACCTGCCAGACTGGGAGGTGATGGCCACCCAGCATGCTTCTCGTAGAATGCTTCTGTTGGCTTTCATCTCCTGCCTTGGAAGTCCTCTCTGAGTTGTCCTAGGAGCACGCTAAGAAACGCTCTTCTAGACATGCTCACCTTGGGGGGCTGGGGAGGGGAAGCAGATATTCGGACACTTATTACTTGCTGGTCCCTCTCCAGGCACCTCCTCGCAGCAACCCTGCGCACAGCTATCGTGACCTCCATTTGGCTGGTGGAGAAATAGAGGCTCAGAAAAGCTCATTCACTTGCCTCAGGTCAGCCAGCTGGAAAGGCAGGGTGTAGACCTCTGTGGTCAGAATAAGAAATACCCACTTTGGCCCTCGCCGGCTGCCCTCGGGTGGCTGGCTCTGCCCCTGAGCCCAGGCATCAGAGGTGTCCAGTGGTCTGCGGCACATGCCCCTGCGCTGCCCTACGGGGCCGTGACTTTGGCAGCTCTTCGCATGGTAAGCATTTACTAAACACCAGTACGGGCAGTCCCTGTCCTCACGCAGACCGTTAGGGCAGCTGTTATTAACTCAAGGGCTAGATACCAAAAGGGAGCCAGGAACTAGGGGAAGAGCCCTCAGGGTTTTACCTCTGGTGATCTCTTAGCAGACAGGATGAAGGATAACGTTTTTAATTTTCTTCTTTTGTCTCTGTTAGTTCACTCAGCAAATGTTTTCTTTAATTTTAATGTTTTGTTATTTTATTGATTATGCTGTTACAGTTGTCACAATTTTTTTACCTTTGCCCCCCTTCATCTGGTACCCCCTTCCCTCCAGCAATCCCACCCCTCCTTTTTTCATGTCCATGGGTCGTGCGTAAGTCCTTTGGCTTCTCCATTTCTTTTACTGTTCTCAACTTCCCCGTCTATTTTGTTCCTACCAATTGTGCTTCTTCATCCCCACAGCATTTCCCCCATTTCTCCTCCTTCCCGCTTCCAGCTGATAACCCTCCAAATGATCTCCATACCTATGATTCTGTTCCTGTTCTGGTTTGCTTAGTTGGATTTTGTTTTTATTTTTTAGATTCTGTTGTTGAGAGTTGTGAGTTTGTTGTCATTTTAATGTTTATAGTTTTGATCTAGTTTTTCTTAAGTCCCTTTCACATTTCATATAATAATGACTTGGTGATGATGAACTCCTTCAGCTTTACCTTGTCTGGGAAGCACTTTATCTGCCCTCCCATTCCAAATGATAGCTTTGCTGGAGAGAGTAATCTTGGTTGTAGGGTCTTGGTTTTCATCACATTAAATACTTCTTGCCAGTCCCTTCTGGCCTGCAAAGTTTCTTTTGAGAAGTCAGCTGACAGTCTTACGGGAACTCCTTTATAGGTAACTCTGCTTTTCTGTTGTTGCTTTTAAGATTCTCTTTTTATCTTTAACCTTTGGCATTGTAATGATGGTGTGTCTTGGTGTGGTCCTCTTTGGGTCCAATTTGTTTGGGACTCTCTGTGCTTCCTGGACTTGTATGTCCATTTCCTTCACCAAATTAGGGAATTTTTTTTCATTATTTTTTCAAATAAGTTTTCAATTTCTTGCTCTTCCTCTTCTTCTGGCATCCCTATGATTCAGATGTTCGTATGTTTAAAGTTGTCCCAGAGGCTCCTAATTCTTTCCTCATTTTTCAGTTCTTTCTGTTCCAGGTGAATGTTTATTTCTTCCCTTTGTTCCAAATTGTTGATTTAAATCCTGGCTTCCTTTCCATCACTGTTGGTTCCCTTTCATTATTTCACTTTGTATAACCTTTATATCTTCCTTTATTTTGTGGCTATACTCTGTCATTTCTCTGAGCATCCTGATCACCAGTGTTTTGAATTCTGTATCTGATAGGTTGGCTATCTCCATTTCATTTAGTTCTTTTTCTGGAGTTTTGATCTGTTCTTTCATTTGGGCCATGTTTCTTTGTCTCCTCGTTTTGGCAGCCTCCCTGTGTTTGTTTCTGTGTATTAGGTAGAGCTGCTATGGCTCCCTGTCTTTGTAGTGTGGCCTAATGTAGTAGGTGTCCTATAGGGTCCAGTGGCACAGCCTCCCCTATCACCCAAACTTGGTACTCGAGGTGTGCCTTTCATGTGGGCTGAGTACACCCTCCTCTTGTAGTTGAACCTTGATTGCTGTTGGCAGATCAATGGGAAGGATTTACCCAGGCCAGTCAGCTGCATTGACTTGCTGTGTGACCACTGACCACCAGCCTCTGCCCTCTATGGAGGGTCAGCTGAGCAGGGGCAGGAGGTGGTGCTCTAATGTGATCTGTAGCTGTCCACTGGGTGCGCTGACCCTGGGGTTTCCCAGGTGGTGCAGGCCAAGGTCAATCCCTGCCTGAGTTACGAAGCAATCTGAGATGGCTGCTACTTTTGTGGGCTTGGAGATTCCCAGGGGAAGCCAAGCTGTGACTCTAAGCTGTCTGCTGCTAGTGCCAGGCCTGGAGCTCACTGAGGACAGCTGTTTATTGCTTGTTTGATAGGACTTAGGAAGTTGTGAAGCATGAGCCAGGACCAGCCATTCATTTGGAAAGGCAGCTTGAGTGGGTCCAAAGGGGCAGAGTCTCTGGGAATCTCCAAGTGGGTCAAACTGTGTTAGGTTGATGGAGTCTCAGATATAGCACCAGCCTGCTGGCTCCTGGGGGAGGATTTAGCACAGGGACAATGACCTCTGCCCGCCTCAATGCCAGTCACTTCAGTTCCACCTGTATGCCGCTGGTACCTTTCAAGCTGCTACCTGGTGCTGGAGCTCAGAGGGAGTGAATCTGAGCAAGTTCATCTGTGGGTTCTTTTAAGATGAACCGTTTGGGGCTCCAGCAGTTTCTTCCACTGACTCAATCCCTACTGGTTTTTGCAGCCAGAAGTTGTGGGGACTTATCTTCCTGGCTCTGGAACCCTGGGCTTGGGGGCCCTGGGGCTCCTCGCTCCTGAGATATCCCTCCCGAATTTTTATCCCCCACATGTGAGTGAGAGACCAGCCTGTTCCGATCTGCGCCCTCTTTGCTGTCCCAATGGATGTGGTTTCTTTAATTCCATAGTTGTCAAGACTTCCATTCAACTTGATTTCTGATGGTTCCGAATGATGGTTGTTCCACATTCTAGTTGTAATTTTGATATGACTATGCTCAGAGGTGAGCCACGTCTGCCTGCGCCACCATCTTGACCGGATTTTCAGCAAATGTTTATTGAGGGCTCGCTATGTGCCAGCCTGTTCTAGCACTGGGGAGGTGGCCGGGAAGACATGGAGCGCCCTGCTCTTACAGGGCCTGTGGGGGGCACGGGAGAGAACACTGACAGGTAGGGACACAAACAAGAAAGGGACCAGTAGAGAGAAGGCCTCTGCTGAGAAGTGAAACTGGCGATTTGATGGTGTGAGCGGCGGTTCCGAGGAGACGATGTGTAGACTGAGATCTGAATGGGGAGAGGGAGCCAGTCTAGTGACGGCCACAGGGAAGGGTGGCAGGCAGAGGAAGGAGGTGGTGGGCGGGAGCTGGGGGTCAGGAGCCAGTTTGGTGTGCGGGTTTCTCTGGATTGTTCTAGTAACGAGGGGAGGGACTGGAAACAGGGCGGTTGGTACCGGCGTGACACCCAGAGTCAGCCTTCAGTCTGTCCTGGGGCCACAGTTAGGGTAACTGGCTAGTCCTCTGACCGTGTGCTGGGTGACCCTGTCCTCTGGGCTCTGGGGCTCAGGCTCACCGCCCCGCATTTCTCAGTGTGCAGGTGGGGATGTCCGACATCAGCCATCACTAGCGAGGTCCGTGGACGCAGCTTCCTCAGCCGCCAGTGGGTGCGTCAGCCGTGACCTCCCAGAGCTGCTGGTTTAGGGGCAGAGGTGAGCAAACAACTCGTTTTTCCTGTGGCTTTGGTTTTATACTTACAGTGTGGAAATACCTGTTCCTTACTTGCAGGGTTTCTTCTGAGCTCCTTTTGAGAAAAGTGTTAGGTTGCTGCTGTGACCCAGCACACCTGTGGGGTCCTGGCAGAGGGGACGCACATCTCGGGCCACACGCCCCCCTGTCCCCCTGCCTCTGGCTCCCACCAGCTCTGCAGGAGAGGCTGGCAGCCCGGCCCATAGTGCGCCGTGGCGGCCAGCCAGGTCTGAAGTAAACATGGGACATGGGAATTCTGAATTTTCCCATGCAGCTCTGCATCTTCCTCAGGTGTCTCAAGCTGGAAGACTGTACTGATCAAATCACAGTCCCTAGCTGGGCCCTGCGGGTGGGTGAAGCCATGAAATACCCTGTCCTGTGGTTCTCAGTCTCAAGGGGGCATTGCCATCTGTCATTAGTGGGTATTTCTAGTAGCTGCGTCACAGTTTTAGAAATGGAGACTCTCTGGCCCAGGGGTCACACCCAAGCTGCCTGGGGGAGGAGAGGGTTCCGAGGGCTGCTGCGCACACTCCCAAAGGCCTGAGGGAAGGTGGGCCTTTGTCTCCCCATAGAGCTGCAGGGCCAAGGTGGATGGCCGCTGCCAGGCTTGTGGCTAGAAATCTGCCCGTGGCAGGAATGAAGCGGTTTGTCAGTGCTGGATTTAGACCCCTGGTTTCTTGTGTCCTGATTCTTCTGTGCTCCATCACCCCACAGTTTGCTCTTTGGCATGGTTTTTTAAGAATGCCGTCCTTGATTTGTCATTTGCAAAACTACTTTGAGCAGTAGAAGAGGTGGGGGGGGGGGCATACAAGAATTCTCTGTATGTAATTATGCACCACCCGCTTGGGCCAGTCATGGGGCGGGGGCGTTGCTCATCCCACTGCCATTTCCAAGGCTGGGGGCGTGAGGCCAAGGGACTGCAGTCCGTGGCTGGGGTGCAGCTGAAATGGCCCGAACCGGGTCCCCTGACCCTGGCGCTTGCTCTGTGGGGCCTGTAAAAATGTCTGCAGCCACAGGCTGCTTCCCAGACACTTAATGGTTGGAGCATGTCGGTGAAGAAAATTGAAATTCTTTATGTGTGTTTTCAGTAGTTGATTTCTTTTAGAAAAATTAAAAACAGGAAAAGTCATGGGAGGCTGTTTGAAATCTAATTTGAGTTCTCCTGTGCTTGTGCCAGTGACTGTCAGATCCTGGAAGAAGCCGCCCCGGTGGCTCTTTGTAGGAAGAGCTCCTGCCTTGTGTGAAGGGTGGCACTGTCCAGCATGGGGGCTGTGGGCTCCCCGCCTGGGCCACTGGGCAGCCCCTCACACCTCCCCGTGACCGCAGGCTAACTGACCCCCTCGGTGCTCAGGGCTCTTCCACCTCCAGAAGGAAGTGCCAGACAGTTCACCTGCTTTGTTCTCTGCAGATCAAGTCTAAAGTGTTTGTTTTTCCTTGAAATTCTTTAAACATGTGCGTGCAGTTTTTTTAAGCCCACGTTTTGGATGGTGATATAAAATTTGATTCTCTACACAACAAGAAGTCATTGGAATTTAGATGCCCACATTCAGTCAGGGAAGAGAGGGCTTTTAATTGGCCAACTCTTCCTGTGTTTCTGGCATGGGTAAAGGGTTTTTTCTTCCCTTTTCGCTTCTCTCACTTTCATGAATAGTAGTTATAAGCCCTAAGTTATTGCTAGCGTGGCTGATCCAGAGTCATAATAGTCCTTTCTCCTTTGGCTGAAGTGATCACTGTGGAGAAAGAATGTGGCGACTGTCCATATTGCCCTAGCTGGACCACTGTCTTCTGGAGGGTCTGCTCCGTTTGGTCATGTGAGCTGCGGCTCAGCCACCCTGACTGCCTCCCTGTGATGGTCCTGGCCCCCCGCCCCAGCAGGAAGCTGCAGATGTGCCCCCGCCCATGGACTGCACGCACAGGAAAGTCAAAGCCAGCACATCAAGGCTTGCCGAGCATTTCACAAGCTTTGTGTTGACAGAAGTCATATACTGGCACCTGACACCCGCCTCAGTAAGCCTGCCGACCACCTGGGAGCTGCGTAAGAGTGTCCTGTCCCCTAAGTGTTGCTCCCAATTCCTATGTGTCTGGAGTTGTGAATAATGTTCACAGGAGACTCACAGAGGACACCCTGCAGGAAGGGTGGCTGTGCCCTCCTCCCTCAGCCGTCCCTGGCATGGGCCGTGTGAAAGATGGAGAGTGTGTGACGTCATAGGAGGCTGCCACACCTAGGCAGTTTGAACTGTGATCTGGGCTGATGATGACTGGATTGTCTTGGTCAATATTGAGTGACCTGTGACTGTTAGATCTTGGGCTGTGGTAGAGACGAATATTGCTATTCCTACATCGCTGGTCTTGACCCCTGATCCCTGTCAGATAGGGTGAACAGCTCCTCAGCACGCAGTCAGCTATGTGCCTGGGCCACAGGAGCACAGTGGCAGAGCGACACATGGGCTTTGACCAGGGACCCATTTGTGCTGCTCCAAACCATGGAAGCCTCTTCTTTCTCCCATAGTGGGTAAACTAGATTCGGAAGGAATGTCCCCACCCAGCTCCACAAGCCCTTGGAGCACATTGTTTATGGAATTCTTCTTATCTCCAGGGGCCTCGCTCTAGCCTTGGAATTTTTGCCTGTTTGTTTAGTTTTCTTCTGTTTGCTATTTTTTAAGTCTGTTTTCAGGCTCTACTGTCTTTAGACTGCTCGTATTTTCAAATTTGCCAGTTTTTCTTCCCCAGCTTGACCCTGCAGATGTGGTTATTCTGCTGCTACTTTGTGGTCTGCCATCACAAGCCACTTTCAGAGAAAGAGCCTGGAGAGCCTGCACTTTGAGGAGTGATTAGCCTCCCAGGAGGGACCCTCCAGCCAGCCTGGGGCCAGGGTTCCGTGTGTCTGAGGAGAGCGGGCTGCCGTCTCTGCACTTGTAACGGCCGCCTGGTCCTGCTGGAGGTCTGGGGAGGTCAGCTGGCGCCTGCGTGTGTTTGGTTGTTGCGACTTCGTCCTCTCAGGTGCTCAGTGCGGAGCGTGTGGTGGGAAGGGACAGAGCACACGTTGCTATTGGTTGCAGTGACTGCATTGGCTCATGCCGCTGCGAAGTCCGCGGGTTAACGGCCTTGGGCACAGATGGACCCGGAGGCTCCGAGGGTGGCCTTCTTGCTCCTTCTCCTTCCCTTGGCTCCTTGCTTGCATCTGCGTCGGCTTCAGACTTAGGGCAGCCCTCCCCCTGTGGTGGCTTCCGGTAGCTTAGCCACCCTGCTGGTTCCCCAGTAATTTCAGGACCCATCCAGAGAGGTCTCCAGGTGGTCCAGTCTGGATTGTCCAGCGGCCCCTGACCAGCCGCTCTGGCTGGGGCGCATGGAGCTCTGACTGGCGGGGCCGGGCCGGGCCTGCTCCTGGTCACTTCCCCCGGAAGCCCAAGGCTCTTTCCAAGGCAAGGGGATGTGGCTGTTTCCCAGGCAGAAAGTGAGTGTCCCCTCCCACCCGGACGAGGCTGCGGCTGCTGAGGGGGAGCCTCCAGGGGCCCGGCTGGCGGAAGGCTGACAGGCGGCGCGTCGCCCCCTCTGCAACTCCCCAGACTGCCCTGTATGCCCGTTTCTGTGCTGTTGGGTGGATTTTATCAACTCATTGTGGTCCCCAGTGGCTGTCTTCTGTGCAACAGAAACCCTGATTCTTAATAAAATGAATTATTAATTAGTACTGTTTCAAAACAGGCTATTCAGGGCTGGAGTGGGGAGGAGTGTGGGGCTGTGCTGGTTGGGAGCCCCAAGTGATCTCATCCGGGGAAATCGGTGGCTGTCTTCTGGTTCTGGTTCCAGCTCTCTTGGTAGGTGCAAAAAATTTATTTGCCTTGAATAGTAAATACCAATGTGGAGTCATTTTGCTGTCTGTCTCCATTCAAAAGTATTTAAAGTTTGAACAGAATTATATAAACTCACTTGCTTCATTCACCACTTACCATAAAATAGTTCCAAGTAATACCTGATGATAGAAAAATATTTCTGGCCGTTGCCAGTGTGGCTAAGTTGTTGGACAGTCATCCTGTACACCTAAAGGTTGTGGGTTCGATCCCCAGTGAGGGCACATGTCTGGGTTGTGGGTTCAGTCCTTGGTCGGGGCTTGTATGGGAGGCAGCCAATCAATGCTTCCCTCGCTCTCCCTCTCTCCCTTCCTCTCCCTCTAAAGTCAATAAACATATTTTCTTTTTAAAAAAAGTTTTTTAAAAAATTACTGATTTCAGAGATAGCCCTCACAAGAGAGAAAGATAAACATCTATTTGTTTTTCCACTTGTTTATACATTAGTTGGGTGCTTCTTGTATGTGCCCTGACCGGAGATCGAACCCGCAACCTTGGAATATCGAGACGATCACATTTTCTTTAATTAAAAAAAAACCAACATGTTTCTAAAGGCATTTCTGATGACTAATGGTGTTTGTCCCTTCAGTTGTCAGTACGTAAGTTATGAAAATGAGTCCTTCCCCTTTTTTCCTGTTGGTCTGTACTTTAACCAAGTTTGTTTTCCCTTCTTGTTTTGACTATGGTCCCTACCCCCTCCTCCCCACGTGTGTCCTGGAGGTCTGTAGTAAATGCCTGGCTGTTTCTGAGCTGATCGTATTTCCCCGGGCTTGAGTGAAAAGCCTGTTTTAGTTGCTTTTGCATGCACGTTAGTTCAGACTCGGCAAGTTGGAGAAAAAGCTGGCCAATTGAGAAGGAAAGTTCGGAAAGTGGAGCATGCTGACTCTTCAAGGGTGAAATCGGGACTCCGGCTCTGGGAGTAACCCAGCGTGTGGACCTGAGGGTGCTGTGTGCTCGGACTGGCTCCTGGGAGGGCGCGCCGGCAAATGGTTTCGGGGAGGGCAGGTGTTGATTCACTGCCCAGCCTGAGGTTGAGGGGAGATGTTTTAAAATGGGGAACCGAGCCCAGAGGTTGACAGGGACAAGTGCGAGAGCCACTGAGGCCCGCGCCTCCCGTTGGAGGGGCGAGGAGAGCTGGCGCTCCTGTGTCCACAGGACTCCGTGGTGGGATTGGAAGTTGGATTGGCAGAGTATCAGAGGAGGCCTGTGACCCATTCGGCCTTGAAAATAGTTTCTTGAAGGTGCCTTTGGTGTATTTTCTCCTCTCAGGAACTTCTTAGCTCCAGACCTCAGCCCTCCCACCGTTGGTTGGTCCTGAAAGCGGCTCTTGTCTATAGCTTCAAGAAAATAGCAGGCAGCCGTTCATCTTAGACAGACTTTATATTCTAGTTCTGAATATAACAAATCTCATATTAGCTTTTTCTTCTCCTTGAAGCCTCACTATTTCCAAGAGTCTGCCAGCAGATGTCTTTGCAAGTTGAGCCTGTTAGAGGAAGCCCCTGCCTTGGTCTGCAGCCCCATTTCTAAATTGTGTGGCATTCTTTCCCAGCCCCTGTCTGTCAGCAGGAGCACCCTACCCTGGCCCTTGCTCACAGGGATTGCTGCCTTTTCTTTTCTACCAAAGGCCTGGGAGGCTGTGGGCGCCCTGCCCTGGTTGGGCCTCATGGCCTCTTCCTAGTCTCCCTGGAGAGGCAGAGTATACCTGCCCTCAGGGGAAGCCCCTCTCTTGGAGGCAGGACTCTTGTCATCTTGGAGTATGGCCAGGCCCAGCTGTGTTGACTGTCACCAGAGTGAGATGTTCCAAGCTGTCTTTCTTGTTTTGTTTGTATGGCTGCATGTGATGAGTGGTCACTGATGGCATTTCCTGTGGCTTCCCGCTTCTGACCCTTGTGTTGGCGTATTCGTTCAGAGGGCAGTGGGCGCATTGCCTGTCTAAGGCTTTGAGACGGGTGGGAGCCATTCATTGTTTCTCTGGCAGAAGCAGCCCAGCAGCGTGTTGGAGAGAAGGGCCGCTGTGGGGGGAGGAAAGAGGGCCCTAGCCGGGGTCCGCAGTCAGCTGCAGGCTGCAGGTTCCTCCTCTGCGCCAGGGGAAGAACAATCTTGACCCAGAAGGCTTCCTGAGCCTGCCATGCAGTGAAAATACAACGCGTAGAAGAGCCATTTTCAATGGAAGTATTTCGAAAATAGAACAAAAATAGAAAATTGTCACAATGTTTACTTCTTTTCTTCCAAAGACTTAAAATTGAGTTTAAATTTTATGCCACATTAACCTGTAGTATTGAGAGGGCCGAGCCTGAGGCACCCAGGCGGTGGGGGTGGGGCAGTGGGTGGTGGGGGACCTTTCTGTCCGGACCCGGCTGTACGCTCTGTGGAAGTCCCTGGAGTCTTCTGGGCCCTCATTTTATACATGAGGAGCTGCCTGTGTCACTGCTTCCTGTCCTTGCCCTCAGCTGCCCTCAGCTTTGAAGACTGTACTGAGGGTCATTTCTGGCACCAGTCCTTCCCATGCCTGCCTTTGCAGCCCCAGCACCCAGCTGAGCGGGTGGTTCTGGCTTTGCATCTCCAGGTCCCTGTACTCCATCCCCTGCCAGATGAGGCCTTCCTGAGGAAAGGGACATCATTTTCAATCCACTTCATAAATTTATTCGGCAGGGTTTATATCATGTCAGGCACAGGGCTAGGTGCTGGGTGCTCATTGGTGAACACGACTAGTGGGGGCCCTGACCGGTGTGGCTCAGTGATTTGGGCATTGTTCTGCAAACCAAAAGGTCGCTGGTTTGATTCCCAGTCAGGGCACGTGCCTGCGTTGTGGGCCACATCCCCAGCTGGGAGTGTGCAAGAGGCAGCCAATCGATGTTTCTCTCACACATTGATGCTCCTCTCCCTCTCTTTCTCCCTCCCTTCCCTGCTCTCTAAAAATAAATAAAATATTTTTTAAATTAAAAAACAAAAAAGACTAATGGGGAGTGGCCAAACGTGTGGGGGAGAGCCCACTGTCAGAGACGTGGAGCTCACTCTAGCTTAGTCAGTGTTTCTCTCCCGGCGAGGGAACAGAGAGGTGTGTTTGTGGCACTGGGTTGGGTGAGCCAGTTAATGCAGAATGCAGAGTGTCAGCTTTCTCCTGGACATGCAGGGGTTGGCCTAGAACCAGGTGATTTCTAAGGTGTATTATACAGCTCGGGCCAGATTCTGGGGACTTTTGAAAACCCCGTGGAAGGCCTTAGCTGTGCTCTGGAAGAACACTTGGGAACCTTTATAAAAACTCAGGAGAAAGTGGTGCTCACAGAGAAGTCCCTGGGCAGCTGTACACACGGTGGACCAAAGCAGGCAGAGGTGCAGACTGACATGTCTGGGTTATCATACACCTGAGATGAGGGGCTTTCTTATTCCCAAACGTAATTTAAAATCTGTCAGGATCAGCCTCTCCCAACGTTGATTCATCTGTAGCTGGCTTTTGCCATGAAGTGAAAATACAACCCATAGAGCCATTTTCAATGGAAGTATTTTGAAAATAGAACAAAAACAGAAAATTGTCATAATGTTTACTTCTTTTCTTCCAAAGACTTAAACTTGAGTTTAAATTTTATTCCACATTAACCTGTAATGTTGAATCTCTTTCATCCGGGAAGGCTGGAGTATGTCCAATGACTGCCCCCCAACACCCCCCCCCCCCCCCAGAACCTGCTGTTTACAGAAATGCCTCAGAGGAGCAGTGAGTGTTTTTCTCTCTCTCTCTAGGTCATGGCTTCCAGCCTCTCAGACCTGAGTCTCCAGGGGAGGAAATGACTGTCAGGGATCTCGCTTCAGATCTGTTACAGAGACCAAGCCTTTGCAGGGTGCAGACTTGCCCGGAAAAGGAAAGTTTCTCTCGTGGAAGGGCTTTACGTTTGTAACCAAGAAAAGAAAGATGACGACTTCGTCTATCAGGCGGCAGATGAAAAACATTGTGAACAATTACTCAGAAGCCGAAATAAAAGTACGTGAAGCCACCTCCAATGACCCATGGGGCCCGTCCAGCTCGCTGATGACCGAGATCGCGGACCTGACCTACAACGTGGTGGCCTTCTCAGAGATCATGAGCATGGTGTGGAAGCGGCTCAATGACCACGGCAAGAACTGGCGGCATGTGTACAAGGCCCTGGCGCTCCTGGACTACCTCATCAAGACAGGCTCCGAGCGGGTGGCCCAGCAGTGCCGAGAGAACATCTTCGCCATCCAGACCCTGAAGGACTTCCAGTACATTGACCGGGATGGCAAGGACCAGGGCATCAATGTGCGTGAGAAATCCAAGCAGCTGGTGGCCCTCCTCAAGGACGAGGAGCGGCTGAAGGCTGAGAGGGTCCAGGCCCTCAAAACCAAAGAGCGCATGGCCCAGGTCGCCACCAGCATGGGCAGCAACCAGATCACCTTCGGTCGCGGCTCCAGCCAGCCCAACCTCTCCACCACCTACTCGGAGCAGGAGTATGGCAAGGCCGGGGGATCGCCAGCCTCCTATCATGGCTGTGAGTAAGGGAGGCGCCCCTCACCCTTTGCCAGAGCGTGCTGTGTAGGCACAGTAGTTCTGGGCAACAGGTGGGTGGGTGCCCTTGGGCGGAGCGAGATGGTACACCTGTCCTTCGTCTCAGTTTCTGGGAGCCCAGACAACAGTGCCCTTGATCTGTTACAAAGGGCCTTTCAGCCCCGTGGCTGCTTTGGCTCAGGTATCTCAAGACCCTCTGCTGCTCTCAGTCTGATTCTGTACCTGCACCTCTAGGCAGGACTGCCTTCGGGGAGAGGCAGGCGTGGAGGCAGGCCTCCCCCGCTTCCTCCTCGGGGGGGAGGGGGGGCTGGAGTGAAGGGATTGGCCTGCGCACAAACTGGGGAGTTCACTGTGTTTGGTGGCTTAGGAGGTGACAAGTGCTTTCTCTGGGTACTCTTGTTTCTTTGATCTCATTTCGATGTTTTTCAAATGACTGGGCTACAGGTCTTCAGACTGGCTCAGTGTATTTTTCTACTTCAGCATCACAGGGCATGAGATGGTGTGTCTCTGTCTCACCTCAAGAGGGAGAAGGCAAAGCCTCTGCAGGGACCCTGTGGGCAGGGCCTCCTGGCCCACATGTGGACGGGAGTTCTTGGTGACTGGTTTGCATGGCTGGGCCTGTGCTGGCTGAGGCTGCCCTGCTTCCTCATTTTGCATGTTGGATTACTCAAGGCCCCATGTTCTGAAGAGGTTTCAGGGAACAGAAGTGAGCTCAGGGCCTGACGGAAGCTGATCTCTGGGCAGTGTTGGCATCCTGGCCTCTCCCTGAAAGTGCTCCGGGCACGGCCGCCTCTGCCTGCACAGTAAGGTGTTGAGACAGGGGCCCTGGTGGCCTGCGGGGAGGAGGGGGTGGCATGCAAAAGTGTGTCTTCTGTCTGTAAAAATTAAATTAGGTCCCCATATCCTTTCTTTTTGGAATCAGTAACACTATGTCAGCAAAACAGACAACTTTTTTTAAAGGAAGTTGTTTGTAGTTTGACAAATTCCTGTCAGCCCTTGCTTAGTCAGTGGCTCTGTTACCAGACCACGTACTAACATTTCCTGCTTTTGCAGGTTTCAGTTTGACTCTGTCCAGCCACCAGGAGCTTGGTGTGGTAAAGCCACAGGTCGGGCCTCTAGGGATTGTACACTGTTATTGAGCTCCCAGAGGTTAGCGTTTCCTTGTCCCATCATGTCCTCACTTGGTTTGAACTCTGCTTAAGTGAAAGTGTGACCTTCACAAAAGGGCTTGAAACAACGTCGGGGCCAGAACACTTCAGAAATAAAGATTGCCCTTTAGGAAGTGAAGGTGTTTGTTTCTCTCCTGGATCCTCTGCGTGCCCGGCAAGGCCCCCTGGAGTTGAGGTGGCCTCCCGGCCCCTTGGCGTCCTCTTGGGGAGGCGGCTGTAGCGGGCTCTGTGGCCCCCCGGGGCTGCTCTTCTCTCCGCCTGCTTTTTGTAGTCAGCGTTTTCAGGGAGCCCGAGGACACAAAGCGAGGGGCTGAAATCGTTGTCTGTAGTTTGATAGTTTCATCAGTAGTTCGTGGGATGTCCCAGGGGCAGGGGCAAGGCTGTGGGCTGCAGGAGCCCTGGGCACCTGGGTCCGGCCTCCTCCCGGGGACTGCCCGGCCGTTCCCTGGGCCCGCAGCTGCTGCCATCGTCCCAGCTCGGATGGTTTCTGGTTCCCTTAGCCCTTGAGCTTGAGCTGCATGTTCAGGGGCTGAACGTGGGGGGTCAGCAGGCTGCTCACTGCCTCCCAGAATGCCTGCTGGGCGTTGGCCTCGGCCTGAACCTCTGCCGCTCCTTCTCCCTCTAATGGCGTGTCTTTCTCTGTGTGTGTGTGTGTGTCCCTGCCCAACAGCGCCCGAGGCCTCGCTGTGCCCCCAGCACCGCACAGGGGCCCCGCTGGGTCAGAGCGAGGAGCTGCAGCCGCTGAGCCAGCGTCAGCCCTTCCCGCCGCACCCGGGGCTGGCCTCCCACCCAAATGGTGACTGGTCCCAGCCCTGCCTCACTTGCGACTGTGCAGCCCGAGGTGGGACGGCGGTTTGCTTTTCTCCTTCCTAGAAACGCTGGGCAGCTTGCTGGGGGTGTGCTTGTCATGTCAGTACAGCCAACTCTCTCCCTGCCTCCTCTGGACCTCGTGGTCCAGCCTCCAGCGGACCCAGGGCACCTCTCCTGCTCTCCTCTGGGGGTCCGAGGCCTGCTCATGCTCCCCCACACTGGCCCACATTACTCGTTAGAAGTTCTGCTGGAGGCTTGGTGGGGGAGCCGCTGTTCGGGTCAGGCGTGGGGTGGTTGTCCGTGCTTTCCTTGTGTCCCCGGGTCCTGAATAAATTGGAGGGGGCTCTACTGTCTGCCAGACCCGGGGGTAGTGGAGGACCAGACCACGTGGCTTGTTGAGCCAGAAAGGTGGTGGTTTAAATCTCAGTGCTGGACAAACCCAAGGGCCTGGCGGATGGTCGTTGGAAGCCATTATCCCTGATGCAGTGACGCGTGCTTTACTGAGGACAAAATGGGATTGTTTTTGCTTCTCAGCTGCTGTTCTTCCTGAAATCCCCATTACCATGGTGAACAGAGAGTTAGCTGTACTGTCAGTTCTGGGTCACAGCGTTTGAAGATACCTAATTCAAGGGGTAATTAAAAATGGGGCTTCTCTTTTGACTAATTAATAATGTATCCTGGTCAGAGTCTACAACTGTTGCAGGTTAAACTGAAAACAGATTTCACCATTGCCTGCAAGAAAATGCTCTCAGTCTAATCTACCTTGGGTCCCAAGTGGGGCCCTGCTCCAGAGAAGAAAGCTGTTGTCGAGGGGGCCCGACAAAGGGCCTTTGTGTGGCTGCCCGGGAAGGTGCGGCCAGCCGTCACCCAGCCCTGGGAGCAGGGCTGCCTGTTCGGGCCTCGCTAGCGTTACAGCTCGTTTGCCTTGGGCATTCATTCGTGCGGTCCCTTTATTTCGCTCTGGGTATTTGCTCGTGCCCCCTCTTCCCCTAACACTTTGTACAGGATTTGTAAGGAGGGCCAGCTTTGCACTGTAGAGCAGGTAAAAAGGTCAAAACAAAGTGTGTTTTCAGGGAGCTTCCGGGGGCACCGAGTTACAGGTCTGTTGGTCTCCCCAGGTCTTTGGGGCCATTCCCAGCAGTTCCCAGTGTTCCCCAGAACTCCAGGAGCCCCCCTCCCTTTGCTTTTCCCAGGTTCTCCCCATCCAGTAACTGATAGGTCTGTTTGAATCTCAGTGGGTAACTGTAGTCACCTGGCCCCCAGCCCTCCTGCTGGCAGCCGGGCTCCCTGGGACATTTGCATATTAAAATCAGGCTGCAGGGCACCTGCTCTCCCACTGTGGGAGCGACACCCTGCTCCTCCAGGCCGGGGTCCTCCGCCTCTGGGCCTCTGCCCTGCTGTTCCTCCCGCTTGGGGGCCTCCCCTGCACATGTGACTTTCTCTTCTTCTTCTGCTCTGGTAGAAATTAAGGATAAAAATGAGTTTTGTTTGTTTTTGACAAGTTCTCATGCCCTGGATGAGTTTTGGGCACACGAGTGATACCTGCTGTCATGTGTCATTGTTGAGTCGCTTCGTGTGTGCCTGCTGCTCCATATTTCACTCCATGAGGGGTCTGCCGGGGGTCCGGACCCTGTCTTGTGGCTCCTTTCTGTTCTTTCTTGGCACCTAACAAAGCGTTGCGTGTAAGGCCAGTGCTTCATACATGCCCATCGGCAGGTGTGCTTTGCACACACTGGCCCGGAATCCAGCAGTGGGGAAGTCCGGCGGACGCCAGCCAGCCAAAGTGCAGGCTGTGATTCTGGGGAGACGTGTGTGAGAGGCACACTGAGGATCCCAGACCCCTCGTGGGAGCCTGGTGGGCACAGCTGCACTCAGGGCAGGGATGGGGGAGGCAGTAGCCAAGAAGACCCCTTTTTGGGCAAGTTGGCACTGCGAGGAGACCGGAGTGGGGCTCTGGCCACCAGCTTCCCCACAGTGATCATCATGGTGGTGTTCGCGGAGAGCTTTCGCCTCCCCCCCGTGGCCGTTCACCCTCCCCGCGCCGCCTCCCACTGTCTTGCACTGCACAGATCTATACACCTGACCTTTGAAACCCCTCAGATGCTCTCCTTTGACTCTAGTTCCATGGCCTCAGCTCACTGCCAGCCTTCTGTGACTGGTTTTCTTGATGTTAGCCTCCCCATTCTTATCCACCGTTTAACTTTATAAGTCATGTTTGGGTCCCAGGTATCAGAAAACTCCTCTGGATCTGGGGTCCCCAGAGGGTCCAGCCCAGGGCCTTTGACATGGCAGACAACTCCCTTCCCTGGGTCCTCGGTCGCCGTCTGCCAGCCTGGGTCTGCCGAGGTCTGCCTTGGGGCCCCGCTGTCAGCGAAGCTCGCCCCAGCTGCACTCTGGCTCCCATGTTCCCTCATTCATTCAACAAGTATGTATAAAATTCCCACTGTGTGCCAGGCACTGTGACAAGCACAGAGCAGAAACCCCTGCCACTACTCATGGGAAGAGGGATGATAAACACAGACATTATATAGCATGTTTTGTGGTGAGTGCTTTGTGAAACAGCAAACAAAACCCAAAGCCACCTGTCCTGTTCGAGCAAGGATTGAAGAGGAGGAAGAGTGAGCTGTTGAAGGTCTGGAAGAGCATCTGGGCAGAGGGCTGGAGCAGCAGTGCGGGGCGCTGAGGCGGGTGTCTCCCTGGGTGTTGGCGGAACAGGAAGCCCTGGGGACAGGGAGGCAGCCAGCGGGGCTAGGGGCTGGAGCTGCAGGTGGCAGGTGAGGTCAGGGTGGGCCTGGAGAGGGTTTATATCAGTGTTTAGATTGTGTAGCAATGTCAGATGCTCTAAAAGTTTGCAAATACTTTTCTTACTAACCTTGTTGTGTGCCATATGCTCAGTAGACTAGTGTAGGGCCTTTGGGTCATTGCAAACCCTTTGGATTTTACTCAGTGGCTGGGTTTGGAACCAAGGATGGACTTAATCTGATTTGGGGACAAGAAGGCTTAGGAAGACCCTCTGTGTGTGGGACAAGGTGGGCCCAGGGAGCCCAGTCGGGAGGCCACGGCCCTCGTGCAGGGCGGGGATGATGTGCCTGGGTCTGACGGGCTGTGGAGGCCTGGTGAGTTGTGACGGAGGGTGGAGGGACATGCCGCGGTGAGACAGCTCTGACGCCTGCCAGCTCAGTACCGGGGGAGGTGCTGCGGCATGATCAGGGGTGGGGTGGAGGGTGGCTGTGAGTAGGGTGGGTTTGAGCGGAGGCGGGATTACCTTCCAGACGTGTGGAAGTGTCTGGTGGACATGCAGGGGGAGGTGGGGAGGGTCCCTCAGAAGTCAGGGGCTCAGAACTCGGGCTGGAGGTGCCATCCGCACTCCGGCCTCCCTGGCGCCCGTGGCTCCGTGGCTCCTGGTCACTGGCTGCCCTTCCCAGAAAGGCCGGCTCTTCGGCTCACCTTGTGTCGCTTGGTGGCCTCCCTGGCTCCTGGGAAGTAGTCAGGACTGCCGTGTGCAGGCGAGGCTGAGGGACTCAGAGGAGGCTTCTCGGGCCGAGGGGTTGGTCCTGACACCCCATGGCAAGGCGGCCAGTTTGGATGGAGTCGGGTGCACACAGCCTGCCTGTTGCCCTTGCCCTCAGCTATGTCCACCCTCTCACATTCTGGAGGGCCAGTCATGACGCTCAGCAGGTTGTGTCCTTGGGGCAGCAGGAGCCCACACCAGAGGCCCTGCACAGGGCTTGGGAGCGGCATCCCTGTGAGTCAAGGTGGAAGCCTGGAACGGAAAGGTCGCCGCTGCCCTCTGGCATGCATGCTCTCCCGGATCCCTGCGCCTCCGTGGAGGGGGACTAATGGAAGGAGGAGGAAGTCCCTGCTCACCTTCTCAGGCCCTCTGTTGAGCTCCCTGAGCCAGCGTCCAGGCCCAGAGCCAAGCCGCCCTTGCCTTGCTGCGGCGGCATGGCCATGTCCCATGTTGCTGGTGCCTTGGTTGTCTGGGTGGGGCGGCAACTGTCGGCATTCTTAGTAAAAAAGAAAGAAAAAATAAGATGGAGAATAGAAATTCTCATTGTCCTCTGTTTCCTGCGGTGAATTAGAACCAACCGGAAGTTCCACAGCTGAAGGGGGCAGTGGTGTGCTTTGCACAGACGGGGGCAGTACTGCCACCTGTGGCCGGGTCTCGGTCTGTCCCAATGGACCCCTGTCGTGGGGACACCTTTGCACTCTGGCTGATGCCAAGAAGCAGGCTGTGGTGTGGGTCAGGCCTGATCCCAGTCCTCAGGACAGCCTCACACAGGGCCGGGGGCTCCGCCGCAGAGCCGCCCGCCTCGCACGGGGTCCACAGGGAGTTCCTGCACGATGACTGGAGTCTGACCCTTTCCTTGATTTGCCCTGGCTTCCCTTTAGAGAGGATTGGAGTTGGCCTACAAAACACATGCAATACCAGAAGAAATTGGGGCAAGAGGAAAATAAAGATAAAATAAGATAAGGCCAGGGTCACATATAACTCCTGGAGATGAATCCAGATTTGGCTTTGAATTTTTGAGCCACCAGCACCCAAGAGGACTGTTTCTCTTCAGTTGCTGGACAGGAGTCCGGGATCCAGATGAGATCCAGGTGCTCCCTGTGCTGGAGAAGCAGGGCCTGAGAACGACTTGCCTGGGCCTCCCCGGGAGCACACGGGCTCTGTCCTCACTGCGTCCCACAGCCTGCGGCGTGGTCTCCTGGGCACGGGGGGATGGGATGCCCTCCCGCACCTCCGTGGTGGTCAGCCACTCTTAAACCCTCTCTTAGAGAGATTCTGAGAGCTGGGTGTCTCCTCTCTGTCACACGTGTGTTTGAGGAGGTCCTGGGACTCTCAGGGAAGCTGGTCTCTCCAGCACAGGAGCCGGGATAAGGAGTTGCTGTGGCAGGGGCTCTGCCGGGCAGGTGGGGGAGTGCAGCGGGAGTGCACGCACGGGACGGAGTGTTTGTTTCCTGAGAGTCAGGCATCTGAGAAGGGAGTCTCATCACAGTCTGTTAGGAAAACGTGAGGATGTGGGAAAACACATTAATTGCTTTAAAGTTTTTTAAATGAAGTTCTGAGATGCAGGGCTGAGTGAGTCTGCCCAGGACGGGGTTGGGGGACATACCCAGGACAGAAGGGTGGTTGGTGGCTGCTGGCCAGGTGATTTCCTGGTCTCAGAAAAGGCGAGGGAGAGCCAGCCCTCGGCGCTTCCATTGGGCTTTGGGCTGCATCTTGGCATTGGTTTCTGAGGGGGGCAGATTGGGAATTTGGTGGGAGGTGGGATTCTTTTGACATTTGGTTGTGCTGGGACCAGTATGTTCTGTGAGCCATGGGACCCCTGAGTCTTTGACAGGCAGTAAGTCCCAGGGACAGGCAGGGGCTGGGCTGTCATTGGTTTACTCCGCAGAGAGTTCGTCTCCAGGTGTAAGACAGAATCACAGAGGGAGCTGGCGGGCACTGGCAGTGCCGTTTTATGGACTCCTCTGTCCAAGGGTGAAACATAAAAATGCTCATTTTGCCACAGGGGCTGAGTCTTCAGTGGGACCTGAATGGGCTCCCATCAGCAGCTGCCCGAGAGCGTCCCCTGTGAGGTGCTGCTCGGCCCCTCGCCTGGCCCGAGGAGGTGGGTGGCGCTGTGTGCTGGCTGAGGACCCGGTGGGCTCTGCCCGAGGGCCGAGGCCGGGTGGGAACCCGGGTGTCCGAGCACTCTGGCTTGCCTGCCTTTTTTAAAATAAAAAGTGGGTTTTGAATAAAAAGTTTTTAAACCATTCTACAAAATGTTTGAATATTTAGTGTACACCTGCTGAAATTTATGGTTGTGTGGGATCTTTCTTGTGTTTTTCTTACTTGCACAGTTGTTAAAAGCAGGAATCCCTGTGTAAACTGTGACTTCATGGGGACCCAGACCCTAAGGGGCTCCCCTGCTAGTCAGAGAGGCTGGTATGAGACTGAAACACAGCTATCAAAATTGCACAGTAGGGCAAGTTTGATCATTGTTACCTAAATGATTGGTGTTGACTGTGCCATAGAAAACTGAAGTTATAAATACAGTATTTGTATCTATTTCTTTGTTGAAGAGGTAAATAGACTTCTTTTTTTTAAATAAACTGTCAAGAATGGAGCATGAAAACGGGAGGAGAGTGCACATCAGGTTCCATAACAGTCACGCAGCTGTTACACTGTGATTCACGGCTGCTTAGTGGCTCGTTCTAAACAGCTTTAAGAGGGCATTTGAAAATTGTGTAAATAAAAACGAGAGGGAAAGTTTAAAGATAAATTTCTCTTTGTGTGGGAAAATAGAACATATAATTTACATATCATCGTGACGCATTGTGTTCCTCTGCCTCTTCAGAGCTTTCCACCATCTGAGGTCATCAGCTGGTCTCCGTTTCACTGTGCTGAGACGCGTTGCGAGCAGTGGCCGCGCTTGGGCTCAGTGTGTGAGGCCTGGCCCTGGAGAGCAGTTTGGTAAACATTTCCTGAATGGACGCTTGCTAAAGAAACCTGATTTTCTGGGAGGGAGTATTTTAGTATTTTTATGTGATGTGCTCATCTCTCTTAGTGTCTCCCCAGCCATGAGTCTTTTGAAAATACACTTCGTAGGTTTTTCTCAGTGATATCTGATACATCATACACATCTGTGTAGTTTCTTGATGCTGTAAAGTTGAGTTTAGCAACAATACGATTCATAGTTGTAGTGTTTGCTCAGTAACAACAACATGCTCTCCCTCATTTGCCAGCTTCCATTTTCCCCTAAGCCGCCGGCTCTCAAGCTGACTGTCCAGGAGCTTTTAATATCCCCCAGTGTCCTGAAGCCGGGGTCCCGTCTCTGACCAGTCAAGTTGCAAGCTGTGGGACAGGCCCCCAGCACCCCAGTGGGTCCCAGCCGCTGGCAATGACGCTGTGAGCCTGGGCTGAGCGCCTCTGCGTTCAGCTGCTGCCCAGCAGCAGTCCCTCTGAGGGGACTTTGGTCAGCAGGTGGTGCTCTGGCCCACAGCAGCTCCAGGTCGATGGAGCCCCCCCCCCTGCTGACTGCCAGTGGGAGGGCTGGTCCCGCTGTCGGCACTCTCCCACGGGGTCCCGGGGGCCTCCTGCCTCCGGTTCACCTGCTGAGTGTGGTGTGGATGTGAAATATGAACCTGCCAGCGTTTTCATTATAAAAGCAATGTGCGTTCATTTGCGATAGTGTAGGAAATGCAAGAATAAATATCCCATAATCTTAGGACATGAACATAACTGTTCACGTGTTAGTACTTCCTTCTGGACTTTTTTTAAAAGCATTTTCTTTTTCAGGGTTGCAGTTACATTGTAGATCCAACTTTACATTCCTTCTTTTTGTCCCACAACATTATGACAGAAGTCTTCTCATTTCTCCACAATCCTGTAAATTTTTCAGCATCCATACTCAGCATTCCACTAAGTCCACCTGCACCCGATGTTGGACAGCCAGTCGTTCACCCGCAGCCCAGGCGTCTTCAGGGCTCAGGGCCCAGCTGCCTGGACTGCAAGCATGGGCAGCCTGGAGCCCCTGTTGTGGGGTTGTGTTGTGGCATCGCGGTGGGCAAAGCAGGCAGGTCCTTCATCTGGAGAGGACCTGACGGCCAGATCAAGGCGCCGCCCCCCCCAGCAGCTGTTCGAACTCCAATCACAGATCTGACTGGTATTTCACGGGAACAGCACACTCGGTGTTTCATGGCGTGCAGGTACCAGAACAACAGAGTGGTATCAGTGTCCGTCAGAGCCGTATGACATTTTCAGAGCTCATTTTTCAAAATGTTACTTTGTTCACTTGCTCATGTTTTAAGTTATGGGTGCTAGGGCTGGCAGTGTCTCTGTTGGCTGCCGCGGCCTTGCCCTCGGTGGGCTTCCCCACATCGGCATCGTGCCGCATATGGTGAGCGCGGAGCGGCCCCAGCCCTGCGCCTGCGGGACCGCAGTAGACACTGTGCCGTGACAGCGGAGGGTGCCTGTCAGCTGACTCCTTACCGCTGATTCCCGTGAGAAACGGTGCAAGCGTGCAGCCTGGTTTCCTTTTCACCGTTCTGTGTGCGTTTTCCAGATTGCTTCACAGTTACACTTTTTATTTTATTTTATTTTTAAATATTTTATTTATTTATTTTTAGAGAGAGGGGAATGGAGGGAGAAAGAGAGGGAGAGAAACATCATTGCGTGGTTGCCTCTTGCACACCCCCAACTGGGGACCTTGCCAGCTACCCAGGCATGTGCTCTGACTGGGAATCGAACTGGCAACCCTTTGGTTCACAGGACGGCACTCAGTCCACTGAGCCACACCAGCCAGGGCTGTAATGTTTTTTAAAGATTATTATTAACTTAATGGGGATTACTACGAGACACTTATTTTAAAAGTGTGTTTCCTGTTTACGAATATTACTCTAAGTGCTTTTCAACCTTTTTCATCTCGTGGTACACATAAACCAATTACTGAAATTCTGCAGCACACCAAAAATTATAGTTTTTGTCAATCTGGCAAACAAATTAAGTACAATTTTGATTCATTCACATTGGACTGCTAGAGTTGTGTTGGCTGCTTGTCATTTTTTTTTCTTTGACAATCTAAGGGAAGAGGTCCTTGCCCCTGACTCAGCAGTCAAGTATTACATGCGTTGGAAGTTCTTGTTGCTCTAGGAAATTGCTGTAGGCATTTAACTTCCTTAAGTTTTGATTGAATTAAAAAAGAGATGCATTATGTCTCTGTTGCACTCACAAGCCCAGAGCCAGTGTTCAGAGGCCCACCTCCTTCCCCACTTCTCCTGGGAAGGTGTGCAGGGCTCCTGGGAAGACGACCATGAGGAAAGGTTGCTTCAGGTTTTAGACGAGCCCTTCCTTCCCCACCACACAGGCTGGTGATCTTGAAATGGAGAGGGCCAATCTGTAGCTCAAAGAGAGCAGCACAAACTTGCTCTTTTATTTCAGGTGGAAGATGGGCTCTGGATCATGCAGACAAAAAAGGGCTGGCTTTTGTCTCTGCTCCCCCCTCCCCCATTTCAGCCTTCAGCCCCACAACCCCCTGGAACCTGGCTGCTGTTGTGGTGCAGCCTCCTCCCGCCCTGGGTTCAGGCTCCGGGTCTGTGAGCGGGGCTGGCCGCCCCAGTACGGTAACGCGCGCGTGAGGCGTTGTGGGGGGACGAGGCCCGCGGGGCACACCTGGCGGAGCGCCTGGCCTGCTCCCCGTGCTCAGCAGTGGGGTGGCGTGTCCGTGGCGAATGAAGGCAGTAAGAACTCCTGCCCTGTGGAGCATTCTGATGTCTGGCTGGAGAAGGCAGCATGAGCGCTGACACTTGCGGACGAGGACACACTTCTCCCGTTTGAGGAACGGAGGGAGAACGGACAGTCTGAGGCTGGAAGGGGCAGGAGGGGTCTGGGAACTGAGGGTAGGCCGTGGGAAAGGTGACCAGGGGCAGCATGGCCGGCCAGGGGATCATCCCAGGGGAATGAAGAGTCAAGAGACGAGGGGGTGGGGAGGGCCCTGAGATGTGCTGGGAAGGGTCAGTGCCTCGTGGCTTCCTGGGGCTTGTGCTGCCACGCTTAACCCAGCCTCTGGGGGCTGGAAGTTCAGTATCCATGTCCGCAGGGTTGGCCTCCCTCTGAAACCTGCAGGGGAGCAGCCTCCCTTGCCATCTGGTGGTGGCCATCAGTCCTGGGTGCTCCGTGGCTGACGGCTGCAGCCACCACCCTGCCTCGTCATTACGTGCGGCCCCCTGCGCCTCTGTGCTGTGTCTCCTCTTCTCCTGTGCAGACGCCATTCATACTAGAGTAGGTATGACATGTTAACAGGTTCCATCTATGACACCTCTGTTTCTGATACATTCACATTCTGAGGTCCTGGAACAGGTTTTGGGGGGCACAATTCTGACACAGCCCCTGGTGAGGAGAAAGCACTTGGCGTGCTGAGCATGCACTGCGGTACCCTGCTCGTGGCGGGGGGACGGGGGGGGCGGGCAGGCTGCGAGGGCCGCCATGAGCCAGGCCTCTGGCTGGACGGTCCAGGGGTGTTTCCCGGTGCACTAGAACCTCAGTTAATGCCGAACCTGGCCACTTCCCACCTGCTTCAAAGCTCCAGTCCTCACCTGAGATCCCTGCGTGGCTCCTTGGACCAGTCAGATTGCCTCACCGCTCTGCTAAGACCTTTCCGAAGCATGCCCCGGAGTGGCCATGGCCCTTCCAGCTGACCCCTTGGCACCCTCTGCCTGTTCCAGCCTCAAGCCCTTTGCCCCCTGAGCGAAGCTCCCCCCTGCTCTGTGCCCGACCTCCTCACTGCCCCGCCCCCACGGCTGCTTCAGTGTCTCCTCAGAAAGACTGTCCCTGATGGCCAAGCACACCCGCGGGTGCGCCCCTGTGCTGGCACCTCCCTTCCCCCACTGCGTATGTGTGCGTTGTCTCCTTGCTGGAGCGTGCGCAGGAAAGCAGGCAGCTCCTCGGGCCTGGGCAGTGCTGGCATGGTGTGTGGGTGTGAAGGGCCAAGGGGCTCAGCCCCCTTGGGTGCCAGGAGCAAGTGTGGAGCTTGGCTCTGAGGCCTACCTTTGCACTCTTCTGCCGGCTCTGAGCAAGTTCTTGGACCTCGCTGGGCCCCAGTGCCCTCCTCTGTCAGAAGGGTGGACAATGAAGTCAGATTTTCAGGGTCAGACTCACTGGCTAGGTGACTTGGGCAAGTCACCTCACTTCTACGCCCTCAGCCATGGTCTGTAAGTTAGGGGGCAGCACCGCCTCCTACTGGGGGTCTATTGAGATGCTAGTAAGTGTTGTCCAAGTGCCAGGGGCCGGACTGAGTGCTTCCACGTATTGGCTCTCATCCTCACGGCCACCAGAGGAGGCAGGTACTCTGTCCTTTCTGCAGAAGAGCAGACGGAGGCACAGGGACTTGCCACCCAAGGCCCAGGTCACGTGCTGAGAAGTGGCAGAGCCCATATCTGGGCCCAGGTATTTGGACTTGCCCTCTGCGCTGGGCTGCCTCTCTGATGCCAAGCACACTCAGCCTTGGTCAGCCAAGGCAAGACACACGCGCACCCAGCAGCGCAGGGCGAGGCAGGGACGTGGTTCGCTGCGGTGAGGCTGGGACAGTGCGCGCACACATCCGCACACGGAGTGTGCATTAAGAGGCTTTTCTGGGTGAGGTCACCAGAAAATGCCCACAGCTGCTTCCTCTGGGGAAAGGAGCGGCTCTCACTTCCTTTCACGCTGAAGTGGGCGTCCTCACACTGTTCCTGTCCATCCTTCAGTCCTTGCTGCTTCCTGAAGAGGGAGGTCAGAGCCATTATCATGCCCAACCAGCCGCACAGTCATACCGCACTTGGCACTTGTCTAAACCTCGTGCCGACGCAGCTTTGCCAGTGGCCCCCGAAGTGCCTCCCAGCCCAGCCCCCAGGACCGCATGCTGCGTCTGATTGTTCTGTCCCTTCAGTCTTACTGCAGTGAATTCCCTTTGTCTCATGACCCTGACGCACAGGAGGCCTGGCCAATTGTCCTGCAGCGTCCCTAGGTCTGGGTTTGTTCACGCACTGCCTTGTGCGATGTTTGCTCCGTCCTTGCCCTGTGCGTCTGAGCTGGGAAACAGATCAGGGGTCTGCGTTGCAGTCAAGTTAGAGGTGTGGTGTGGGCCGTCGGGGGTGGTGGGCGGCATCCTGTGGCGGGCCAGGCGCGGCTGCCGCGCCAGGTGCCTACCTTGGTCCTCTGTTCTGAGTCGGACTGTACCCCACCCCCTTGTGGTCTGAGGGCGATCTGGCTGTGATGGTACTTCGGCTATACCTCCCATCCGGTGCTCTTCCACTCTGGATTTATACCTTTTTTTCTCTTAATTTTATGTGGGGTAACCTGAGGTTAGTTTCTCATAATTTGCGTCATTAAACTAAAAGCAGTCTTTCCTGTGCCCCCCCTGAGGAATGGGTTTGGAAGCCTCAGCTCGGGCCAAGCTGTGGGTGAGCAAAGACTCAGTAGCCCAGGGTACTGCCTCAGGAAATGGCCAGTAAACCCCAGGAAGGTGCTGCCACGTTGAGGAAGACCCAGGAGGCGCATCCCTGCAGTTTAGGAATGAGGAAGGAACTTAGCTGGACTGGGGGAACCAGTCACTGGAGACAGAGGCTGGCCCTGGGCTCAGGGTGGGCTCCCCAGCCCCTCCTTTAAAGGACCGCAGCAGCAGAGAGAGAAAGGTAGAGGCCGTGGCCTGGCAGGAGCCACAGTCCTGTCCCCAGGAAGGCCTGGTCACCACAGGCAATGCACTTACGGTTTCCACCCCATGAGATAGAAACTAGGAGTGCCCGAAAGAGCGCTGGTCCCCAGGTTGTCTGGTAGTGTTGGGAGGCAGCAGAGGACAGTGACTGGGGGCAGGGCACATCCTCTGGGGGAGCCAGCTGTGTCCTAGCCACTGTGACCCTTCCACGCCCCCGTCTCCGGCCCCCCGCCACGGGCTCCACTTCACAACTGAGCAGCAGTAGCCCAGAGAGGTCGGGCTGTTGGCATGTGTCTCCAGTCCAGTGGATGGTGATGGCAAGATTGGAGCCCTGGTGCCCAGCCAGCTGACGGGCACGGGGCTGTAGCCGCGGCTGCAGTGCTTGAACACAGATGAGGTCTCGGCCCCTGAGGACTGGCGACCATATGCTCTTGCTGAGGTGGCATGTGCCTGTATGTCCAGCATCAGCTGGGGACACGCAGAGAGGAGGCCCTCAGCCTGCAAGAGGCCCACGTACCAGCGAGCTTTCCCAGAAGTCATGCTGGTCACCTCAAAGAGCCCTTTGACGGTAAAGTCACGTCCCACAGCGTCTGTTCCCAGTAACCAGCACACACATTGTACAAGCTGCTCAAGTGCTTTCTAGGAAAATTGCAAAACCTAGCTGTGAGGAGAAGCAATTTCCTGTTTTTCTATTACCTTGACTGCTTTGCTTTGCTTCTTTCAAAATCATCCTAGCCTGACCAGCTGACGCCTCTTTGTCTTGGGGGATGTTCAGGAAGTGAGGCCCTTCGGCAGCGCAGGGGCCGGGGGTGCAGGCTCGGCCAGGCTGCCCCAGGGGCAGGAGCAGGGACAGGAATGGCCAGACCCTTGTCTGTCTGCACTGGGAAATCTTCCTCTTAGCCTAGATCTTGAGGGAAATGTTGGGCTTCTACAGGTTCAACCTCTCTGCGCAACCTCTGCCCTCAGGCTTTCTCTGGTAAGGCAGCAGGCCGAGAAGGGTAAAAGCTAGGCCTGCCTGTGTTTAACATCCTGGGCCAGAGCAAGTGAAGCCTTTGATCCCCTCGGACAACAGTGCCCGTGATGCTCCTTTAGTGACTGGCTCACACTGACGACTTCCACCCGCCCCTCCCAAGCAGCCAGCTGACTTGAGACTGGGCAGCCTCCCAGACACTTGCTCTGCCACGCGCTCCTGGGGGTCCTGGACCTTGCAGTCCTCAGAGCGGGGCCAGGTCCGTGCCCAGGTGGTCCGTTCAGGCCCATCTCACAACCACGTCTGTGTTCGCTGTCATGTGCACAGCACAAGAGGCCCTTTGTGGGGCCGTGATGCCGTCACGGATGCAAGAACGTCTCTGTTGGAATCCTTCCTCACAGCGGAGACCTCTGTCTGCAGCTCTGCTGATAATCAGGGCTGGTGGCTGTGAATTCTGCCACCTGCGGAACTGAGAGCTGTACATCCCCTTTGTACAAACCACAGCGTTCGGGGGAATACCCTTTGCCTTTAGTTTCCACATTGATGTGGTGAGCTGTTTCCGTAGGTGCCAGCTGTGCATTGTTCTGACAGCCTCAGTTAGGGTGGCTGTAAGCGTGCACCGTGGCATTTGAGGCCAGTCTGGCCGTGCAGATGTGCAGAAAGGCGCCGAGGACAAGGGGGCCTCGTTCCTGCGGAAGGTCGCCTTCTCCCCTGGGCTGTCGGCGGCGGCCTTCCATGCTGGCGTGGGCTCATGCTCAGCGCACTTGGGGGCATGGGGCGGGATAGGGGCTGCTCCTTTCTCGTACGTGAGTTCCATCTGTGGTGGTGCAGGATGTCCGGGATGCTGTTTTTATTACCAGCTGCATGGCTTCGTGAAGCCAGCCTCAGAGGGTCTTTATCAGGAAGGCGGCTGGGGATGGGTGGCCTGAGAGGCTGGTGATCGGACAGGAGAGCCGCCTTCAGTTGAGGAGAGTCTCCCGAAAGTGGCCCCCAGAACCGCTCTGAATAGTCCCCACATGTGTGCCCCAAACCTCTGGCGCCCTTCGTTTGCACTGGTTGGGATGGTGGCATCTTTGCTTCCAGAGCACGAGGAAGCCCAGAGCTAAGAACCAAGACAGGCATGAGTGATGTATTTTGTTTTGGTATGTTTTTAAGAAATCAAATTATTAAGATGGATTTGAGGGCGTTTTTGATACCATCTACCTTTATTTCTAAAAAAATGCTTTGTAAACTATTACGGTGATACACTAGGCTGGGACTCAATTTGATTTTATTTAAAAATTTTTTTATAACAGCAACTCTTTTTCTTCTTGTAGCGTAGCGTAGACATGAGGCAGCTGGTTCTTTTATTTTTTTTGATGGGTCTTTAGTTGACAATAAATCATAGCAAACATACTTCTTCACACCACCGAATAGTTCTGAATGAAATCTTGCTGCCGGGTGTTTTATCTGTTTTCTTAATAGTGTGACAGGGCAATGCCACTTACCGCCTCCTGCCCTGCGCGGCCCCTGCAGCCTCAGCTATCTCTCCCCCGGATCACCCCCGTGACCCTGCCTGGACCTGGTCCTCTCCTCCTGCTTTATTCATGGCAGCCAGAACCCAGATGTCTGGAAACCTCTGTTAGGAATCGTTCCCCGCCTTTTCCCTTTTTCCAGAGAGGCAGATCTTAAGAAGCAAGATCAGAATAAAGGTTTGGGCGAGCCTTGATGGTCGAGTTTGCTAGAATGGATGTAATGAAAGAAGGAAGCAAACTGAGACACAATTAGAGTATTTTCCAACAGTTGCCCATCAGCATGAAGTCAAATTCTCTGTCCATCTGTCCATTCACCATTTGCGTGCGTGCATCTATCCAGCCATTCCACGAGCGTCAACCACTGTGCCATCCAGCGTTGTGTGTAGATGTCATAGTGGGAGGACAGGCCTGGGCCTTCCCAAGCAGCGAGCCTTCTGGCCTGACCCACCAGAGTGCAGTGTGAAGGCGAGCGCCGTGAGAGGGAGGAAGGGTGCTGGCCTGGCCCAAGGGGAGGGTGGGCCTGGGGGGCCTGGAGAAGAGGGAAGAGCATGGCCGAAGGGGGGGCGTTGCTGTCTGTGACGGTGTCTCCAGAGGTCTATCAGGTGGCAGACCTCGCGGTGTGACTTTCAGAGACGGCAGGCACCCACGTAGGCACATGCTCCCAGAGCTCTATGTCTAATTTCTGGAGGCCCCTAGACTCCTTGATTCACAGATGCCCCGATGGCCAGTGTGCCCAGCATTCCTCACGCAGGAGGCCCGGCCTGGCTGGCAGTGGGCCATGGAGCCCCTCCTTCCCTTGGGGGTCGTTGCAGAACTAGGGAGCCCCATCTCATCCCTTCCGCACAAGCTCTTCAGCCAGCCTGTTGTTTTCCAAGTCAACGTACAGTTTCACTTAAAAAAGAAGTTGCCGAGGTTACTGCAGAAGTGTTTGCCCTTCATTTTCCATGATCCTTACTGACATGAGAGAAAAGTAAGATTCTTAAAAGCTAGGGAAGTGTGAAGTGGAGTTCAGTCCATAGATGCCCTGCACGTGTTTGATGTTCTTTGATTCAGCTTTTCAAGAACTAGACTCTCGGTCTTTTAAGAAGAGCTCCTCCCTTCAAAGCAGCGCAGCTCAGGCCCTGGGGAGGCCCGACCACCAGGCGTGTGCCTGAAGGCGTCTTTGCTTGGCTGACGCCAGGTGGCAGTTGTGAAACCACATTTGACAGTTACTTGGTTTAAACCTTGAATTGGTTGAAAACGTTTCAGGCCCTGTGTTGTGGAGCTACTGCCAGACCTTGTGGCTGTGAGACGGGAAGGGGCTGGGGCGCGACTGGGTGACTACTGAGCACGAACCTGTCCTTTGCCTTCCCCACAGCCACGTCCCCCCGGGTGTCCTCTGAGCTGGAGCAGGCCCGGCCCCAGACCAGCGGAGAAGAGGAGCTGCAGCTGCAGCTGGCGCTGGCCATGAGCAGAGAAGTTGCTGAGCAGGTTGGCCCAGGCCCCTGGGCACTGCCCTGTGCGGGGGGGCGGGCCCCGTCCTCCACACTGCGGGTGTGCTGCCCAGACTCCGCCTGTCTGTCTGTCAGTCACCTGCTGCCCCGGGTCAGGGAGGGATCCTCTGCAAAGTCACACTTAGGAAAGGGTTTCAGGAAATCGTTGCCAAGGAAGGGACAAACCAGGCAAAAGTGCTTCCCAGAAACACTTGCGCAGACGTGGCTGAGCCTCGCAGGAGCTCTGAACAAGCAGAGCGTCCACAGCCTCCTGGAGGCCTGTGTGTGGGCTCGGGGGCGAGCTGAGCCCCGGGAGCCCGGTCAGGGGAAGCGACTGCCTCTGCACTCCGAGGAAGGAGGAAGGAGGAAGGACGGGCGAGCAGGAGGTGCCCCGGGAGTAAGAGTGTTTACATTTGGATGATGGAAGTACATGGAGTTTTCATTTTTCTAGTTCCCATTTTTCTTTATAATAAAGATGCATTTGTTTAAAATGGAGAAGGAGGGAAAAGAGGGATTGAAATGACCTTTTGGAGGTGTCAGCCCTTTTAGCTAGAGCTACAGGTCTGTCTGCTGGCCTTTGGCTGCAAAGGGCAGATGGCGCCAGGTGTTGGGGCGGTGGGGGGCAGGGGCCCTCTCACTTAGAAGTGTGTTTACTACAGAACGTTGGATGGAAGTGCGGATGGACCTCCTGGGCCCATTTTAGTTAACATCCATGATTTATTATAATTATAATATAATGAGTATATTTACTTATGTAATCATTATTTAAAAGCTAGGATGACCCAATCTTTTGCATATGGTGGTTATAATGAATCGTTTTTGTTAGAAATTATAGGAGATACATGGTCATTTCCTGGAAGTATACACAGTGGAAGGTGGGATGATAGGTGGTTTTCATAATCTTTTAAATTCCTTTCTGGTTGTCAGATCTTTTCATTTTATAAGAAGACATATTGCTTCTGTAATTGGAATTATAAAGCCATTTTTATTTTGAGAAAAATAATTATCGAATAAGTATTCCCTTTCCCTGGTTTGGTGATGTCTGTGCCCCGTTTTCCCTGCTGGGACCCCAAAGCCAGTGGAAGCCACCCAGGACTGCGTGAGGTGGCGAGCAGGGAGTCACACAGGGTTCAGTGTATCTTACACATTGTCACCCAAGTTCTCTTTCGAAGTAACACCTAGTACAGCCTTGCCCTTCCTGGCTCTGCCCAGGGTTGCTTTGCTCTGCACAGCGATGTCCTTGCATTCACCAGCTTCAAGTCCATTGTCCCCCACAGGAGGAGCGCCTCAGGCGGGGGGACGACCTCCGACTGCAGATGGCCCTGGAGGAAAGCCGAAGAGATACGGTGAAACTTCCGAAAAAGAAAGAGGTGAGCACCCCGCTGGGGAGGTGAGCGTCCTGGGACTGTCCGGTTGTCGCTCCAGCGCCCAAACCCGCCCCACCGTGTGTGAGCGGAGCACCGGGAGCTCTCACGTTTACCGGTCTCTCCACTCAGCAAGCAGCCCTGAGGCCGTGACGGGCGAGAGCGAGGTGCCCGGCCCTCCTGAGGCCACCCCAGTATGGTGGACATGGGCAAGGGGCCTCGTTGCCCAGGCGCGACTCCCTGCTGGCCTGTCCCTCCGTTCCCTACCTGCGGAATGGCAGGGAGTACCGTCCACCTTACATAGTGTGACGGCTCTTAGTTACGGCGCTGCTGTCAGGTGCTCTGGAGCCATTGCCTGGCGCAGGGTCTGCCCTCAGCAGTGCTGGTTTCCCCCGTCATTTTCATTTCCGTGCCAGACTCCTGCTTCGAACCTCAAGGTAACCAGCACATGGCTCTGCTCCTGACAGGCTCATCGTCCGGTCAGGATTCAGGCCCCCTCACAGCACAGGGCCAGGGGCCCCTGTGGCCTCCCATGTTCTAATGCCCCCAAGTGTCCCTGACCCCACAGCCTTGGGAGCAGAGGAAGGGGCAGCCCCCAGGAACGAGAGCCCTGGGTAATGGCTGGCTGCTGGGGGAACAAGACAGGTGTGCATTCTGGCAGGAGGAGGGAGCCTGGGGCAAAGCTGGGGTCGGGCAGGAAAGTGGGGAGGGCTCTTTGAAAGTGAGCAGGTCATTGGGCACATGAACGGCTCCATGTGGCCGTGGGGATGCTGGGGCAGAGGGGCATGGACAGGGCAGCAGACAGGGCCGCTCAGCCTCCACGGTCCTGTTGGCCTCTCCCGGAGTCGGGCCTCTACTCTGGTAAGAAGCATGAGCAATATTTATGGCTGTCACGTGTTACTGTAGCAAAGTAACACCTGTCTCCTTCTCTTTATCTCAAAAGCCCGGCTCCTACCCACAGCAGACCACTCTGTTGGATTTAATGGACGCCCTCCCCAGCTCAGGCCCTGCTGCCCAGAGATCAGAGCCGTGGGGCCCGGCAGCCTCAGCTAACCAGCCCAGCCCCTGGGGTGGGCCAGCAGTCCCCACCAGCACGTCGAGCCCCTGGCCATCGTTCGGTAAAGATCCCCTCGTTCGTCTCTCACGCCTGCTTGTTTAGTGGGTGAGGGCACAGGGTGGAGCTGCTGGCTCCCCTCCCCTGGTGGGGGGCGGTGGATCTGGTGTCGGTGGTGGGTGACGGCTCCTGCAGTTCCCGCCGTGACGTCCTCCTGGGGCCTGCGGTGCGGCACGCTCTTCCCTTCTGTTTTGGATGGTTTTCTGCTTTGGTAAAGGGAAAGCAACTTCCTCTCTGTGTCCCAAGAGCATCAAAAATGGCTTGTCCCACCTCTGGGACATGTCAGCACTCTCAGCCTCAGAGTGGCACCCAACTCCCAGGGTAAGACACTAACACACCATGAAACATGTGAATCAAGTTGCTGTAATTACCTGCAAGTTATGACGTACTTCACACGGCTGCTAACGGAAAGGGGCTGTGTTTGCTATCGTAACTCTTCTTACTTGTTTTTTAAAGCAATAGTCACTCAGTCTACTAGGCTAAATGAATACTTTTCAGTTCTGCTTAATGCCAAATGCAAGAGAATTTGTACTAAGAGATGTGAGCTGTGGGTGCAGCATGATGGGTCTCCTCTGGGTGGAGATCTTGGACGCGGGGGTTCCTGGATTGCTGAAACGGGGCCTGACCTGCAGGCTTCAGGTGGCTTCCCACACAGCCTGCACCCTGAGAATTCCCCCTGGGTGCTCTGAACTCTGCTGGACCTGGGTGATCTGTGGGTTTTCTGTCTAAGGACTTTGAATTGTGTATTTTGTGACAACTTGCCCATATCTGTTCGGGTCTCTGTTCCCCCAACTGGAACCATCTTTTGTATTCAGCTGGGCCCCCTGCATGTTGGCTGAAGTGTGCCAGACGCCAGCCTCTGTCCTGGCATGCAGGCACCCAGGCACAAACAAGCAATGGTCCTGCCCGCAAGGGTCTGGGCAGGTGTGGGCAAGATGGGGAAGCAGCCTGGCCACAGTGTGTGTGGCTGGGCCTTGGTGGCGGGTCTTTGAGATGAAGATTGGATTGCGTGGATTCTGGGGACGGGCTTGGGGGCCAAGGTGGTGGGAGGGACACACTTCTCCCTCCTCTTTTTTTTTTTTTTTTAACTGTCTGTCTTACCTGGTTGGGAGAGGTAAATAAATATGTTATAAATGAGCAAGTTGGCCAGCCCTTCCTTTGGCTGCTGGGCAGGGCTGTGTCCTGGAACCAAGAGTGTGGATTGAGCCAGGGACGTGACCCTCGCGGGCGTGGGGCAGTCTCCCATCGGTGAGACAGCTGGGGTTCTCACACGCCAGATGCTGGCGCCCCGTGGGGAAAGGCAGCTATGGTTGGAGGCAGAGGAGCATCTCATGTAGCATAACGTTCACCGTTTCAACCACTTTAAACGGGCAGTTCAGTGGTTCTTAGCCGTTCAGATGTCGTGCAGTCGTCAGGCCCGAGGCCAGGACGCTTCTGTGACGGCAGCACCCTAGTCCCCCCTCCCCCCGGCCCTGCACCCGCAGTCTGCCTTGTCTCTGGGTGTGTCTGTTCGGGACATGTCACATGTGTAAGGGACTCCTGCAACGCGTGGTCTTCGTCTTTTCCATTTAGCACGTTTTGACAGTTCATCGACATGCCAGCGTGTCTCCAGCCTTCATTCTTTTATGGCTGAGTAAGACTCAGTTTTAGAGATAACACCCCATTTTGTTGAACCATTTAGCTGTGATGGATATTTTGGGTTATTTCCACTTTGAGGCTGTTACAAATCCACTTTTTTTAAAGAGAAGATTGAAACCCTGCATTAAAAATCTATTAATTATTAAATGTTGACAATTAGAACATTAAGAACATGTTGGGAACTAATCAAAATACATCTGCAGGTTCATGGACTTTTGCCACTTCCCAGCCCAGGGCCCTCTTTTTAGATCTGATGCATGTGGCGTTTTTACAATGACTTGGGGAGAAAACAGGCCCCCAAAGCCAAGAGAGGCTGTTTGCCTCCTTGGGTCACACAGCAAGTGAGAGGCAAGCTCAGTGCTTCTGCTGCTCAGTGCCAGGCCCTGCCCCTGCCCTACACCATCACGGAGACCTCGGTGCTGGTCCCTGGTGCTGTCCTAGACCGTCACGGAGGCCTCGGGGCCGGGGAACGGCGCCGTCCTAGACCGTCACGGAGGCCTCGGGGCCGGGGAACGGCGCCGTCCTAGACCGTCACGGAGGCCTCGGTGGTGCACGTGTCCTGGGATGTTACCTCCAGCTCCAGCACTGAGAGGTGGCTGGTGTCACAACGTTAGCTAGTTGCTGCCTGTTGTTTCCGGGCACTTGTGTTTTCATGTCGTCCCGTTTGCGCTGTAGTCCAAGTGTTTCTAGGTGCGTGGACATGCTAAGCAGCGTGGCAGCGGATGGCACAGGGCGGCGACACTCCCGTCCCTGCAGCCGCTGCTGTGCACGGCTGGGCCTGCATGTGCCATGCCGTGTGCTGCCCTCAGCAGTGCTGCCTAGTTCACTAGCGCCTGGTCGAGTCCCCTTGCTCCCCCTTCTAGACCCAGCTCCAGAGCAGCTGTGGGTGTCAGCGCTACGGATTTGTCTAGTAAAATGTGCTTGTGTGTGTTCTCGGGGCCACCCCACTGCCCTGAAACACGTTCGTGAATTAGAAAGAGTAGAGGGTCTCTTTTCACACATGCCTCATTGTGCCCCCGGGATGAAAGAAGCGCTGTTTTGAAAGCCACTGTTGGTCGCGAGCCCCGCCGTTACGGTTTCTCCCAGGCAGCAGTGGGGGCAGCTGGGCCAGATGGCCTTGGGAAGCAATGCCGAGGGCCCAGAGGAGGGAAACTGGAGCCTGCCAGGTCGGCAGGCACTTCCTCCACCGCTCAGGCGCACAAAGCAGCCCACCTGGTAGGAGGGACTCGCAGCCTGGTGACTGAGGAGGCCTTGGCTGGCTCGGGCCCTCCTCTCTGCCCCCCCCCCCCCCCGCCCCGCTACCGCCTGGGCCAGGACAGAGGCCGCCTTCCGCTCTGGCAGCAGCAGGTGGTGCTGCTGGTCTCTTGGTGACCCGGGACGGCTCAGTTCCGTGGCTTCCTCCCTGTGCCGTGAGTATTAATGTGTGGGGCTGGGACGCAGCGGGCTGGCCAGGGGGGCCGTGGCTGTGTGCGTCCTGTGAATGGGCCCTCAGAGGAGGCCGGAAGCTGCTTGGTCCTCCTGCCCTTGGTGGCATCCTCCTTTCCTCTCAGTCACTGGCGCTTTCACAAGCATTTATGTATTAGTGCGTGGCACAGTCTGGGCCCTGCCGAGGACGGGGTGGCAGAGCACAGAGGAGCCTCGCGGTGGGCCTGTCCCTCACGGAGGAGGGCAGAGGACCGCGCTGTCAGTGGGCGTCTGTGGGGGCGCACGTGCCTGCCCCTGTGGCCCGCTGTCCGCAGGCTGCCTCCTGCGCCTGTGGGAAGCTGCGGGGAGCACTCTGCCTCCAGATTAGGTTTGACAGAGTGTGGCCTCCTGTAACTCCCACAGCACATGGTAGAGTAGAAAGTCAGCATAGTGTCCTGTGCGCACATAGGTCCCCAACTACCAGTCACAGGACAGAAACCTGACAAAGTTCCCCAAGGCCAAGCAGCTTGTCCACGGTCATCTGGCTGATGTGGGGTCAGTGGGGGTTGACCTGAACTCCTCTTTCGTCTCCCGTGCAAAGCACTCTGAGCTGTGGCCAAGTTTGCCTTGTCCACAGCGGTCTTGTCCTTGCTCTCGGCGGGACAGGAGCAGAGTTCCTTTCGGCCAGAGCTTGTTGACTGCAGTGCTGTGCATCGTACAGGATGCCGATGTGTTTAAAGTTCATGGCCATGCTGTTTTTGTTGTTGCAGCAGATTCCAGAGGGGAAGCAGGGCCCATGGAAAATAACTGGAGGTGTTAGAAGAGGCTCTCCAGCCATGTCAGGGTGGTGGGGCCCTGGGGCGGAGGCCTTGCCTGAGAGCCCCGGGTGGCGGGACTCTGCGTGGTGGTTTCACACAGCCTCCCGTCCCAGCGTTCCTGTGGGACGGGCCCTTCCAGGCAGGGTGCCGGGCTTGGTGGGAACTCTTAACGGTAGGAGTTTATCAGCGTTTTTAGAAACTAGTGTTTTTAGATTCTCGAGGCCCCAGAGTAGGTCCGGATGGCGTAGCAAGCACCTCTTTTTTCACACACATGTACATGTGCGCAGTCCCTGAGGGGCTTGCTGTGTGTGGTTAGGAAGCCCCTCCAAGGCCCGGGCTGCTCTGCTTGGTGGGGCGGCTGCATGCCCTGAAGTGCCTGCTCCTCATTTTATAGTGAATCCTGCTGTCTCCTTAGCTAGCTCTTGTTTATTCTTGAAAACGAGGCTCAGATGATCGTGCTCGGGGCGACATGATCCTCCTGCCCCCAATGCCACTTCCCCGTCTCGTGGCCCCTGACGCCCGAGGCACCCACGCTGAGTGTAGTTGCTCTGTCCGCCTTTTGTCCCTCTGGGGACGGGCTCCACACGTGGTGCAGAAAGAACACGGTGACTCCAAGGGTCACCCGACTGTTGGGGGCCGGGCTGGACCCCACGCGCTGTCTGTCTGTGTGTCCAAGCTGGAGGCTTGGCCGAGGACGTGAGTGCTCAGGGCTCAGTGGCTCTCACACATCCAGGCCGACCATCCCAGTCACAGGGAGCTTCTGAAAATCCACGTGCCCAGGCCCTTCCCAGAGTCGGCGGAGGTGGAGTGGGGAGGGGCAGCATCTGTATTTTGCTAAAAGCCCCTGAGAGTCCTGGGGGCGGCCACGTGAAAACCCTGGTCTGGCGCCTGGGCTGCATGGTGAGCCAAGTCCCACTGAGCCTGAGACACCTGAGCACTCCCTGTGGGGACTGTCTGAGTTCGGGAGCAGCTCCCTGCCCAGGTGCGTCTCTGGTACCAGAAGCGGACATTCACCTGGAGCCTCCGCAGGCGGTCATTGAACTCGGGGCTCAGATGCATTTTATGGGGGGAGGCGACAGCTGCACCCCTGAGGCTGGTGCCGTACTTCCCTGGATCCCATCAGTCCCCCACCTGTCACTGAACCCCTTCTGGGAGCTGGGTGCAGGGAGCAGCGCGGGCACAGCAGGCCCAGCCTCTGCTCCCGTGGGACTTGCGCTCCAGCTGGGGACACAGACAGGTTCTCCCGTGAGCAAGAGCAGGGTGTGCCTTGTGAGGGCTCTGGGCGGGGTTCAGGGCAGGGGACTGTGACAGACAAGGCGGCGTGGAGGCTGCAGGCTGGGAGCCGTGTCCTCCCAGCAAGCCCCCTATACACACACACACGTGTATGCACGCATCACACACAAGTGTGTGCACGCACAGACACGTGCACACGCGTGCACTGAGTGTGTTGGGGCGCAGGCCAGGCAGGACGTTGTGCTGTGACAACTTCGGTGGAGACAGCCAGCTCCGCCTTCGGTCCAGCTCGGCGCAGGGCTTGGGAATGGCCCCGCAGACACGGGTCCTCTGCACCGCCCCACCGGGTGGGCCCGCTTCCTCTCCCCCCCAGCCTCAGAGAAGCTTGGGTGCCCAGCTCCTGTCGCCAGTTGGTAGCCTCAGAGGTGGGGAGGGTTTCTCTGTAGCTCCTGTACCTTTCTGGGTTTGGGGGTGAGGGGTTGGGACTGAGGAACTGTGCAGATTGACTTGTTTAGTGAAGCCCACGCAGACTGGGACGAGTAAGGGATAACTGAGGAAAACCAGCGTGTCATTCAGGAAAGGGGGTGTCTCCTGAGGAAGGTGAGTGGGAGGAAAGGACAGCAGGTCTCTGTGTTTAAGGGCGAGGTGCCTGGTATAGTCAGGACTGTGGGGGAAGACCGAGAGACTCTCGGCCCATGTCCTCCAGGCACACATGAGCTTGGGGGATAGGGACCCCGTAGTCAAGTCCTTCTGATGTGATCTTGTCCTGTTCTTATGGCTGCTGGTGAGCGAGGCGGAGGCAGGCACGTGAGCACCTCTGGTCCACGGTGCCTGACTCTGGGTCCCTGGTCTCCCCACTGCACCTTGGGCAGCTCGGGGGACACTTCCCCACTCTTCTGACTTGCAGTCCCGCCCCGCCTGATGCCCTGACACGGTTTCCACCACATCACTTCCCTCCAGTCAAGGTGCCGTTTTGGGGGCAGAACGAGGGCCCATCCCTGCTGTATGGTTCCAGCTGGGACCAGGGTCAGTGTCCTGATCTGTCCCTGTCCATCCAGCAGAAGTGGCCTGGGGGCCGGGGGTAGTGAGTTCAGTCACAGGGAGGGGGTTCTGTGTGAGATGCTGGGAAGACCAGGGGTGAAAGATCAGAGGTGTTTCTGGAGGCCTCTAGAGTGCTGTGGTTTGGGGCAACAGCAGTTGACAGGTCATAAGTGACATGCATGCACGTCCAGCGGTGATGGGAGTGGAGCTTGCAGGCCGCAGTCCCCCTGGCGCGCTGTAGCTGCTGGGGCAAGCTGGGAAGCCGGGGCAGCAGCCGTCTCCCTCCTGCACAGAGCTGCGCCCGCATGTGGGCAGCCAGCCCCACCAATGCGGATGGCACTGGCCAGTGCAGTCGGCGTTTCAGAGATGGGAGGTGATGGAGCCGGCGTGGTGGAGCAGTGCAGCAGAGGGCACCTTTCTGAAAGCCAGGCAGCCTCCTGCCCACATGTATGTTCCTGCTTTCTGCCACTGGGGCTGTTAAAGGGGCCCAGGAGATGAGTCTAGAGGCTAGGGGGCCATTCCCTGGTCTTCTCTGAGACTGCCTGGTGGAGAGGGAGGCAACAGCTTCTGCCCCGAAGCAGTTCACAGTCCAAGGTAAACTCCTAGGCAGAAAGTGGTTTTGGTGATGTGCGGCAAGTACTCTGATGGAGGCCAAGTGGAGGGATCAGGGAAGGCAGGACAGAGGGGAGAAGGCGGTGGGTGTGCCCTCTGGTGTGTCGTTGTGGCTGGGGACACGTGGAGGCAGAATGAGGAAGACACGTAACACACATCTGTTTGGAGAAGAGCTAATACTTGAAAAGGTAATGACTGAGGCTTTTCAAGAACCTCTCAGACCCAGGAAGCTCGGTGAATCATCAGCAGGGTAAGAAAAGAAGTCCCCGCCTACACACAGCATCAGAAAAACCAAAGGAAGAGATCATCTTCAGTGAACCCCCCAGGGAGCAGGTGCTGCGTGACAAGGGCGGGGCCGGCAGATGGAAGGCTGACCTCTCGGCAGCCGCGGCAGCCCCGGGGTGGTGGCGTGAGGCCGTGGGAGCCCTGAGAGAACGCTGTTGGCGGAGGGCTCAGTTCTAGCGAAACCAGCTTTGATCCTAGGATGACGGTGAAGCAAAGATATTTTAAATTTTGAAGTGAAAAGAATCACTGTCACCCTCCAGAATTCTGTACTCAGTGATGCTGTTCTTCAGCAGTGATGGTGAACGACAGTTCCAGGCAACAAGAAACGCTAGGGATGTCCCTGCGGCTGAGAGGAAACGGATGGAAACTCGAGCGCCAGGAAGGAATGAAGAGCGTCAGAAGTGGGAAGTGATGTGGGGGAATAGTTTTAGAGTAGTAAGAATATAAGAAGAGGGGATTAGCGTGATTCATGAGCCCGTGAACTTGCTACATCCAGCACTTGGAGAATGCACAATCTTTTCAGTATGTGCAGAACGCTAACAAGGAACTGCTCCTGTGCTAGGCAGACACGCCAGCCTCCACCAGTGTCAGAAAAGTGGGGTCACTTAGAGGATATTTCCTGACAACAATACACTGAAGTGAAAAGTCAGTAACAAAAAGGTAACTAGAAAAACTCATGGACTTGACACTTTTTTAAAATACTTCTAAATTCTTGAGTCAAAAATAATGAAAATCAGAAATATTTGGAACCAAATAATTAAATATTTTTATCAGAATTTGTGGGGCAACTGAAGCAATAGTAAGAGAGAAATGTATAGCTCAGAGTGTTTATATTAGTCCAGAAGAAAGGCACCAGATTAATGAGGTAACAGGGTTAGACTAGCATTATACCCAGATAACCAGAAGGAATGAAATAAAGATAAGAACAGAAATGCATTAAAACACAAACTAATAATATCCACAAAGACAGAAGTTGGTAATTGAAGAGAGTAGTAAAATAGACTAATCATTAGCAAGACTGATTTTTAAAAACAGGAAAGGCAGTGTTGGGAATGAAACAAAGAAGTTAACTGCCAAGATTCAAAATAGTTAGCGGTTCCGTGTTCAACTCTGCGCTCTCAACTCTAAAAGCTTAGACAAAACGGGTAAATTAAAAGGGACCACTTAGCAAAGCTGACTGAAGACCAACAGAAAACCGATAAGGAGGGATAGTTTTTTGTAATTATTAAAGAAACTGAATCAGTTACTTAAAAATTCCTCTCACCCCTTAAATCTACCCAAAGGGCTTTACTGGCCAGTTCTAACACTGTTCAAGAAACAGTTCCACTTTCATACAGACTCCTTCCAAGGACAGAAAAATAGGAAGCATTCCTATGCCTTTGATGAGGCTAGTGCAACCTTAACCCCCAAACCAGTTGGAAGATGTGAGAAGATCTGTGTCAGGCCAGTCCCACTTGTGAACGCAGGTGCAAAAACCCTAAGCAAAGAAATAGCAGCAAAACCAAAATGAGAAAAAGATAAAAAATAATACAGTACCTCATGAAAAACTTGGTTTCAAGAACCACGTTCTTAGAAAATGTATTAATACACCATTTTAATAGACCCAAAGAGAAAAATAATGTGATCATCTTAATAGAGTCAGAAACAGATTGATAAAATCATCAGCTAATCATTGGAAAAATCTTAAAAAAAAAAAAAAAAAAAGAAAAATCTTAGCAAACTTGAAATAATGGGGAACTTCCATAACTTGCTAACGGGCTTCTAAAACGAAAAAACCCAATTATTCCAAATGGTACCATTTCATAGTGAAATGTTGAAAGTTGACCTGTAATAGCAAGACAGGGACACTGTGTACCAGCTCCATGTTGGGACTGATGGTCCTGGCCATGCAGTGAGACAGGAAAATAAAAGGGAAAATATAAGGACCAGAAAAACTACATTGTTGTCATTTGCAAGTCATATGATCATGTACATAAAATATTAAATTTTTCTGCTGATGAGTTTATTAGAATTAAAAGTTATAAGGATCATAAGAAAGTAGGATAAATTCCAATGTTAGAATTAAGAGTAGCAAGGTTTCTGGATATAAAAATAAGTTTATAAAATTGTTTTCTGTATAACAATAAATAAATAGAAAATGAAATTCTAAAAATACACCAGTCCTCAGGAATAAATTTTACAAAGGTTGTGTAAACCCCTTATGGAAAAGGATAAAATTTAAAAAGATTAAATTTTACTGAGACTATTAAAGAAGACTTCAGTAAATGGGGAGATACTCTGTGATTTTGGTTTGGAATACTTGCTATATCATAATGATAACAGTTTTCCTTAAATTGGTCTGAGATTCAGTGCAATTCTGATCAAAATCCCAACAAAGTTTTAATTTTTTTTTTAACTTGACGAGATGATTTTAAAATGACTGTGGAGGAGCAAAGGGCCAAGAACAGCCAAAGCCCCTCCCTGTTGTTTAACCAGGAGGGAAATCTGAAGGGCTGACTGTGGCCCAGGGATGGGCCTGCGGGTGCCATCAGGGGAGGTGCCTCCTGGTCCTTGCAGAGCAGCCGTGGTTTCTACACACTGCTTCTGATGCTGCCCTGGGGGGAAGGGGATGCATGATGGGTTTTGTGTGTCTGCATGTGTGCACACAAGTACCTACATGTGTACATACACATCTGCTCTTGCCTGTCAGGGAAGATTCACACATCAGGATGGACACCTTACGTTTTTACTCGAGTGTTTTCTGTCCTTAACAGTGGCGTGTGACGCACCAATTTGGTTTGTTGCTCACACCGGCACTGTGCAGTTGGTTCAGCTGGGAGGTCAGTACCGCACACAGCTGCCTGCGCTAATCTCGCTCTCTGTGCTCAGCCGTCCTTCCTTCGAAAGCAGAAACCACTCAAAGCAGGTGGGGAGGAGCCCCGCCGGGCCCAGCGCGAGCCGTGGGTACAGGCGTCGGTGCAGGCTGAGCTCCTGTCAGAGGAGGAAGCCCGTGGCCTCGGGAGGGGCTTGAGCATGGCCCCGGAGCCCTTTCCCAGATGTCTGGGTCCAGGAGCATGGAACGCTTCTCAGCAGCGTCCTCCCCAGTTCCTCCCCAGCGGGATGTCCCCGCCAGGCCTCGCCCGGCGCCATGTGCCCCTTCTGACGGCAGGCAGAGTTCCTGGTGTGGTTCACGTGGCCCCTGGTGTCCTTGCTCTTCTCACCTCAGGTGCCCAGAACCTTCTGAGGGCCTCTCTGAGCCCTCCCCCCCTTCCTGCAGGTGCCAAGCCAGCTTCCTCTGTCGACCCATGGGGAGCTGCCCCCGGAGCCAGCATGCACTGCGCCTCCAAGAGCTCAGATGCCTGGGCAGCCCCGCAGCCGCCTGCCCCCGATTCCCAGAGAACCGCTGACGCCTGGGCCCTGGGTGAGGCCTCGCGCTGCCCTTCAGGCCCCGCCCCGCCCCGCCCCCCTGCGGCCCCTTGGCATGGGGCCTCGCAGTTTGCCCACAGCAGCTGCCCTCCCCTGCAGCGTTTGTCGCTGACACCCTATGTCGTGCGGCTAGTGTGCGGGGTGAGCTCAGAGGCCTTCTGGGCACCAGCACCTCCCTCCGGGGCAGGCTGCCCTCCGGACTCTCTCCTGGTCGCTTCCTGCATGCCTCTCCCAGCGCCCAGGCCCAGCTCAGATGTGTCTCCTCCACCATGAGTCCCTCCTTCAGTTTCGGGGGGCAGAATTGGCAGGCGAGCACCCCAGTCCGCACTCGGAAGCCAAAGTCCCTGGCCCGCCCCCCGCCCCCCGCCCCCGGCCCAGTCCCCGCCCACCAGCTGACCCTGAACCCGGACCCGCCCCTTGTTCTCGGCGCGCGCTCCCAGACGTGGGGTGGAGGCCTGCCAGGGCCGCCGTCGCCCGCCCGCCGCGGAGGTAGGCTGGGGAGCGGAATGCAGGGAGGTCATGAGGTGCCCACAGTCACTGGCCTCTTGTGTTCACCCAGGGGCCTTTGATCTCTTCAGCAATTTGAATGGGACAATTAAAGACGACTTTTCTGAATTTGACAAACTCCGAACTTCAAAAAAAACAGGTATGTAAAGTTCGTTTTCATAAAGTTCTGTGCATTTGACCATCCCAGTTAGTTCAGAAATCATAATCAATGCCCAGAACCTATCATCTCCATGCATTTTCTCTGCGTTTTGGCCTTGGGAACCATAGTGTCTAATTGTGTGAATTCTCATATCGACAGTGGAGAACTGAGGCCTTCTTTCACCCATCCTCGTGCCGGGACCTGTGCTTCCTCTCTGGGTCACCTATGTGTTGTGGCCTCGCACCCCCCGAGGCTCGTGACCTCCCTGTCTCCCACCCCAGCCCAGCATGGGCCCCCACCTCCAGCTCAGCCATGGCTTCCATCCACTTGCCTCCTCCCAGCTTCCCACTCCCCAGAGGGGCCAGCTTCTCCAGACTACCCCAGCTTCAGGTCAACGGGCGTCTGTGCCCCACTTCCTCGCTTCAGGCCCAGCTCCTCCCTGTGTGCCCCTGGGCTGGGAGGGGCCAGGAGGGCAGGGGACAGCCAGGCAGCCTGTCTGCCTCAGGCTGCACCTCTGAGCCACACAGAGCAACTTCTCTTCTTCTTTCCTCCCTCCGCTCCTCCCCACTCTCCACCACCTCCTGCCTCCCACCTCTTCCGCCATTGCCCCCGCTGCAGTCATAGGCCCGGCTGGCCCTGGTCTAAGGTACGAGCAGCCTGGCCCCGTCTCGACTCAGGGCATCAGAGGCAACCTAGAACGTGCTGCTTCTCGGGGTCTTTCTTTTGCTGTGTTCAGAAAGCTGCAGGGCTCCAGGGGCCCCTGTGCAGGCCGCAGTGCAACCTAACTGTCCTTCCTGGCCCTCCCATGGCGCCTCCGCGACAGGGCGGCGTGGCTTGTGCATGGACATCCTTCCAGGGACCTGCAAAGCATATTCCCCCGTTCTAAGAATATTCCGCTTGTAGAAAACCTGGAAAAGTTTATGGGGGAAAATGAAAATCATCTGTGATTCTTCTCCTACGCTCAGCTACTGTTTCCTTCCAGTATTTTTTCTGAGCTCTTAAATACAGTTTGGCTCCTACTGTCAGACTTGACTCCTGGGCACCCCCTAACCCCCAGCGCCCCGCTTTTATGGAATAACAAATTGAGAATGTTTTCTCATAACATTAAAAATTCTTTAGAAAATATTTCACATTTACGTAGGATCTCTGTATCGCTCAGAAATAACTTATTTAATCTTTAATTTTGGGAGGACATTTTAGGTTGATTTCAAGTTTTGCTGAAGTAAATAATGCTGTGGTGAACATCTTTGTGTTTAAATCTGTGTTCACATTTTGCATTATTTCCTGAAACTGGATTCCTAGAAATGGGATTACTGAGTGCGGAGTATGACCATTTTTAAGAACCTCTGTGCCACACGGCCGCCTTGCATCTTGGCAGAGCAGCACCTTCCCTCCAGCCTGTCTCAGCACACCCTCTGGTTCGCTGAATTCTTAAAAATAATTTGCTTTCTTCAAGAAATTCATGTTCATTGTAGATAATTTAGAAAATGAAAACATTAAAAAACATAAGCTGCGCACGCCTAGGCACCCCCCGGAACAGCACCCTACTGCGTTTGGAGGACTGTGCCGTCTGTACCGCTTAGCCCCGGCTCTTGTCGTGGGAAACGCTGGCACAGCGTGCTCTCCTCCTCGTCTGGTCGCCTCAGTCCCTGCATCGGGCTTGGCTGGATGGACAGTAGGTCATGTGACCTGTCCTGTGGCCGGCTGTCTGTCTCCAGCATGAGGCTGTTGGAAACAGCACTGCAACGAGCATCCCCCTGCCCTGCACAGCCACTCGGGAGCCGTGGGCCCAGGAGTGTCAGGTGGGGGCGGGGTGCCTCCGGGGTTGGTGGCAGCACTGGGCGTGGTCTCGGGGCCAAGTCCCCACATCCACCGTGCCTGTGTGTGTCCTTGTCTCATTCGTAGCTGAGGTGGTAGCCTCTCTGCCATCCCCCAAAAATGGAGCTACAAGCCCTGACCCCTTTGAGTCTCAGCCCCTGACCATCACCTCGAGCAAGCCCAGCAGCGCCCGGAAAACACCGGAGTCCTTCCTGGGCCCCAACGCAGCCCTGGTGAACCTGGACTCGCTGGTGACCAGGCCAGCCCCGCCAGCCCAGTCCCTCAACCCTTTCCTGGCACCAGGTATGCTGGCTCCCAGAGCTTGCTCTGGCTCCGCTCCTCCTGGGGATGGGAGTGAGGTAGGCTCTCTCCTCCACCTCTGGGGGGCTCTTGCTCAGGGGCACACCCGGCCCCTCGGGGCTGGGGCGCAGTGGAGCCAGCCAGACGCCTGGACAGCACTTGCGGCTCTCCAGGGCCTTGCCGGGTCCAGTGAGCACGAGAGCCCCTTTTCAGTTCTGGGCAGGGAGGGGGTTGAAAAGCAGCCCCGCCCCTTTCTTGCAGTGGAGACCACTGAGCAGAAGCTGCCCCTGACTTGGTGCCTCTGCCAGGGAGACCCTCAAGCAAGTGAGCAACAGTCCTGGGCCCGCTGGAGGAGGGGGTGCTGGGGTGAGGAAGAGTGAGGTTTGCTGCCCAGCACCCCCGTCAGGTGGGATGGAGCTGGGCCATAAGCTGGGCTGTCCTGCAGGGACCTGAGGATCCTCACTACCCCTGCTGCTGGGGTCTGTCTTTCCTGGGGCTGGAAACGCATCCTCTCTGCTGGCGGGCTCTGTCCGAACACCTGCTCTCTGCCCTCGGCTCCACCTGGACTGCAGGGCCAGCCCCTGCCCTGGCATTAGTGCCCAGGACAGTGTGGCTCCCCTCCCCTTCCCTGTGCTCTCAGGCCCGCAGCGGCCACTCCTGACACCCCTCGTTCCCTCTGCCTGGAGCGCCCTCCCCCGTTCCAGTGGGAGACCCTCTGCCCTTCAGCACCCATCCCAGACAGCCCTCTTCCTCCAGGAAACCCCCCTCCATCCTCACAGATTTTCCAGCGGGGCCTCGGGCTCCCCAAGAGTGAGAACTGGTCCCATTCGAGGTGTTCAGCCCCGGATCTGCCCCACGACAAAGGGAGCTGAAGACCTGGATGGCCCCTGATAGGACCCTGCAGAGAAGGACTTGGGGACTTAGAGGGGCTGGGGCTGGGGACCCTAGGGCAGAACTGGTCCTGACAGGGGCAAGGATGTGGTACCCCACAGAGGAGGGGCTCCAGGGCCCCTAAGCCAGTGGGGCGCCCCTGTGCCTGCCCCAGAAGGGCTCTTGCCGCCTCTGCCCACAGAGCCCTGGGGCCCCGCAGGCGTCCGTTGGCAGGCTGTGTCCGTCAGCAGTTCTTCCAGGCTTTGGGCCGTGGCGGCGGGTGGGGGGTGGGGCACATCAGGGTCTTGGTGCAGCTGTGCTGTCTGCAAACAAGTCATGGTCCCTGTGGGCTGCCCCCAAGGTGCAGGAGGGTTAAGCAGCCCTACTGGACCTCCAGGGCCATTTCCCAGGCCACACAGGTAGCTTCGCACTGTTGTCATTTGTGCGGTCCTGGCTCTAAGCCTTCTGTGCAGGGGGTGTCCAGCAAGTCACTGTCCTGCTCTGTAGGCTGGGTTTGGTCATTTCTGACTGGGGTGATCTGCTGGGGAGGCTCACGCAAGAGTCGGGCGCGCCCCCCAGCAGGCAGCCTCGCACTGGTATGGGGACAGTGTAGCTGGCGGTCCCGTCGCAGCTCCCTCACCAGGCGGCCCTGTGACCAGGAGCTGGGCTGCACTGGTGACGTGTGCTGGCAGCGCTGCAGGTTTGCGGAGCAGTGACAGGTGCTTTTGCTAAAGGAGGGAAGAGGCTTTCTGGTGCAAGACTAATGCCGGCAGCACGGGGTGAGACAGGCTGCCGCTGCCTCCGGACGGCAGAGTCCTCAGAGCCTCTGGGGTACGGGGTACAGTGTGGGGCTGCCACTGCCAGGCCACACTGCAGTTCCGGCCTCCCGCTCTGCCGTTCCCTCTCCTGGCACCTTGTCACAGAGCTCTGCCCACAGTTAGGGAGCAGTGCCAGCTGTTGGCTGCTGCAGAGCCCTGAGAGCCAGCCCTGAGGAGGAGGAGGAGGAGGAAGAGGAGGAGCCGGAGCCCTGCCATGGGTGGGCTTTGTGACCCCGGACAAGTCACTTGGCTTCTCCAAGTCCCAGCCTTCGTCTCCTCCTCCAGACAGTGGGGAGGCCTTTAGTAAGCAGGTCAGAGCTGCTGTAGGCTCTGCGGCACGGCAGGGACCTGGACGCACCGCCCTTGGGGGCGAGGGGCCGTTCTGACTGCCCTTGCTTCTCTTGCTCTCTCCTCAGGTGCAGCTGCGGTGTCGGGCCCCGTCAACCCCTTCCAGGTGAACCAGCCCCAGCCGCTGACACTGAACCAGTTGCGGGGGAGCCCAGTGCTGGGGACCAGCACATCTTTCGGGCCTGGCCCGGGTGTGGAGCCCTCAGCCATGGTTTCCATGGTCTCCACAGCCTCCCACCCAACTCTAGGGCCTGGCAGTTCCTCCCTGGTGCCCTTGGGCCCTGCCACGAGGAGCATGGTGGGCAGCGTGGGCATCCCCCCATCGGCAGCGCAGGCTCCTGGCACCACCAACCCTTTCCTTCTCTAGGGCCCAGCCAGGCCTGGGACCCGCACAGAGCAGGTGCTGAGGACCCCAAGCAAGGACTCGCGTTTGTGGGTGGCATCCGAGAGGTGGGGGTGGGTACTAGGGCTTTCCAGGTGCAGCTTCCTGGTGGAAGCTTGTTTCTATGCCCCGTCCTCAGGCTGGAGCAGGGAGGGGTCACAGAGAGGGCAGGTCCAGCATGCGGCTCAGCACCTGACAGGCTGCTGGCCCGTCCCCCACCTGCAGCCCGTGTCACAGGAAAGCGCCCTGACCCAGCCTGGCTGCCCTCACGGCCACCTCCTGAGTGCAGGGTCCTGGATCCTGTGGGGCTCACCCGGCTGGCTCTCCGGGGCTGTGGACGAGGAAGCGGGAGTCCCCAGAGTTGCCCTTGCCTTTAGCTTCGGCCGGAGGGTCTTGGGGACACTGCTCACCTAGGACTTGGGATGGCTGCCTTGTCTCTGCCCGTCATCCCAGCCCTGTGACTCCCCAGGCTGTCCCAGGTGCGGTGGGACGGAGGGCTGACTCCATTAGGCGCTGACCTTCTGGGGGAGTGGTCGTGCATCTTTCCCTTTGACCCGTGAGTGAGGTCAGAGCAAACACTGCCACCGTGGAACAACTCTTGGATTAAGGCCACGAGAGCAAGCTTTAAACTAACCTGAGCGTAACCCTGCCGCGTGGCTCTCTGTGCTTGTGTACGTTTGCACATACTTTGTTTAGTGCAGTTTCATATTTGAGTTTGCAGAATTATCTAATAGTCTTTTTTTGGCTAATATTTTTATAACGTGGTTCTTATTTAACGGTCTAGTTTTGATAGAATTTACCAGGTCTGGCTGAATTAAGATATTGGCACGTGTCATGTTAGTAGTTTAAATTCTCTTATTTATGGTTTTAACTCTGTAAGAAAATTTAAATAGGAAGAGACAAAAATGCCTTATGGAAAAACTAAAGCAAATTCTTTATAGGAAAAAATATGAGAATTTGATTACACTTAAAAGATGTTTATTTAAAAAACAACAACAAAAACTCTAGCCTCCAGTTGCCTTTTCCTTTAATTCCCCTTTTTGGTGAATTACCAAACTTCCACTTTCAACCTTTCTGGCTTGATGCTAAGGAAGGCTATTTTTCTTACCGATAAACCAGCATCAAGAAAGTTAAAGAAAAAAGCCTAATGTGTGGGTGTGAGTCGCCAGTCTTCATCAGCCAGGACCTCTGTTTACGACGAGGCTGAAGTGGAAGACGTCTGGGGCCTCCTCTGTCCTAGGCCCAGCTCGGGGCACAGCGGGGCTGGCGGGGGACGGCAGTCGTCTGGGGCAAAGGCCCTTCCTGGCCCCTCTCCCTGCGGGTCTCACAGCGGAGATGGGGTGAGAGGCCAGGGCTGGCCCTGACCCCACACCTCTCATCTAGACACACAATGCAGACTTAAAAATCTTCATCTCCTATTTTGGAGAGGAAGGAAAACATTCTCACAGAGAAGATATCTAACAAGGATGCACTAATATTGCCTCCCTCTCCCTGCGCCCTGCTTCCTTCACCACCACCATCACCACCACCCCCACCCCACCCCCCGGCTGTAAAGAAAGAAGTGTTAGGACATGGATGAAAGACCCGAGAAGACTTGCTTCTCCCCAGGGAAGGGACGGTTCCCCCAAACCCTGTGTCTGGTCTGCCTGCCTCACGTGACACTGCAGACTTCTTAACTCTAAACCCAAGGGCAGCTGACCACTGGGTGGTCCCTCTGGGCGGGGACAGGGCCCCTCCACCCCTCTGGTTCTAGGAGGGGTCTGACCCTCAGCAGGAGGGGTGGTGGAGAGTGCCGGGAGGCACGCAGACTGCAGGCCAACCCAGAACTGCTCGCAGGCCCTCTCCTGTGCCCTCCCTACTCAGGTGTGGCAGCCTGACGTCTCCTGGGGCCACATCCAGCCTCTTCTGGCCTGGGGGTGGGTGGACAGGTAAGCTCAGGCAGGGTGCTTCCGCAACCGGGCGTGGCCTGGCCACTTTCCAGGTCAGTGATTCTTTTGTAACAGCCAAGAGCCCCTCCTGTGGTATGGCCACCGAGGCCCAAGAGACTCGCCCCCACCCCCCACCCCAGGTGGGTCCCTGGGCACCTTGTCCCTGTTGCCCACTGCCACACATGCTGTGCACATGCCACCACACTCCTGCCTGCCCAGCACTTGGATGGGGTGTCGCCCAGCCATTTCCTCAGTCCCAGGGGCTGGTAGCTTGTTTTGAACTTGTGTTGACTATTGATACTTATTTACTGTATAAATATAATTTATCATTTATATCATGATGCAGTCTCTGGTATCCTTCCTCCACCCCCATCTTGACCAACGCTGCGGCGCAGGAGAGGGGTGAGAGCCAGTTCCTGCCTGGGGCCCAGCCTGGCCTGCGGCTGACAAGGTCACTGGCTTTGTCCTGATGCCCAAGTGCCTCTGTGTGTCCAGGGAGGAGAGTTGCCCAGCCACCTGCTCACACTCGCGACAGTGACCATCACAGCTGCTAGTTCTTGGGTGGCTGTGCAGCTTTGCTGTGGCAGTAGCTGCCTGGTACTGGGCCCTGCCCCTCAGAGCCTGTGGTCAGAGGCGGTACCACAGCTGGAGAACAGGCTGGCGCAGGTGGCGGTGGCCCCGGCAGGTGGGGAGGTGGGAGGCAGGGCTGTGCTCCAGCTGCCACTTCGCAGCTGCCTGCCCACCTGTCTGTGCTCCAGACCTGGCCTGGTACCCACTCAGGGAGCAGGGCTTAACGGGGGGCCTGTAGGGGAGTTGCTAGAGCCTGGAGCAGTGGGGGTCCACTTGCAAGACAGTGAGGGGTGCCTTAGGGTGCTTCTGCTTGGGCAGCTCCGCAGGCAGTGGCTGGGAGCTCAGCTGCTTTCGCCTTGTGACTACAGCCGCTGTTTACGACGGGGTCTGGGACCTCGTGCATCAGGAGCTGCCTCTGTCCTCCTGGCTTGGTCCTTGCAGGTTGCTGTGCAAGGGGCAAGGAAACGAGAGCACAGTGGGAGGTGCAGGAGGTTTCTTAGGGGCCAGGCCGGGAAGGGCACAACTTGCCCCTTGTTCCAAGGCCAGCCCTGGTCTCTTGCCGCCCACCCCCCCAGGGGTACAGGGGAATGAGGACGTGCATGTGGGCTTCCTTGGTGCCCCGGGGCCTGGAAATGGGCCCTCTGGTCACCAAATACTTCACTCCTTCTCACACACGGGTCCTATAGTCCCCCCTCAAGGGAGACTCCATCGGGCCCGTCCAGGCAGTCACCTGCAGCGTCGTGAGGGGACAGGCAGTGGTAGTTGTTCCACAGCAGCAGGTAATGAGAACACACGGTGCCGCCCTCCATAGAAGCCTGCCGCGTCCCGGCCTGCTGTGTGAGCGCCGCCCAGGTATCTGGGCCCTGCCTCGGCCGGGTTACCTGTCACAGAGCTTTCACGCGGCCCTTCCCATGTGAGTTGCAGAAAGTTTCCTTTTCCAGTCTTCTGATGCCAAACGTATTTTGTTTCTCTTTTTTGTCATTTCTGCTTACAAACTGCTCTTCCCCGATCTCATCTCTTCCCTGTGACAGCTTCCACAGCAGCCGACAGGCCCTGGGCCTCCTAGCAGCCAGCCCTGGCCCCGGAGCTGCCGGCTCAGCAGGCACAGAGCCTGCCCCAGGCCAGTGCAGCTGCCTGTGCTCCTGGCCCGCTGCCCAGCCAGCGCACGCAGCTTGGTTCTTTGGTTGTAGCAGAAACCCACTCCTGATACCAACTTCCATGTCACGATAGAATAGGTTCCACAGGAACAAATGAACCCAAACTCTGGTGAATGTAATAAGCTTCTCACGAAATGCCCAGTGGGGGTGTTCCTGGCAGCTGCCGTGGGGTGTGCCACCTTCTGCACCAGGCCTGGGAGGCAGGGTTGGGGTCAGAAGGGTCACTCCGGGAGGCTTTATATGGATCAGACCTCCACATGGGAAACATCCTTTCAACCCACGTTTTCTTAGCCAGTGAGTCACGGACCCACGTAGATACAAGGGCCCAGGAAATAACAGTTGTCCCACAAAAACAGGAGAGACGGGAAGTGGTCTGGGGACACACAGCTTTGTCACAGTGGGTGGTCACAGATCCCCACTCTACTCCCCTCTGCCTGGCACAAACCCAGGCCCTCAACCCCCACGGTCCCTGACTGCGCCACTCTGCTGCCCTGACTGGGAAGCGACAGGGGGAGCTTCCGGAGGTGCCGGCAGCGTCCCGAGCCTTGCAGGGAGGGGCGTGCCTTCGTCCATACTCTGTGTGGTGCGCTTCTGTGCACTTCATTGCATGTAAATGTTCCTTCGAAAGAAAAGACAAACGTGAAAAACTAATGACAAGCATGCTGAAGTTTACAGGAAGTGTACTGATGTCTGCAGTTTATTTTGAAATGTGCTAAAAGGGCTAGGATGGGTTGGGCAGACGTGAAAACACTAGGAAACGGTCAGGGTGGCATATGGGTGTTCACTGTAAAGTATTTAAACTTTTCTATGAAAAATAAAAAAAACAGAACACTGAACACAATAAAAGGCGCTGACAGAGGGTGCCTGCAAGTGGTTCCACACGGGTGCTGAGGAGGTGGACGGAGAACTCAGTTGCGTGTGGGGCTGCAGGAGGGTGAGACGGGGGAGTGGAGAAGCAGGGGGAGGGTCTGGGGGTTTGTGGTGTTTGGCTGACCCACACTGTAAGAGCCCCCATGGAGGCTGATGGCGATGATCCTGCAGAGGACAGCGCAGGCACGGGGTGGGGGCCATGACAGTGCCACCATGGGAAGGCAGAGGGCCTGGGACCACCTGGTGGGTGGCTGCAGGTAGGGCCCGGGCATCTCCGGAGCAGATGTGGTGGGAAGGTGGGGGAGCTCTGAGCTTCCCATTTCCTCATGAGCCCTTCAGGGAGGGAAGGGGCACAGGGGACTGCAGGTTTGAGGGGAGGGAAGGGTGAATGGGTTTTCCCAGAATTCACGAGGGGTTGATGAAGGAAATCCGGGGGACTGCCTGGCAGCGTTTTGAGGGAGGCCTGGCTATGGACATGGTGGGGCCCAGCCAGGCCTTGGCCCTCAGCAGATGGCTCTCGGCCCGTCTGGGACCGAGTTGGCTGGGCGGACAGGAGTACCGCAAGGGACAGGGCCTGGGGGCTGAGGGCGGATGACCGTGGCATGCAGGACTCACAGCTGTACTGTCCTGCTCGCCTGGGGAGGGGGGCACTGAGACGTTAGAGCAGCAGCGCCTCTCACGCTGGCCCGCAGTGCCTGGCTTTTGTCTGCCGCCTTCATCCTCCCTCAGCCCCAGGCCCTGTCCCATTGCTGTATTGTCAGGCACTGACCTCTTTTCCTTAGATGGTCAAATAAAAAAAAAATGACAATAGCCACACAATAGCTGTCCAGTGTGAATGAATCAAAATTATACCTTTTTGTCAGATCAACAAAATATATATTTTTGGGTGGGCCTCGGAATTTTGGCGATTGCTTCTGTGTGCCAAGAGATGAAGGGCTGGGTCGGAGAACAGGGCTGCCCCGCTCTTCGTCCCGGGCGGACGTACAGGACCGCCAGCAGCCCGCTCAGGAGCAGCAGGGACCTGGCCGCGGGCCTGATGTGCTCAGAGGCTGCTCCTTTTGGGGCTGCCAGGAGAGCTGACACAAGGCCCTCGCTTTTTAGAGTAGCTGGACGCTGGATTTATATGCTTTTGTCCTTTTATCACTTGACCATCAGAATACAAATTATGTTCTGAGGTGACCCACAGGAACACTCCAATGTAAAGAGGTTTATGTGTGCTTCTTTAAACAAAACCCACTCTGAAGTCCGCGCTTTCCCAGCACAGAGGACCCACAGGCAGCACTGCGACTGAGTCAGGATGAGAGGCTGATTGCCCCTTGGTGACCGGTACCTACCGGGGTCCATTATACCACCTGTCACCAAAGCAAGTTGCTGCTCTGATGTATTAGTGCAGCAATCTGCACAGGACACCCGGTGATGTATTCCTCCAAAGGTGGCCCCGTGTATGTCAGCGAGGCTCTGGGAACAGCCTGGTCCCCGTCAAGGCAACTGGAAGGCTTCCACCGAGTCTGAACTTGGCCAGCAAGCAGCAAAGGCACCTTCTTGTAGCATCAAGAAAAACTGGTTTTACATTAAGTCTCTTATCACCTTTGTAATAAATTTGCAGTCCTATTTGAAAACAGAGAGGGAGAGAAGGTGCAGGCATGACTGGCAGGGAGGGGACGGAGGGCTGACGGAGCGGCTTGGCTGGTGGCTCAGAGGCCCTGATGGCGGACTGCCGGAGCCGAGACCACAGGAAAGGAAGGGTCTGGGGGAGGGATGCTTGGATGCACATTTTAGAGATCATCAGTCACTGGTCACAAGGAACAGGCTCTGACCATGGGCAGCTACTGAGGGGCACAGGCCAAGCTCATTGCAAGGGAGGAGGCTGAAGAAGAAGCCCAGTTGTGGGAAGGCTCAGCCGCATGGTCAGAGGTGCTGCCGTGCACAGCTGGCTGCTGGCGGGGACAGGGCAGGCAGTCCCATCTTCGGTGAACAGCAGCGTGTGGCCTGATGGCCCGGGTGTCAAGGGTGCTGGGTGGGGCAGGAGGCAATGCCCATGGGGAGGACACAAGCCCCACCTCCAAGCTAGCAGGACGTGGTGTGAGGAGTCTGGGGGGCTGCGGGGGACGGTGTAGGTCTCAGTAACACAGGCTGGGGGAGGAGCCTTCCTGTCAGAGGGCTAGAGTCACGGGAATTTTGCTGATGGCTGAGTTTCAGAGTACAGAGTCAGAGTACCCCTGCGCAGTGCAGCTTCCGGTGCTGAGAACTGATAATGGCAGACCAGTGGCCTCGGAGCAAGTTCAGGTCACTGCCAGGGCGATGTGTATCAGTGGGGCTGCTGGGCTTCCCGCCGGGGGGCAGCAGCTGATGAGGAGCCGAGGCAGGCACTTCGTGGCTTCCCTTAAATTCCGGGGGTGTGCTGGCTGTGTCCCACCCCAGGGGCTCCCCCGAAGCTGTGGGCAGCAGGGGGACAGACTCTGCCTCTGTCGGGCTGGGTGTGTGCGGGGAGAAGGTAGGCAGGCCCAGCCTTGGGTTGAGGGCAGCGTGAGCAGAGCTGGGGGCCTGTGCACCTAGAGGACTCTGCTCTCAGGGTCCAGGGCGCTGGGGGCAAGACTCTCCTTCCTCTCCTCCTGAGACTGGGCAGGAAGCTGGAATGCCAGCCGCTTCCAAGGGGTGGGTTTTTCAGCCCCACTCTCTGGGCTGTGGGGGGCAGGCAGAAGGCTAGAGGGCTGGCTGGGCGCCTCTCCATCCACCTCCCGCTAACAGGATATCCTCCTTGTTGCCAAGGGAGGCTGGTGGTCAGGAGTGAGATGTGTGACCAGAGCCCCATCCCCAGGCAGGCCCTGAAGGGGAAAGGATGCAGCCCAGGCCTGGGTACTGTGACAAAGTAACCATCTATTTTATTAAAAATACCCGCCCACCCCCCTCTCCCCCCACACACTTTAGTCAGGCACATGGACCTGGCTTCTTGGGGCTGCTCGGCCAGTCTTACTGGGCGGCAGAGGGGCTGACATCTTCACGGCAGGAGGCCTGGGGGCAGGCTGAGCCCTGAGACACCCTGCGTGTCCGCAGGCCCAGTGTCATAGCCCAGCTTCCTCATGTCCTTGGTCACCACATTGAAGAGGAGCGTGACAAAGCCCTGGGAGCGGACGCGGGTCACTGGGGACAAAGGGAGCATCAGTGGGTCTGGGGCAGAAACAGCCAGGCTGCCCTGGGCATCAGCCCAATGGTCTCTAACACGGGGATGACAGTGCCTCGCCACACCCCCACTGGGACAGGACAGGGCTGCCACGGAGAAGACACTCAAGGCAAACCCCCTATGCTCTGGCTAGGCCTGTGTCTGGGTGACACTCCTGCAGCCCCAGCGGCCACATACCTGGCTGGCCAGGCACCCGCCCCATCTGTTTCATGTGGTCCCTCCCAGGCTCCCACCTGTCTGTACGGGGAATGGTGGGGTCGGGGATCAAGCTTTACCTTCTCGGCCTTCACCCTGAGCCACAACCTTGGGGTCTGTGTACTCGGGCCGCCGTCCCGTGAACCAGCTGGGAAGACAGGAGAACAGGTGAACATGGCCACAGCCTGGATACCCCACGGACAGATGCTACACGCGGGCGGGCTCTCTCCTTGCTTCAGAAACCCGCACCCCACCCCCCACCTCCGGACGAGGCCCTGCGCAGAGGCTTCCCAAGCACCCTCCCTCCGTCTGTCTGAGAGGCGAGGCCAGGCAGACAGGGGTGGTGTCTGTCTTCTGTCCGGGAGGCCTGTGGGTCCTGCAGCTCCACCCTGCAGCCGGATCGGGCTTTTCCATCATCATCATCAGTCCCCATGGCCACCACTCCCTGGGCATAAACGCTGAGGGAGAACTGGGCTGGACTAGGGGAGCCGCGCATCCTGAGCCCAGGTGGGGATACAAGGTGGGGTAGCAGCTGAGGTGAGGGAGGGGTGGCCGGCCTGGGGCCAGTGTGACCTGCCCACCCCCACCTCCCTGGCGAAGGCCCCATCCCAGAGTTGGGGCTTTCCACTGTGCATCATGGCGTGGGGTCCAGAACAAGTCACTTCCCATCTCGGAACCGCTGCACCCTCGATGCTAATGGAGATAACAAAGGCACCTACCCCATGGGGCTCTGAGGTGAAGACACTTTGTCAACTGCCACAGAGAACGTGAAGCTCACTTACTACCCAGGGTTCCTGCTCTGGGACCCAGCAAGGACGGGCCTGTGCTGTGCTGGCAAACACCATCCTCCACCCCTGTCACCCTGGTGAGGGTGCTGCATGGGGCCCTGACTGCCACCTCTCCCTGCCCCTCCAGGAGCCTGCGAGGCCACAGTGAGACAGGTCCACCACAGGGGCCTCCTGCTGTCCCCGCCCACCCTCCTGGCTCCAGACCCCAGGGGTGCAGCCTCGCCTCCACCACACCTGCTGAGCTGGAAACAAACCCGGGACACTGTTCCCGGCTGCATGGGCAGGGCAGGCCTGAACTCTGTCTGGGAACCACCGGCTCGGAAATACGCAGGCAGTGCGGGCATCTGGGCAGCTTGGGGCCTCCCACACGAACCTCAGAGGCTGCTGCGCCCCAGAGAGGCCCGTCTTCAACCCCTCCGCCCTGCGATAGCAGTGGAGCAGCAGCGGAGTGGAGTGCCCCTGGTCCCTCCCTGGGGTGGCAGCGGAGCGGCAGCGTGGTGGGGTATCCCTGGCGCAGCCCTCCCCGACGTTCAGCCATTTGAGGGCCCAGTGCCCACGGCCTCCCAGCTTCCGCTGATGGACGCAGCAGCTGCCTATCTGTCCGCAGGCCATGTGGAGACACAGTGAGGGGCTCACGGACTCCCAGTGCCAAGGAAGGGGACAGGGCGGGAGACAGGGAACCCAGGCTCCAGCCGGGCCTCTCTGTGACTCAGTTACCCACTCCAAGGAGTGGGGCTGCTGTGAGAGCCTAGGCTGCGTGACACCCAGAGCAGCCCCAGCCACTGTGGGGGGCGGGGGGGTGGAGAGGCAGGAAAGGACTGGCAGGCTGGGGGCACTGAGGCGGGGAGAGGGCACGAGGTCAGCGGGCCAGAGAACACGGGGCCTGGAAGCCTTCTCACTGAAGTTAATCCGAAGCGCAGAGATGTGCCTGAGTAACTTCTAAAGTTGCATTTCAGGAAAATCTTTTTTGTTGCTATGTGTAGACTAGATTGGAGGTACTGTCCCAGGCTGAGTAATGGCCCCCACGCCGGTTCCTGGAACCTGTGAATGTGACCTTATCTGGAAAAAAAGGGTCTTTGCACGTGTATTAAGGCAAGGATCTTAACCCAAGAAGACTACCCTGGATCACCCAGGTGGGCCTTAAATGCCACCAGAGGCGGGGGGTGGGGGGGCTCCCCTGGAGCCTGGAGGAGGGGGTGCGGCCCTGCAACACCTGGGCATGGCCCAGCAATGCTGACTTTGCACTTCGGCCTTCAGAACTGGCAGAAAACAACTCTGTTGTTTTAAGCTGTCCAGTCTGTGGTCATTTGTCACAGCAGCCACAGGAAACTGACCTGGGGTGGAGGAGCGTGCCCACGGGCAGGCCAGCTAGGCTGAGAAGCAGGCACTGGGGAGGCGGTGGGACAGGGGAGGGGCTGGGACAACCCCTGAGCAAAGGGGGCTGCTGGAGCAAGCTGCTCAGTGGCCTCCAGGGTCCCCTGTCTGGGAAGATTTGTCAGCAAACCGCCTTCACCTGCCAGCCCTGCCCACCCCACCCTTGTCTGGTCCAAGCACACTGGGCCTTGCCCAGGCGGGAGCTGCACGGAAGCAGTGGCATCGGCAAAAACCTCGACTGCTTTGCCAGTTGCAGGTCTCATTCCTCAACAACAGAACACCCTCCTTGGAGCTGGGGGGCACACAGCAATGCCAGCACCTGCCCAGGGTGGCCGAGGGGACTCTCACAGGCCTAGCCCCCTGTACCCCCGGGGTGGGCACCACCCCTGCTTCCCCACAGCCCGTGGCCTGGGAGTTGTCACCTCCAGCTTACGCTGGTCCAGGGCATCGGCTAATAAGCCCCTTCCTGTCAGGGCGGCCTCTCGAGGGGCTTCTAGGGACAGCAGGCACCCAAGTCGGCCCCTCCCCAGGCTCCAGAACTCAGCGAAGCTTCCCCAGTTCAGGCCCCACGCTGCCCCCTGCCCAGGACGCTCCCCAACACTGGCCAGGCCTGCAGGGGACCCAGTGGGCCGCCATCTCCCCTTGTGCAGCCGCTCCCAGCTGACCTGCGGGGCAGCAGAAGGGTTTGGGGCTGAGCTGATGGAGGCTTCTGTCCCCAGCGCCTGGGCAGTCAGCCAGGCCTCAGTGGCCCTCCCATGGGTCCGTGCAGGCAGCGGGGGGCAAAGGACCTGGCGCTCAGTCTCCCTGCCTGCCTCCTCCCCCCACCCCGCCCCCTTGTTCACCACACACAGCTCCCCAACAGGCTAGGTTCGGGCTCTCCCAGGGGCCTCACAGGGTGTCCCCGCGCCAGGGCGTTCTTCCAGGTCTCCCCGCTGGCCCCTTCCCTCAGCTCCAGCCTGTGCTCACGTTCACCCCTCGCGGAGGCTCCCGGGGTGAAGGCGCTTGGCACCTGCCTGAGAGAAGGCACCTGCTGGATCGTTACTACCGCCCCAGGTCACCTGGCTCTCACCGATGTACCCCCGTATTCCCCCCGTTTAAATCACGTGATGTCACAGCATGTTCCCATCTGACAGGTGTGTTTCTTCCTTTCCGACACAAATGCCTTTACAGGGCACAGGAAACTATGCTGCTGGGACAGCGCCTAAGGGCGGCCCACAGAACTCGTCTCAGGGTCCCCGCAGAAGGATCGGCATGGAGGCGGGCAAGGTCACTGGCCCGGGGGCGGGGGGAGTGCGCCACCGGCCCTCTCCGCTGGCTACCGAGGTCAGAGGGCGGTGGGGGTGACGGGCAGGAAACTCACCTGGTGAACTTCTGCAGCGTGGATGTGGACTCTGGGACGAACATGGGGATGGTCCTTTTGTGCCTGAAACACACGTTTCCGCAGATGTGCCGAGTAACAGAAAGCGGTGAGACTTTCTGCGCCTCCAGCGAGCAGCACGCACGGGCCGGGTGCCCCCGAGGGCCCGGCTCCACTGCCCGCGCCCGCTGTGCCCAGGCCTGGTGCCGAGGGCTGGGGCACTCGGGAACGCCGTGCACCAGGCCCAGCCCTGCAGAGCTCTGTCTCATGAGAGTCTGGGATTCTTCTCAGGAGTTAGAAGGATGCTAAGGGTCACAAACCTCAAACCTGTGGTCCCAGCTCCCACCAGGCCCCTCAGAGAGCCCTTGCCTTCTCCAAATGTCCAAACACTCTGCCATCTTCAAGGCCCAGCTTGGATTCCCTGCCTCCAGGAAGCCCCTGGCAAAGCCCCGGACTGGCCCCACTGTGGCCACCTGCCCAGTCCAGCATCCTCCTCAGAGCCTGGGTCCTGTCCGGCCTCTCTCCTTGCCACCCAGGCACCCTGCGCCTCCCGTTCTGACAGCAGCACTCGGGGCACCCAGTCTGTGCTGCTCCCCTTCCTCCGTCTGCCTTCTCCGGATGGACCACCGGCCTTACAGGCCCACTGACCCGGGCCCTCTGCCATGTCCCAGGACACTGCCCACACGTGGTCCACTGAGCTTGAAAGAGCTGTCTCTCTGCCCCTAGATCTGCTACTCTGGGGCTCCAGGGGGCAGAGCCCCGTGGTCACACCTGTGCCCCACACACCTGTGTCCTGCCGCCAGCAGAGCCAGGCACGAAGGGGCACTGTGAGGGCTTGCAGGACACGGAGGGAGGGAAGAGATGAGTGAGCGTCTGGACTCCCTGGCTGCCCAGGACACTGGGTTGGATCCAGTCCCCTCAGGATGGCCCAGCATCCCGTTGGGCCCTCCTGCACTCCCTCCCAGGCCACGGTGTTTGAGTCTCACCCACTGGGGTCTCCTTTCAAATGTGGGCTGTGTCCTCGCCACCCAAGCCAAGCTGCCCAGGCTCCTGGGGCACCCAGCACATTTCCAGCCTAGGGATGCAGTCTGTCCCAGGCAAAGCCCCGCCACAGATGCACAGGTCCCTGAGCCAGCGTGGCCCAGTGAGGGCTGGGCTGTGGCCCAGAGTGGGCCCGAGGGAGGACCTACCTGCCAGGGGAGAAAGGCACGTGCACTGCCCCATAGCCTCGCACCACGTCATTCCCGAACACGTCTGGTCCATACACGCTGAGCACAATCTGTGGCCCTGGGGAAGGATGAGGCGGGGTCAGCCTGTGGAAACCCAGGGAAGGTGCAGGGCCCAGGAGGTGGCGTGCAAAGCCCTAGGGGCAGGGGCTTGCCAGAGCCAGTGGAGGCACCAAGGGCTTCTGCCAACGCAGGATCCAGGGAGGTGGGTGGGGGTGAGGGGGAACCAGAACCTGTTGGCCAGGAGTCACAGAGCCAGGATGCTGCCCCAATTCTGTCATTAGACAAACAGTGTCTCCAGAGGCCCTATTCAAGGCATGGGACCAGCTGTGAACTGTGCCAAAGGCTTGCTCTTGGGCGCTTCCTTTCTGATGGGAGCAGTCAGATGCAAGCAGGCAACACCTGGCTTATGGACCCGAGGGGGCTGGGTTTGGAGTATCTGTGGGAGGGGTCAGAGAGAAAGCAAAGGCCTTCCATGCACCTTCCTTTAAAATATTAACAAGTACACCTGTTCCAATCAAGGTATCTCAGGTCTTTAAATCCCCTTCTGTGGGTGTGTCCCCTGGATGCAGCGGAGGTCACTGCTCCAGGTGACAGGCTCAGAGGCTTGGGAGCACCTGCCAGTCCCTGACCTCGCAGCCACCAGCACCAGCCTCAGGCAGCTGTCTCCCTCCAGCCCCTCCACTTCCTCCTCTTGAGGACACTTGGCATAGGGACTGAGTGCTCAGCGGGGTTCGGGGAGGTCTGCACCCTTCCTGTTGCTCCCTCCAAAGGTAGCCACGATTATGAACGTCATGAGGGCATGGAAGGCCAAAGGTGCATCCCAAACAACGCGTGCTCCGGTTCTGCCCACTTTTTTGGACTTTATATAAATGAAGTCATACAGTACATATATTTGTGTCCAACTTCTTTAATTCCGCATGTTTGTGGGGTTCATTCAAGTTGATTCACTCAGAGCTGGGCTTGTCCTCAGTGCTGGACAGACTACAGGACTTGGCCTGCCCGTGTTGATGGGCACGCGGGCCATCCCTCCTCCAGGGCTGCCCCAGATTCCGAGGCCAGGAACACTCTGCTCCTCTTGTACAAGATCCAGTCACACACATGCACACATTTCTGTTGGGCACGGATCCAAGGGAAGCACCCAGGGTTTGCACATGTTCCGTCTTCACGGATAACGCACCCCCACCAGTGTCACCTGAGGCCCCACGCCTTGGCATCCCCACCAAAGCTCGCTGTGCTGAGCATAAGGGAGTGACCAGGGCAGCTCGCTTTAGCTTCAACTGGTATTTTCCTTACTAATTGTTCGTACTAAAAACAAGCCTCGTCCTTTTTCTCGGTCACTTGAAGTGCCTGCTCAGGCCTCTTGCCCTTTTCTCATGGATTCGTAACGTGTGTGAATTCTGTTGCTTGTCTTTTCACTCTAATGCCTTTCAATGAACAGACGCCCTTAACCTTAACGGCCAGCTCTGCGGACACACTTCTCCAGTCTCCCTCTCCCCGGGACGGCGGGGCTGCCTCCTGAGGCCAGCCTGGCTTTTCACACCCTTGTTCATGGGCCCTTCAGGAATGGACTTTTGTGGGTAAGGTGAAACAGGGGTCAGGTTTCACTTTCTACCCTGTGCACATCAGACTGTCCCAGCACCATTTATTAAAAATGCTCAGATCCACACACAAAAAGAACAAACTCTCCTGCTGCTCGGCAGTCCCCCTGGGTCACCAACCAGCTGCACAGGCTCGGGTCTGGGGCTCTCTCTGGGTCAGTCTGTCCGTCCTTGTGCCAAAATGACACTTAGTTATTGTACTTTATAATTAAAGCGTGATATCTGGTAAAATTAGTTATATTTTGATATTATAAAGAATTTATTTAAAAAATTTTTTATACAGAATATTCTTTTATACAAAAAGCAACTGATTCTTGTATGTTAATCTTATAAATGGCATTCATAGCAATGTATTAATTCTAATAGTTTATTTGTAGCTTATTTTGGAAACCCTACATAACCACGTCACCTGTGAATGAGTTCTGTTCTTCCTAATTCTTTTACCTTCTGTTTGGCGGTGACAAGCATCCTGATCTCAGACGGGACTATTTTGACAGTCCACTAAAAAAATAAGTGATGTCTGCTCTAAGTTTCTTATAGGTGGCCTTGATCGAATTAAGTTAGTTCCCCTCTAGTCCTAGTTTGCTAAGTGTCTATCATGAATGGATGTTGAGTTTTATCACATTTTCTTCACGTATGGTGATGCTCATGACTCCTTTATAATGCGGTAAACTGCACTGGTTTACTTTAGATGCCACCCAAGCTCTGTATTTCTAAAATAAACGCTAGTTGCTCATTATCGTTTGTACCCTGCTGCATTCGGTTTGCAGCTATTTTGTCAGGGATTTCGCTCGGGTCTGGAATGCCCAGGGAGGGGCTGCAGTCTCTGTGGGGCTGGTATACCTCCATGTCTTCCTCACCCTTGGGCACAGCTCCTGAAGGTCTCGGCTCACGTTGGGAGGATGTACCCAAGGCCCTCACCCAACCGCTGCTCGAGTCCTGAGCACCAGGTCTTGTGCCCTGAGCCCAGAGAGGTCATCAGAAGTCTCGAGCCCCCCGTCAGTCCCCTCTGTTGTACTGCTTTTCTCCTGGAGGCTGACCTGGTAAATCACTCCTTTGATAGCCATCTGATCCCTTCAAGTGGTTGGTTTTGTTTTGTTTTTTCCTTTTAATATTTTATTTGCCTCTCCTAGCCGCCCTCGGCAAGAGGAAGTTGGTCACTATCTGGAGCCCCGTTCCAGGAAGCTACAGGAAGTGTCTCACTCAGGGAGAGTGACAGTAATCCCTGCCCAGAACCACCAGGCCGCCCCCTGCTCCAGGCCCTCTGTACCCGGTAAGCCCGGCCCTGGTCACATGCAGCAAAAGGCCTGGACTATGAAATCAAATGATCCTGAAATCAAATCCATGCTCAGCTATTAGGTGTAAAGCTGAAGGCAAGTGGTGTCTTTCTGACTGTTTCCTAACATAGGAAACGAAATGGAGGGTAATCCACCCACCAGACAGGATCAGGGAGCTTGGACAAGCCCACACAGGGACAGCAGTCACTGAAGCGCCACAGCTGCTTAAGTGAAAGTAAGAAATAACTACCAGACAAGGTAGAAAGTAAATGCTGCCAGCAAAGAAGCCTCAGGGAAGGTCAGAGGCAGGACGTGGGAAGGTATCCCGGGCCGGGGGAGTGGCATGAACCACAGCTCAGAAGAGGGGACCCGAGCGCCTTGCAGAGGAGCAGGTTTTGCTGGAGCACAACACGCGGCAGAAGGCTGAGACCTCGAGGTCAGCTCTCCAGGTCACTGCAGCTCTGGGCACCAGGCTTGCCTCTCCCAGGCACAGAGCCACCCAAGACTTTCGGCGGGGTTTCACCCGATTCACTCTGAACTTCCCACCTGTCCACTGCCCAGCCTGGCGGTGAACTGCGGTGGCAGAAGAAAGACAGGGAGGGAAATGGCCAGGTGGCGAGAGCATGTCACAAGGCCGGTGCAAGGGCCCAGATGATGGGCAATGAAGATCTGAGGGTGGTGGGCAGGATGAGGCCGAGACTGCCCGGGGTGCCTCCTCCCCACCCCCTCACCCCGCCGATTCCTCCTGCAGGGCCCCTGCACACTCACAGCCAAAGGGGTTGGTGCTTTTAAAGGTGACATCAATGGGGAAGTTCCACACCAGCGCTTGCCGCACAGCTTGGCTCCTAGATGTGATCTGGGAGATCCCCTCCTCCAGACCCTGTGAGGACAATGACAGCTAGTGTCCAAGTTCTAGACAGTCATATGCTCCCCTTACCTGGGCAGGCAGGTGGGAGGGCTGTTTTTTTCACTACCTTCCGCCAAAACACTTAACTTCCAAACAAAGGCAACTAAGGGATATAGAGGCAGTTCCTAGGTCTTTTCATGGCACCTTCAAGAGCCCACCTTTACCTGTGCATGAGACCTCATCCCTCTGGCCTCACTGCAGGAACGGCTCCCGCAGGCTGTTCCCCACTCCTGCAGCACCAGCTGTATCCAGATCCTTCCCATGTTTTCTCCATCACAGAGCAATACTCGCTCGACTCTTCTTCCTCCACCCATCAACCCATGCTTGCCTCCCTTTATAGCAAAGCTCCTTGCAAGAGTTGTTGATACTCACCAGGTCCAATTCCATTGTTTTTCTTTCATGAACCCACTCTAGTCTACCGGTCTCCACTCTACCAAAGCATTTTTGTAAAAAACACCAGTGACCTCAGCATCTATGGCTACTTCTCTGTGCTCATTTTATCTGGCCCTCTGGCAGCATCTGATACAGCTAGTCACTTCCTGACATCCTGCCTCCACCTGGTCTCTGGCTCCAGCGCCACAGCTCTTGCACATGCGTCTTTGAGCAGAAGCGTCTTGAGGCTCAGTCTCTGTAAGCTTCTTTATCTGCACCTGGGATCTCGCTGGTCTCTGGGCTTTCAGTGTGGTCTGTGTGGTTACGATCCCTAAGCTCATCACCTCCAGCCCTGGCTCCACTACCAAGTCCTCTCAGATCTGCCCTGTGCAGTCTTCTCACTGAACAGCAGCAACTCTACTTCCAAGTGCTCAGGCTAAAAAGCTTCGCATTATTCTTAACTCCTTTCTCACATGCCCCACATCTATCCAACAGGAAAACCTATTGGCTCCATCTTCAAAATATACATACTTGAAATCCAACACCTCCCCACTGCTTCACCTTGTCCACAATGCCATCTACTCCCAACGGTTTACCATTGATGGTCTCCCTGCTTTGGCCTGTGCTCCCCTGCAGTCTACTCTGAACAAAGAAGCCAAAGGGATCTTTTAAAAACACAAATCAGATTACCTCTGTTCAAAACTCTCTGAGGGAGTCCCATCTCACCCCATATAAAGGTCACGGTCCTTATTCTGACCTACCACACCCTCTAAGATCTGCCTGTGACCTTCCTGCTCCATCCCCAACCACTGTGCTTGCTCGCTGTTCACCGGCCACACTGGCCTCGTCGTGGTTCCTCAAACAGGCCAGGCTCACCCCTGCCTCACACTCTCTGTTCCTTCTATTTGGCACATTCTTGCCATAGATTCCACACGGGTCGCTCCCTTGCTTCCTTCAGGTCTTTCTTTACTCGTTACCTTCCCAGCCCACGGTATCTAGATTCCAGTCTCTCTCTCATCCGTTACAGCTCCCCTTCCTAACTTGACTTTCTCTTCAGCACTTAGTACTGGATAACATACCAGAATGTTTGCTACTTATTATGTGTCTCCCAACAAGAATGTGCGCTCTGGGAGACACAGACTTCTGTTTGGCTTTGCTCACTACTGTATCCCTCGTCAGCACCCAGAAGACTCTTAAGCGGTTATTCAGTCACTGGGTAGATAGGAAATAAGTATTGTCATCTCCGTAGCACAGATGAGGAAACAAACTCAGAGCGGCTAAACCAGCTGGGCCTCCACGTCCTCAGCTGCTGTGAGGATTAAACAAGAGCTCTGCAAACAGTCAAGTGTGGTCCAGGCTGAAGTTGTCCTGGCGGAGAGGGGCTGTTCCTGGTCAAGTCCTGAAAGGAGAGCTCCGGAGTCCTCCTCACAGGCAGAGAAGAGGTCAGCCAGCCGAGCGGCCGGAGCGTCCACAGCCCAGCCGGCATTCTGGGGCCCGCCCGCGCCGCCCACGCACTCGTTTACTGCCACGTGCACGCGCGCACGATGGGCTGCGTGAGCGAGCACAGCCTCGGCAATGGAACAGTGAGTCCAATGGTGTTCCGTTCTCCCCTCCAGCTTCACCGAGAACAAACTCATTTTGGGTCGCCTCTGAACTCAGCGTCTACTTTTCAAATGGTTCTGAACTGGGAGGGGAAGGGGTGTGTTTGACACCTTCAGAAACTCCAAGTCATGAAGGCCATGAGGGGGGCCCCAGAGTCCCACTTACCGCTGTGGGGGCCCAGTCATGGCCGTACACAAAGCAGTACTTGCAGTAGAGATCGTCGTACTCGGGGAACTGTGGAAAAAGCACACACAGGCTGTTCAAGGGAACTCACGCGGAGGCGAACGTGTTGGCCAGGCAGGCACAGCCGACGGTAACTCTGAACAGAGACACCTGGGCTGGGATGGGGGCGACAGCCACCGTTGTGAACATGGAGTTCAGCGCTGGGGCCTGAGACATGGGAGTCCAAGGCAGTCCCGAGCTGCTGCTGCCCCTGAGCCTCTGCGCAGGCTTTGCCTTCTGTCTGACATGCCCTTCCCTTTCCTTCGCCTGGCCAACTCCTGCTCATCCTTCTAGACTTACCCTTCAGGGAGGCTGCCCAAACTGCCAGGCTATCTTAAGGGCCCTGTCTTGGCTCCTTCAGGCCCTGGTGCTTCCCTTCATCAAAGCACCTGCCTGTGTTTGTTCTTGTTAACCCCATTAGACTGTGAGCAAGGAACAGGTACGATTCCTGCCTGTGTCCCCAGCGCCTGACCCAGGTGTGGACACAGAGATCTAAGGGAATGGTGTGGGACTGAAAGGTCTGAGAACCCAGGGCGCTGTGAGGACCCAGCCCATATGCATGGCTGGAGTTAAAGGGTGGAAGGGCCCAGAGCAGAGGGGCAGGCGGAGTGGGCTGGGTGCTTCCAGTGCAGACACACATGACCCAGGCCAGCTGAGCCCCTCCTGCGACCTGGAAGGGCAGTGCGGCAAAGTTTTGGTGTTATAAAAACCTGGCTTCAAATCCCAGTCTTGACACTTCCTTTGGGCAAGTTTTCCCACCTGTCAGGTGGGGATGCTAGTAATATCTACTGCACAGGGTTGTTGTGAAGACGAAATGAGCAGTGCTGAGCACCGCGTTTGGCACACGGTGAATACTTGCTGAAACTTTAAAACATTTTATATGTAAATAAACAAATGGTTCTTACAAAGTGTAGGGGTGTAGGGAGAGTAGGGTCCCCTCGCGTCTGGCAGACACATCCTCCCTGGATCATTCCAGGACACTACCATCGTTGGATAGGATTAATCAAATCATCTCCATTCTAACAACCCAAGGTGAGGATCTGAGAGTTCAGAGCGCGGAGCACTCCTGCGCACGCGACCCGAGCCGGGCTCACAACTGGACCGCGTGTGACCTCCGTACTAGGTCATTCTCTCGAGCGGTTTCGAGCAACCTCACGCCAAACTTCTCAAATGCTGGGTCCCCTCCCCCGCCTAACATGCCTCTTCGGGGCCACAAAGCAGCTCGCGAAGTTGCGGGACGGACCCTCGGGGAATCCTGGGGGGTCCCGGTGGGGACCATGGCCGCTCACCTGGGCGCTCTCCACCTGCCCGTTGACCATGAGTAAAAAGACGCTGGGGCCCGCCGCCGCCATGGTGGGGGGGGCGCGCAAAGTAAATCATCCAGGTTGCGCGCGCATTTGCTAGGAGGTGCCCCCAGTTACCCTGGAAACAGACGGCGTGGCACGCGGGACACGATTCTGGAAGCAGGACCTTTGCGAAGGCATGTGCACGTGGGCGGCGGTGCGCAGGCGCAGCCGCGGCCCCCGCCTCTCTGCAGGAATGCTGGGACGGTCTTTGCCAGGCGCCGGGGCGGGCGTCCGGGCCCGGGATGTGGAGTGTAGCTCGTTTGTGGCGTCAGGCGCGTCCGACTCAGGCAGGCTCTTGGGAAGCCAAGTGATAGAGAGAGCCCTCGGCCACGAGATGTCGCTGTGGCGCCATCGCGAGGATGGCGGTGGGAGGAGCCTGCTGGGCGTGAGTCGGAAGCCTCTGCTAGTCCGAGTTAAGGCGCTGAGGCTGGGGTCTCAGAGGTTTCCTGTCCCTGGGTCCGAAGAGTACCCAGCTGGGACCACGCAGCTCCCCGGCCTCGTCGGGTGATGTGTACCTTGTGGCTTTTGAGACCCTCGCCTCGGAAAAGTTTATTAAACTTGGGGGGAACCACAAGAATCCTTAAATCCAAGCCACGGCTCCTTGGTGAGAAGCTGAGACACTGAGGCCCACGGAGGGGCAGTACCTGGCACCCCAGTCACCTAGCCACCAAGGAAGAGGGTCTGAGGGTTCAGAGTGTAGGGCGGTCACTGACCGATGCGTTGCGCCAGAGCACGCATGGTTCTGCCAGGACACCCGCAAATAACAGTTGCTCTCAGCCCGCCCCAAGAGGTCACAGCTTCTGCTAACACGTTGCTCCAGTTATCTCAGCACTCACCGTGGTTTGTATTCGCGCACTTAATATTTATTACCTCTCCATCCACTCAGGGCCGCGCAAATCTTGTGCCACGCCCAGCCACTCCCCCCATCTTAAGCAGTGGTGATGCTGCCGAACTCAAGGGGACCACCACTTGGGGTGCTCTATGTGAGGAGACGTGGTAGTCCAGTTTGCAAGGCAGTTTTACTTACTTACACAAAGTAAAGCAAAGAGGACTCACAGCCAAAACTCCTCCTCTGCAAAGCGAGGCTTAGCGGTTGCTTATATACACTCTTTGGTCAATTACATGTTGATTTCTTCTTTGCAGTTGGCTATATTTTATCCTTTTGCGTTCCTGTCAAGCTCCTCCTGTTACAGCTGGCCTGTGAAATACTGTGCTACACTTTAACATTCAGCAAGAATAGCATTTAGTGAGAATGCCGCAGGCCTTGAGACCCATGTCTTAGCTAACAATCCTCCCTGAGATTTTTCACTCCACATTTAGGGAATAGGGACGAGGGCCATACTTCCGTCACTGACTCCTGCTGAACATGGACGGAGTGTGTCTTTGAGTTAGAGCAGTGAAATTCTCTGGCTGCCTGACTTATGAAAGCCTAGGGGTCCCCTAGGTTCTGGGGCTCCTGAGAACAGGAGTGCTTAAAGAGAGCACTGCTCTGCCAGGAGACATGCATCCTAAGGGGTGAGGCAGAAGCAGGAAAAGTCAAGGGGACAGAGACCCTGCCACTCAGACTCACACTCTGGTGGGCATTTAATGAGCAAGATGGACCAGAGTGGCAGCCTGCCTAAGGACAAAGTTTCCAGCAAGGAAGAGAAGGGCGAAGGTGCTGTCATATTTGAATCTCTTTCCATAAAATTCAGGACACTAAGCCATGGTTTTTATTCAGGAATCACTTATGGAGCTGCTAGGTCTGTCCAGGACTTCAAAGGACAGGTGGGATCCAGGCAGGATGTGACTATGCAGAGAGGGTGAGCCCCATGGATGAAGCACAGGAACCCCAGAGGGGGAGAGGATACCAGACATGAGAGGCCTACACAATATCCGGTTGGCGTCCCATGGATTCTCAAGCACACTGATGCTGTTGCCATGTGGCTGAGTAAAGACTGCACCTTGTAAGGCATCTGGGCTTGGGGAGAAGGTCCTGACACAGCCTTCTGCGTCACTCTCTTGGGACAGTGCACCCCAGAAAAGCCCCCTGGGAGGGAAGGAGGCACTCCTGGGGAATGTAAACTGTGTGTGTGTCTGTTGTGGACCCTGAGAAAGAAGATGTCTACTATGAAGGGCTTCTAGTGTCTTAACTGGACTGAAAAAACAAACAAACAAAAAAGGCCTAGCACCCATTTCTGCACAGGGGCTTCTCATGTATATTGCACTTCAGGGAGAAGCCTGCACTGAATTACTTGCCTCTGTACTGAACTGCGCTGTATTCCTGCCAGCTGAGCCAGCCCTTATAAAGGAATTTCCTGAATTGTCTTTCAATCAATGGGACTGAGACTTCCCCCATCCAATTGGAGCAGCTGTATTATGACCAATCAAAACAATGCCTTTTGGACCAATCAAGCTGTGAAGATTTGTAGACCTCGTTGGCATGAGGATGGACCAATCAGGGACCAGGGCAGGGACTTACGTCCATATAAACCAGCTCCCCTGTGGAAGGGGGGGGGTGTTTTCCCTTTCCACCAAAGGTTGAGGCTTGTGTTTTTCTGCTTAGAAGTAAAACACTGATGCTGTCTAGCCAGAACCTGATCAGTGCAGGAGCAGAGAGGGCTACCTGTGTGGAGTGGAGCAGACCAGACTAAACCAAACCAGAGCAGAGCAGAGAAGAACTGAACCGCCTGTCTGAACGGGGGCCTGGGCCCAGGACTGTCTCACAGCCTTGCTGTTCACACCTGTGCTCTATCGCAATAGGGCTGTTCCATAGCCATTCTGTTTTTACAGCAGTGCTGTATCACGACGGAACTATTTGCACCAAGTACTGTAGTTATTTTCTTCATCGGTTCCTAATTGGGGATTCCTTTTGGCATTGAATTGACACCAATGACCATCAGTTGACACCCATGCATACACACAGGAGGGTAAGGCCACACCTGTGAGACCACGCTGTTCAGGCCCACACAGCACAGGGCCCTCTGTGATCAGACGTCCTGGTGGACACCATCCCCTAGTCAGCTGGCTGCACAGCTGCAGTTCAGAGACGGACGCCCTTCTGAAAATCAGGATTTGGGGAGAAAGCCCGGCTCACCTGCAACCTCGTTGTCCCCGAAACCCACTGCCTGGCAGGCGCTGGGACGGGCCTCGAGGAGAGCAGAGCCCCCGAGGTGTATACAGCCCCCAGTTTCCACCTCTCACAGACAGTGGCTCCGTGACCCCTTGTCCCCAGTTTGGAAATGATAGGGAGACTGAAAGTGAGGGCAGGAACTAGGTGAGGGCACAGGTTGTCATGAGACAGAGAAAAGTAAGGACAGTCAGTGACGCCGTGGGGGCTGCGCACGCGAGGCACCGGCCCACCTCACTTCTCTCCGGCTGCAGACGCCCACACAGCATCAGCTCCTACGGCGGCCTCAGGCCAGCTGTCTCACCCCTGGCGTCTGGACTCCTAGGGACAATGGGCTGAGAAGGTCGCCCCAGGGCTGGCCCCCACGCCCCAGACACGTGGGCCTGCGAGAGGCAGAGGGCAGGCCTGGCCCGGGCTGCCTGGTGGAACAGCCTGGCTCACCTGCCACAATGCAGACCCAGTCTGCTCAAGGGAAGGTTCTGGGTAGTGCGGCCTCCCTGCCACTGCCTCCGCCCCGGCTCACACTCAGCAGTGCGGTGTTCTGGCCCTAAACCTCCATGGCTGCCTCTGCAGGGAGAAAACCTGGGGCTGCCCCGACCCTGTGCTTCCCCAGCAGGGCCAGTGCCCAGTCAGCCCGTTCCAGGGCCGGTCAGCAGACTCCCACAGCCACAGGGGACTGTGCCCAGGCCGAGTGGGGGCCACTCCCCTAGGAGGCACTCAGCTTAGAAGCACCCTGTCCTGCCTGTGGATGCCCCACTCCAGCCACCCCTCAGCTTTGGAGGGTGGGGGGGAGCTAATGGACTCAGACAGGAAGCTGGTCTCAGGAGTCTTCTGGACCTGGCTGGGCTCTGGCACAAGGGGATGCACCCGCCCGAGTCAGTGACCTCATCACTGAAGATGAATTGTCAAGGAACCAGAAAATTACTTCTCAAGATCACTCTAAAATATTACTGAAACCAATTCATTTCTCTGTCATTTTCAACTTCCTCCTTCATGTGGCTAGGACACCCACCCTTTTGGCTTGTTACTCAGAAAACATACATGTGGTTGATTCTACCTGCTTCATTTTGCAAGTCCAGTAGAGCTGACTCAAACTACATTTTCTTTCACATTTTTTAAAGTATATCTCATTGATTATGTTGTTACAGTAGTTCCAATTTTTTCCCCCTTTGCTCCCCTCTGCCCAGTACCCTCCTTCCCTCCAGCAGTCCCACCCCACTTAGTTCATGTCCATGGGTCATGCACATAAGTTCTTTGGCTTCACCTTTTCCTACGTTATTCTTAACATCCCCTGTCTATTTTGTACCAACAAATTATGCTTCTTAATCCCTGCACCATTTCCCCATTTCTCCCCCTCCCCCCTCCCAGCTGATAACCCTCCAAATGATCCCCATACCTATGATTCTGTTCCTATTCTGGTTTGCTTAGTTGGATTTTATTTTTTAGATTCAGTTGTTGATAGTTGTAAGTTTGTTGTCCTTTTTTTTTTTACCGGGTTTATTGAGGGAAAAGGGGGAAGGGGTTGGAGGGAAGAGGAAACTCTGGGACCAACTCAAGGATCCATAGGAGCAAGGGAAGGGGTAAGGGGAAAGGGGAAAAGGGAAAGAGGGGAGGAAGGGGGAGCAGAGACTACCAGTCACTCACGGGGGCCCATAGGAATTGCCTGTCTGTTGTCATTTTAGTGTTCATAGTTTTGATCTTTTTCTTAAGTCCCTTTGACATTTCATATAATAATGGCTTGGTGATGATGAACTCCTTTAGCTTTACCTTGTCTGGGAAGCACTTCATCTGCCCTTCCATTCCAAATGATAGCTTTGCTGGATAGAGTAATCTTGGTTGTAGGTTGCTTTTCATCACATTGATACTGCTTGCCAGTCCCTTCCTGCCTGCAAAGTGTCCTCTGAGAAATCAGCTGATAGTCCTATAGGCACCCCCCTGTAGGCAACTCTCTTCCTCTCCCTTGCTGCCCCCAGGACTCTCTCTTTATCTTTCACCTTTGGCATCTCAATCATCATGCATCCTGGTGAGGTCCCCTATGGGTCCAGGTTGCCCGGGACCCTTCATGCTTCCCAGACCTGTATGTCCATCTCCTCCACAAAATTTGGGAAGTTTTTCTCATTTTTTTTCAATTCTTGCTTCCTCATTCTGCAATGGTTGACTGTTTTTTCCTTCCTTATGTTCCAAATCATTGATTTGAACCCCAGTTTGCTTCACTTCACCATTTGTTTTGTGTGGATTTTCCTTCGTTTCACTTAGCACAGCCTTCACTTCTTCTATTATGCGTTTGCCGTACTCAAGCATATCTGTCAAGCCTGTGAGCATCTTTATCACCAATGTTTTGAATTCTGCATCTGTTAGGTTGTCTATCTCCTCATCTGTTAGGTTGGTTATCTCCTCATCACTTAGTTCTCCCACTGGAACCTTGGTCCGTTCCCCCTTTTGGGCCATACTTCTCTGTCTCCTCATTCTGACAGGCTCCTGTGTTTGTTTGCCTTCGCGTCTGAGGTAGAGCTGTCGCTCCTGTTACGTTTTTAAGGTGCAGAGCCTTAGGGATTCCTCAGTACAGGGCGACCTGTTTCGCCACGTTGTGGCGCTGTATGTGGCGGAGGGGTCTGAGAGGGAACAATGCCACCTGCCCAGCACTCGCCCCTTTTCCAGGCACCTCTCCCACTTCTGCATCGGACTGATGCCCCTCTAGCTGGCCATAATTCCCAGGGTGGGTGGGTCTGCGGATGTTCTAGGACCCTGGGGGCCCTTTAAACAAGCGGACTCTGCTGAGAGACCGGCAGTTTCTGCCTCCACCCCAACCCCCACTGGTCTGCACTGTCAGAACCAATGAGGCTTGATTTTCCCCGGTGCTGGGACAGTGAGCTGTGAGGTCTGGTGAGGAGCTGGGAATGCTCCCCACGTGTCCCTCCTGACTTTAAAACATGTGACTGCGATTTCTGCTGGCCTGCTGCTGCTGCCGCTGCTGCCACCACACTGTGTCCTCTCCGCCCTGGCTCTTCTCCTCCTACCTGCCTGGATGAGTGTTTCTTCTTTATATCTTTGCAGCACTTCCTTGCAGCACGATTTTCTGGAACTTCTGGTTGTTTCTAGTTTTGAGGTAGCTGTATTCCCTTAGTTGTGGAGGGAGATGCAGCATGTCTATCTAGGCCTCCATCTTGGCCGGAAGTCCCAGGCTTAATACCTCAAACTACATTTTTAAACCATAGCCGAGTTTTCTCTTTTTCTAACACCAGTCCAATCAGGTAACCTTAGTTTTATTTAGCTTTCCCTCCTCCTAGGACATCTGGCCTCTGCACCACACCTTTGGTAAAACTTCTGGGACCGCACTGCTAATGGGACACCTCCTTGTTTACACCAATGATAGTCCTCGAAGACATTCGGCACGTCCTTTCTCCTTGCCCTTCAGAGGAGAGAGCAGAGGGAGACTCAGCTCACAGATACAATCAGTAGTTCCTCCCATGTAGCCCAAGCCTGTGCCTCACACCTCTGGCCACAGACCGGCCCCGAGTCCCACAGCCGAGCCTTTGCCGCTCGGCCCTGCTGGTCTCAGGTCACCTCCCTGGGAACCACGGGGATCCTCCATGAAGGTGCCCAGCTGTGCTCAGGAAGCGGCAGGGCCACCATTCCCATTTCTCATCATGAGCTCCGCCCTGGCGTGGCGCCTCCTGAACGTGCCCTCCGTGGGTGGAAGCGGGGCGGGGGCTGCAGGGGAAGCTCATATGGGGACAGCAAAGGCTGAAACCTGAGGAAGCCAAGAAGCTGCGCTTTGAAGACAGAGCCTCCCAAATGCACAACAGACTCCCAGCCTGGAGCAGTTTCCTACCATTGACCCATTTGTTATATTTCTTAATTCATGTAAGAGCTTAATTAATTTATTTTATTTTTAATTTTTATTATTTTTAAAGATTTTATTTATTTTTAGAGAGAGGGGAAGGGAGGGAGAAAGAGAAACATCAACCAGCTGCTTCTTGCAAGCCCCCAGCTGGAGACCTGGCCCGCAACCCAGGCATGTGCCCTGACTGGGAATTGAACCAGTGACCCCTCAATCCACTGAGCCACACCAGCCAGGAGAAGAGCTTAATTTCTTTAAGTCAAATAAATGGAGCACTTTTCATCCAATTCCGAAGAATGAATGCACACCAGGGGCTGCATTTGGTTATCAAATTTAACTTCCCATAGCCAGCACACTTACATATAAGACAAGGTAAGCACAAATGTCCACATAAAGGACAAAATCCGACTCCTGTAGGACAGCCAGACCAGACCAGAGGTTGTCACCGAGGATGTCTTGGATTGCCCAGCAGACGTCCCTCTACCTTCAGGTCGGGCCCTGAATCTGGCCTCCTGGACATAGCGCCTGCCTGACCAACCAGAAACCAAGCGTGCACCAGAACTGAAACTACCTTTCTGACAACCCCATGCCCCAATCGGGAATAGAAACACTAATTAAAGTGACTCCCCTCTTTCCTTCTGAGACGCTGCCCGCAGCAGGTTCAGGTGGCCACTCCGCCTTGTTGTTGAGGTGGCCAGCCAGCTGTTCTGTGCTCAGCACAGAGTGGAAGTCCCCCCTAGAACAGATCCTCCATCCAGTGGAGATGCAGGTGAATAAGCCCCAGGTGAGCTGTCACTGCCAACTACTGTCCCGGAAAGGAGGTTTAGCAATTGTTTATAAGCACTATTTGGTCAATTACGTGTTGATTTCTTCTTTGGAGTTGGCTCCGCTTATCAGGTTAGGCTCCTGTCAAGCTCATCCTATGCGCAGCTGATCTACAAAAACACTGTGCCAGATTTTAACATTCAGCAAGAATAGCATTTAGTTAAGAATGGCCCAAACCTTGAGACCCTTGTTCTTGTTAACAAATGGGTGAGTCATGCAAAGGTCTGGGGTGAGCATGTCCAGACAAAGAGCACAGTAAGTGCAAAGGCCTTGGGGTGCAATATGCTTGAGCAACAGGGAGTCAGACTTGCACAGGCTTGCAGTGGCTTGCTTGCACTGACTCACAGGAGACAATTGTATGCAACATTGCCTTCAGTGATGTCATGCTGGTGGCCTGAAATCAACCAAGGAGGGAATATTTACACCATGGAAATCAGCAAATGCTAAAATCAGGGCTTTAGTTTTTTTGTTTTTTTGTTTTTTTTTAATTGATTATGCTGTTACAGTAGTCCCAATATTTTTTGCTTTGCTCCCCTCCACCCAATACCCTCCTTCCCTTCAGCAGTCCCCCCCCCCCTTAGTTCATGTCCATGGGTCATGCACATAAGTTCTTTGGCTTCACCGTTTTCTATATTATTCTTAACTTCCCCCTGTCTATTTTGTACCAACCAATGATGCTTCTTAATCCCAGCACCATTTCCCCATTACTCCTCCTTCCCCCTTCCAGCTGATAACCCTCCACCTGCTCCCCATACCTATGATTCTGTTCCTATTCTGGTTGTCTGCTTAGTTGGAGTTTGTTTTTATTTTTTAGATTCAGTTGTTGATAGTTGTGAGTTTGTTGTCATTTTAATGTTCATAGCTTTGATCTTCTTTTTCTTAAATGAGTCCCTTTAACATTTCACATAATAGTGGCTTGGAGATGATGAACTCCTTTAGCTTTACCTTGTCTGGGAAGCACTTTATCTGCCCTTCCATTCTAAATGACAGTTTTGCTGGATAGAGTAATCTTGGTTGTAAGTCCTTACTTTTCATCGCATTGAATATTTCTTGCCAGTCCCTTCTTAATCTGCAAAGTTTCTTTTAAGAAATCAGCTGATAATCTTATAAGCACCCCTTTGTAGGTAACTCTCTGCTTTTCTCTTGCTGATTTTAAGATTCTCTTTTTATCCTTAATCTTTAGCATGTTAATTATGATGTGTCTTGGTGTGGTCCTCCCTGGGTCTAGTTTGTTTGGCACTCTCTGTGGTTCCTGGACCTATATGTCTATTTCCTTCCCTACTTTAGGGAAGTTTTTCTTCATTATTTTTTCACATAAGCTTTCAATTTCTTGCTCTTCCTCTTCTCCTTCTGGCACCCCTATGATTCAGATGTTGACACATTTAAAGCTATCCCAGAGGTTTCTAAGCCTCTCCTCATTTTTTTAAAAATTCTTATTTCCCCCTTCTGTACTGGTTGACTGTTTCTTTCTTCCTTATGTTCCAATTTGTTGATTTGAACCCTGATTTCCTTCCCTTCACCATTGGTTTTGTGTGGATTTTCTTTTGTTTCCTCTAGCCTAGCCTTCATACCTTTCCTTATGCATTTGCTGTAGTTAAGCATATCTGTCAAGCCTATGAGCATTTTTGCCACCAGTGTTTTGAACTCTACATCTGTTAGGTTGGCTATCTCCTTGTCGCTTAGTTCTCCCACTGGGACCTTGCTCCATTCCCTCTTTTAGGCCATACTTCTCTGTCTCCTCATCTTGACAGGCTCCTGTGTTTGTTTGCCTCTGTGTCTGTCACACCTATTATGTAGTAAGGGGCACAGTCTTAGGGATTTGTCAGTACAGGGCGACCCATTTCACCACGTTGTGGCGCTGTATGTGGGGGAGGGGCCTGAGAGGGAACAATGCCACTTGGTCAGCACTTGCCCCTTTCCTAGGCACCTTTCCCACTTCTGCACCGGACTGATGCCCCTCTAACTGCTGCCCTGGCTGTCGTTCCCAGAGTGAGTGGGTTTGCGGATGTTCTAGGACTGCGAGGGCCCTTTAAACAAACAGACTCTGCTGAGAGACCAGCAGTTTCTGCCTCCACCCCAATCGCCACTGGTCTGCACAGTTAGAAGCACTAAGGCTTTATTTTCCCCGGTGCTGGGACTGTGAACTGTGAGGTCTGGTGAGGAGCTGGGAATGCTCTCCAGGTGTCCCTCCCGACTTTTTTAAATGTGTGACTGTGCCTTCTGTCAGCCTGCCGCTGCTGCCACCACCACACCTCATCCTTTTCACCCCGGCTCTGCCCCTTCTACCTGTTTGGATGAGTTTTTCTTCTTTCTTTCTTTCTTTGTTGGACTTCCATGCAGCACGATTTTCTGGAACTTATGGTTGTCTCTAGTTTTGAGGTAGTTGTATTCCTTCTTAGTTCTGTAGGGAGACGCAGCGAGTCTGTCTAGGCCTTCATCTTGGCCGGAAGTCCAGGATTTTTTTATGTTTATATTTTATTTTTCAGAGAGCCATTTTACCAGCAGACCACTTCAGGTAGCAGATGGTTTTAGAGAACTGACCAAGCCCAGATCACCCAGGGCCTCTGAGTAACTGGGGGATTTTGAAGCAAAACCCTGAGGAGGGATGTGAGGCAACTGGGTTTTAACAGGGTCTCTTTGGCCACCAGGTGGAGCCAGAGAATACCTGGGAGGCCAGTGAGGAGGCAGACATAGTCATCCAGGTAGGGTTGCAAATGGGAATAAAGGAGGCATGCAATATTTGGGACATACATAACTAAAAAAATTCTTATCTGAAATTCAAATTGAAATAGGCATCCTGTATTTTATGACAACCCACCCACAGAAGCCAAGTAAGAGAAGGCGATGTCCACACTGCTTCGGGAGGGCTTGTTGCTTTATTATGCCTACCCCACCCCTGGTCCTTGGAGGGAGGCTCCTTCATGACCATTCCCGTCTCCTAGGATGTTTAGAGCAGGATCTGTACCAACCCCAACCCCACCCTACAGCCCACACCCCAACTGACCCTGGATCTGAACACACCCGTCAACCATTTCCTCTGGGCTTTTCCAGCAGATCTGACAGAGGAAGCCAGGCAGGGGCAGATCACAGACGGGTGAAAGGATGGATCTCACAGGAAATCGATTGAGCTGGAGTTGCTGCCACAGCTCGGACTCAGCGTGAGAGAAGCTGGTCTCTTCGCTGATTGCCAGCTCCTCCATGGCTCTTCCATTCTTCACGAGTGTGGCCTTGCGGCCCTGGGTAATGGACTTTACTCCACAAGATGGGGCTGCCATTGTAGGAACATGATCTGATTTGCATTTTTTGAAAGGTCACTCTGGCTGCTGAGCAGAGAACAGATTATAGGAGCAAGAGAAGTCATGAGAATGGTCAGAGGTGACTGCAATAGTCCTGGTGAGAAATTAGGGTGGCGGGACCAGGCAGTTGGTAGTACCATGGTTCTTCTCCTACCTGGTCTTCCCTGTTCACTCTGCTCCAGCCCACAGCTTTCTTGCTGTTTCTCAAACACGCCAGGCACACTCCCCACCTCAGGGCCTTTGCACTTGCTGTTTCCTCTGCCCAGAATGCTATTCCCTCAAATCTCCATAGGCTCATTCCCTCTCTCCCATTAGGTCCTTGCCCCAGTGTCATCATCTCTGTCATCCTTCCCTGACCATTCTATTTAAAATGATAGAGAACTTCCAGCAAAATGGAGGCACAGGTAGACACACTGCCTCTTCCTCTCAACTGAAAAGGAATTTACAACCACTTCAAAACTAAAACAAAAAACAAAAAACCAGACAATCCAGAAAATCAAACTACATAAAAATTCAACAAAGAAATAAAGAAGAAATATTCAGCCAGAAAGATAGGAGGGGCAGAGCCAGGAAGAAAAGAAGGAGGTATGGGGCTTCAGCAGCTGCACGGGCAGAGCTTGGCAGTGACAGTGGGGCTGGTGACAGCAGCAGCGGCACAGGGACAGTAACTGCGGCAAAAAGCAAAGTCATACATTTTAAACCTGGGAAGCAATTCCAGTCCCAGACCAGACCATGTGGCTCACGGTTCCAGTGTCAGGGAAAATAGAACCACATTGCTGCTGACTATGAAAGCCAGTGGGGGTTGGGGCGGAGGAAGAAACTACCAGTCTCTCAAAAGGAGGCAGCTTGCTTAATACGGGAAGGGGGAGAAGTGCCTGGAAAAGGGGCAAATGCGGGGCAAGTGACACCGTTCCTTCTCAGACCATCCCGCAACATACAGCGCCACAGCGTGGTGAAACTGGTCACCAGCACTAGCGAATACCTAAGGTTCCACCCCATACAATGTAACAGGTGCGACAGCTCTACCTAAGACACAGAGGCAAACACAGGAGCCTGTCAAGATGAGGAGATAGAGAAGTATGGCCCAAAAGGTGGAACGGATCAAGGTTGCTGTGGGAGAACTAAGCGACAAGGAGATAGCCAACCTAACAGATGCGGAATTCAAAACACTGGTGATAAAAATGCTCACAGGCTTGACAGAAAAAATTAATCAAGACCTGGAAGAAATGAAGGCTATACTAAGTGAAATGAAGGAAAATCCAAACAGAAATAGTGGTGAAGGAAAGGAAATCAGGGTTCAAAGCAACAAATTGGAACATAAGGAAGAAATAAATAGTCAACCAGTACAGAAGAACGAAATGAGAATTAAAAATGAGGAGAGGCTTAGAAACCTCTGGGATAGCTTTAAACGTGTCAATATCTGAATCATAATGGTTCTAGAAGGAGAAGAGGAAGAGCAAGAAATTGAAAGCTTATGTGAAAAAATAATAAAGGAAAACTTCCCTAAATTAGGGAAGGAAATAGACATACAAGTCCAGGAAGCACAGAGATTCCAAAAAAAGCTAGACCCAAAGAGGACCACACCAAGACACATCATAATTAAAATGTCAAAGGTTCAAGATAAAGAGAGAATCTTAAAATCAGTGACAGAAAAGCAGTTACCTACAAAGGAGTTCCCATAAGACTGTCAGCTGATTTCTCAAAAGAAACTTTGCAGGCAAGAGGGGACTGACAAGAAGTATTCAAAGTGATGAAAAGTAAGGACCTACAACCAAGATTACTCTATCCAGCAAAGCTATCATTTAGAATGGAAGGGCAGATGAAGTGCTTCCCAGACAAGCTAAAGCAAAAGGAGTTCATCATCACCAAGTCGTTATTACATGAAATGTTAAAGGGACTTACTTAAGAAAAAGCAGAGCAAAACTATGATCATTAAAATGACAACAAACTCACAACTATCAACAACAGAATCTAAAAAAATTTAAAAACAAAAGCAAACTAAGCAGATAACCAGAGTGGAAGCAGAATCATAGGTGCGGGGAACAGGTGGAGGGAAATGGTGCAGAAATTAAGAAGCATAGCAGGATGAGCAGAATAGACAGGGATGTTAAGAATAGCATAGGAAAGGGTAAAGTCAAGGAACTTATATGCATGAACTATGGACATGAACTAAGGGGGGGGTGGGAATGCTGGGGGTAGTGCTGGGCAGAGGGGAGCAAAGGGAAAAGAAATTGGCACAACTGTAACAGCATAATCAATAAAACATACAAAATAAATAAATAAAATGATAGCCACTTCCCTCTTAGCACTTCCCACCCCTATTCCCTGCTTTAGTTTTCTGCACGGTGCTTGTCATCTCCCAAGACACTGTGGAACTGAGTGATTTCTCTTGTTGCTTTCTCCCAGCCAAAGTCTCAGATCCCCCAGGGCAGAGATTTGTATTTGTCCTGTTCACTGCCAGATCCCCAACACCTGGAACAGTGCCTGGTACACAGTAGGTGCTCAGTATTGTCGAGGGAACTAAAGATTTGGACTGGGGCCCTGGTAGATAAGGTGAGGCTGAACCCCAAGTGCCTGGCTGGGGTTGCTGGTGAGGCGGTATGATCACCGGGAGATGCCTGAGGAGCACTGGGTGTGGGGTCTGGATGTCAGGGGAGGGTGCTGGGCTAGGGCAGGGTTGACAGTGGTCAGCACTGACTTGGGGAGAAGGAGCGAAGTGAGGAGAGGGTCCCTGGTCAAGCCTCAAGATACCAACATTCCAGAGAAGGGCAGAAGACCTGGAGGAGGGGGACATCAGGAAAGGCGTGTGGCCACGTGGTTGACATCCATGATGACGTTAATCTTGTGTCCATCTCTCTTGCAGAACTGGGAGCTTTCTGAGGTCAGCGAGCAGATACGAGACTCCGTGCCCAGGCCCCAGGCGAGCACAGACAGGCCTCAGGAGCGTTCTGGGAAGGGCGGGTCCGCCTCAGTGTGCTCGCCTGTCTGCCGGGACTACAAGGGGCTGCGGCCGCTGGGGGAGGTCCAGGCTCTGTAACAGGACATTCCTGACCCCCATCTCAGGTCTGCGGCTGGCCTGGGGGTGCTGGGTGAGGAAGCAGCAACTGAAGGCCCCACGCTGAGTCCCACAGGCCTCTGGCAGCCAGGGACAGCTACTCTCCTGCAGGTCTCCTGCTGTCCTCTCCACCAAAGCCACTCACAGGCTGGCCATGGGGAAGCCCCTTTCCTGCACAGACACTGACAGGCAAGTGCTGATGGTGGGGCGGAGCCACAGCAGGGTGAGTGCCGGGAGGGAAGCCTGGCTCTGCCACAGGCTGCGCGTCCTCTGGGCAGGTCTTCCCTGCCATCAGGCCACGCTGCCTGGCTGCTGGGCCTCAGGTAGCAGGCCCCTGGAGCCCCCTCCTGGCTGCCCAAACCTTAGAGACTATAAGCTCTGCCTCTCTCGGCAGGCCCTGGTCTCTCTAGGCTGGGTGTTGCCCACCCAGGTCTTCAGTGTGTAAGGCACCTTCACGTTTCTTCCTCTTTTCTTCAGGGCTGAGGGATAAAGGTTGTTTTGGCCACTCTGCGTGCGGAGGCAAAACCAGACCAAGTAGAAGCAATAAGGAGGGAGGAGAGGGTGTGTGGGTGTGTGTTCCGGAGTGTGTCCCAGCAGTTTGTGTATCTGTATGTGCCCCTTTGTGTTGTTCTGTGTGTGTGCATGTGCAAACTTCTGTGCCTGTCTGTGCATGTCTGTGTGTGTGTGTTGTGTATGTCCTTGGATCCCTGCGCATGGGAGTGCATGTGCACAGTGATGCCCCCACATTTGTGCCCCCGTATGTGGCTGTAAGCGTGTCCTTGGTTCTGTGGCCCTGTGTGCATGTGAGCACTGTGGTGTAACCGTGCCAGTGTGCAGGCGTGTCACCGTGTGACTGCATGGGGCCTGTGAGCCTGGCGGTGCGGGGTGGAGAACAGAGGGGCAGGCCGAAGCTGCCAGCCAGTACCTGCCTCACACCCACCCTGGCCATCCTGCTCGTTGTCGCCTGGAGACACTAGGCTCTGAGCTGAGGGACGCCACCTATGGGAAGAGCATGGGGGTGCCCAGGACTGGGAAGGGTGAGGAGGGTAGTTGCCCTGGGGAGAAGGTGGACACTGGGTAGGGGAATCTAGCCCCACGCCCCTCACAGGTGTCAGCCTTCAGGGTCTCCTAGAAGAGGACGTCTACCTCGGTCTTGGACACAGCGCACCTCCCACCTGCCCTCTTGACCAGTAGCTCTGGCTTTGCCTTTTACCTGTGAGCTACCTATTCAGTATCTGTTCTCCACTTCTTCCTTTCTAACAAACCTTGATTTGGGGGGCCATGTGCCTACCTAAGCACTTTATTTCTGGGCTTCCCTTGCAGCTGGTGGTGGCCATGTGACATAGTTCTAAGGACATGTAAGTGTGTGTCTGCTGGGGGCTACCAGGAGGGTGTTTGCTCTTGAGAAAATAGGGGACAGACAGATATAGCACCATGTCCTTCTCCCTTCATCCTCCTGTCTGGAACATGAACCTGGTGGCTGGTGTGCAGCAGCCACCTGGCAGTGGTCACTGCCCTCACTTCACAGAGGGGCCAAGGTTCCGAGAGGGTGAGGCTTGCCTGAGCTGAGGGATCAACACTCAGTCCTCCCCCCACGGTGAGTGCCAAGGGCTCCGGGAGGGAGTTCTTGTCGCCAGACTCGCCTTGCCAGCCTGTTACACTGGTGCCTAGGGAGCCCCCATTGAGAACAGGCAGGGTCCTTTGCAGATTCACCGTTAAACTGACCGCCTTATTGGAGCATCCTGTCTACTCTGCCCATAGGCCACCTGTCCAATGGGTGGCATCAGGAGCAGGATGGGGAGGGCCAGGTGAGGAGAGCAGGGAAGCCCCCACTGCCCTCTGCAGGCTGAGACCACCTGCCCTGTAAGAGTGCCGCGCCCTCAGCAGCAGCGAGCCTCTGCAGGAGTGGGCATGAGCCGCGTGGGCTTTCCCCTCCCTGGTACCCTGCCACTCGCTGAACCCAGTTACTCGCTCTGGCTGCCTGAGTTAGTCAGCAGGGAGTGTCTGTGTGAAGGATGGGGACTGCCTGTCACAGGGAGTGCAGAGGCAGCCCACCCCACCCTCACACTTTATGGCTTTGGGGCCCTCACTCTGCTCCCCCAAGGAACCGGCTTTCTCAGTTGTAAACCATGACAATGACTACTCAAAGGCCTCCAGGTCTGTGGGGAGTCCAGCACCTCTGAAGGGTCAGGCCCTGTGCCAGGGGCTTTCCTGGCTATCATTTCTCAAATCCATAAAAACAATCCAACCAGCGAGGTCTGAAGAACCCCACTTCACAGATGAGGACACTGAGGTCAGGGTTGTCCAGTCCCAGCTCCCTCCATGGCTTCAGGGTCCTGCATGATCAGCCTCTACCCACCTCCTCAGTCCCTTTCCCTCCTCCTCTCTCCTGGCCCCTTCACCTGGCTGCTACGCATTTGTCATTTAGGTCCCAACTCCGATCTCCAGCCCTGACCTCTGTGACTGGGCAAGTGGCCACTCTCCTCTCTCCCCAGTGTTGGAGCAACTCCCACTGTGGCTCCCGTCACAGGGGACGGCAGCCACCTGGGTGAGAGTCGGTCTCCCGCATGAGAAGTGGGCTGGGACTGCATGTTCATGGTTATGACCCCAACGCACAGCACAGGCAATAAAGGATGCTTTGGCTGGAATGTGACAGAGCAGGAACAAACCCAGGTGTTCCTGACCCAAAAATATGTCTTCTAAAAACTAAAAAGCTTTGGGATTGGAGAGGAGGCAATGCATCAGTAGAGCAGATTCCCCGGATGGAGAACCCCCACCCCCCGCCATGGTCCTCAAACTCACATCCCTTCTGGCGGCAGAGGTGTGGGTGGCTAGGACACGTTTGCTACCTCTTGGCCAGGCACCCATTTCACCTTCCTTAGAGCCCAGGTTTCTGTTGGGAAGGTGGCCCTCAGCCATGACAAGTCTGAGGGGGCTGGAGTCCCCTCCCCCTTCCAGAGGCAGACAGGTGCCTCAGGTCTGAACAATCAGCATAATCCCTCCCCTGGCTGAGGCTGTCCAATGAGAGGACTGCCGCCTCCACTGGTGCTATGGATAAAGGGGGGAGGGCGGTGGGCATTGCCACAGTTGGGGTCCCCTGAGGTGGTTGGAAGGACCCTGGCATTGGGAGCTCCCTGATGCTACCAAAGGCTCACCAGGACCTCTGGGGCTTGGATCAGAGAGGGTGATCACTATGTGACAAGACATGACTAAAGGAGTCTCAAAGCACCCACTACTGAACTCATCACCCACCACCCGGCTGGCTTCTCTCCCAAGGCCCTCAACTTGGTGACATCTCCACTGTCTACCCCAACACTCTGACACCACCAGCACCTCTTTCAAGGACCCACGCTCTGTATTCCTGCTGCCACTGCCTAGTCCAGACCCCCATCAGGGCTGTCACCTGGACTGTGACATAATCTCCTCCTCTTTGCCTCCAGTCTCTCCCTCAGTTACACCGTCCATGCTATTTGCCAAAAATATTTTTCAGGAAGGCCATTCTGAAGGGTCTTTCCCTACTCAAAAATCCCCATAGGCTCCCAGGAGCCCTCAGAGGCCGTGCAGAAGTCATGAGCCTACAGTGTTGAATATCTGTAGAGAACACGTGTGATAGTCTTCATTCCCACAAAGAGATATGCTTGGCCTCTCTTACTTGCTCTCTCTTTTTGGAGACACACCTCCTCTAAGCCTCTTTTGTTTCCCTAACTTTAATAACATGTAAAAAACAGTGGTGTAAGTACAATGACAACTGGCATCTGACGCCTGGACTGTGCTGGGGAGGCGGCAGGAAGGGCAGAGACGGGGGCGGACCGCAGAGCCCGTGCCCATCCAGTCCCAGGGTTGCGACTTCTCTGCAGCCTATTATTGTTGTGTGGGAGGGAAATCAATGTTGACAGGTCTTCCAATCTTCTGAAAGAAACCAGAAATCAGGATTTTAATGTTGACAGGTCTTCCAATCTTCTGAAAGAAACCAGAAATCAGGATTTCTTTGAGGTATCTCCCTATTGTTAACATAGGCAAATAATGCCAAGCTTTTAAAAAAACATTGTGTGACTCACTCCCATACCTTCCCAGTGGGAGTCTACACTGGCACAATTTCTAAGGGCAGAAGCTTGACTTTAACTGTTAAAATTACAAATGCAATATTCCTTAACTTGGCACTCTCATTTCTTGGTGTTTATCCTGCAGAGATATTTGCAGTGTGCAAAATGATGCATTCGAGATAATTCATTGCAGCATTGCTTGCAATAGCAAAAAATTGTAACTAATCTAAATGTCTACCTATACGGTGTTGGTTAGCTTACACTCACAAAGGGATACTATGCAGCTGTAAAAAAGAATGAGGTGGTTTCTTAGTTTTGACACCAAAAGCACAAGCGATAAATATGAAATAAACTATAATACATCTCAATTAAAAACTTAAATTAAAAAAATTTTTGTAAAAAAAATATTTTGTGCTTCAAATGATGCCATCAAGAAAATGAAAAGACAACCCATAGAATAGGACTAAATATTTGTAAATAATATATTTGGTAAGAGGCTTATATCCAGAATATATGAAGAACTCTTTCAACTCAGCAATTAAAAGGCAAATAATGCAATTAAAAATAAACAAAGGATTTGAATAGACATTTCCTAAAAGAAGATAAGTGGCCAATAAGTATATGAAAAGATACTCATCATCATTAGTCATTGGGGAAATGTCAATTAAAACCATAAAGACACCTGGCTGCTGTGGCTCTGTGGATTGAGCATCTGCCTGTGAGCCAAGTGTCGCTGGTTCGATTTCCAGTCAGGGCACATGACTAGGTTGCGCGTCAGGTCCCCAGTTTGGGGCGCGAGTGAGAGGCAACCACACAGTGATATTTCTCTCTCTCTCTTACTTCTTTCCCCTCTCTCTAAAAATAAACAAACAAATAAATTTTTAAAAATCAAAAAAATCACCCATAAAGACATACCACTTCTCACCCACATTCCTAATAACCAAAGGGTAGAAACAACCTAAATGTCCATCATAAATAAAAAGCAGTATAAACGATGTAAGATATCAGGTTGGCCAAAAAATGTGTTTGGATGTTTCTGTAAAATAGCTCCAGTAGTACTTAGTTGTCTTTAACTTCATTTGAAACAATTTTGCTAGATTGTATTGTGACAGCTGTTGTATCAGTGTGCATTAAAAAGAACATCAGAACTGGTGAAGTTTTGTGTAGCCATTTTAATATTGAAGATGGAAGAAAATAGACAATATTTTTGGCATATTATGCTTTATTATCTCAAGAAAGGTAAAAACACACTGAAATGTCAAAAATTATTTGTGCAGTGTATGGAGAAGGTGCTGTGACTGATTAAACATGTCAAAAGTGGTTTTTGAAGCTTCATGCTGGAGATTTGCTGGACAATGCTCCATAGCCAGGTAGACCAATTAAAGTTGATAGCGATCAGATCAAGATATTGAGAACAATTCATGTTATACCACACGGGAGATAGCCAACATATTCAAAATATTCAAATTAATAAAGTTATTGGTGAAAATGAAAAATGTGTTTCTTATTTTACAGGAAAAACCATACGGACTTTTTGGCCAACCTAACAGTTAAGTAATCGATGACTTTTCCAGGACAGAGTCAGAGCCTAGTAGGGGTAGGGCAAAGCAGCTCATGGTAGATTGAAAGTAAATGAGAATCAGTGAGTTCTTGCCAGAGAATGTTGAAGTTTCCAACTTGTATTAGTCTACACAGCCTAACTAAAGAGAATTTAAAGGATACAGGTTTTGAGTTTCTTCTGATGTTTTATGTTTTATTCCTGGGTCAGACAGGACCATCACACAGCTGCCCACCTTGTTCCTTAAAAAGATGTGCTCCTGTGTCCTCCTTTTGCATGCCCTCTAATACTTTGGAGACACTGCAGGCCTTATACTGCATATACTTCACAGGTAGGGAAGATTGTCCTCTTATCACCTAAGGAAAAGCCACAAAAGAAACATTTTCAGACCTCAGTGATAGAAAATGTTCATTTCCCACAGCATGGTTTCTTTATTCATGTTCAATCATGTAACAGATAATTTGGCTTTTTGCTATGTTGTCAGAAATAAATTATATTTTTTTCATCCTCACCTGAGGACATTTTTGTTTTCATTGCTTTTAGAGAGAGAGGAAGGAAGAGATACATCAATATGAGAGAGAGAGACATAATTGGATGCCTCCCAAACATACCAGGACAGAGATTATATTCCTTGGACCAGATCAGCCAGCAAATTGGGTATGTGCCCTGACCAGGAACCAAACTCATAACCATTCTGTTATGGGAGGACTCTCCTACCAACTGAGCCACACTGGCCAGGGCCAGGAACAAGTTCTATAGTTCAACCATAACTCTGGAGGCCCATATTATCTTTAAGCCTATCTATTTGTCCTAATACTAATACACCTAAATATACTTTTCCTTATGTTGAGTGTTTAAAAATGTAGTATCTACTTTTCTATCGCAATGTATGGATCCCAATAAAACTCTTAAAATTTAGTGCAAAAAAAAAGTATGGAAAAGAGCTAACAAAAACAATTGATACAGGAAATCTGATTAAGATTACTGGGGAGAAGTAGGAGGGGCTGTAGGAGGAGGTTGCCGAGGCAACGGAAGGCAGTCTAAGACGGGATTGGCTGGGAAGCTGAAGCCGCCACAGCCAATGGAAATTAAAAGAGGGCTGGCTCTTTCTCGCAGGACCTTTTCTAGCTTCTAGGCTGGCTCTCTCTCAGGCTCCAGCTCGGGCTCTCAGGCTCTTCTTCCGTGAGGACGCCTGCATGATGGTGCTGCAGCTGCCAGCATTTTCCAACGGATGGTGTTTCGTATGGGAAGGCGCTCTGGGCACAGTTTAGGATCAGGCTGGTCTGGCAGAGGGTGACAGGGTTATTCTTTGGGTGTTCTAGGTGGGATGGGCTCTGAGGCAGAAGCCTGCCTTTCTTCCGGAATTGTGTAGCTTTTGAGTATTTTATGTATTTTGTGTATTTTAGTTTGTAAACTAACCCTATAGAAACCAACAGGGGAAATGATAGGAGAACCCAAGTGTTAGAGTTTAGCCTTAATTGATAGGCTTAAGTGACTGCTTTTGAATAACGACTCCTTTTCTTTATCATCAAACCTTTGCCTCTGCAATTTTGGTATAGGGTGGCAGCGGCAGCGGAACCCCAACTTGTTGTTTGGTAACATTATCATCACTAGAAAAGGATCTTCTGAAGGGCTGGTAATGTTTTGTTTTGTTTTTATCTTAATTCAATACACTGGTGTATTAAGTTTGTGAAAATTAGTGGAACTTTCTGTATGCATGTTTTAGTAAAAAGTAAAAAACAAAAACACAGCAGTGGGGAATATAAACAAAATTAAAAAAATTTTGAAGTGTATAGACTTACCAAAATTCATTTCTGATCTGGATCCCCTCTTCTGCCACTAGTTGCGAGACGCGGAATAAACCCTCAACATGGCACTCAAGCTATTGGGCTCCATCCACCGGTCGTTACTGAGCGCAGAGGAGGAGCCCACAGAGCCTGCGGTCTCCACTTCCATACCTTTAGTCGGCTTTTCACTAACCTTCCTTCTCTTCTCACTTGGTGAAAACACACCCATCTTTGGAGTCTCAGCTCCGAAACCTTCCGCACAGCCCTATCTCGAACCCCCTGCTGAAAACCTTTTTCTCAGCTCACACCGCCTACCACATCCACCTCTGCCTCCACGGCACTGCGCCTTAAAGGGATGGTGCTTGAGAAGCATTTGCTATACAAACGAATCAACTCTCGGGCTGTGGAGTGGGTCAGAGCACCTGGGTTCCTGTGCTGGCTCTGCCCTCTCTGGGCTCAGGTGACGCGAGGGCCCTTCGGAGAGCTTGAGGCTGGACGGCCCTGACCGCTACTCCCTCGACTCGTCCGCCACCCAAAAGCGCACAGTCGTGGGACAGACGGAGCCACCACACGGAGACAATACGCTGGGGGCCAGGAAATAACAAGATGAGGTCCAGAGACAGCGGAAACTGTGTGGAGATGACCAGCCACTGGAAGTCAGTGGCGGCTTCTGGCTGGACGCTCTAGAATCCTCGAAGACCGGGAATTCTGCGTTTGGACGTGATGGATCACCCATTATCCGGGATGATGTATTCCCAGAGCCGGGTTCCCGGGGCGGACCACAAAAATGGGGGGGCACTATCATCCGAGTGATGAGGGCTGATAAAGGAAGAGGGGCGTAAAGGAGGGGGATTTCGAGAGCCGGCCTCGAAGGACAGTCCCAGGAATCTCAGCCCCTATGGGTTCCCAAGACGGCTGAGAATAGCCGGAAGCCTAGCGGACTGCGAGCACCAGCAGGCAAGGGGGCGTGGTCTTCCATTCACGCTGTGCCTGGGACCAACAGCGCGCGTGCGTCGAAAGACTGCTCTGGGCCTCAGCACAGCCCTACTGAGATCCCAGCGCACTCTGGGCGGCTCCCGCCCTGGAGTTGGAGAGTGGCGCGCAGGGGCGGGGATAGCAGGGGCGTGGTTTTCTCAGTAGGTGGGCTACGATTGGACGAAGCAAAGAGAGGGGTGGGAACCTCCGTAGAAACCGCCCAGCAATTGGCCACAGGCTGGAGGGAGCGTGGTTGTGGGAGGCGGGGCGTTTGGGCCCGCGGGGCACGGCCCGACGCTGAGGTGGTGGCGGCGCCCTTAAACAAGTGAGCTAGCGACTCTTGGGGTCCTCCTCCACCGGGACGGGAGGCCGGGAGCTCCGGAGACCTCCGGAAGCCCGAGGAGGCGGTGGGTGAGGCGCGATTCGGTGAGTGTCGACCCAGGAAAGCGAAGTGCCCCGCCCCTCCCTTTCTTCCTGGACCGTGCCTGGTGGCACCTCCCCTACCTCCGACCCTACGTTCCACCCGGACCTGAGCTCTGCCTCCGAGTCCTGGGTGTGGGACGTCTGCTACGTGCCGGCCATTCTCTTTTGTCCCCTATCCGGTCTCCATCTGCTTTGGGAACTTGGAATTTCCCTGGTCCAGCAGCCTCACAGAGGGAAACTGAGGTCCGGAGTGGGGCGGGGCGGGCCCCTTCTCACCAGCGTTTCCACACAGGCCATGGCCGAGCCCCTGAAAGAGGAAGACGGTGAGGATGGCCCCGGGGAGCCTCCCGGGCCGGCGAAAGCGGAACCCGCCAACACCGCTGCTTCTGTAGCGGCCAAGAACCTGGCCCTGCTTAAAGCCCGCTCCTTCGATGTGACCTTTGACGTGGGGGACGAGTACGAGATCATCGAGACCATAGGCAACGGGGCCTACGGGGTGGTGTCCTCTGCACGCCGTCGTCTCACGGGTGAGCTTCCCTGTGGTGTACCGCTCATAGACGGGAAACCGGGTCTCCGATGGGGAGAAAGCTGCCCCATCTCACAGCCAGGGAGGAAAACTGGGGTGCCAATTCTGGTTTTAAGTCAACAAACTGGTTACGTACCATCTGGGTGCCAAGCTCTGTGTTGGGCAGTGTTTCAGAAACTCGGGCATGGTCGCTCCGGCAGCACATCAGCTTACTTCCTCCTTAGAAAAATGACCAGCCCAATTAGACCAGATGGGAGAGCCTGCCCTTGGTTTCTAAAAGAGAAATGTGTTCTGGAGCCAGAAACTGGCAGAGGGATTGGTGGTAGGATGGGTGAGGTCTGAGATGGAGAGAGAGGTGGAATGAGCACAGGCATTACAGAGTCTAGACTCTACCCCTAACGAGCTAGGCAACCCTCAATAAATTACTGAGACAAGATTTCCTCATCTCTAACTCAGGAGATGTGAAGGGAAAGCCTGACAATGTATAACATGTAAAGCGCTTGGCACAGGCCGTGGCACTAGTAGGTACTCAGTACATAGTAGCTGCTATTATTTGCCTCCTAGATGGGAGGTGTTGATAGGGGCCATGTGCTACTCTGTGGCCACCCCAAGGTACCTTAGAGTGTCTGCCTTTCCCTGCTCCCCAGGCCAGCAGGTGGCCATTAAGAAGATCCCTAATGCTTTTGATGTGGTGACCAATGCCAAGCGGACCCTCAGGGAGCTGAAGATCCTCAAACACTTCAAGCATGACAACATCATCGCCATCAAGGATATCCTGAGGCCCACTGTGCCCTATGGCGAGTTCAAATCTGTGTAAGGAGTGGGGTTGGGAGAGGGAGGCAGAATTGGGACCTTTTCTGAAGGCTGGGACCATGTTGCTGAAGTTCTGGAAGGGCAGCTGAATCTAATGTAAGGCAGGCTGGAAAAATTCCCACAATTCCAGGATTAGTGCTCCCTTAGGACTTTGCCAGGGACAACTGTGATTCCTTAAGAAGAGTATAGATGTTACAATTTTATAGAATCTCAGTACGTAGGATGGTAAATGTAGGACCCTCATACTGTAACTACACCCTCCTTTTCCCATAGCATACATCCCTTATCAATCACAGAACACTTTCCTACAGAAAATGGACAAGATGCCCTGACTGGTGTGGTTCATTTGATTGGGCATTGTCCTGAAAAGCAAAAGGTCTCTGGTTTGATACCCAGCCAGGGCTCATGCCTGGGTTACAGGTTTGGTTCCCGAACTGGGCTCGTAGGAGAGGCAACCAATTGATGTTTCTCACATCGATGTTTCTCTCCCTCCCTTCTCCTCTCTCTAAAAAATAAATAAATAAAATCTAAAAAAGATGAAAAAAGAAAATGGACAGGCTAGCAGTTTTCATTATGGTCTTTCAAACAGCCACTACCAAACAATGGAGACAGTCCCCAAATGAAACCTACTGGCCAGCTCTGGTTTAATGCAACCTCATCTTTTCTCTGATGGGGAAATAGATCTGGAGACAAAAGGGAGTTAACTTCACTTAAGTTCATGGAAAAGTTGTAGAGACTCTAGAATCTTCATACCATGCCATGGCCCCTGCAGAGTCTGATGGTAAGGCCATTACCTGTCTGGGGGTCAGGAGGGCATGGCGAGGTCGGGCTGGAGTGTGCGCCAGACGGCCCACGCCTCTCTCCCTGTCCCTTCTAGTTATGTGGTCCTGGACCTGATGGAGAGCGACCTGCACCAGATCATCCACTCCTCGCAGCCGCTCACACTGGAGCACGTGCGCTACTTCTTGTACCAGCTGCTGCGGGGCCTCAAGTACATGCACTCAGCTCAGGTCATCCACCGTGACCTCAAGCCCTCTAACTTGTTGGTGAATGAGAATTGTGAGCTCAAGATTGGTGACTTTGGCATGGCACGGGGCCTGTGTACCTCACCTGCTGAGCACCAGTACTTCATGACCGAATATGTGGCAACGCGCTGGTACCGCGCCCCTGAGCTCATGCTCTCACTTCACGAGTACACACAGGCTATTGACCTGTGGTCCGTGGGCTGCATCTTTGGTGAGATGCTAGCCAGGCGCCAGCTCTTCCCAGGCAAAAACTATGTGCACCAGCTGCAGCTAATCATGATGGTGTTGGGCACCCCATCGCCAGCTGTGATTCAGGCAGTAGGGGCTGAAAGGGTGCGGGCATATATCCAGAGTCTGCCACCACGCCAGCCTGTGCCCTGGGAGACAGTGTACCCAGGTGCTGACCGCCAGGCCCTCTCACTGCTGGGGCGAATGCTGCGTTTTGAGCCCAGTGCCCGCATCTCAGCAGCTGCTGCCCTTCGCCACCCCTTTCTGGCCAAGTACCATGACCCTGACGATGAGCCTGACTGTGCCCCGCCCTTTGACTTTGCCTTTGACCGAGAAGCCCTCACCCGGGAGCGGATTAAGGAGGCCATTGTGGCTGAGATTGAGGACTTTCATGCGCGGCGCGAAGGCATCCGCCAGCAGATACGCTTCCAGCCTTCTCTGCAGCCTGTGCCCAGCGAGCCTCGCTGCCCTGACATTGAGATGCCCAGTTCCTGGGTTCCCAGTGGGGACTGTGCCATGGAGTCACCTCCGCCAGCCCCAGTGCCATGCCCTGGCCCTGCACCTGACACCATTGATATGACCCTGCAGCCACTCGCCCCGCTGGCCAGTGAAGCAGCCCCTCCAAAGCGGGAGGGCGCCATCTCGGACAACACCAAGGCGGCCCTCAAAGCGGCGCTACTCAAGTCGTTGCGGAGCCGGCTCAGAGGTGCCTCGCAGAAGCAGCTGCTGACTGGGGAATGGGGTGGCAGAAGGGGGACTCTGGGCTTAGGGCCACAGGCTCTTACCTTTTCCCTGTGCAACTTCCCTGCAGATGGCCCCAGTGCCCCGCTAGAAGCACCTGAGCCTCGGAAACCAGTGACAGCCCAGGAGCGCCAGCGGGAGCGGGAAGAGAAGCGGCGGCGGCGGCAGGAGCGAGCAAAGGAGCGGGAAAAGCGGCGGCAGGAGCGGGAGCGCAAGGAGAGAGGGACCGGGGTCTCCGGGGGTCCCTCCACTGATCCCCTGGCTGGGCTGGTGCTCAGTGACAATGACCGCAGCCTGCTGGAGCGCTGGACTAGAATGGCCCAGCCCCCAGCCCACACCCTTGCACCAGCCCATGCTCCAGTAAAAACAACCCCCCCAGCCCAACCCACCAGTCCTCCTGCTGGCCCTGTAGCCCAGCCCTCTGGACACCCACTGCCGCCTGCAGGCTCCACCCCAGGTCACGCGCCACGGCCTGCCTGCCCACCCCCTGGCCCAGCTCCCCACCCTGCTGGCCCTCCTGGGCCTGTCCCTGGCCCTGCTGCGCTCCCAACCACCACCACTTCCAGCCTCCTGGCTCCCCAGCCACTTATGCCACCCCCTGGGATGCCTGGCTCCAGCACCCTGGGTGTTCTGCCTTACTTCCCCTCTGGCCCACCCCCTCTAGACCCCAGGGGGGCCCCTCAGCCCTCCACCTCAGAGTCACCTGATGTCAACCTGGTGACCCAGCAGCTGTCCAAGTCTCAGGTGAGAGGAGAAACTCGGGCTGTGAAGACACCTGGGTCTGGGCCCAGGGAAAATGGGTTTGGAAAGTCCTTGCTGTTCAGTGGGGACAAGGAGACGAGAGAGGCTTCGGTGTGTCTTGTTCCATGAAAACTGAGCAGCATTCGGGGCTTATCTCTGAACTTATCCCCTTGCTCATAGGGGGAGCATAATGCTGATGAGCAGGCTGTTGAGATGAGTCTGATGCCTCCTGGGAAGCATCAGACCAGCAGAGGGGCCCCAGCCGCGCTCAGTGATTGTCCAGGCTGGCGCTGGCGCCCATGGGTGTCCAGGCAGAGTCACCAGCAGCATCAGGACAGGGGCTTTCCTGCAGAACCTCGGTTGTAACCTGCCATTGTTCCCTGCAGGTGGAGGACCCTTTGCCCCCCGTGTTCTCAGGCACTCCAAAGGGCAGTGGGGCTGGTTATGGCGTTGGCTTTGACCTGGAGGAATTCCTGAACCAGTCTTTCGATATTGGCATGGCTGACGGGCCACAGGATGGGTAAGTCGGCTGGACTGGACTTTTAGAACGGGACTGTGGGTTCCTGGCGCAGGAGGAGCTTGCCTGTGGGATGGGCAAGGAGCCAGCCTCGGCTAACAGCTCCCCGCTCCCTTCTCCCCTACAGCCAGACAGACTCGGCCTCGCTCTCAGCCTCCCTGCTTGCTGACTGGCTCGAGGGCCATGGCATGAACCCTTCCGACATTGAGTCTCTGCAACGTGAGATCCAGATGGATTCCCCGATGCTGCTGGCTGACCTGCCTGACCTCCAGGAGCCCTGAGGCCCACAGCCGGGTCCTTGCTGCCTGGGGAAGACCCAGCTCAAGGCCTGCTGGAGTCTGGAGCCCAGCAGGGATGCTCGGCTTGGGATTACTCTGCAGGTTCATCTCAGACCCACCCTGCAGCCTTAAGTAGCCACCTGAGCCACCACTGAGCCATGACAGGATCAGGAAACCCTTATTCCCTGGGCCATCCTTTTCAGTATTATATTTTTATTATATAATTTTATTATTAGTCATCCTTTTTGCCATCAAAACGAGGCCTGTGAAATACAAGGTTCTATCTAGTGCCTTAACTCCAGGTATCTTTTTGGAGTGGGGGGCAGTGTGCCGTCAGTAGGGAAACAGGAAGCAGGTCCCCACCTCTGGGGATCAAACACATGCATTTGCATGCACAACAGCCAAAGCCACATTTGTTCAGGTCCTGAGGTTTATTGAGACTCCACTCCCTACCTGTTCCCAGCCCCACAGAAGTTGTCCTCTGCCCCTCACATGGTCAAACCTCAGCCCTGGGGCTGGTGGGAGGACCTCTTATCTATGCCTACCTTGACTGTAGCTGTTTTCGGGTGGCGTGCCATAGCTGTGGTGAAATACAGTTTTGGCCTTGAGCTTTGGGGGCCTGGGATGGGGCAAAAGAAGCTGAGTATGATAGTGAGATGGGGCTGGGGGTCGGTGGTGCTCACCACTAGGGAATAAGTCGGTGGGAGGCAGAGACAGGATGAGAGATACTCAGAACAGCCGGGGGCTTGCTGGGGTGTGGCCACGGCCACACGCAGGTGATCTGGCACACTGGGTGTTGATGAGACTGCACCCGCTCAGACTGGCATGCTGGGGTGGCCCCCGACAGATGAGCCCACAGTAAAGAAGCTGGCTGAGGTGGGGCACAGAGGCCTGTGGCCTGGGAGAACAGCTCCTGGCTCAGCCTTTGGTAGGGGGCAGAGGCAGCTACGAGTCTAGCGGGGCCCAGCCAGGTCCAGGCCGGCCGTGCCCTTCCGAGGGGGCCTGGGAAGCTGGTTGGCAGCACAGCCCCAGGTCGGGGGGAGCAGAGGCCTGGCTTAGAGATAGCTGGGGCTAGAGCCGTAGGGCCCCCTGTGAGAAGCAGGTGCTGAGAGAGCAGCAGAACTGCCGTGGGAGCGGGCGGGCACGGGGGGTGGGGGGTGACAGGCACAGCGGAGGGAGCGTGGGGCCTGGTGGGCCAGCCGCTCAGGCCCGGCGTATTTTCATCTCGGTGCGCTTGAGGGAGTAGTAGAAGCCCTTCCACTGGGCCCAGTTGATACCATTGGCATAGGAGAGGTGGGAGCCACCCAGGTAGAAGCCATTGAGGTTGGCGAAATGGCAGCTTCGGAACCAAAAGGCTCCTGAGGAGAGGGCAGCGCAGTTCTGCACAAAGAGGTCCTGGTCCCGGTCAAAGGTGGAGAACTTCTGGCCACTGTGGTAAGACAGGGAGTCACCTGGCGGAGAAGAGGAGGGGATGGGGCTACTGAGGCAGGGAGCTGAGCCCCCAGCTTGCTGGCAGGGGGTGACAGCAGTGACAAGTGATGCTGTCACATATCCCATGCCAGCCTGGCAGGATGGGCACCCTTCCTGAGCCAGGTGTTGGGTTGCTGTGCTTTACAGCTGCTCCCCACAGGGCCGCTGGACAGGAGTGGACATGGCCTCTCCCTAGGCTGAAGCCCAAGCTGGTTAGGAGCCAGCCTGACCCTTCCAGGCCTGGAGGGGAAGGGAGGGGCCTGAAGGGGACCCGGGACCCACAGGCAGCGTGAGCCCTGCCTTCTCTCCCACAGCCCCTCCTCAGTCTGTCTGGAGGGCACTACCTGCCCCGCCGTCCTCAAACCCTGCCACGTAGAGGGTGTAGCCGTCCTCCTCAGCGCTGATGGCGTTGGGCGAGATGGAGAAGTCGATGTACTTGGCATAGGCTGTGTTGTTCTCGAAGTCCTCCAAGTCCACTCGCAGTTCGTACTTCTGCTTCAGCGTCAGGAGGTGCATGTTCTGCAGCCCTGGGGAGGACAGCGGGCGGCCGGTCAGCGAGGGCCTGGCTCCGGGGCAGCCCCCAGCCTACCTGGGCCCCGCTTACCCAGCCAGTACTCCCCATCTGCACGGCCAAAGCCTAGCTTGTAGTCGTTCCAGCCCCGGAAGAAACTCACTGAGCCATTGAATCTCTTCTGGAAAACCTGGAACAGAGACGACAGGCCTGGATTTTCAAGGGTCCAGTGGGCCGGGGCCTCATCCAGGTATGGACCCTGGGGTGCTGAGGTGGTTCATTAAAGGACTGGCTGGGGGCCTGAAACAAGACGCACCCTGGCACCCCGCAGTGGCAGCTGCTGAGTGTGGGAAGAGGTTAGGAGGGTGCTTGAAGGCCAGGACAGGAGTCCTGTGCTGGCTTGTGGCATGTCACCTGTCAGGGCTTCAGTTCCTTGTGAAAGGGACCTTCCTCCAGGGTCATTGTGAGGGTTATGGGCGCCTAGAATTTAGTGCTGGCAGCAGCTCACAATCTGGACTATTGGGGTGTTATCCCCATTTTAGAGATGAAGAAACTGAGGCTCTCAGAGGTGAAGCTGGGCCCCACACGGGACTGGAACTGGGCACCTGTCCCCTCTTCCCACTCACCGTCCACTTCCCACCCTCAGTGGTCATGTCACAGAAGACGGGCACGGGCACGCTGGGGCCCTGGGGGTAGATGAGGTACACGCCGTCCGTCTGGTAACCCTGGGCATAGATGTCGTCACAGTCCAGGGGCTGCTGAAGGCAAGCCTTCTCCAGAGCTGGGGAGCGGGCGAGGAGGGTGAGGGGGGCTGAGGCACAGTGCACACTGTGGCACCCCACCATTTGCCTCCATCCCTGGGGGCAGGATACTCTGTCACAGGAAATTGCAAGATTTGGTGGGGGGGGTGCTCGAATATCATGTCATCCACCTGCCCCATTATATAAAGCAGGAGACCCGAGTCCTGCAGAGCCGCGGACTCCCAGAGATGAGGCTTGGACAGCCTCCCCTTGCCCAGCGCTCTGGCCAGGCTGCACTTGCAACTGTGGGCTGCTTACCATCGCCCCGGATCCCGGAGACCTGGGGGGCGCAGTGGGAAATGGAGAGAAGCAGCAGCAGCAGCGGCAGGGCCAGAGGGGCCTGGTGGCAGGAAAACCGGGTCACCTCAACACAGCCCCAGCCACCAGTCCCAGAGCCCTCCTGCTCTCTCTGCACTTGCCCCAGCACACAAACCAGCCCCAGCCAGAGACCCTGCGTCTGCCCTTTGGCCCTCTTTCCCCTCCCAAGAAACCGCACTCCCTGGGGCAGGCTCGGTGCCCTCACATTAGGAGTTTCAGCTGGGTCACACGAACCCCAGAGTCCCCTCTCTGGTCAGGGTCCTCTCCACAAAAAGGGCTCCGTCCCCCACGCCATGAGTATCCCCACCCGGGGCCCAGTACCTTCATGCTGCCAGTTCAGCAACGAGCGGCTGTCTGTCTGCTGCCCTAGACTGCAACCGCCCCGAGTTATGTGCTGGGCCCCAGCCAGCGGCCCCAGCCCCACCCCCTGGAACTGCAGAACCCCCTCTCCATCCTGGGCACTGGCCCAGCATCTCGGAGCCAGGGGACCACCTGTGTCTCATTAGGCCTGTCAGGGGCAAAGCACTGCAGACGTTAACTCTCGCTGGCTCAGCCCCGAAGATGTCTTTCTTTTCTCCCCTCCTGGGCCTGTGTGCTATCAGCCGCGGGGGAAAGGCAGGGGGTGGGGTAGGGGGGGAGGCTGTGAGTGCGTCTGGTTCTGAGGAGGGGAGGCCCCTCGGTGGGGGGCAGCTTCAGAGCTGTTGTCGGCCGGGCGGGTGGAGAGGCCGGGCGGGTGGAGAGACACAGGGCCCAGGCAGGCTCCTGGCAGGGCTGGGACATTTCTGAGCCGTGAGCACAGCTTGCAGGCGTCCAACTGCTGTCTGCTCCAGCTCAAGTCAGGGCCCCTCTCCAGCCCCCTTCTCCTCCCAGACTCCCCTGGGGATCTGTCTGGCTCACACACAGGAGCACAGGGCCTCTTTTGTTTTGTTTTTTCACTTCACCCCCCCTTCCTTTCTTCAAACCCCATCCAACCTCAGACTCCCCTCTCAGCCACTCTCAGCCATTGTACTATTGCCCTGGCCTTGAACGCTCACCTCTTTCTTCCCTTCTCGTCCCATTGAGCCCAGGCGTCATCATGGCCACCTCCCACTCACCCCTGAAAACCACGTGTTTCTCCTAGGAGCCCCCTCACCAGGGGGCTTGTCCAGAACCCCCTCCTCCACCCGCCATGGCCGTACCTCCTCACAGGTCGCCAGACACTCTAGGCAGCTGCTCTGTCATCACCTGCTTAAAGCCTCAGGTGGCTCCCTGTCACCTCAGGATTGAGACTAAATTTCTCACCTTGGCCTTGAGAGGAATTTTTAGTGGTGTACCTTACGGACCTTTTCCCTTATTGCTTGTCGCCCGTAAAGTACAGTCTAGCCACACCGGCCTTCCCGCCTTGGCCCACTCTATTCTCTGTGGGCCCCACCTGTTGGGCTCACAGCCGGGCGGGGGCAGGTCTCGTCCCTGTGCTCTCGCACCCACTGCGGAGCCTGGCACAGAGCAGGCTGGGGCAAGCCCTCACTCACAGATCAAACAGCTTCGGAGTCTGTGCTGGCTGCTGGGGACACAATATCTGCCCCCGAGGAGCAGCACACGCAGGCATGAGACAGGTCGTTGCAGATGGAATGTATGTTATGAAAGGAGCTTTGTTGAATGGGCGAACAAGTGAAATACTCAGAGGTACAGAGTCAGGAAGTAGCTCTGCCTCGGTCCTCCCTTCACCGCTCCGCAGCCCAGCCGGCCCCTGGGGTGGGGTCTGGAATTGCTGCTAAGAGTTGCCTCTCCTCACAGTTGTATCATGTACTCGGGGTTCAGGAGCCAGGCTGACTGCATTCGCATCCAGGTTTGCCACCTATTGGCTGGGTGGCCTTGGACAAGTTATCTAGCCTCTCTGGGCCTTTGTTTCCTCCTCTGAAAATGAGGATGTTAATAGCAGCTCCTTCAAAAGGGAGTGCTAAGGATTACACAGTCTTATCACATGCCCAGCGCAGCGCCACAGTCGGTAACTGCTTACTAAATGTTAGCTATCTTCATAAGCAGTGACTGTTCTTACATGCGTGGGCTTTAATCCTCGTCTGCAGAAAGTAGTTGCTTGCCTCTTGATATCCACTCTATGCTTAGTCCTGAGTAGTAAAATTCTGGTTTTTAGCTGGGCTGGTTGTCCAACCTCCACTGATGAGGCCACATGTCTGAACTTTGGCCAGTAACATGCAAGCAGAAGTGTTGTGAAGGTAGGTAGTCGTCCCTCTTCTCCCTGCCCTCTGTCCTGTTGCTGGGTGTGATGGCTGGAGCCCCAGCTGCCGCCTGAGACGTGAGGATGAGGCCCCTCGGAGTGGTGGAGGGGTGGTCTGGGAGGAGCAGGGTCCAAGGCCAGCTCTGGACTGACCTGCAAGCCTGTTCTATGTGGAAGAGAAAGAAACATCCATCTAGGTGAAGCCTGCTGTTGTTTTTCCGGACACACTGCTGGGTCTAATCCCAATACAAATGCCAGCTAATTTTAGCACAGGCTACAGAAAGGAAAAGGATGAAAAATCAGTCATCAAAACAAATCATAAAATGTGTTCTAAGTTAAGGGTCAGACTTTTGCAGAATGTAACTAATAAACAAATGTAGGAACCACCCCCGCCGCCCACAAGAAAGAATTAAGCAATGAGGTATCAATTATATTTCGCCTATTAGTTTTGTAAAAACCTTAACATATGTGGTTGCGGCAAAGCGGACAGGCGTTCTGTCCACTGGATGTGGTTGTGAATGAGTTTAACCCTTCAGGGAAAGGAATCTGGCAACACACAGCAAGGGTCACGGAGCAGTAGCGGCTTAGAAGCACTCAGGGAGAGATGCCGACCTGGAGAAAGGTATTATCGGCATTGGTGGCCGCCCAGCCTGGAAAACTTCTTCCCATATTTGGGGGTTTCCCCCTCGTTGGAAAGTGGGGTGCTTGCTTTCCCAGGCTTCCTCTAAGTTTGGTTGAAGGCACATGACCTTGGTTTAGCCAATCAAGTGCACGGCCCTGGGTTTTGTCTGGGAGGTGTTGATTTCAGAAGCAGGAGCATGAGAAATCCGCTGGTAGGGGCCCCCGAGGCCACTTTGCACCCATGTCTGGGTCCTAGGGTCTCCAGCTGCTTGGTGGTGACTTTGCAAGCGCAGCACTGGCTTTGACTGCAAAGTCTGGAGCTTGGTCCTCAGAGCCCTTCTGGCCTCGGTCAGTTATCTTTTTGAAAAAGACACCCAACTCATGTAGATGAAGATGTTTACCAGCTCGGACTGACTGCCGGGAGGCTTCCAGGCCTCGGAGCTGCTGAGAGACTGGAGGGTTAGCTTTACTGGCCAGGGTGGATGGCAGCTAATGCTGCTCAGCGCTCTGGGCAACAGGCCCTCAGTCGTGGTCTTGTCCTGGGGACAGTGTCAGGAAGATGGTGGGCACTGTGCGGGCCTGTGGCTTTGGTCAAGAGCACCCCATCCCATTGGCCTTGCTTGGGTCACTGGCATCCCCTCCACCCCACCTTTCTCTGTCCTGCTCAGTGCCCAGGGCATCGCTGACCTCCGGCTGGATTTGGCCAGTGGGAGGCACTATCAGGAGATGAAAGAAGAGAGAGGTTGGGCTATTTCTCCAAGGCTCCCGTCCTACCCAAGTGCAGTTTTGGTAATGGCTGTGCCCTCCCCCCAACCCCATTAGAGCGCCTGCGTAACCCCTCACTGGTCCTTCCTCCGTTTCTCTGCAGCCTGGGAGGGTAAGGGCTCCCCCTGCCCACCCTGGTCCCAGGTGCCCCCACACCCCATGCTGGGCTCCTTAATGCCCACATTCAAGTAAATAGTCCCTTCACTAAACTCTCTTAAAAACAAACAAAACAGCTGAGTCTGCCTTTCTTTCCTGCCAAGGTTTTTGGTTTTGCCCTGAAAGCGCAGCAGCCTGTGGAATGCCTGGGACGACAGCTCAGGACAAGCCCCCAAACTACTCCGATTATCACCCGATTATCACCCCACCATCAGCCTGAGCTGGAGAGGGCTGAGCAAGGGATTTTTTGGAGGGAACTCCTAGGAGCAGAGAGCAGCCAAGGAGGGGAGAGGGTGTGTCCCCCAGCCCAGGTCAGCGACGGGCCTGAGGGAGATGGGGCGTCTGCCAGCAAGAGGCTACAGCTGAGCTCCTGAAACCTGTGGCTCCCCCGAGGCAGCACTGCAGCGGGCAGGAAAGATGGCGGAGAAGGCAGATGGCGTGAACCCTGGAGCCACCGTGCAGAGGCAGGGGCTGCTCAGTCCAGGCAGGACGAGAATGTTCCCCAGTGCGTGCTGGGAACATCAGCCTAGATTGGACGAGGGCCCACTCTTTTCATTGCCTAAGCGGGGGAGAGAGAGACATCGATCAGGGCACCCCTGTCTCCCTTTTGGTCACTTCGAGAATGCCATAGACATGGAATCATACCACATGTAACCCTCTGGGACTGGCTTTTTCATTCAACATAATTCTCGACATAATTCTCGAGATTCAGCCATGTAATTACGTATATCAATAGTTCATCCCTTTTTATTGTTCAGTGCTGTTCTGTGGTGTTCATGGACCACTGCGCTTAATCTTTTGCCTATTGAAGGACATCTGGGTTGTCTCCAGCTTGGGGCTATTATGAATAAAATGGCTATAAACATCTGTGTGCAGGCTTTCGTGTGAATATAGTTATTTCTCTGGTATAAATCCTCAGGAGTGCAGCTGCTAGGTTGTATGGTAGTTTCATGTTTACTTTTTTAAGAAACTGCCAAACATTTCCAGAGTTGTTGTATCATTTTACATCCCCACCAGCCGTGTGTGAGAGATCCAGTTTCTCCACATCCTTGCCCGCATTGAATATTGTCATTGCTTTTTATTTTCACCATTCTAATAGGTATATATCTCAGGATTTTAATTTGAGTTTCCCTAATGGCTAATAATGCTGAAGATCTTTTCACGTGCTTATTTGCCATCTGTATATCCTTTTCGGTGAAATGTCGGCTCATGTCTTTTGCCCACGTTGTGACTGGATGGCTTGCTTTTTCACAGCCAACCTTTGCGTGATCCTTGTATATTCTAGATAGTAGTTTCTTCTTTTGTCAGATACGTGGTTTGCAGATATTTTTTCCCAGTCTGTTACTACTCTTTTCATCCTCTTTATAGGGTTGATCTTTCATAGAGCCAACATTTTACGTCTTGATTGTGTCGTTTATCGATTTCTCCCTTTATGGGTGTGCTTTTACTGTCATGTCTGACAACTCTTTGCCTAGTTCTATGTGTTTATGTCCCAAAGGTTTTTCTCCTGTTTTTTTTTTTTTTTTTTCTTAAAAGTTTTATAATTTTACTTAAGGTTGGTGATCTATTTTGAGTTTATTTTTGTATAAGGTCTGAGTCTTAAGTTAAAGTTATTATTATCATTTTTGCCTTTAGATAGTCAATTGCTCCAGCATCACAGGTTGAGAAGGCTGTCTTTCCTACACTGGACTACTTTTATACTTTTGTCAAAAGTCAGTTGGGTATATGGATATGGGTCTGTTTCTGTTCTCTGTCTGTCCACTGATCTGTGTGTCTGTTCCTCTGCCAGCACCACACAGTCTTGGTTACAGTAGCTCTATCATGTCTTGAAATTGTATAAATTAACTTATCTCACTTAATTTTTCTTTTTCAAAATTGTTTTTACTATTTTAGTCCCTCTGCCTTTCCATATAAACTTGAGAATAATCTTGTCTATATGTACAAAAATATCTTACTGGGATTTTGATAGGAATTGCATTAAATCTGCATATCAACTTAGGGAGATTTGATTGACATCTTTACTATCTTGAACTTTCCAATTCATGAACATGGTATGTCTCTCCATTTATTTAGATCTTTGAGTTCTTTCATCAGAGTTGTGTAGTCTTCAGCATACAAACCCTGCATGTGACTTGGCAGATTACAGATCATTACAAAATACAAAATAAATACAAAGAAATTAAGTATTTTTTTAGTGTTGTAAATGCTCCAATATTGTAAAAGTATTGTATTTTTAATTCAGTGTTCATGTGTTCATTGCTAATATACAGAAATAGAGTTTATTTTTGTATGTGTTGCTTGTATCCATTGATCTTGCTGAACTCACTTATTCCTTCTAGGAGACTTTTAGTTTTTGTTGTGTGTGTGTGTGTGTGTGTGTGTGTATCCCTTGGAATTTTCTACATAAACAATCATATCATCTGCAAATAGAGAAAGGTTTATTTGTTTGTTCGTTTAAGTATATTTTATTGCTTATGTTGTTACAGTCCCAATTTTTTTACCCTTTGCTCCCCTCCGTCTAGTATCCCCCTTCCATCCAGCAACCCCACCTCCCTTAGTTCATGTCCACAGGTCGTGCATATAAGTTCTTTGGCCTCACCCTTTCCTATATTATTCTTAGCCTCCTCCTGTCTATTTTGTACCAACCAATTATGCTTCTTAGTCCCAGCACCATTTCTCCATTTCTCCCCCTCCCCCGCTCCCCTTCCCAGCTGATAACCCTCCAAATGATCCCCATACCTATGATTCTGTTCCTGTTCTGGTTGTTTCCTTTGTTTGTTTTGTTTTTTTGTTTTTTAGATTGAGTTGTTGATAGTTGTGAGTTTGTAGTCATTTTAATGTTCATAATTTTGATCTTTTTATTAAATAGGTCCCTTTGACATTTCATATATAATGGCTTGGTGATGATGAACTCCTTCAGCTTTATCTTGTCTGGGAAGCACTTTATCTGCCTTTCCATTCTAAATGATAGCTTTGCTGGATAGAGTAATCTTGGTTGTAGGTCCTTGCTTTTCATCACATTGAATACTTATTGCCAGTCCCTTCTTGTCTGCAAACTTTCTTTTGAGAGATCAGCTGGTAGTCTAATAGGCACCCCTTTGTAGGTAACTCTCTGCTTTTCTCTTGTTGCTTTTAAGATTCTCTCTTTATCATTAACCTTTGACATTTTAATTATGATGTGTCTTGATGTGGTCCTCTTTGGGTCTAGCTTGTTTGGGACTCTCTGTGCTTCTGTGCTTCCTAGACTTATATGATTATTTCCTTCACCAAATTTAGGAAGTATTCCTTCATTATTCTTCCCATAAGTTTTCAATATCTGGCTCTTCCTCTTCTCCTTCTGGCACCCCTATGATTCGGGTGTTGGCACGTTTAAAGTTGTCCCAAAGGTTCCTAAGCCCCTCCTCATTTTTTTCAATTTTGGTTTCCTCATTCTGTATTGGTTGACTGTTTTTTTCTTCCTTATGTTCCAAATCATTGATTTGAATGCAGGTGTCCTTTCCTTCACCATCGGTTTTGTGTGGATTTTCTTTCGTTTGATTTAGCATAGCCTTCACTTATTCCCTTATGCGTTTACCATATTTAAGCATATCTGTCAAGCCTGTGAGCATCTTTATCACGAGTGTTTTGAACTCTACATCTGTTAGGTTGGCAATCTCCTGGTCTGTTAGGTTGGTTATCTCCTCATCATTTAGTTCTCCCACTAGAACCTTGATCCATTCCCACTTTTGGCCCATACTTCTCTGTCTCCTCATCTTGACAGGCTCCTGTGTTTGTTTGCCTCTGTGTCTTAGGTAGAGCTATCGCTCCTGTGAAAAGGTAAGGGGCGGAGCCTTAGATATTCGTCAGTACAGGGCGATCCATTTCACCACGTTGTGGCGCTGTGTGTGTGGGATGGGTCTGAGAGGGAATAATGCTGCTTGCTCAGCACTCGCCCCTTTTCAAGGCACGTTTCCCACTTTGTATGGGACTGGCGCCTCTCTAGCTGTTGCCCTGGCTGTCGTTCCCAGAGTGGGTGGGTCTGCAGACATTTTAGGAACCTGGGGACCCTTTAAGCAAGTGGACTCTGCTGAGAGACCAGCAGTTTCTTCCTCCACCCCAACTCCCACTGGTCTGCACAGTCAGAAGCAATGAGGCTTGATTTTTCACTGTCTCTAGGACCATAAGCTTTGCAGTCTGGTCTGGTGCTGGGAGCACTCCCCAGCTGTCCCTCCCTGCTTTTTAAAATTTGCGATTGTGCTTTCCACCAGCCTGCCACTGTCACTGCTGCTGCCACCACCACACCACGTCCTTTCCACCCCTCCTACCTATCTGGATGAGTATTTCTTCTTTATATCTTTGTTTGCTGGACTTCCATGCAGCTCGATTTTCTGGAACTTCTGGTTGTCTCTAGTTTTGAGGTAGTTGTATTCCTTCTTAGTTGTGGAGGGAGACGCATCATGTGTATCTAGGCCTCCATCTTGGCCGGAAGTCCAAGACAGGTTTATTTCATTCTTTTCTATGAGCCTTTAATTTCTTTTTCTTGCCTTATTGCACTGGTTAGAACTTCCAGTACTATGTTGAGTAAGCATAGTGAGAGCAGAAATCCTTGCCTAGTTCTTGGGGTCGGGGGGGCATTCAGTCTCTCACCATTATGGATTATGTTAGCTGTAGGCTTTTTGTACATGCTCTTTATCAAGTGGAGGAAGCTTCCCTAGATGCCTGTTCTTATAAGAGATTTAAAAAAAAAAACATTAATGGGTATTGAATTTTGTAAAATACTTTTTCTACTCCAACTGATACGATTATGTGATTTTCTTCTTAGTCTGTTCATATGATGGATTGTATTGATTTATTTTCAAACATTGAACCAATTTTTCATCCCTGAATTATTAAGTCTAATTTATCTTCTCTCTACCTTTTAGTCTGGCCTTGTTTTATATCCACTTTATCTTGGTATATAATTCCTTTTTTGAAAAAGAAAATATTGCTATATTCTATTTGCTGATACTTTGTTAAGGTTTTTTGTATCTATTCATGAGGCATATTGGTTTGGATATTTATTTTTTAGAACTGTCTTTTTTTTAAAGTATATTTTATTGATTATGCTGTTACATCTTTGGTTTTGACATAGGCGGTTCTAGGTTTATAAATAAATATGGAAGTGTTTCTTCTCCCTTCAATTTCTCTGAGAGGTATTGTATAGAATTCATGTTAATTCTTCTTTAAAAGTTTGGTAGAATTCTCCAGGGAAATCATGTGATCCTGGAGATTTTTTTCCTGGAAAATATTGTGCCACTTCATTCTGGCCTCCATGTTTTTGTTTTTGCTTTTAATCCTCACCCAAGGACATTTTTTCATTGTCGTGGGTTTTTTTGTTTGTTTTTGTTTTTGTTTTTTGAGAGAGAGAGAGAAAGAGAGACAGAGACAAACATTGATGTGAGAGGGAAACATCAATTAGTTGCCCTCATAGGCTCCCTGATTGAACCCGCAGCCTTTTGGTACATAGGGTGAAGCGCCAACCAACTGAGCCGCATTGGCCAGTACTGGCCCCCTTATTATTATTATTTTTAAATATTTTATTTATTGATTTTTAGAGAGAAGGAAAGGGAGGGAAAAAGGGGAGAAACATCGATGTGTGAAAGAAACATCAATCAGCTGCCTCTCGAATGTGCCCCAACTGGGGACCTGGCCCGCGACCCAGGCATGTGCCCTGACCCAGAGTCCAACCAATGACCTTTTGCTTTCCAGGACGATGCCCACCTCACTGAATCACACAGACCAAAGCTGGCTTCTGCGGTTTTTGAAGAGAAATTTGCTGTCATTTCATTGTTTTTCCCTATAGATAAACTGTCGTTTTTCTCTGGCTGCTTTAAATACTTTGTCCTTAGTTTCCAGAAGTTTAATTATGATGCATCTTGCCTGGAATTTCTTTGGGTTTACCTTTTTGGGGATTGCTCATCTTCTTTACTTATAGGTTTATGCCCCTGTTACAATTTGGGAGTTTGCAGCCATCATTCCTTTGAGTCCTTTCTCTGCACATCCCTCCTTTGCCCCTCCTCCTAGGGATCCAATGTCACAAATGTTAGAGGTTTTGTTGTAGACCCACAGGTCCCTGAGTCTCTCTTAATTTTCTTTAATCTTTTTTCTCTCTGTGGCCAGGTTGGGTATTCCTACTGTTTTATTTTCCAATTTGCGGATTCCTTCCTCTATCCCTCCATTCTGCTGTCAAGCACATTCACGGAACATCTCATTTCAGTTACTGTATTTTTCAGTTCAAATTTTCCACCTGGTTGTTCTGCATAGTTTTCATTTTTTGCTGAGGCTTTCTATGGTTTCATTGGTTTCAAGTCTGTTTGTAATTGCTCATTGGAGCATTCTGTCACGGCTGCTTTAATGTGTTTGTTGGACGGCCCGAGCACCTCTGTCACCACAGTGGGGGCATTTATAGTTGTTTTTTCATTTAGTGTGGGATCTTCCAGGTTCCTAGTTGTATGAGTGATTTTCAAATGAAACTTGGACAGTTTTAAATCATGTTATGAGACACTGGATCCTATTTAAACTTGTCTTAGCTGGCTTTCTCTGACACCCCTCTGGCAGGGGAGGGGGTGAGCATGCCAGGTGAGTGGGGACGTCCAGGGTCCTCTTTCTGCCTTGCTGACATCCAGGGGCAGGATGGGGTGGGGCTCCCTGTGATTACTGGAAGGGGTCAGTTTTGGCTCCCCTTGTGACCTCCACTAACACTTTGGGGAAGGGGAGAGAGCTTGTTACTGGCTGGGAGGAAAGGCAGGGCTCCCCGACTTTCTCTGATACACTTGGGTGATGGGGGAGGGGAGACGTCTGGGGTCTCCACCTGGAACTGGCTGTGTCTTTTCTGTGGTGTCTGGCTGGAGCAGAGTATTTATTGTCTAGTCTTCTGTCCTGCCAGACTTTCCCTTTCCTGGATCTTTGGCTAGAGAGACCAGGCTTTGGGGGGGGGGGGGGGCTTGTTTTGTTTGTGCCCATTGGCATTTCTGGGTTGCCTGCTCCTCGCTCCTGAGCCTGGGATAGTGAGGCAGAAGAAAACCCAGGGCACGTACCTCCTCATCCGCCGGTGTCCCCAGCCCATCGGCCTTCATCCCTCTACCCTTCAGTGTTTCCTTGTGTATCTAATGTCAGGGTTTGTAGTCATACTTTGCACGGGAATAGGAAAAAGCACATTGACCCCATTTTCCTGCAAGTGGAAGTCCCTTAAAAAAGTGTCACACACAGATATGTACATCCATCACCACCACCCAGAGGAAGCATTTCCAGCAGTACAGCAGGCTCTGGCCCCAGGAAGGACTCATTTTGGGGCACAGTCTTTAAAAGCTGGGCTGGCCACAGGTGGAGGTGGATGGGTGAGCATCAGGGGAAGGAGGAGCTGAGGCTCTCAGGCCTGCCATCTGTTCCAGGGGGGCCTGGTGGTTGGGTGGCATGGCCAGTACCCTGTGGATACCCCACGTCTACGCAGGCCTCTCAGCCAATGGCCTTCTTTCCTCCTCCCTTCTTGGCACGAGGACATCAGTTGAGCAGCCTGGGCCATCTGATCAGGGTGGGGACCTCCTGCTCTCCCTGCCACCAGACTCACTGCTGGAAAGCAGAAGCGAATTCCAGCCTTTGAACACCTCCTTTCTGACCTCTGGGGTCAGCTGTTAATGTCCTGTTACCTAACCTTGCTTCACAGTGTTCCACACTCGTTTCATCAACAAACAGGCTGTACTGTGGATGGCTAAGGGCCTGGCACTGGGGCCGCTTTGCTCTGCCCAGCCCTGGATTGTGGGGCTGGGTTGGGTGAGGTGGGAGCAATTGGCCAAGGGTTTGAGAGAGGAAGGAGAAACTCTGTGTGTGTGTGTGTGTGTGTGTGTGTGTGTGTGTGTGTGTGTGTGTGTCAGAGAAAGAGACAGACAGACAGATGCACAGACACAGAGGCAAGACAGGCTTGGCTGTGAGTCACTTGGATACCCTCAGTTTCATCATCTGTAAAATGCAGCCGCTATTTCCACATTTGGAGGAATTCAGGGAGACTTGGAGATTCCGATGTATAAGGACTCAACATGTTTTAGGAGCCCAGTAGATATGTGTGGTCATTATCAATGTCACAAATTAATGGTACTTTATCTGCTGGGCATCTGTTTTCATGCACTCCCTAAGGTCCTACTTCTGTAGGAGTCTCTTGGCTTTTATTTGACAAAGAAGCAGTGGGGAGGCCTTGGGAGGGAGGCTGAGAGCCTGGGCAGGGGGCTGGGGAGATGGGGCACAGAGAGGTGAGCGGCGCAGGCTTGCCTTGGCCTCTGAGGCTGATTAACAGCGGGCATCTATTGAGCACCAGTTGCATGTCAGATTCTATGCAAGAACCCTGCGCAGTGGTAATTATTATCTTCAGTTTGATTCTGGGGAAACTCAGCCCAGGGAACCGGGAGGGATCAGTACCTGAACCATGCCAAAGCCTGGTGCTGCCCAGTGCCCCCCACACCTTTGCTGGTCTGGCCCAACTGGAGGACGGTCTAGGCCAGCTGGCCAGTGGAGATTCTTGGGCAGAGGTCTGGGCTGCAGCAGATCCCGGACAGGGCTCAGTTTGGCTGTGGGCCGATGACCAGCTGGGAGGCTCTTCCTCCCACTTTGATGGGGTCTGCGGGGCCTGGGCCCAGCTGGGCAGAATCTGTGGTGAGGAGCTTGCTCCTCAGGCGCCAGCTGGCCACAGCTCGGCTTCCTGGCTGATGGCCTGGATGCTCAGACCTGGGGTGAACAGCATGGGAGTCAGGAAGAGGGTGGTACAGAGCGGGGGAGGGGCTGGAGCCAAGTCCACATTCTGATTTGGGGGGAAGATGAAGCATGGGGGTGGGTTGGTGCCAGCAGCCAAGGACCCCTCTAGGAAGGCACTGTGGGGTCTCCCAGCTTCACCCACTGTCGCCTGCTCCCCCTCTCCTGCTGTCCCCCACATCATTCAGTGCCTCCCAACCTGCACATTCTGCTGGACCCTGGCTCTGCAGCCCACCTTCCTGTCCCCTGTATGTTTTCTTATTGCGTCAGCAAATGGCTTCCACTACAGGTCCGATCGTTTTAGCTGCTGAAGCCTCAATGTAAGAAGCCGGTGTGAGCATTGGGGAAGCCATTTAAGCTCTCCAAGTCTCAGTTTCCTCCTCTGTGAAGTGGGGGCAGGGTTTCATTCCCATCTCAAGCTGTTAGGGTTTACGAGAGGCGGCTCCTGACTCCATGTGTCTCCTGCCCCTCTTCTCACCCCCCAGACGGGCCACAGCTTCCCTCCCCTTCTGATCTACTTTACCAACTGTCAGAGCGAGAGTCCAAATGTTCTATTGAAAATCCTACCCTGCAGCTCCCCCCTGGTGTTTTTAGGGGCCGGAATCTGGTTTTCTTTGCCCGAATCCAGGGCCCTCCAAGCTCTTCTCTTCACGCTCTTCACATTCACATCCTTGCTGTCCGTGGGCCTGTCCTGGGCCACAGTATGTTCCATCAAAATTCATGTGCTAAAGCCCTCAACCCCCAAATCTCAGAATGTGACCATATTTGGAGACAGAGCCTTTAAATGTGTGATTAAGGTAAAATAAGGACACGTGGATGGACCCTAACCCAGTGACTGGCGTCCTCAAGGAGAAGAAGAGATCGGGATGCAGACACACAGACTGAAGGTCATGTGAGGACATGGAGAAGACGGCCGTTGACATTCAAGGAGGGATGCCTCAGAGCAATGGACCTGCCAACACCTGATCTCGAACTGAATTTCCAGCCTCCACAACCATGAGAGAACTAATCTCTGTTGCGTAGGCCCCACCCTGGGGGCCGAGTGGCGACAGCCGCGCAGACACACACAGGGCCTGCCCTGACCTCACCAAGACCTCAGGCCTGTGTGGCCGTATGAAGGCTTTGTTTAAGCATCCATTGTAAACTTAGAAATATGCCTCAGCCTCCATAGCCCCGTTTGGCATTATTTCACTTATTAATATGCCAGAAGATGCTCAGACTGCAAGTGGCTGGGGCGTCCCAATCTCTGCTCGGCTGCCGGCTCCCTCTGCCTTCGACACCTGTGTCCCTTCTCACCTGCTCCCTTGCTGACATCAGTTGAAGTGCTGCTCCTGGTGGGGCCTCCCCGCCCACCCCCTGCATGGCAGGGCCTCTGCCCAAGTGAGCCTCTGAGGTCAGGCCCACTTGGCTGCAGGAAGGACTCCGCGGCTGGCACACGTGTCACACTGCGTGTTGTATGTGAGACTTGGTCACGGCCCGGATTCTAACCAGGAGTGGACTCAGTCTGAGGGGCAGGCCTCAAGGTGCCCGGTGACCAGCAACAGGTTGCCTGAGTGACCATAGGTCTACAACGTCTAGTTATTTCTTCAACTATTTATTTATAACTGGACATTGAGGAGGCTTTAAATCTCCCCCTTTAATGAAAAGAAAAACTTCTGTTTTTGGCAACATGGCAGATGGAGAATCTCAAAACTGCAGGGCAAACTAGAAACGCCAAGGAGACCGTGAGACGCGTCCTTTCACATTCACAGCTCACACTGGCCAAGGTCCGCGGGCGAGGAAGTGCTGTGCCGTGAGGCGCCCTTCAGCCATACACACTCGTGGGCTGTGGTGTCGGAGCGGTATGCTGGTTATAGCAGTGGCAGGGCCCCTCTGAGGTCTGTCACTAGAGGACTGGTTGAAGGACCAGTTAGACACAGGCGCCTCATGAGAAGCAGCTGTCCCAGCCCGCTAGGGGCTCCCCCCGGTGCGCCCGCTTGGGCACAGTCATGACTCAGAGACACGAGTCTGATCACAGGCATCCTGCTTAAAACCGTTCGTGTTCCCAGTGTCACGCGGGTATCGTCTGCAATCGGCAGTGTGGCCCTCCGAGCCCTGTGCGCACGCACGGACCACAGCCCCGGGCCCCGCCCCTCACCCCCGCTGGCGCTCACCTGTGCTGGCCTTTGCGCAGCCGTTCCCTGTGCCCCGGACGTGCCTCTCCTTCCCCAGGGCCTTTCACTCGTGCTGCAAGACTGAGCCTCAGTGACTTCTGAGTCTGGGTGAGGGGACACCTTGGGTGGAGTCAGCACACAGCACATCCTGCCCAATGGTCAAGGTCTCTGGGCTCTTGTGGGAACCCCTGCCTCAGAGACCTTCACAGGCTTCCTGGTCTCAGAGTGGCACTTGGGCCTCTGCAGAGCCTGTGGAGGAGAAAGAAGCTCTGCGGAGAGTGAGAAGTGACAGAGTCGTGCCTTGGCCATAGCCAGAGAGAGCTGTTCGCATCTGGGGAGAGATGTTGTGGGGGAGCTGAGGTAACCTGGAGGGGCAGGGTTGGGGGGCTGGGAGCTGCTTGGGAGGGAGAAGCGGAGAATAGCTCCCCTGGGTTCAGGGTGGTGGCGGCAGAGAGGTATCACCTCAGTCCCAGGGTCCCAAGTCTGGGCTGGTTTCCTTCACTTTTCCCAGCCACTCATCCAGTAGGAAGTGCCCTTAGGCAGCTGGGCAGAGGCTGGGGAGACAGACACCTAGTCCTTCTGGGGACGGCACCACAGCTGGGGAGCTGCCACAGGCCACTGCTGGCCGTGGTGGATGGGCGTGTCCCCCCCCCCCCCCCCCCTGCGCCCATGGCTTGTGTCTTGTTGGCAGAGCTGGGGACTTCCAAGTGTTTCCCAGGAGCACAGAGAAGGGAGCGACATCAGATGGCAGGACTGGACAGGAAAGATCCCATGCTCACCAGCACCCCTGGTGACTTCCTGGTTAGGACCAGCTGCCCCGTGCCCTCCAGACATTCCCAGGCCAGAAAGGCGGAAGGGGAGTGGGACACTCCAACAGAAGGGAACTCTGGTCTCACTGAGCCCCCTCCACTTACACATCAGAAGCCTGAGGCCCAGAGAAGGTCAATGATTTGCCCAAGGTCACACAGCAAGCTGGGTCAGAACCATCCGGATTCCACATAGACCAGCTGGGCCAAATATTCTTCCCCACCTGAGGCAAGTGACTGAGATCCAGCAGGACCACACAGTCTTTTCCAGGCTTGTTACCATAACTGACGTGAGTTCTGCCACCCAAGGAAGCTGTGGAATGTAGTCCAACTGCCTGGCCTTGCATCCCAGCTGTGTGGTCTTGACAAGTGGTTTAACCTCTCTAGCCTCTGTTTCCTCATCTGGAGTACAGTACCTCCTTCCCAGGTTGAGCTGTTGAGTCTGAGTCCTTGTTCATGCTCGGAACAGCGCCTGTGGGTATGAGTGGGTGACATGTTTGCGTGCCTAAGGGAGTGAGCGTGAGCTCCTGTGTAAGTGTGCAGAAGTGTTTGGTGCACACGCTGTGTGTTTGTACCAGAGAGTTAATGGGCGAGCACATGAGTGTGTGTGTGGATGTGCAGCTATGAGTCTAAGGGCATGTGTGAACCTGTACACACATGTGCATGAGTGTTTGGGAGTGATAAAGTCTAGAGTAGTGGAGGTGTGTGTGTGCACAGTGTGGGGAAGTGGGAGCATGTTCACCCTACATGTGTGTGAATTCACATGGGGGGGCGTGAAAGCAGTGACTAGACAGGTGAGTGAGTACATGTGCCTGTGTGTGTGAAGCAGCTCCTGCCTGCATCAGGGGACTCAGAAGCCTCCCCAAACTGGGTTGCAGTCTGAGAGACTGCATTTTTGGCTGCTGAAGCTGGTTTTTTCAAAAGTGACCTCACCCCCTCATGTCCTTCCAGCTCAGAAGCTGAAGCCAGAGCTCAGGGGGTCAGCAGCCTGACCTAGGCCACCAGGGGCCTCCTCTGACAGGGAGGGGGGAGCCCTATGTTTGGTGGGGAGTGAAGGGACAAGTGGATGAAATAATGAATGAATCTGTTTCTAGGGCCTGGAATTCACTCCATCCCCACAGCTCAAGCTCCTGAAGCCCAGGACCACCCTCTTGCCCTGGCCCCACCCTGTCGATTCCGGTCTCACTGAAGTCACCTCTCACCCAGACGCACTCAGAGAACTGTCCACCTTGCAGGGCAGGGCCTGGCCCACAGTGGCCTTTACCGCCCCTATGAGTTCCTGGGGTGGGTCAGGGCCCTGTGGAGAGCCTGCACGGAGTCCTCACTGTCATTAGAAAACAAGGAGCCCCCTTTCCTTTCCATATGGTGCTGTCCTTGTGCAGTTCCATACTAGTCCCCTCCTGTGCGTGGCTGACCTGCCTGCCTGCCTCAGGAACTTGACCTGGATCTCGCCCGTTGACCTTGGGGGACCTCCCTCCACATCACAGCAAATACGTCAAAACAAGAGTTGCCCATAGCCCACATTATTCCCATGAATTTTTAAAAGAGGATTTAAGTAATCTTTACAATGTTGAATTTGATAAGAACCAATTGCTTACTATTGTGTATAAATAGTTAATAGCCAGGTTCTGACATTCCAGAACCTCGTTCAGTGCTCGGCACTTAGTAGGTGCTCAGTAAACATCTGTTGATGCGTGATTTGACTCTGACTTCATGGAAGGTAATGGCAGCTGAGTCCACTGGCTAGCATCATAGGAGGGACAGCAGACACTGAATTTAAGAGGCATTACTTCTGACTTTGAAGTTTTCTTTTTGTAGTTTGGAGACTCTTTTCTCATCAGGTTTCAATCACCCTCAGAGACTAGAGGTGCTCACTGTGAAGCCTAGTGGATATAACGGGGCCATCCATGCCCAACTCCCACAGCCAGCCTCCCTGGGCAACGGGTTCCCTTTGGAGCCCAGAAGGGGCCCTGAGAGCGAAGGGCAGATCCAGATCTTTCTCCAGGAGCACAGCTCTCAGCCTGGTGTGGCTCCCCCCACCCCACCCCAACCCCGCCATCCCCCCACCAGTCTCTCACTGCCCAGGTTTGGGTCGGGGCTCTGCCCCATAGCCTGGCCTCTGCCCACCTCTGGCTCTGTCCTCCTAACCTGTTGTCCACTCAGCAGCCAGGCTGGCCTCTTGGGTGTGTAACCAGTACCATCACTCAGGGCCGGTCCGCAGAGGGCCCTGTGCCCGGGTGGTGGTGCCCTGCAGACGCCATGGAGCTTTGCGTTTGTGTGGGGCATGCAGCACCCTCCCCTCCCTGTTCTTATCTTTTCCCGTCTCCATGGTGACTCACCACTTCACTTGCCTGCATCCCAGCCTGTGCCAGGGATTCTGAGCCCAGCTCTGTCCCTCCTCCTCCAGAGCCCTGGCTCCTGCAGCCCTGTCTCCTCCCCCTGGGGTGAGTCCAGAGGAGCCTCCTCTTTCCCGACTGTCACATCTATTTTTCAGCTCTGACGAGTCAAGTCGGCTCCTCTGGGGATACCATCCCCCACATCCTCCACCTGCCACAGCTCAGCAGCCCTTCCACCCTTGCTGCTGGCTGAAGGTCCTAGGGCCTCCACCCTGGGCTTCGGGACCCACTCCCCACTGCCTGCTTCCCATGCCCAGGCCCACCTTGTCTGTCATCTCCTTTTGTCACTGGTTTGGCAAACAGGCAAGTCTTCTAAGATTTGCGGAAAAGGGTGGGGGTGAGAAGGAGCTGCCTGAGGATGGGGTGGGTGTGCAGATGGGGGAGGGGCGGGGGGTGAGAGGCTGCTAAAACCTCAAATGAAGACAGAAATCTGGGTTCTTTTCAAAATGACGTTTTTTGTTGTTATTTTTTTTTCCCAGGAGAGAAAACAGAGCTTCATGGGAAACCACAGCAACAGTTCGTAAGTGGCAGGGCCTGCAGGCAGGATTTGTCCGTTGTCTGGTCCAGGAGCAGGGGTCCGCTGGCTGTCCCAGGCAAGGGAGCTCAAGGCTGGATCTGCCAGGATCTGGAGGGCAGTGGGGACAGGGAAAATTGGGTGGATGCTGCAAGGAGGCTGATTCCAGCTCAGAGCCGAAGAGTGGAATCTTCTGAGAACCAGAGCCTTCTGCCCCACCACCAGGGGGCTCCCACGCTCTCCTCGCAGTCCCACCTCCAGTGTGTTTATGCCAATGAAGGAGGCTGTGGAAAGGCTCACTCATTAGGCTGTTTAGCCAGGTCGGTAACTCTGTGACGGACCCCTGGCAGCAGGAGGCCGTGGGTGAGGGTTTTCATGAGCATTTGTGCCAGGCGCTGGGCAGGGTCATCTCCTTAGATCATTCCAACGTCTCCGCCAGGCGGGGCGCTGTTCCCCTTTCCTCCCGGATAATCAGGAAACTGGGGCCTAGGCTAGGGGAGAAACTTGCCCAAGGTTGTACTTGGTGGCATGACAGAGCCAAATTTCATCCATTCCAGGCTGTCTCCCTCTCCGCGTCCCTCTCACCATGGCTATGCTGCCCCTGCGCTGGGGTCCCCAGGTCCTGTGATGCAAATCAGAGAGGAACGGGCAGAGCGGGCAGAGCGTGGCTTCCCTAGGCACAGCCTGTCCCCTAAATTCCTGGCCTATGTACCCCCTGCACGGCACGTGCTGCTCTCAATCGACCCGTTCTGCCCCACCCCCCCCCAGGTCCCACACACCATTCCCCAAGTTGGAGCTGGGCCTCGGGTCCCGGCCCGTGGCGCCTCGGGAGCCTCCCGCCTGCTGTATCTGCCTGGAGAGGCTGCGCGAACCGGTCCTGCTGGCCTGCAGCCACGCCTTCTGCGCTCGGTGCTTCGGGGCTCAGCGCCTGCCGGGCGGTGCGCAGCCCGGCTGCCCCGAGTGCCGCCAGGCAGGCGGGCGCAAGAAGGGCCTCCGGGCTCTGCGCGAGAAGATGAAGGTTCTACTGCGGGGGCCACCGCCTTCTGTCGCGCAGGTCTGGGACCAGACCTTCTCTAGGGCGGGCGAGTGGGCGGGGCGCCGCGAGGGGAGCGCGGAGAGAGCCAGGTCCAATTCCAGGGGGTGTGTGGCTTTGGCTCTATCCCAGGTGTCAGGGTGAGAAGTGGAGCTCGGGATTGGACACATTGCAGACGTAGGGTCCGATTGCCACAGCCTGGAGGCTGAGGGTCCTTTCTCTGGGCTAGGAGGCCTGTGCTGGGAGAACGGAACCCCTGCTGTTGGTGCGCATCAGTGCCTCGGGAGGCCTCATCCTGAGGATGGGGGCCATCAACCGCTGCCTGAAGCACCCCCTGGCCAGGGACACCCCCGTCTGCCTCCTCGCTGTGCTTGGCGAGCAGCACTCAGGAAAAACCTTCCTCCTCAACTGCCTGCTCCAGGGGCTGCCGGGCCTGGTGAGGGCGGGCGTGGGCAGGGGCTGGGGGCAGGTGCGGGTTCCCAGTCTGGCTTTGGGAGGGGAATGGGGGTCGGATGCGTCCACCGGTGTTCTCTGCCCTGCAGGAGTCCAGCGAATGCGGCTGGCTGAGCGGAGGGGGCTCCCTGCAGGGGCTCAGATGGGGCGCCAGCAGCCTCAGCAGGGGCATATGGATGTGGAGCCACCCCTTCCTGCTGGGGAAGGAGGGGAGGAAGGTGAGGGCAGGAAGGACAGAGGAAGTCAAGGAGGGTCAGGGAGGAGGAGGGGAAGAGAGCAGAGGCGGGTAAAGGGGAGGAGAATGCAGATGAAAGCTCTGGGGCGAGGACAAGGAGACGGGCTGGCCAGAGGCACTGAGGCAGGCTTGACCCCTGGGTTCGTTCCCTGCCGCGGCATAGGTGGCTGTGTTCCTGGTGGACACGGGGGACGCTATGAGCCCTGAACTGAGCCGAGAAACAAGGACCAAGCTTTGTGCCCTCACCATGATGCTGAGCTCCTACCAGGTGGGGGCGCTGTGATCTGGTGTGCTGCCCCAGCGCAGTTTTCTGCAAACCTGGGCCATCTCAGCTGGGCCTGGCGCTGAGAGCGCAGGGGGTGGTCACGCTATCTCGAAGGCTTTTGTGTCCAGGGTCCCTGCAGATTCTGGGGGTGTCCTGCGAGGGAAGAATGCCCCCAGTTGGTGAAGGTGGGAACATTGCTTGTTCTGAAGGTTGGTCGAAGGTCCCTGGGTGGGGGGGCAGTTGAAGTTCTGCAGGATCACTCCCTCGCCTGCCTTCTGTCCCTCACAGCCAGCTGCTCTGCAGGCTGTGGGGACCCCCCCGCCCACACACACACACCGACAGCCTGTGAGCTTCTTCCTCACCGGGGTCTTCCAGTATCTCTTTGCCTTTGCAGACCCTCTTCCATCTTGTTCTCCTTGGTCCTAGATCCTCAACACTTCCCAAGAGCTGAAGGATACAGACCTAGAATATCTGGAGGTGAGGAGACACCTGGTGTTGGGGTGCGGCCCCGTCCCACCCTTGACCATAAGGCTAGAGGACTGGACCAAGCCAGAATGAGATGCTTTCCAGTTCTGGCCTCGGATTCTGTGACTCGGAGCCGGGTTGGTGGGTGTGAGGCAGAGGACGCAGCACAGGACACCTGGTTGGAGGGAGGCTGGAGAGGCTGGGAGCGGGGAGCCGGGAGCGGGGCTTGTACAGCGGGCCCAGTGGGGAGGGGAGCTAGGAACCCTGGAGTAGCCCAGCTGTAACCCTCATTGTCCTGCCTCTAGATGTTTGTCCATGTGGCTGAGGTGATGGGCAGACATTATGGGATGGTACCAATCCAGGTGAGAGGCCTATTTCTGGACTTGTCACTCAGACCCAGACACACCCCCTGTCCTAGCTGCTGGTGTCAGGACCACTTCTCTTCCAGCACCTGGATCTCTTAGTTCATGACTCATTCCATCCCATCAAGGCAGGGCAGGGGCACGTGGGTGATGTCCTCCAGGTGAGTGTGCAGAGGGAGGGGTGCAGGGGTGGGAGGACAGGTAGAGGCGAGGGATCCTGTAGGGAAGCTAGGAATGGGGCTGGACTGCTAGCTCAGAGATCTCCTCATCCATCTCTCAGAAATCTGGCAAATACCCCAGGGTTCGGGAGCTGCTGCAAGGGGGGCAAGCCCGCTATTGTCTCCTGCCTGCTCTGAGGAGGTGCTGGGCCACCAAAGACCAGGGAAGCCTGGGCAGTAAGTGTCCCCAGCAGCAAAGGGCCCCCCAGCTTGCGCTCCCCTGGGTGACTGGATCCTTCTCACTGGCCAGTGTCTCCTAGCCTCTGACCCCCTTCCTCCCCACAAAGCCCGGTGCAGCTCCGCCGCATCCCCTGAGCATGAGAAATCTCTTCTGCAGACACAGAAGATGGTTTCTGCCACCTGCGAACCTATGTGGCGGATGTGCTGAGTGCCGCCCCCCAGCACGCCAAGAGCCGTTGCCAGGGGTACTGCAGTGAGGGACGCCCAGCCGCCAGGGGGGACAGCCGCCTGCTCACCGGGCAGCAGTTAGCTCAGGAAATCAAGGTGTGGAAACTCTCTGGAGACCCAGGAGAGCCCACTGGCCCCCTGCGCTCCTGACCCGTCCACTGATGTTTCCACAGAACCTCTCGGGCTGGATGGGGAGGACAGGGCCTGGCTTTGCCTCTCCGGATGAGGTACAGAGCTCCCCGGGAGGATCCGGGGGCCAGGAGGGAGGCGAGCTGGTGCCCCTGGGATCTGGGGAGGAATGGGGAGGCAGCCTGGGTTTCCCTGTGGATAGATGGCTGCCCAGCTGCACGATCTGAGGATGGTGGAGGCTGCCAGGAAGGAGTTTAAGGAGTATGTGCGGCAGCAGGTGAGCCCTGGGCCTGCATAGGGGCCAGGTGTCTGGCCAGGGGGGCCCCTAGTGGGGGAGGGCTCCTGAGCCTCCTGCTCAGGGCTTCTTCTGTCTCCTCCCGGCTTAGGACGTGGCCACCGAGCGCATCTTCTCCGCGCTCCGGGTCCTGCCCGACACCATGCGAAATGTCCTCTCTGCCCAGAAAGATGCCATCCTGGCTCACCACGGAGCAGCCATGCTCTGTCAGGACAGAGAGCAGGCCTTGGAGGCCCTGGAGGCTGAGCTACAGGCAGAGGCCAAGGCCTTCATGGCCACCTACACCACGCGCTTCTGTGGCCACCTGGCTGCCGTGGGGGGTGCCCTGGGGGCAGGGCTCATGGGCCTGGCTGGGGGTGTGGTGGGCGCGGGTGTGGCCGCAGTGGCACTGGCTGCGGAGGCTGGGATGGTGGCAGCTGGAGCTGCGGTGGGGGCCACAGGGGCCGCTGTGGTTGGGGGTGGTGTGGGTGCTGGGCTTGCTGCCACTGTGGGCTGCATGGAGAAGGAGGAGGAGGAGGAGAGGGTGCAGGAAGGGGACCAAGAACCCCTGCTCCAGGAAGAGTAACAGAACCCGGGACACAGTAAAAGGAGGGAGAGATTCAAGGGGGAGGGGAGGGAGGGAGGTTCCGAGGACCCCCATGTTCCACTGTGTCCTGGCTGAATGCTCAGCGCTGCATGGCTGCGGAGCCGAAGAACCCAGGCGGCCCCGGGATCCTGGGGAGGTTCCGTGGGCCAGGAGGCAGTATTTGGGGCGGTAAAGAGAATCCAGGGCCTGTTTTTGGTTGCAGATCGTTGCTAACCTGCCATTGACCCAAATACACTTGACCACAGTGTTTCCCACCAAGACTGAGGCTCCGCCCCAGGGTTGTGGGAAGGCTGAGCGAACCGGAAGGTTTTCTCTTGGGTGGAGAGGGTCTGTCCTTTCACAGATGGGAGCCACCCCAGGTCGTGACCTCGGTGTTCAGGATCAGGGAGCACTAATGAGGGGCTGAGGAAGGAGCACTGGACAAAACCAGACTCTGTGTGAGGTGGACAGTGGCCTCACCCCTGGAGTGGAGAAACTGGTCCCTGCGACCCTTCCCAAAGCTGCTGCAGCAGGACAAAGGCAGTGCCCCTCCTTCTGAAACCCCAGGGAGTCTGCATGTGGCCTTGGGTAGGGTCTTCTGGCTGTGCCCTTTGTTACACGCAGGGTGCCTGTGATTTTTGTGGAATGTCATCCCTGGAATGCGTTAAGTCCAAAAAAGCCCACCTGTGATTGTATTGGGAGCTCAAGCAGACAGCCCAGGGGCCAGTCTGGAAAGTCCTGCAAATGTCAACAAGAGAGACTCTGCTAGGCTACATGTCCCCCGCAGCCTGTGAGAAGACCCCTCTGTTCCACGTTAGCAAGGGACCTGGGGGCAGCCCCCACAGGAAACCTGAGGGCCCGGTGCCCCTCCCAGGGGGTTGGGAAAGTCCTACTAGGACAACTTCCAGGCCATTGAACTGCAAAGGGTTAATGCACACGTTATACGAAAAATAAAATGTGTGTGCTTAAATGTTAGCTTTCCAGTATATTATTGAAACAGTTCTTGAATTTGGCCCCCAGAGGGCTTTGGTGCAGGAGGAGGTAAACCAGGGTGCTCTGTTAATGGGGACTCATGGACAGGAAGAGAGAGAATGAAATTCAAGAGATCTGGGAGCTGAGTGTTTGAAGCCCCCACTTGGGGAATTGTAGGAGGGCTCAGGGCAAAGCCAGAGGGCCCTGCCACCTTTGCAGACTTGTCCACTGGGACTTGGGGTCCTGCTCCTTGGGTCTCTCCTGCTTCAGACAGCCCCGTGAACAGGTGGCAGTTGTCATCTGCCCTGGCAGGAGGAGAGAATGGAGGCAGAGATGGGGGGTCCTTGCTGAAGCAGTGGAGAGAGGAGGGGCCCAGGACCACTGCTGTGGGCCAGACAGCTGAGGGTTCACCCAGACCCCCCTCAGAATTACAGCAGTGGCCACGGTGCCCAAACCTGGCCTTTTACAGGTGCAAACAGAAAGGGCAAGTCTCAGCTAAGGCCCCAGCTGCCTGACAGCAAAAGCAGGGGAGCCCTGAACCCCTGACATTCCCCCACCCCCCCACCCCCCCGCTGGTGTTCCTCCACAGCCGCTGGAAGACTGTCAGACTGGGCTGTGCTGAAACAGGCGCTCCTCCTCGGTGATTTCTGCCCCTCGCCCCCGACCCAGTCCAGCTCTAAGGGGCAGTGTTGGGGGACAGAGGCAGAAGTACGTGATCTGGGACACTTGGCTTAACAGCAGAAGTTGCAGTCAGCAAGCTGGGGACAAAATAATGATGCGGAGAAGTCTCAAAGCCAGGGTGGGGGATGGGTGGGGTGGGGATGACAGGCTGAGGGTGACCAGCTTCTGAAGACTGCGCCCAAGGTGGGTCCACACCCACATTTGGGAGGCCTTCGTTGAGAAAGCCTCCTGAAGCCCTCCCATCATCAACTGGTGGACGAAAGAGCTGCAAACCTCCCAGGCTTTGGGACTGGCAAGTTCAGGACTCAGGGGGTGGGGGTGGGGGCATGAAGAGGAGTCACAAGCCCTGGTGTGGCCCAGTGGGTTAGAGCATCATCCTGATAAGCCAATATTATGGGTTCAATCCCTGGTCAGGTCTCATACAAGAAACAACCAATGAACAACAAACAAAGTGGTTTTTTTCCCCCTCCTCCCACCCCCACCCTCTAAAATTAATAAATAAAATTTTAAATTATTTTAAAAAGAAAAAGAAAAGAGACCCAAAGAACCTTAGACTTCCACCATGGCCATCGATGAACCAGGAAGAGCTCCCTCAACTGCTGTTACTGGCAATGATGGCGGCAAAATGGCAACAGCCATTACTGGCAAAGATGGACCTCAGTTCTAGAATTTGGCAAAGAAAGAATTCTGAGCCATGAACTCAAAAGGGAAAGTTTATTTAGAAAGTTACAGAAGGAGTAAGAGGGAGCCAGCTGGGCTTCGGGGGCTCAGGAAACAAGGTCCAGAGGCAAAAGCAGGCCCCTGGCGCTTTAGGGAGGGAACGGCACCGGTTACGCCCCTGGTGGGGGAGGGGGCGGAGCGGAAGACCGGGCTCCCGGAGAGCTGAGAGCTAGGGCCTGCACCTTGGGGGTTTTTAAGGCTGGGAATTTAGGGAGGTCTTATAGGAGGATCTCAATAGACTATTTATCAGCTTTATGCTGATGTACCAGTATTCATTCCTTGACTTCATCTGTGCTTGGGTGTGGTTGGCGCAGATGGTACTAACTGGATTTCTGTGATCCATCTCCTTGAGTAGGGTAATGTAAGATATTTACCCTCTGGTTGGAGAGTAGAAGTGTAAGCCATTTACTTTCTTTTTAAAATTTGATTTGAGAGAGGGAGAGAGAGATCAATTTGTTCACTTCTTTGTACGCTTGTTGGTTGACCCTTGTATGTGTCCAACTGGGGGTTGAACTCGCAACCTTGGCATTTTGAGACAACGCTCTAACCAACTGAAAGACCCAGCCAGGACGCTAAACCCTTTCCCCTTAAGTGTCTTTGGTTTAAGAAACATAGGATTTTGTGATTTACTAGATGACTGCAAACTGCTTGGCCATTTAACTGTCTGGCTCAGTCTCTCTATTCCTCCTGGCTCCCTGGCCTGTTCCATTTCCACTTTAACCTCTTGTCTGGCTGAGTCTTGAATTCTTTACTGCTCGAAACCAAGAACCATCTTAGGCTGGGGCTTGAGTCCCATAGGAATTCACTCCTCCAGCATCAGTGAGTCCTGGCACCACTGATAAGCAAAATGCAAAAGTTCTCCTGTGGCCTACATTCATTTTACAAACTACGTGTTGAATTTCTTGTTTGCATTTTCACATGATTAACTATTTGATGGTTATTTTGTAATTGCTCACTAGTCTTACTGATACAGAGAGGTCTGATCAGACACTGAGGAGGAGTACGGAGGGGTCTTAGGAGGAGGGTGCCCGAGGCAACGGTAAGCAGTCTAGGACAGGACTGACTGAGAAGCTGAGCCCTCCGGAGCTCATGGAATTATGGGCTAGAAGATTTAAAACAAAGAGGGCAGAGACTGGCTCTCAGACGCTTCTTCCTCAAGGACGACTGGGTGGTCGTGCTGCAGCTGCCTGTGTTTCCCAGTGGTCGGTATTTTGGATTACCTAGGATCAGGCTCGCCTCGCAGAGGGTGGCAGGGTTATTCTCTGGGTGTTCTAGAGGGGATGAGCTCTGAGGCAGAAGCCTGCCCTTCTTCCAAAACTGTGTAGCTTTTGTATCTTATTGTGAGAAACGCTCACAATAAAAACTGGGACACAGGACTTGAGCAGTAAAGTGAGGCCTTTATTCATGAGTCTGCAGAGCCGGGCGCACCCTCACAGCCAGGAGAATGTGCGTGCTAGGTAGACAAAGGAAACTGGTTTTATAGTCTTAGCTTCCCCACCCTGAAATTGCCACCCTAAAGTGATTATCTTCTCCACCCTAAAATTGCCACCCTAAAGTGATTATCTTCTCCACCCTAAAATTGCCACCCTAAAGTGATTATCTTCCTCACCCTAAAGTGAGAGTGATTAGCTTCCCCGCCCTAAGGCAATTAGCTCCCCCTCCCCTCTCCTCCTTCCCCGTTTCTCCATTACTGGTTACTCCGGAGTTACAATCTAACACGGTTATCTAAATGCCCCTTCTGTGGTTTGTAGATATGCCAGTGCTGTCAGCTCCCTTCTCAGAGATCCTCTAATTACATTTGTCCTTTGTTACCAATGACTTTGCTACTGGTTTGGGAGTCGCTATGACCTTGTTTCCTACATTATGTTGTTTTAGTTTGTAAACTAACCCTGTATAAATATGACGATTAAAAACTAACAGGGGGAAATGCTAGGAGAACTCAAGTGTTAAAGATTTTAGCTTTAATTGATAGTCTTAAGTGCTTAAAGCTGTGATCAGACTAATCTATGTGAAAAGCTGTTATTCCAAAATTGTATATCTTTGAATAAAGACTCCCTTCTTTTATCACCAAACCTTTGCCTCCAGAATTTTTCCTAGAGGGTGGGGGAGGTGGGGGACAGCAGGACCCCACTTGCTGTTCAGTAACGTTACCCAATCCTAGCCTAAGGAACAGCACAATTCCAGAGCCTGACAAGCTAGCATGTTAAAAGTTTTCCTTCTAGTGCCCAGTACACTTATCCTGGGTTCCCTTCAATCGCACAAGCAGCCTCATAGTTATGTGATAATTTAGACACTTTGGTAATTATTCCAACATCCTGAATAATATTTCTCAGATGCAAAACATAAAGACTCCATGGCCCTTATTTACTATCAAAACCTTCTTGTGAGGCTCAGAGATGCACAGACTCAGTTCCCAATGTTATGGCTCTAGTTTTGAGTCTGAAGGACAGACCCACCTATAGGACATTGTTCTCATCAGTCTCCAAATCCATAGTTATATTGTTACAGAACCCCTGGGCTGCTCCAGTTGAAAACAAACCCACGGGCTCTTTAGTTAGGGGCCTGATTGCCCGCCGCCAAAATTATAACTCTCAATACCAGAGTTTGGTGAAAAGAAAAAGAATTGTTTATTTAACAGTTATATAGATTTAGTTACTTGCGGATTTCTGTTATTAAGTCTTATGCTCTTTAAAACACCCACAAACACATATCCTTGCCTCCCCCCCCTTCCAAACCAGGCTAGTTTTAGGGAAGTCACAGAAACCGTTTCCCTACTTTCCAAACACAGTTCAGTTTTACCAGCAGCTGCCAATCATTCAATCTGATTGGGGAGGTCCTTTCTGTGCTGTGGTGCCCTCCAGCTCTCAATGCAGGATCGCCTGGATTCTCAGCCTCCTTGCAAACTGCCTTCTTCCTGCAAACCGCGTGGATCTTCTCTCCTTCTCAGAACTGCATGGCGAGAGCCTCTTAAAGCAGCCTGGAGACTCCTTCTCCAAGCCACATGGAGCAGGCCCCTTCACCAAGCCACGTGGAGGGAGCACACGAGAGAGCAAGAGAGCGAGAGCGAGCGCGAGCGCGCGAGTGAGAGTCAGAGAGCGAGAGTCTCAGAGTAAGAGCACGAGCGAGAGCCAGAGAGAGTCCCAGAGTGCCAGAGCGAGAGCCAGAGCGCCAGTGAGAGCCAGAGCCCAAATGAGAGCTTGAGAGAGTCCCAGAGTGAGAGCACAAGCGAGAGTCAGAGCGCCAGAGCCAGAGTGCCAGTGAGAGCCAGAGCCGGAACGAGAGCTTGAGAGACCCCGCTAAAATGTCTGCAGCTGCTTATATATCCCTGACTGCGTCATCTGACGCAGTGGGCGTTGCAAACAGTTCTGACCATTCACAGACCCTTACGTAGGCTCTGTGTGCTTTCCATACCATCCCCTGGTTCAAGACTCCTCCCATCTGCCTGAGGCTTTGGATGCATTAAAGCCATTTGCATAAGAAAGACAGTAGCCACCAGCCTCAGGCATGTGGAAGCATTTGAAAAGCTGCTTACTTCTCCCCATCCCCCAGCAGCAAACTCTGGGGATTTTTGGACTCCCCTGTTTCTGTAACAATATTACTAGAGCAAGTCTGTCATGCTGACCCAGTGAGGAGATTTCAGTGCTGCTTTGTAGTTAACTGCTCAGCTCTCTTCTCACTGAGCACCTCTGAGGCCTTTGTGGTAAGTTATTGTTCCATCATGAAATTATTCCCAGTAGTTCAATTTCAAAATTTCTCCATTTCCATTGCAATTGTATTATTGATAGGGGGAATTCAAGAGTTAAAGATTTCAGCCTTAGTTGATAGGCTTAAGTGATGAAAGCTGTAACTCAAGAGTTAAAAAGTTTAGTTTTAGTTATAGTTGATAGACTTAAGTGACTAATGTATGTGGAAAGCTATTATTTCAGGAACTGGAATGCATGACCACAGCGATTCCAGGAGGTCTACAAGCAATTCCACCTCTGTGCCCCAGGGGGTCTGCAATCCATGGAGATGGCATCTGAGCCACTGTGTCCCAGGGAGGGAACACCTGTGATGCAGATAAAGAACTGTTGATCAGCAGATAAAGTAGTAGGCAAATAGCAGTTGGACTGCAACTCTCATTCAATTAACCTTTTTTCCAAACTTCTTACCTACCCTTCTATCTAATTAACAATTTTCCCCCAACCTCTTACCTGCCCTCTCTTCTTATAAAAATGTCGACTTGAAATGAGATGTTAAGATGGTGTCTTCTCAGATCGCTGGCCGTATTAATAAAGTGCTGATAAAGATTCAATCCCTGTCTCTACTTTTTGGTTCTGGTAGTGACAGACAGCACAAACACCAACTTTTCCAGTTTCATTATGTGTTTTCATAATTGGCCCAAAGTGCTGAGTTGATTACTCCAATTATTAAAATCAAAAAGCATTAACTAGACCTTGCCTATTCAATTAGCCTAAGAATTGTATTTAATAGGTCTCTTTTTGTCATTGGATGGCCCCAAACAGGCTCCTTAATAAATAGATTCCATAAAGGGAGGGTCCAGGAGACACAATTTCACTTATAAAGACTATTATTTTCAGACATTTTATGTAAAATTTTGGGTTGGAGTATTGAAAAAGATTTTCTTTTTGACCAAATTCTACTCTGGAGTTTCAGAGTTCTTCTCAACTAGGTCATGACTTTTTGGCTTCCCTGTTCATCTCTGTGAAATATTGTGATTTATAAGAAATATATATTTGGTCATTCAGATGACCAAAATATATCTCTCATATTTACTTGGTCCTCATCCACAGTTTCTGGCTCACAGCTCCGAAACCCCTCGAATTTCCTAAGTGATTAAAATGCTAAAAGTGTCTTTTCTTCTGTTAATGAAGAAACTTCTGGAAGCACCTAAGAATGAGGGTTAGTTTACAGGAGAACTAACCATGTGATTAGAGGGTTGGAACTTTCAGTCCTACTCCAGACCTCCCAGTAGTGGAGAGGGTCTAGAGGCTGAATCCACCCCAAATGCTAATAATTAATCAATCATGCCTAAGTAATGAATCCCCCATAAAACCGGGAGAGGACAGGGTTTGGAGAGCTTCCAGGTGATAAAGCACAAGGAAATGTGAGAAGGGAGCATGAATTCCCTTTCCCTATATGTCAGGGTCAACCTGGGGGAGTAGTGAGACTTGGAGCCCCACACAGGCCAGGCGAAGGAAACAAAGCCTGTACGACTTAACCAGAAAACCAGGAAAGCTGGGTGCATACGTGCCTTGATGCTATAACCATTGGGCCCCCGTGGGAACTGGGCTGTGAAAAAATGCTTTCTGTCCTTTGAAGCTTGTCCTGTTCTTTTACCTCGCTTGATCGCTTGCTTGCTTTATCCTACTAGCAGCAGAGGTTTTAACTTTAACTCAAAATGAACTCACCCTCCCTATTTTATGGCCACCTGAAGTCTTTGTGTCCAACACACCCTGACCTGAGGGAGATCTCAACGTTCCTTCAAGTGTTACCCCTGAATGATACCCCTGAACGATATCTGTTTTCAGTAACCAGCACTGTTTAACATTGATGAGCTTTATGTGCATGCTATATGCCCTTAAGTGACTGCACTGAATAAAAGACCTTGAAGGAAGGCAATCGGGGCATTTGTCTCTCAGACTTTTCCCAGCCTTCTCTCTCCTAGCACAAGCTGCCTGGGAAGTCTTTGCTTCATCCGCGACACCAGGGTATCTCTGTGGGTCAGGGGTCCCCAAAACCTATACCTTGCCCCTGTGGGGCAAGAACAAACTTTCCTCTACCCTCAAGGTTCTTCTGACTGGTCTAATTGATACCAATAGCCTGGCCACTCCGCAGGTGGGGGGAAAGCAAGGGCCACAGGAGGAGATTGTGAACTGCTGGAGGCAGCTGGCGAGGCTGTGTTGTCTGAGTAACCAAGCTTGTGCCTTGTGAACGCTTCTCCTTGAAGCAGTGCATCATACTCCTAGCGACAGATCCCCACCCTGTTACTGCTCAGTGCTGACCTGCCTGAGCGTGCAGCAGCCCTCCGTCCGTCCCATTCTGTCTGTTGGAATTACTTGCGTGCCCTCGACCACAAAGTACTACAACATACCTGGTCTAGTCCACACAGGAAACTAATATAAACCCAGGAGAAGGAAGGGCTCTCTTGCCCACCTCGTGAAGGTCTGGCCAGTGTGTTTGCAGGACCTTCTGGCCCTAGAAGCCAAGTGGCCAGTGGTGGCAAAGCTAGACAGCAACTGGGAATGAGCTTAAGCCACCCGGATGGTTGTGCAGCAGCTGCCTGAGGTTCCCAAAGGACGGCATTTTAAATGGAAGAACCCTGGACACTGCCTTTGATTTCAGTCCGGCTGAGGGTGTCTGGGTTTCTGGGGGGGATGGGCTTTGAGACGAGGGTCCACCATTCCCCCAGGTTGTGCAGCACTGAATAAAGATCTCTTTCCTTTCTCACCAGCCTCTGCCTCCAGAATTTGCCTATTGGCGGTGGTGGGCAGATGAGCCCCCACTTTGGTTCGGTAACATAATGGTACATGAGACAGATTAGCAAGAGAAAATAACCACATTTAATACACCTGTATGGAAACCCCCTGCACATGAGAGGTTCAGAGGCCCCACACTCATGAGAGGTTCAGATTTGGAAATGAGGGATCGATGTGTATAAGGTGCTCTGAGCTAGGAGTGAGGCAATGCACCTTAGGGGCTTTAAAGGTTCATTGCAGGATGACAAGAACAGACGTTTAGTAAATGAAATTTGCCCTGCCATATAGTGGATCAAAAAGATTATCCCTGATAATCTCTTATTATGAAGCAAGGCCTCTAATGCAAGTTCTTCTAGGTAGTTAAAGGGAGGAACAGAAGTTTCTCCTGAGCCTGCAGTTAAAGTTGCCTTTAGCTCAAAACAATCTGCATGCCACAGAGGCATGTCTTGGGGTGACTCCTTCTGGACCCCCACACCCTGTGTGTCTCTTCCATCTGGCTGTTCCTGAATTATTTCATTTTATAATTAACCAGTGATCTAGTAAGTAAAATATTTCTGAGTTCTGTGAGCTGCTCTAGCATATTATCAAATCCAAGGAAGGGGTTGCTGGTTGGTCAGAAGCACAGGTAACACTGGACTTGTGACCACTGGTGCCTAAGGTGGAGCCCGAAGTCTTGCAGGCCTGCGCCCTGGGTCTGTGGGGTCTGATACCATCTCCAGTCAGATGGTGTCAGGACTGAATTGAATTCTCAGACGCCCTGCTGGTGCCTGTGCACTGTTTGTTGGCGTGGAGGGAACCCTCACTCCCCAGTTGAAAACTGAATCTCAGAACATAAATTTACTTTGTATAGACCAATTTTAGCAAAAATCCTGCTAAGTCAGTGTCAGGACAGCCCTGCTCTGAGAAATCACCCGGAGATCACTGTGAGAGCAGGCAGTGGGTTTATTGAGGGAAAAGGAAGAAGTGGGGAGGGGAGAGGCAGCTCCCAGACCAACTCAAGGGCCCATGGGAGCAAGAGGAACAGGGAACGGGGACTCCCAGTCCCATAGGAGTCCAACCCGCACTTCTGTAGGCACCTTTTTTATACACCTTTCGGTGAGGGTGAGTTTGCTTACCAACATATTCAGTAGGTCATTTACAACTCATTGCTTTCCCTCCCAGACCAGCTTAGTTAACATATCGGTCCATTACCATTTCCTCTGGGACCCGGTTCAGTCTATCAACATATGCTTTGGGAACGGCTAAGTCCAAGGCCAGGTTGATTAGCATGTATCAAAAGTCCAGGTGTGCATCCTAGCTGCCTCCATATTCTGACAGTTTAGTCAAAACCGCACCCTGAATGTCTGATCAGGTTCCTAACCCAACTCCCCTCATCCTCCAGGTGGCGTCTCAGCAGCTCCAGGCCCACGTTCGGCAGGACTCCTGTTAGGTGTGTTTAGTCAGACTCCCCCCAACCCCTGATGTATCCTCTTGAGGAGAGAACGGGGCCGCATTGGAAACCTGACAAGCTCAGGGAGGCCTGTGTGATGGGCCTTACAAACTCAGACACCTAATATAACCACACAGGATGGTCTGAAATTAAAAATTTCTAACTAAAAGCAGTTCCTGGCAGGTAGTTGTGTCCTAGGCTGGTATTTTCTTCTAACAAAGGCCAGTCTTCACCTTAACTGAGTTGGCCTGTGGTGTTTTTGCATCTAGGGCAGCACACCTGATAAGCGTGCCTTTGCAATAAAGTAATTTCCGTTTTCCTGACTCCTAAAGCACAGTCACCAGAGCAGAGCCCACAAATCCCTTCATTGTTATTGTTACCATATCAATTGTTGACTGTTAACTATCTTGCACCCGCCTATACAAAGAAGTCTGTTTCATTATTTTGCTTTTTATCCAGAGGTTTCCTCATTTTGCTTTCTCCCACCTCCCTATCACCAGTGGATTTCATGTAACCCACTCATGTCTTCTCTTTGGATTGTAATGTATAAAATAAGGGACGAAACTGCCACTTCCAGAGCATTTTTTTAGTCTATTGAGATTTTGCTTCCCAGCAATTGTCATCAGTTTGGCTCAAACAAACACATTAAAAACTTACAGGTTTGGACATTTCCTACATTGACACTGTTGGTAATTTTCCATCCACCGACCTACATTGCTCCTTGGCTATAAGGCCCCACTTTTCTGTGTTGCGTTCAGAGTTGAGCTCAATGTCTTTCTCCACAGCCAGACTACATGGCAGTAGCTTCTGCTCCCATCATGGTGGCCCTGAATACAGTCTGCTCTAGGATTCTTTCACAAGTGTCATAAATGATTTTTTCTTTAACAGTGTTGAGATGCATATTAGTTACTTTCATATTAGTATTATCAAAAATAATGCATGAAGATGGTCCAGTAGGGGTTCAGAAGGAGGCACCCCAAGATGTGCCTCTGTGGTATGCAGATTACTTTGAGCCAAAGACAATTTTAGCTTCTGCTCCAGAGAAACTTCTGCTTCTCCCTAACTACCTAGAAGAATTTGACTTAAAGTGCTACTTTAAGTTGTCAGAGAGAACTTCTTTTGACCTATCTACAGGGCAGGGCAAACATCTCTACTAAACACCTACTCTTCTCATCCTGCACTGGCCCTCTGAAGCCTCCAAGGTGCTGACCTCATCCTTAGTTCAGGATGTCTTATATAACTGATCCCACTTCTATCTATGAGCCTCTCGTGTATGTGGAGTCTCTGACTCTCTCATGTGGGGTTTCCATGTGCCTAAGATTAAATTTGATTTTCTCTTGTTAATCTTCCTCCTATTGATTTGGTTATTAGGTTAGCCCAGTAATTTTCAGCTGGTGTGCCTCAAAAGTTTTTTAAAAAGATTTTATTCATTTATTTTTAGAGAGAGGAGAGGGAGGGAGAAAGAGAGAAACATCAATGTGTGAGAGGAACATGAACTGGTCACCTCTCACACACCCCCAGCTGGGGACCTGGCCTACAATCCAGGCACATGGCCTGACTGGGAACTGAACCAGTGACCTTTCAGTTCATAGGCTGACACTCAATACACTGAGCCATGCCAGCCAGGGCTCAATAATTTTTAAAACATCAATACCTGACTATTTAGTCAGGGGCACTGACCTCTTTTCCCTTAGACTGTCAGATAAAAATGACAACATCCAACATAACAATAGCTGTCCTATGTGAATGAATAAAAATTATAACCCTTTTTTCTGCAGATTGGCAAACTATATATTTTTGGGGGTGCTGCAGAATTTTTATCATTAGTTTACATGTGCTATGAGATAAAAAGGTTGAAAATCTCTGGGTTAGCTAAAAAGACACAGAGGAGGACTTCCAGCCAAGATGGAGGCGTAGGTAAACATGCTTTGCCTCGTCACACAATCCTAGGATTACAACTACCACAAAACAAAACAACCCCCCCCCCCACCAGAACTGCCAGAAAAACAAACTATATGCAAGTCCCACAACCTAAGATTTAAATACTCATCCAGACAAGTAGGAGGGGCAGAGAGGACACGGTGTGGTGGAGGTGAGGTGGTGGTGGCAGCAAGGCAGTGGCTGTGGTCAGAATGAGCAGTCACACATTATAAAAGCTGGGAGGGACACCTGGGGAGTGGTCCCAGCCCTAGGCCTGTCTGTGCAGCTCATGGGTCCAGCACCAGGAAAATAAAGTTTCATTGCTTCTAGCTGTGAAAAATCAGAGGGGGCTGGGGCAGTGGAAGAAACTGCCCATCTCTCAAGGGAGTCTGTTTAGAGGCCCCATGGTCCTAGAACATACACAAACTCACCAGCTCTGGGAACCATCACCAGGGCAACAGCGAGAGGGGCGCCAGTCACATTTGGGAAGCAGGAGAAGTGCCTGGAAAAGGGGTGGGTGCTGAGCAAGCAGCACTGTTATTCATTGATCCCTCCCCTACATACAGCGCCCCAAGGTGGTGAAATGGGTCGCCCTGCACTGATGAATACCTAAGGCTCCACTCCTTACAGCGTAACAGGTGTGACAGCTGTAATAGCATAATCAATAAAATATACTTAAAAAAAAAAAAAGAACCAGAGGAGGGAGAGGAATTTCCCCCTCCCCCACAGTCCTACCTTCACTTTGCCTTTAATTGGATTGTTGGACTTGTATGTCCAGACCACATTAACTGGAAATACAATATGGATCTGATCAGAAATATATAACTGTGGAAATCATTACAAAATATATAGCCATGTTACAAATAACATTTGTTTCTAATAAATTTTGAATCTTTTTTAAACTATATTTTATCGATTATGTTATTATGTAGTCTCAATTTTTTTCCATTTGCTCCCCTCTGCCCAGTACTCCCCTTCCCTCCAGCAATCCCACCCCCCTTAGTTCATGTCTATGGGTCATGTATATAAGTTATTTGGCTTCATCCTCTCCTATATTATTCTTAACTTCCTCCTATCTGTTTTGTACCAACCAATTATGCTTCTTAATCCCTGAACCATTTCCCCATTTCTCCCCCTTCCCCATCCCAGCTGATAACCCTCCAAATGGTCCCCATACCTATGATTCTGTTCCTGTTCTGGTTTGCTTAGTTGGATTTTGTTTTTATTTTTTAGATTCAGTTGTTGATAGTTGTGAGTTTGTTGTCATATTAATGTTAATAATTTTGGTCTTCTTTTTCTTAAGTAAGGCTCTTTGACATTTCATATAATAATGGCTTGGTGATGATGAAGTTCTCTAGCTTTACCTTGTCTGGGAAGCACTTCATCAGCCCTTCCATTCTAAATGATAGCTTTGCTGGATAGAGTAATCTTGGTTGTAGCTCCTTGCTTTTCATCACATTGAATACTTATTGCCAGTCTCTTCTTGCCTGAAAAGTTCCTTTTGAGAAATCAGCTGATAGCCTTATAGGAGCTCCTTTGTAGATAACTCTCTTCTTTTCTCTTGCTGCTTTTAAGAGTCTCTCTTTATCTTGAACCTTTGACATTTTAATTATGATGTGTCTTGGTGTGGTCCTCTTTGGGTCTAGCTTGTTTGGGACTCTCTGTGCTTCCTGGACTTGTATGTCTATTTCCTTCATCAAATTTGGGAAGTTTTCTTTTATTATTTTTTCACATAAGCTTTCAATTTCTTGCTCTTCCTCTTCTCCTTCTGGCACCCCTCTGATTCAGATATTGGCATGTTTAAAGTTGTCCCAAAGGTTCCTAAGCCTCCCCTCAATTTTTTCAATTCTTGTTCCTCATTCTTTACTGGTTGACTTTTTTTCTTCCTTACATTCCAGATCATTGATTTGAACCCCAGTTTCCTTCCCTTCACCATTGATTTTTTGTGAGTTTTCCTTCATTTAGCATAGCTTTCACTTCTTCTTTTATGTGCTTGCTATACTTAAGCATATCTGTCAAGCCTGTGAGCATCTTTATCACCAGTGTTTTGAACTCTGCGTTTGTTAGGTTGGCTATCTCCTTGTCACTTACTCTCCCACTGGAACCTTGATCTGTTCCCCATTTTGGGCCATATTTCTCTGCCTCCTCATCTTGACAGGCTCCTGTGTTTGTTTGCCTCTGTGCCTTAGGTAGAGCTGTTGCACCTGTTATGTTGTATGGGGAGACCCGTTTCACCACATTGTGGCACTGTATGTGGGAGGGAGGGGTCTGAGAGGGAACAATACCTTGCTCAGCACTCACCCCTTTTCCAGGCATTTCTCCCACTTCCATATAGGACTGGCGTCTCTCTAGCTGTTGCCTTGACTATCATTCCCAGGGTGTCTGCGGACATTCTAGGACCATGGGGACCCTTTAACAAGCAGACTCTGCTGAGAAACCGGCAGTTTCTTCCTGCGCCCCAACCCCCACTGGTTTGCAGTCAGAGGCTTTATTTTCCCCGGTGCTGGGACTGTGAGCTGTGCAATCTGGTCTGGTCCTGGGAGTGCTCCCCAGGTGTCCTTCCCTAGTTTTTAAAATGTGTGATTGAGCTTTTTGCCAGCTGGGCCACTGCTGCCACCACCACACCGCATCCTTTCCACCCCAACTTTGCCCTTCCTACCCATCTGGATGAGTATTTCTTCTTTATATCTTTGTTTGCTGGACTCCATGCAGCTTGATTTTCTGGAACTTCTGGTTGTCTCTAGTTTTGAGGTAGTTGTATTCCTTCTTAGCTGTGGAGGGAGACGTAATGTGTCTGTCTAGGCCTCCATCTTGGCCGGAAGTGAATTCCGAGTCTTAAAGTAATTGAGATATTGTTACCAAACAGCAAGTGGGGTCCCACTGTCTGGCACCACCCTCTAAACAAAATTCAGGAGGCAAAGGTTTGGTGATAAAGGAAAGGAATCTTTATTCAAAAGCTTAACAATTTTGGAATAACAGCTTTCCACATGCATTAGTCACTTAAGCTTATTAATTAAGGCTAAACTCTACTTGAGTTCTAACATTCCCCATTAGTTTCTTTTTTTAACAACAATGTTCTTTATTTGTACAAAGCACTATAATTTTCTCATTCATTTATCAACAAAATTTTCACTGTATTAACAATTAACAGTGTCAAACTACACTTCACTACCTGTCAACCACCTTCAAGACACACAAAAAAGTGCTTGGAGCACTAAAAGTAAAGAGAGAAAAAAAAAAAGGTCAACATTGGTACTGTAGAAGCAGTTCAAGGGGATGGCTATGGGGGTGGGGATTAGATTCCTGAGCATCATCAGATTTCCCTTAAGGTTCACACAAGTTTACAAAATCATTTAAAAAAAAACATGAGATTAGAACTAAGAAAGCAGAGGAACATGCAATTGGGGGTATTAAGCAGGGTATCAGAGTTCTGGGACTGGCAGGGCAAGAAAAGGAGGGAGAGAGCGGGAAGGGGGGGCGGAGGAGGGGCAGGAGGTTGGAAGTACGGAATGAGAACGTAGCGTCTAAAAGAAATCAAGTTTGGAACTTGCCATGAATTGGAAGAATGAAAAGCCAAAGTTACAAGTCTGGAAAGTGAGCTACAAGAGGAGAAAGCCCGGTATTTTACACCTTCCAGGAGGGGACCATAAATTCTAAAACTGTACGGTGGCAGGCAGAGGTGCGTCTAAGACGAAACCATTTTTGTAAGAGGGAGACATTGGCACACCTGACTAATTCTACTCCACACTGAGGATTTCAAAGCACATGTGCCCAGAGTGCACCCATCCAACAGGTCAGATACCTGCAGGCAGTCTCGAAGGGCCCCAAGCCAAGCGGGTCGGTGGAAACTGAAATTACTGTTATTGTCAAGTGAAGAGACCACAGATTTCATTGTTCTCCCACAGTCTTTTAGCAGTTTCTTAAAATGATGCCATTTTGACCACTTCTAATAAGCTGGTATTGCCAAATACGGTGCAAACAGGCTGTCCACGATCTAAGCCCCAGTTTTTCCTGAGCCTTGATTGCCTTCCGTGATCTGGATCACAGCAGGTGGCATGGAAGCTGTTATTTTTGGTGGGGGTGGGAGGCAACTGCCTAATCATATATGTAAGTAAACAAGATCAAATCAATGAAATGATCAGTTCAGAATCCCTCTTGCCCAAAAAGCCATAACCTTCAGACTGGTGAAGCAAGACAGGGTTATGCTACTCAGATGCTCTGAGTGCGGGAAGCGCTGGTTTTGATATTTCTACCCAGTTTTCATTTTGATCTTCTCAGGCTCTTCTGCCTAAGACTGTCCTGCCCGGCGGAAACTGCTTCACATCAACGTATTCCACGTCTCCAAGCGGTGGCTTGCAGGTGCCATGGTCTCCTCGCCCTGTTCAGTTGTCCACTCCCTCCTCTTCATCCTGTTCCCCCTCCTCCAGCCTTTCCTCGTCTTCATCATTGTCCTCATCCCTACTCTTGTCTTGCTCGTCGGAACCCGTCTTTCTGTCTTTGTGCTTCTTCTTTTGTTCGGAAGCCTCCTTCTTGCCTCTCTGCTCCCTCCCGTACGCCTCCAGAGCTTCTTTTAACGGGGTCACAAACCGCTGGGCGTCCATTTCCTCCATGGCCGAGAGCACATCGCTGGCATTCAGTGTCTTGCGTTTCAGTGTCTTTCATCGCGAAGTTGTTGGCCCAGGATGCGGCACACAGCACGAAGACGCCGGCGGCACGGGAGATGGCGCTCCGGGCCTCCTTTGAGCTGTTGACCCCATCCGGGAGCGCCTCCTTGATGATCCTGGTGATGACAGCATTGGGCAGGTTTAGGTCGTTGCTGCTACCGGTGCCGGACCTCCGCCTCAGGCCTCCTCTTCAGCCACAACCCCCCTGTTAGTTTTTAATTATCTCATTTCTATCGGGTTAGTTTACAAGCTGAAACAACATAAGATACAAAAGCTACACAGTTTTGGAAGAACGGCAGGCCTCTGCCTCAGAGCTCATCCCCTCTAGGACACCCAAAGAATAAACCTGCCACCCTCTGCGAGGCCAGCCTGGTCCCAGGCTGCATCCGGAGTCTCTTCTCCCATCCAAAATCCAGCCAATTTACTGTCCTCTGGGAAACGCAGGCAGCTGCAGCACGACCTCGAGGAAGAGCGTCTGAGAGCCAGTCTCTGCCCTCTTTTTGTTTTAAATCCTCTTGCCCTTAATTCCATGAGCTCTGGAGGGTTCAGCTTCTCAGCCAGTGCCGTCCTAGACTGTTTACCGTTGCCTCGGGCACCCTCCTCCTAAGACCCCTCCCTCCTCTTCCCCAGTGTCTGGTCAGACCTTCCTGTAGCCATATTCACTTCCGCGAATAGGACAGCAGGGCTGTTTATTCAAAAGATAAAGCCCAGCCATTGCTGTCGTGGCACCTTTGCTGAGCAGGCCTATGACCTTGTTAAACGTGACTTCTATTTTACTCTTCGCAGCTTCTGTCCGCAGGACTGGAAATTGTTGGAAAGCAAGAACAGAACGTGACTAGCTGCTCCCCACAGCCTCAGGCAAAAGATAACATTGGAGCGAACTGCAGCTTCTGCAAAGCCGCCTGAAGCCCCGTGTTACAGCGCCCCCTACAGCCCAGGGGCCACACAACAGCACCCCCGCCCTTTTATAATCCAGTTATAACCCAATAAAAGCTCAAAGCCCCCACCCCTCAGTGCCGTGCATCTCTCCACACCATGCCCCTCTCCTTTCTTGGAGAGTGAATAAAACTTCACTCTGCACTTTTTCCTCTGTGTGAATTCTTTCACAGCCTGCGTCACCGACCACCCTAACAGTTATGATAATAATTTCACTACAAAAGCTCTTTCAGCTGAGTTCAGTACCGATAACAGTGATTCTAGAAAACTTAAGTTGCAAGTCCTGTGGGAAGCTCAGTCTGTTGCTTCTGAGATGCATGACTCCAGCTGGGTTTTCCTTTCACTTCGATGGCCCCCACATGGTGGCAGCCATCTTTCCTCCAGAACACGTGCATGCACGTGAAATCTCCTGGGAGGAAGGGTGGGTTCTTCCACGTCTTTATGACCTATGTCTCAGAGTTCTAGGGAGAGAAGTCCTTTTAAGTATTGAACATGGTTATGACAGGATTCAGCTAAATTGGGCCCAGGACATGGTCTCAGACCCCAAAACCCAGCTCCTAAGTTCAGAGGAAGCAATACAACACTTTCAGGGAGGGCTGCCCTCATTTCAAGCCGGGCTCGTGCTGTAGCTGTAGGCCATTGCACCTGTCAGGCTGAGCCGTAGAACGTGCTGAGGAATCAGATTCATTGCTCAACTGGCCCAAAGGGCTGAGGGGACAGGGCGTGTGAGGGTACGGCTTGCACGAGTCCTGAGTGACAGCGGGCGTCAGGCCATCTGGACATGCTGCAAACCGTAAGGGGACAAAAGCTCTTACCTTCTCCAAGCCTCGACTCTGTGGCATCCAACTGCCACCAGGTGTGTGGCAGAGCCGGCCAAGGAAAGGGCTCTGCTGATGAGCCACACACCTCTTACACATCTGGGATAATGTCACGGGCTTGGTGGGCACGGTAGGAGTCTGGAGCCTTTGAAGTCGCTCTTAGGTGATCGACACAGATGGTCTTGTTAATGCCACATTACCTATCAAGCAGAAGGGAGGGGCGGTACAGGAATTACTTCGTTAGCTGATTCCAGTTGAATTTCTGTTAGCCCGCCTCTCCCATTTGCCCATTTCCTTTTGTGAAGCATATTTTCAAAAGTGAACAGAATTTACTGATGTTAAAAGTGAGACAGTTAAGTTTGGGGTTCACCATGTTTAACAGTTCTGCTGCTCTGTCAGCAGAATCATTTAGAAACTGTTACCTTGCCCCATGACTGTTACCATGACTTGCTGGTATATGAGTTGTAAGGCCTTTGACAACTCAATTTTCTGTGAGATATTTTAGTGCCCATCAAAGTCAATAATCCCCAGTTTTCCAAATTTGCCCTGTCCCATGACAGATTCTAAACCACTACTTGCTATCAGTGTGTACGTTCACTTTAAGACCCGGACTGAGAATCATGGTCCTAGTATTCTAGTAATTGCTAGTCATTAATTTTGCTTGTACTGATTTAATTCCAGACAAAACCTAAGCTTCTGAGATTTCGCAAGGAGACACCACAACAGCAAAAGTCTTAACTTGACCACTTTTTTTTCTATACACAACTCAGCAGAAACCATGGTCGAGTCTACACTTTATAAAATAATTTTAGTTATTTGTATAGAGAGGGGTAGGGAGGGAGAAAGACAGGGAGAGTAACATTGATGTGAGAGGAAAATGTTGGCTGCCTCTCGCACACCCCCAACGGGAGACCAAACCTGCAACCCAGGCTTGTGCCCTGACCGGGTATTGAACTGGTAACCTTCTGCTTTGTACAGTAATGCCCAACCCACTGAGCCACACTGATCAGGGCTTAAATCTGAATTTTGAACAGAAAGGTCAGGTAAATCATATCAGCACCTAACGTCTTCCTCTGTCGCCACTGTAGTCTAGACTGCCTATTTGATCAGGGTCTGGTAAGAGAGTAACAGGGTCCAGGAGCTCACAAGCACATTATGGGTGCTGGTTGATAATACTTGTTCACAGCTGGTCTGATGGTGCACTTACAATGCTGTGTCTTATGCACTTGAAAGACAGCTCTCACGGCATGTGGGATATGCAAATATGTCAAGTGATCCAAAGAAGGGCCGGGTCCTTTCTGTAAGTGTGGCTGCTGCCGCCACCAATAGGACACATCCGGAAATACAGAGGATCATGCTGTTGTTCTGGAGTCTGACTTTTGAGTTCAATTCTGCCAGCAGTGCCTTTGTTTTCACGCCATGCCATGTGGAAAACTTTTTCAAAATTGGGAGTTCTCACAGACAAGGGTTTATTTAGAAAGTCACAGAGGTAGAAGATGCGAGCTGTGGAGAAGTGAGCCAGCTGGGCTGCATGGGCTCAGGAAACAAGTTACAGAGGGAAAAAAGGGGGGGGGTGGAGCTGAGGGGAAAGGCAAAGCTGATGCGCCTGGGGAAGGAGAGGGGGAAAGTGCAGGCGTGCTCCAGCAAGGACTGCACCCGGGGGAAAGAAGGGCGTGGGGAAATGGCTGATGTGCTCAAGAGGGAGAAAGCATGGAGCTGCCTCCATCCTGAGGGTTTTTATCTGCTCTCTAGAGGTGCGGGTCTTGAGGGAGGCCCCAGGGGAAGAGCTCAGTGGAATGAATTTTGATCAGCTTTCCAGGTGTATCCTTGCAGGGTCATGGTCTTTACAGATGGGTCAGTCAGCAGCAGAGCGTTTTTTCCAGGGAGCTCCACAAACACTCCATTGGAGTACAGAATATGGCAGCCTTTTTCTCCCCTGTGGGTTTACAGGAAAATCAGGAGAAATGAGAACTTACCCACTTGGGAACCACAGAGAGAGAGGAACCACTGAAAAGAATTCTGTTGTTGTTGGGTAGAGCCTTTAAAATGTTAATTAGGTCATCATGGTTTATAGCGTTGTCAGATCTTCTAGATACACATTGATTTTATGTCTACTTGGTTATCAGTTACTGAGAGGGGAATGTTAAACTCTCTAATTGTGGATTTGTCTTTTCTTCATTGCAGTTATATTAGTGTTTGTTTCATGTATGTTGAAGTTCTGTTATTTAGGTGTATGCACATTGAAGAATGTCATATCTTTCATCTGAAGGCAGCATTATGAATTGTTTCTCTGTAATCCTGGTAATAGTCTTTTCAAAGTCTACTTTGATATTAATATAACTATTCTAGGAATGTTTTATTTAGTAGTTGCATGGTATATCTATCTGCTTTTATTCTTTCTTTTAATTTAACTAGTTGTGTGTTTATATTTAAAGTAGGTTTTTGTAGAAAGCAAATTTGAGTCTCACTCCTTTACCCTGATAATACTGAAACAGAAACCATGGCTGCCCCAGTTAAAGCAGAACCCATGGGCTATTCAGTTATGAGGGGCCTGATTGCCCACCACCAAAAAACATAACTCTTAATACCAGAGTTTGGTGAAAAGGAAAGGAATTGTTTATTTAAAGGTTATATAGATTTAGATTAATAGAGGGTTTTTGCTGTTAAGTCTTATTTTCTTTAAAACACCCACAAACACACAGTTCTGTCTCCCCCTGCCAAACCAGGCCAGTTTCAGAACAGAAAAGTCAGAGGGGCTGTTGTGAAACCCAATGCTGATTCCTTTTGTTCGGCACTTGATAGACTATGTGAGGCAAGGTTGGGGTCTCTGACAGTTCCTTTATAGCAGACATTACAGTATTCACACATGCACCCCCACCATTCGCTCAGCTGGTGCTCAGTGCCACTCCTTTGTTTGTTCGCTGCCCACTGCCCGAACACAAACACTACTGTGGGGATTCCGCCCCTTATATACTATGCATAGACAAAGCCAGCTACTAGCCAAAATATGACATCAATGCTTATATAACTGCTAGTGCACTGTGCATGTGAATCTAACTGTTATCTCAAGAAGTGCACGCCTGGGCATCCGGGGTGAGGGAGCTTGACTAGATTCCACTGTCCTCACGAGTACCGATTCCCTACTTCCCAGACACAGTTCAGTTTTACCGGCAGCTCCCAATCATTCGAACCTGTCTGGGAAGGTTTTGCCAGTGTTGCAGTGCCCTTCAGCTCTTAATGCAGAACTATGTGGTTCTCTTTCAATCCGCATGGAGTTCTCAGCCTCCTTGCAAACCATGTGGCCTTCCTCCACTAATGACTGCCGCCTTATTTTTAAATGCCTGACACGGCCTGTGACGCAGGCCCTGTAAGCTTTTTGTCACCATTCTATGGTCAAAGCCCCTCCCATCTCCTTGGGGACCCTGCCCTGTAACAATACCAGCCTTTTGTTTGCAGTATTTAAGGAGTTTACATTTAAAATAATTATTGATAGAATAGGCCTCGGTGTAATATTTTTTGTTTCCTATGCTTTGGGTTCATTGAGTTTCTTGGATCTGTTGGTTTTCACCAAATTTGGAAAATTTCAAGACATTATTTAAAAATTTTTTTTCTGTCCCTCTCATTTTAGGATTTCACTCGCATATACACTGGACTAGTTTATATTGTCCTGTTTCTGAATGTTAAATGCCAGGTTCTTGAGCTTGTGGCTCTTGGGTTGCGATTTAGTTTGCAGCAACACAGCTAAATGCACCAAGAAGGTAAGTATCGTCAGTCAATACGGGACCTGGTATGGTGCCTCCCCGGGGAAAACAGTGAAGAAAATTGAAATCAGCCAGCAAACAAGTACAGTTGTTCCTCAGTGGCAAAACGAAGATGAGGAGCTGAGCCATGGGACCTGGTTCTGTGGCTCCCGTGTGAAAACAGTGGCTGGTGGTGCCCGGACCTGCAGCACCACCTCCGCGGCGTCTTGTAAACTGCCATCGTGAGACAGGGGGCTGAAAGGCCAGGAGACAGCCGCAAGCTGAAACATTGCTAGCCTGTAATAAATGGGTTCATTTATGCAACAAAGTTATTCTGGTTTGTTAATTCTATTAATTAGACATTCTGGTTTACATTGTATCAATTTTGCTTTCTCAAAAAAAAGACTTGGAAATTAAACTCATTCTAATTTTAAAAAAAGAAAGAAAGAAAAGAAACAAAAGGAGAAAAGAACTTATGCACAAGGGAGTGGATGAGAAAAGAGAACTTGTGCTCCCCAACGGGTGCAGCGGCTGGCTCATGTCGGGGCTTGGGGCGGGTGTAGGGCTTGGGAATGAGGGTGAGGTCAGGTGTCTGCAGCTGTCGTCTGGCTGCGGTTGATTCCGGGCTGATCACAAGAGGTTTTTCATGGTCAGGAGACCACTCAGAGGTCCTGAAAAATAATGCTTGTGCAAATATTCTAGTTACCATTTAATGGACAAAAGAATTACTTTGCAGAACATGTTAAAAAAGGACGTCATCATCGTGCATTCTTTCCTTTAAGTATGCGGTTAGGTTAATTTCAACTCCAGAGTTTTACTGACAGCCAGGAGTCACGGTCAGGCCTCTCAGGAGTCTCTCAGTCTAGGTGGGTCCAATGTTCCCCCTGACCTGTCTCGGTTCCACAAGTCCCTGGTACTCTTTTCTTTTCCTCGTTTCATTCTTTCTTCTTCTCTGATCTTTTCTCTGTAACAGCTACTCTGTTGTAAATCCCATCTAGTCTTTCTTTTTAAAATATCTTCTATTTCTCGCCTGCTCTTCTGTATTCTTGAGCATACAGAACATATTTATGATAGCTGTTTCTATGTCTTTATTAATTCCATCATCTCTGTCATTTATGGATCTGATTCTACTGATATGTTTTTTCCTGGTTATGGATAATATTTTCCTGCTTCTTTTCATGCCTATTAATATTTTGGAAAATTTTAAATACTGGTAAAATATACATATCATAAAATTCACCATTGTAACCATTTTATAAGTGTATAGTTTGGTGGCCTTAAGTCCATTCATTATCACACAACTATCACTACGATCCATCTCCAAACATTTTTCATCTGACAAGACTGAAACTCTGCTCCCGTTAAACACTAACTCTCCATTTCTGCCCCCACCCCACCCCAGCCCCTGGCAACCACCACCCTGCTTCCTATTTCTATGAATTTAACTACTCTAGGTACCTTACATGAATGGAATCATACAATATATGTCCTTTTGTGATTGGCTAGTATGTCACTGGGTGCATTGTCTTCAAGGTTTATTCATGTTGTGCATGTGACAAGATTTCCTTCCTTTTAAAGCCATGCCTATTCATTTAAAAAATATATTTTATTTGTTAATTTTTAGACAGAGGGAAAAGGAAGGAGACAGAGAGGGAGAGAAACATCAATGTGTGGTTGCCTCTCAAGAGCCACAACTTGGGACCTGGCCCACAACCCTGGCATGTGCCCTGACGGGGAGTTCAGCCTGCGACCTTTTGGTTCACAGGCCAGCACTCAGTCCACTGAGCCTCACCAGCCAGGGCTGATTTTTAATTGGATACCAGACATTGTGCCTTTTACATTGTTGGGTCCAAGATATTGAATTCCTGTAAAGAGCGTGAGATTTTCTGCTAACAAACTGATTGGGAGGATCAAATTGATCTCTAATAGTATAGCTGTGTTCCAGAATGAAGTACAACATTTCTTCAAAAAAGGCACTATCTAGTCCCATGTATTACAGGGTCTTTCCACCCTGGACCTCGCCCAGTCCTGAGTGAGCCCCAGTAATTGTTCAGTCTGCAAGTTCCAAATCGGATTGCAGGAGGGAAAAACCCCAGGGTCACTAAGCAAAAGAACAATCTGAAACGCCACCTGGTATCAGCACAGCCTCAACATAAAACACGTGTCTAACTGACTCACAACGTTGCACAGGGGCTGGCAAAAAGGTGTTTACAGTTGTGAGTATGCAAAACAGAGTCTATTCTTGTATTGTTACTTTCTTATTAGTTATGTTTTATGTACTTGTATTATTTGTCTTATTATTGTTGTTGTTATTATTTTGTATCCTTACTTATGATTTATCTTTTAGGTAATGATGGCTGGTCATTTACCCAACATCTTTTTCCATATGAACAACTGTAACCCTACTTTGCCCACCCTGTATTTATACTCTCAATATATTCTAGACTCCACGAGACTATCATTCTTAATGCACATCAGAATTATACTTGTCTATCACACTCTAACTTATCCTGTGTATTTTGAATCATTGTTAGAGGTATCTAAGTATTTAAAACTACTACCCCTACTGTCAATCATATATCCAAAAAAAGATATACAGAAGCTTCTAAAACAAAAGAAACACAAATTATTCTTAAAATTTTCCAGAAGGGGTAATTTATTCCCCAACAAAAAACAATTCCCACCAGGGGAATAAAACAACTAGAAAAGGTGGTTCGGTGTTGTCTCAGACCTTCACAAAAGTCATAAATGTTGGGGTGCTGAGCACACAACACAGTGTACAGATGATGTGTAGTGGAACTGTGCACCTGAGACCTGTATGATTTTGTTAACCAGTGTTACCTCAATAAAGTGAATAAAAAGGAAAAAAATCATAAATGATAACTCTTTTGTTCCAAAGGTCCAACAAACTAATCTAAATGTATTAACTAATTAGCGGTGAACAATTGTACAGCTTTTGATGTGCTCTTAGCCTGTCAAGGGGAAGTTGATGCTATAGCACATATTTCTCGTTAGACATCGTAAGGGCTACAGGATGAACAGAACAGTGTGTGTCTAAGCTGAAAGAAAGAGGGCTGAACTCTAAAACAAACCCAAGTAGGTTTGGGGACCTATTGGCTTTGAAACCTACTGCAAGCATTAATGGACATTTTGTTTGTGGCACTTGTCTATTTTAGTTGGTTCTTATGTCCTGTCCAGAGTTTTAAATGCTACTGCACAGCCATTGTCATGTGGGATGGTTCAACAACTCATTTTACAATAAATAGAGAAAGACATTAACCTTGGATCAACTACAGAGTATATTTAATACATGTGCTTCTGATCTTAATCAACAAAATCCTGACCAGGGTAAAAATCTGGACATCCCGAATTAATGTTCTGTGGCCTAATGTTTGTCCTTGGCCAAAAGAGAAACCAAGAGAGAAAAAGCAGCTGCCAACATCTGGAACAGATCTGATATTCATAGCTACATTTTAATGTGGTCACGAAACTGTCAGAGGCTCCCAGCCAGGCCGTTTGTTCCATTGGACATAAAATCCCCGTAGACCAAGAACCTCAGAGAGAACGCTGAGCCCAGGATGAAATGAAACAAAGCGAGGCTGCTTCATGGTTTTCTCTAAGAACAGACAAAAATAAGGTCACTGTGCCACCCACAAAGTACCCAATCATAGAACTGTCCCCTGCTGCATTCATTGTTTGATTCTTGTGTGTGCTCTGACCGGGGATCGAACCCACAGCCTTGGCAAACGGGGATGCTGCTCTAACAAACCGGGCTGCCTGGCCAGGGCTCTCCCCTGCTTTCTATAATAGCACTTAATCTAGAGCAAATTCCTGGCTTCCTTGGACCCTCCATCAAATCACCCATTTAACAGCCAAAGCCTGTCATCGGTTCTTCCTCACACCCTCTCTCTAACAGCCCTGGGTCCCGTGGGTGTCTTCTCCTTCCCTGAAGTCAGTAGAAGCCCATTGGGGTCAGTTACGTATGTGTTCCTGGTGCACTGGCTGAAGGGCACTGCGAGGTCAAGTGTACTCCTGAGTGCAGAGGCTGCCTCATGGGCTTGGCCAGGGTTCTCACACCTCCCACTGTGTACCCTTGTCTGCTCACAACACTCTTCATTCCTTGCTTGACCCAGATGCATAAAGCAGGAGCATTCTATCTCAAAGGGGGTGGTGTGAAGACTAATGAGAAGAGAAAAAATAAAAAGATCAACAGTGACTGTTACTATTCTTTCTTCTTACATTTGTAAATCATTCCAATTACAACTCAAGATTTGAGCTCAGCAGCTAAGGCACAGCTCCTTGCAGGGCAGGCCCAAAGCCCCACAGCCACCACTGTGGCTCCACAGGCCACCCAGGTGGGCCAGGCTAGCTCAGGGTGGGCTCACCCTGCAGGAGAGGCAGAGGGGCCCACAGGCCTGTCCCCGCCCGCCTCCCCAGGGGACTCAGACAGCCTCCCCAGCACCCCTTATTCCTACCCTGAATGAAAGTATCACCATTAGCTTAATGTCTATATAACCAACCCTGCTGGGATCTACAGATTCTCTCCTATTTCCACAAGGGTGTAACTTTTTTTAAAGGAACAGGCTGTCAGACTCTACCTCCCACCTGGGACTGGACCCCGTCTCTAGCTCACACTGCCGTGGGCAGAAGAGAGCGTGGCAGTCGAGGTCTCCTCCCATCCCAGTCTCGTACCCTTGACCCATGACCCAGTGATGGATTGCCAGTTTCAGTTCACCCAGCACCATTAACATTTTTTTCAGTTAAAAAATTGTTATTTACATTTGTCGTGGAAAAATATACATAAGCTTTACCATTTTGCTTATTTTCCAGTGTACAGCTATTTGGCATTAAGTACATCCACATTGAAGTTCAAGTTCGCAGCATCCTCCAGGAGCGAAATCTCCCGCGTCTCTCCCCTACACCTGGACAAAGATTCCTGTGCTCAGCACACTAGGATGCCTGAGGGGTCCACCGTCCGTGCCCCTGAGGGTGGGTGCGCGGCACCGGGGAACCGGCAGGGCTGGTGCCCGCAGCCCCTCGGCCGGTCGCAGCAGTAGCGGCCGCAGAGGGGAGGCCTCTGACTGCCCCCCGCCCACCTGGTGAAGGAAGAAGGCAGCAGCCCATCTGCTGTGCCCACGCCGCGGGCGCCCTCCCCTGGCCGTGGCAGTGCTGGGCGGCAGCGGCGGAGACCGCGCCCGTGGCTCAGGCACCCCCGCCGCCCTGGCCCGAGGAAACCGGGGTACTGGGCAGCAGGGCCCGCAGGCTCAGCCACTGCTCCCCCACCCACACTCGGACTTTGGTGCCCAGCGCCCCACGTCCCTGCAGCGGCGGGGGGAATCCCCGTGGAGATGCCTGCGACTGCAGGGAAGCCCGTGACGGCAGGCACATTGGCAGCAACAAGGCGCCAGTGGCTCTGGAGGCACAAGCAGTGACAAAAACGGCCCCTGTGACGCCGCGGCAAATGGAACGGCCATCAGCGCCCGGAGGAAAAACCAAACATTGGTGCTGCGGTGCCACCTACTGGAGAGCAAAGGAAAGGCCTCTGGTGGCCAACTGGCTGATTGTTAAAATGAAACAAAACTCCTAAATAAGAAAAGTGTTTGCCACTTCAAATGTGCTGACGAAGGAACTACTTACCAAGCACCACGAATAACCGCCGTATCACCAAACGTAAATGTCAGTTCTCAAAAACCAAACTCAAAATCACGGAAGATTCTGATGTAAATGACAGAGAATTAAAAATAGCTGTCCTGAAGTAACTCAAAGAGATACAATAAAACTGGGGAGAGTAGCTCAATGAGCTCAGAAATAAAATTAATGAACAGAAGGAGGACTTTACCAAAGAGATTTAAACTCTAGAGACCAACGAACGAAACAAACAGAAATTCTGGAGCTGACAAACTCAGTAAACGAGATGAAAAATTCATTAGAAAGCAATGGGAACACAGCAGAGCACACGGAAGAGAGAACGAGCAAGCGTGAAGATGGAAATAGAAATGGCTCAGGTGGGAGAGAAGAGAGAGCTAGGGTATTTTTTAGATGAAAGAACTCTACAAGAACTAGCTAACTATGAGGAAGGGCATCACGAGGGTCCTGGGTATCCCAGAAGAAGAGAGGGCGAAGGGGACAGAGACCCCACTGAAACCAGTTAAGAGAGAGGAACTTCCCAAAACCAGGGAAGGAGCTGGACATACAAGTCCAAGAAGCTAACAGAACACCTAATTATCTTAACAGAAAAGACCCCTAGGACATATTAAAAGAGTGAAAAAGCCAACAATAAAGAAAGAATTCTAAAGTCAACCAAAGGAGGGTGGTGGGGGCTGGGGGAGGCAGCCACAAACAAAGGAGACCCCTTCAGGCTACCATCAGATTCCTCAGCAGAAACTCTGCAGACTAGGACAGAGTAGAATGACATATTGAAAATATTGAAACAGAAAAACTACCAGCCAAGAATAATCTACCTAGCAAAGTTATACTTCAGTTATGATGGAGAAATAAAGACTTTCTCAGACAAACAAAAGTTGAGGAGTTCACCACAACAAAACCTGCCATACAGGAAATGTTGAAAGGAGCTTTCCTAGCAGAAATAAAAAGGCAAAAGTGCACAAAACTTTGAGTAAGGTGATAGAATCAGAAAATTGCAATTCTATGACAGAATAGGGTGTTAAACACTTAATTATAGCATAAAGGTAAGAAGGAAAAAAACATGAAAAACATACAGCTACCTCAATTTAGTAACAAATGCACAGCATAAAAGGGATAATTTTGACAACAAAAACATTAGAAAGGAGGAAGAAAAGAACAGAGGGGCATAGGCAAAAGAAGATAATATGCTAGCGGAAGAAAAATAATTATTTTATCCATGACACATTTTATACAAACCTCATGGTAACCACAAAACAAAAATTCAGAGCAGAGCCCTGGCCAGGATGGCTCGCTTGGCTGGAGCATCATCTTGGAACTGAAAGGTTGCAGTTTGGTCCCCAGTCTGGGTGGGTATAGGAGGCAACCAATTGATGCTTCTCTCTCTCATTGATGCTCCTCTCTCCCTTCCTCTCTGCTTTTCTTTCTCTCTCTAAAAAAATGTCTTCAGGTGAGGATAAAAAGAAATTTAGAACAGAGACATGAAACATTATAAAAAAGGAAAATGGAGAAAAATCATAGAAAACCAGCAAACTAAAATGGAAGACAGAGACACAAAGGTAAAGAAACAATGCAGAGATAGAGCAACCAGAAAACAAAACAAAATGGCAGCAGTAAGTCTTCGCATATCAATAATCACCGTAAATATAAGTGGACTGAACTCACCAATCAAAAGGCACAGAGTAGCTGGACGGATCAAAACCAAGACCCAAGTATATGCTGCTTTCTGGAGACTCATCTGAGCTCCAAACACAAACACAGGCTCAAAGTGAAGGGCTGGAAGGTGATACTCCAAACAAACAGCAGCTGGAAGGTGATACTCCAAACAAACAGCAGCAAAAAGAAAGTGGGTGTAGCCATAGATGCATAAGACAGAATAGCACTCAAGCAAGGTAGACATTATATAATGATAAAGGGGGCAATCAATCAAGAAGACATAACATGTATTAGAACACAACTTAGGAGCATCAAAATATATAAAGCAATTATTAACAGACCTGAGGGAAGAACTGACAGCTACACAATCATAGTGGGAGACGTTAACACTCCACTTACACCAATGGAAGCCCCCAGACAGAAAGTCAACAAGGGGACGGCCACCTTAAACGACACATTTGAGCAGATAGACTTAATAAATATGCACAGAACATTTCATCCACAAGCAACAGAGTATGCATTCTTCTCAAATGCATATGTGTGACACTTTCAAAGATAGACTATATGTGGGAACACAATACAAGTCTCAATACATTTAAGACAATTGAAATATTATGCATCTTTTCTGACCACAGAGGTATGGAACTAGTAATCAACTAAAAAAAGATGGAAAAATCACAAACACATGGAGATTAAAAAACATGCTACAGAACTATTGGGTCAATAAAAAATAAAAGGGGAAATAAAAATACATGGAGAGAAGTGAAAATGAACACATGACATACCAAAATCTATGGGAACTTTATATAAGTACCAGCCTGCACTACAAAACAAGAAAATTGCAAATAATCTAATCTCTCACCTTTAGGAACTAGGAAAAGAAGAACAAACAAATGCCAAAGTCAGTAGAAGGAAGGAAATAATAAAATTCAAAAACGAAATGATCAAATACTGACTAAAAATACAATTAAAAAATCAAGAAACCAAGAGCTGGTTCTTTGAAAAAGTAAAAAATGGACACATCTTTAGCTAGACTCACTAAGAAAAAAGAGAAGACTCAAATAAGTAACAGAAACAAAAGATACCACAGAAGTACAAAGGATCATAAGGGATTAATGAGAATGTATATATGCCACCAAACCGGACAGCCTAGAGGAAATGCATAAATTCTTGAAACATACAAACTTCCTAGACTGAACCTTGAACAAACAGAAAATTTAAATAGACTGGTCAGTAATAAGGAAATTGAAACAGTTATCAAAAACCTTCCCAAAAAACATAAGTCCAGAACCAGATGGCTTCACTGGTGAATTCTACGAAATATTGAAATATTTAATACCTATTCTCCTCAAACTCTTCCCAAAAATTGAAGAGGAGGAAATATTTCTTAACTTATTTGATGAGGCCAATATTACCCTGATACAATAACTAACGAAGACAAGACAAAAAAAGAAAATTGAAGGCCAACATCTCTGCTGAACATGGATGCAAAAATCCTCAACAAAATATTAGCAAACTGAATAAATACATTTAAAAAATCATACACCATGATAAAGTATGATTTATTTCAAGGATGCAAGGCTAGTTCAATATCTGTAAATAAATCAATCAACATGATACACCACATTAACAAAATAAAAGGATAAAAATCATATGATCATCTCAATAGATGTAAAAAGAAAAAAACCTGAGAAGATACAACATCCATTTATGATTTAAAAAATTCTTAATAAAATGGGTATATAAGGAAAGTGCCTCAACATAATAAGGGCCATATATGACAGACCCACAGCTAACATCATACTCAGGGGTAAAAAACTGAAAGCTTTCCCTCTAAGATCAGGAAAAGACCAGAATGACCACTCTCACCACTCTTTTTCAACATAGTATTGGAAGTGCTAGACAGAGCGATCAGGTAAGGGGGAAAAAAAAAGGGCATCCAAATTATGAATGAAGAAGTAAAACTGTAACTATTTCAGAATGACATACTTTTATTTATAGAAAAGCCTAAAGACTCGAAAAACTTTTAGAAATAATAAACACAGCAAAGTTGTAGGATACAAAATCAAAATACAAAAATCGGTTGCATTTCAATATACTAATAATAAACCACCAAAAAGAGAAATAAATTAAAAAATCCTATTTATAATCACAACAAAAAGAATAAAATACCTAGAAATAAATTTGACCAAGGATGTGGAAGACCTGAAAACGAAAAGATATTGTTGAAAGGAATGGAAGAAGACACAAAGAAATGGAAAGATATTTCATGCTCATGGATTGGAAGAATTAACAATGTTTAAAAGTTCAGGCCCTGGCTGGTGTGTCTCGTTGGATGAGTGTTGGCCTGAAAACCAAAGGGTTGCCGATTCAATTCCCAGTCAGGGCGCTTGCCTGTGTTGCGGGCCAGGCCCCTAGTTGAGGGCGTACAAGAGGCAACCACACATTGATGTTCCTCTCCCTCCCTTTCTCCCTCCCTTCCCCTCTCTCTAAAAATAAATGAATAAAATGTTAAAAAAAAAAAAAATAGAGTTCATACTACCCAAAGCTATCTACAGAATCAGTGCAACCCCTAACAGAGTCCCAATGGAATTGTTTCACATAAATAGAACAGGAAATCCTGAAATTTGTATGAAACCACAAAAGACCCCAAATAGCCAAAGCTACCCTTAAAAATAAGAGCAAAGCCAGAGGTATCTGTGACATCACACTACCTGATTTCAAACTATACTACAGAGATACAATTAAACAATATGGTATTGACAGAAAAACGAACACACACATCAATAGAACAGAATTGAGAGTCCAGATATAAACTCACAAATATACAAATGAAGGAGCCAAGAACATACCACGGAGAAAGGATAGATCCTTCAATAACTGGTGTCGGGAGAACCTGACAGCCGCATGCAGGAGAATGAAACCAGACACTATCATATATCACACGTGACAATTAACTCCAAATAGATTGAAGACTTGAATGTAAGGCCTGAAACCATAAAATATGTAGAATAAAACATAGGCAGTAAGCTCCTGAAATCAGTCTTAGCAATGTTTTTGCAGATTTGACTTCAGCGACAAGGGGAACAAAAACAAAAATAACTAAATGGGAATAATACTACAAATTTCTGCACAGCGAAGGAAACAAAGTGAAAAGGCAACAAACCAAATGGGACGATATATTTACAAATTACATTTCCAACAAGAGGCTAATATCCAAAATATATAAAGCAGTCATATAATGTAGCAATAACAACAACAAAAAACCCCAAACAACCCAGTTAAAAAATGGGCAGAGCGTCTGAAAACACATTTTTCTAAGGAAGACATATGGATGGCCAACAGGCACATGAAAAGATGTTCAACATCACTAATTATTAGGGGAATGCAAATCAAAACCACAATGAGGTATTACCTCTCACCTGCTAGAACGGCTATCATCAAAATACAATAAGTAACTGCTGCAGAGGATGTGGAGGAAAGGGGACCCTCATACACTGTTGGTGGAATTATAAGTTGGTGCACCGCTGTGGAAAACAGTATGGAAGTTCCTTAAAAAATCAACAATAGAACTATCACATGATCTAGCTATTGCACTTCTGGGTATTTATCCAAAGAACATGAGAGCACTAATTTGAAGGGTACAAGCAACCCTATGTTCACAGTAGCATTATTCACAATAGCCAAGTCACGGAAAAATCTGAAGTGTTCACTGACTAATGAATGGATAATAAAAATGTTATATATATGGAATACTATTCAGCCATAGGTGAAATATTGCCAATTGCAACAACATGGATAAACCTTAAGAGTATTATAAATGAAATGCCAGTTGGAAAAGGAAAATAAATTAGAAAAATTATATTTCACTCATACAATTTTGGAATATAAAACAAAAAGTAAAAAACAAACAAACTGATAGATGTGAACAACAGATTGGTGGTTACGATGGGGGAGGGGTAGGCAGATGCAAATGGATAAAGAGGGTCAAATGTGTGGTGATGGTTGGAGACTCAGCATTTGGTGGTGAGCATGCTATAGTGCAAACAGATGTCAGGTTATAATGTCATACACCTGAAATATATAATGCTATAAACCAATGTTACATTAATAAAAGAAGCACATTCACAATATTTTGTGATCATCTCCACCTCTTGTCTCTGGAGATTTTTTCATTATCTGAAACTGAAACTTCAAACCTATTCAACAATAACTTCCCGTTCCACCCTTCTCCCAGCCCCTGGTAGCCACTATTCTACTTCGTGTCTTTAAAATATATATATTTTATTTATTATTTATTTTTAGAGAGAGGGGAAGGGAGGGAGAAAGAGAGGGAGAGAAACACCAATGTGTGGTTGCCTCTCACGTGCCCCCAACAGGGCACCTGGCCCATAATGCGGGCCTGTGCCCTGACTGGGGATCAAACCAGCAACCCTTTGGTTCACAGGCCAGTGCTCAGTCCATTGAGCCACACCAGCCAGCGCCCCTTATGTCTTTATGAATTTGACTATTTTATGTACCTCATATAAATATAATTGTACAGTGTTTGTCTTTTGTGCCAGGAGTATTTTACTTGGCATAATTTTCTCGAGGTTCATCCATGTTGTAGCATGTATCAAAATTTAATTTATTTTTAAGGTTGAATAATATTCCATTGTACGTATAAACCATAATTTACCTTTCCCTTCATTTGTTGGTTGACATTTGGATTGTTTCTACCTTTTGGTATTGTGAATAATGCAGATATCTGTTTGAGTGCCTGCTTTCAATTCTTTTGGGTGTATACACAAAAGTAAAATTTCTAGGTCATGTGTTACTTTTGTATTTATTACTTTATGAAATCACCATACCGTCTTCCACAGTGGCTTCAGTATTCCCATCAGCAGTACATAGTGTTAACACTGGCTATTTTCTCATTTTTAAAAAATAACAGCCATCAGGGTAGTGATATCTCACTGTGGTTTTACTTTGTAGTTCCCTAATGACTAAGGATGCTGAGCATGTTTTCATGGGCTTGTTGGGCATTTGTGTGTCTTCTTTGGAGAAATGTTTACTCAAATCTTTTATTTTAAAAATTAGGTGGTTTGTATTTTTTGTTGAATTGTAAAAATTCCTTATATATTCTGAATATTAGATCTTTATCAGCCCTTTGATTTACAAGTACTTTCTCTCATTCTGTAGGTTGTTCTTTCATATTCCTTTTTTTAAAGGATTTTATTTTTTTATTTTTATTGAGAGGGGAAGGGAGGGAGAAAGAGAAGGAGAGAAGCATCGATCAGTTGCCTCTCACACACCCCCAACTGGGGAGATGGCCTGAAACCCAGGCACATGCCCTTTCTGGGAATTGAACTGGTTACCCTTTGGTTCACAGGCCAGTACTCAGTCCACTGAGCCACACCAGCCAGGGCCAAAGTGATTCTTGATAGGTATGTATTTATTGCCATCTAGTCTTTATAATTATGTTCCTCTTTTCTTCTTTCTTCTTCTTAAAAAAGACCATTTAATATTTTCTGTAACACTGGTTTGGTGGTAATAAACGCTTCCAGATTTTTCATGTTTGGGAAGTTCTTAATTTCTTCTTGAATTTTAAATAATAGCCTTTCTAAAGTGGTCTTCATTGTAGATCCATGTCTTTCATCACTTTTAATATTTTGTGCCAGTCCCTCCTGGCTTGCAAAGTTTCTGTTGAGAAATCAGCTGACGGTCTTATGGATGCTGCCTTGCAGGTACTGTCTTTCTCTTGCTGCTTTTAAGATTTTCTCTCTGTCTTTTCCTTTTGCCATTTTATTTTTAAAAAGATTTTATTTATTTTTAGAGAGAGGGGAAGGAAGGGAGTACAGGAGGGAGAAAGAGAGGGAGAGAAACATTGATGCAAAAAACATCAGTCGGGTGCCTCTTGTCTGTCCCAAACTGGGGACCTGGCCTGCAACCCAGGCATGTGCCCTGACTGGGAATCAAACCAGTGACCTTTCACTTTTGGTGGTGATGCCCAACCCACTGAACCACACCAGTCAGGGCACCCTTTGCCATTTTAATTACTATGTGTTTTGGAGTGGGCCTCTTTGGGTTTATCTTGTTTGGGACTCTCTGTGCTTCCTGGACTTGTATGTCTATTTCCTTTACCAGGTTAGGGAAGTTTTCAGTTATTTTTTTTCCCAAATAGGTTCTTAATTTCTTGCCCTCTCTCTTTTCTTTCTGGTATCTCCATAATGCAGATCTAGTTCCACTTCATGTTGTCCCAAAATCCTTTAAACTGTTTTTCTCTTTGCTGCTCTAATCAGGTATTTCCTGCTACCTGTCTTCAGAATCACTGATCCTCTGCTTCATCTAACCAACTGTTGATTCCTTCTAGTGTATTCTTCATTTCAAATATTGTAGTCTTTATTTGTGACTGTTTCTTTTTAATGGTTTTTATGTCATTTTTCATTTGGACTATCTCTTTGTTTAAGTTCTCACTGAATTAATTATTCTTCCCCTAAGTTTCTTGAGCATTCCTATAACCATCATTCTGAACTCTGTATGTAGTAGATTTCTTGCCTTCTCTTCATTTAGTTTTTTTTTTTTTTTGAAGATTTGTCCTGTTCTTTCATTTGGAGTATGTTTCTTTGTGTCTCCATTTTGGCTGCCTCTCTGTTTGTTTCCAATGTATTAGGCAGATCGGCTACATCTTCCAGTTTTGGTAGGTGTCCTGTGGGACCCAGTGGTACAGTCTCCTTGATCACCTGAGCTGGATGCTCAGAGAATGTCCCTTGTGTGGGTTACGTGACTTCTCCTGTTGTACTTTGTCTTTTTATTACATTTATTGGGGTGACACTGGTTAATAGAATCATATATGTTTTAGTGTACAATTCTATGATACATGATCTGTATTTGCATTGTGCTCTACCACTCAAAGTCAAATCATTTCCTGCCAACATATATTTGGCCCTTTTTACCCTGTATTACTACCCCCATTCCCTCTAGTAGTCACCATACTGTTGTCTGTTTCTAAGAGTTTCAGTTTTAAAACCCATATAGGAGTGAAAACTATGGTTCTTAGCTCTTTCTGACTTATTTTGCTTAGCATAATATTCTCAAGGTCCATTCATTTGTCACAAATGGAAGTATTTTTCTGAGTAGTAGTCATAGTATATATGAGTCACATCTTCATTATTCAGTCCTTTATCGAAAGACACTTTGGTTGTCTCCATGTTTTGGCCACTGTGAATAATGCTGCAATGAACATAGGGGTGCATATATCTTTGAGAATACATATTTTAGATTTCTTCAAGTAGATACCCAGAAGAGGAATTGATGAGTCATATGGTAACTCTATTCTTAATTTTTTGAGGCCTCTGAAACCTTTTTGGGGAACTGCAACTTCACTGGGCTTATTGGTGTAATTTCTCAACTAGAGAGGTTTGCCAGTTTCTTTTCAGGAGCTCATGGTTTTGTGCTCCCCCTGGTGCCAGCCTGTGGTACTTCAGCTTCCTGGCACTACAGCAACAAGGGCCAGTGTCTCCTCCATTCTCAGGGGCGTTCAAAGTGTGTCAGCCCCTCAGCAGCTCCCCAAATCAGGCAAGACAGATACCTCAAGCAGCTCTCCAAAGAGTCAGAACTGTGGCTCTCCCCGCTCCTTCTTGCAGCAGAGGATATTAAGTTGGGTGCCTTGTCCTGATCAAGCCAAGCTGCCCTGGCCTCTGTGGGACACAGGCCCCTTCCTGCTGCGGAAAGCTGCCTCCTCGCTTTCTTGTTTCTGGAAGCCCCAGCCATTCAGACTGTTCCAGTTCTTCTGGCCATCCCAGTCAGGAGAGAGGGGGACTGTCCCTGAGAAGCCACCTGAAAGTTGGACTGATGACATGTGGCTCACCCCCTCACTGGGGAGTGGCTGTGCGGGCTTGGGGAGGGTGTCCCCTGATAAGCTCTCCTGGGGTACTGTGACTTCTTCACTCGTTTCCAGAGTTTCCCTAAAGGTAGTTTGGTCTGCATATTGTTCATTCCTGTTGGAAAATGAGAGGGTTGAGACTTCTTATTCCACCATCTTTTGCTGATGTCACCCCAACTCCTCTGTTCTTGACCTGAGAGATCACATGAGGTGGCAAGGTGTATAGAGCCTGGGCCCAACCCAACTGTGTTGAATTAAAGATTGAATGAGGACTTCTGGCCAAGATGGAGGTATAGGTAGACTCTGCTTCTCCCTTCACAACTAAGAAGAAATACATCTACCTCAAAACTATAAAAACAAAACAAAACAGAAGTTCAGAAAATTGAACTGAAGGGAAGTCCAGAAAATAAATAAAGAAGAAATACTCATCCAGACAACTAGGAGGGGTGGAGGGGATGTGGGGTGGTGGCACATGTCTCTGTTTCTATGTACTAATTTTTCTCTGGGAGAGGTATCTAAATATATAATAAAATTATTGGTTCTAATAACAAAAAAGTTTACATCTGATATATACAGACCTTAGTATAATTATTTTTTAGGTCAATTCTGATCTGAAAATGTCTTTATTAATTTATGCTTATGCGTCAACTTGACTGGGCCACAGGGCACGCAGGTATTTGGTTAAACATGATTCCAGCTGTTTCTGTGTGGGTGTTTCTGGATGAGAGGACCCGTTGAACATGGACTGAGTAAAGCAGATCTCCCTCCCGCTGTGAGTGGGCTTCATCCGATCTGTGAGAGGCCTGAATAGAACAAAAACTAAGGGAGAATTGCTCTCTCTCCCTGACTATCTTTGAGCTGGGACATACGTCTCCTTCTGCCTTCAGACTCAGATTTGGACTCGGACGGGAGTGACACCATCAGCTTTCTTGGTCCTCAGACTAGTGGACTCAAACCGATACTGCACATCAGCCTTCCTGGGGATCCAGGTGCTGAGTACAGGTTTCGGGACTTCTCAGTCTCCGTAACCATGCAAGCCAACCCCTTCATTCAAATGCAGAAATTCTGAAAGTGTAAGCTCCTTCCCATGAAAGCCGGAGCTGGTGATGACTGCCTCAATTTCTCTCCTTCATAGGGTTTCTTCAACTACGAGTCCCGAGGCTGCAGAGTTAAAACTACAGGGGACCTGAGGGAAAGGAGACCGTCTGGTGTAAACCTAGCCCCATTTTCTACCCCACGAAACATTTAAACCATTTAAAAATCATGGACATGGGACAGGACATTTTACTTTGCCTTCCTTAGGGATGGCCCAGTCAAAGTGGGACATTAAACAGATGACCTTGGCGTCTTAGAGTTCCTAAGCCAGATGCAGGCATTACGCAGTGAGTCCAGGGAGGCCAGCGAGGGGGTGGTTTTGACTAATTCCCCCTGCCTCCAGGCTTAGGGAGCACACTGCTGCAGACACAGGCTCCCAGCGTAGGTCTTCATCTTTCATCCCGTTCCACCGTCTGTTCTCACTCTCCCTCCGCTTCCCAGGGGAACCCTGGTTCTCATTCCGCACGCCTAAGGCAGTGGCCTGGACAGTGATTGCATGTACCTGTCACCACTACAAACAGGACGATGGGCACACATGAACGAGCCTACAAATGGCAGCGCTGAGGGAGGGAGAAGGGCTTTCACTCACCAATATGTAACTCTCAGGTGGGATCCCAGAGTTGTTTTAAAAATTGGAGATCATAAAGAAAAGCTAACCCAGAGCCTGATTGATTCCCACCATAACCCCACAGCAGCCCTCAGCCGGGCTCTGCTGTCCTGTACTCCACACACAGACGGCGAGACCGAGGGCCAGTCACAGGCGTGGACTCAAATTCCGGTTGCCCAGCTCCAGAGCAACCTGATTATACCTCGCAGGGTGTGGGCATCACGTACCCCATCTCATTTCCTCCTTGAGGACTTCAGAGTGACTGTGGAGAAGGAGAGACGGTGGGTCAGTAGTAGCGAGGGTCACTGAGGGTCGCATGCAGAAAGAAAACTGCAAACTTTTCAGTCGTCACACTGTCTGTTGCCACTGCACAGACTCCTTCATGGGAATCCCTTTGGGAACACTGAGTGTTTCTCCTGGTGCAACATGCTTTGCAGTTCTCATTAATAGATAATGTGAAAAATTTTCAAGAACAAAGCCCAGAAGACTCCACACCCCCTCAGATAAGAGTCTGCTTTTGAGAGAGAGCCCCTAATATCTTCTTAAATAACTTCTCTTGTCAGCTCATCTGCGACCCCATGGCAACAGGCCGAATACAGTCAATGGTAAATTCAACAATAACCCGGGACATCTCTTGATCGCCTGGACAGGCGTGGAGGCTCCGTGGGATGGAGGAGGGAGGACTCTGAGCAGGTTCGGAGGATTTCCCCAGACAGCGTCGCCTTGGAAAGGGACCGCATGGCGTCACAAACATTCCACTGTGACACACGCAGAGCCTCGACTCAGACCGGTCGGTGGGCGGTGGGCGCGGGGCGGGGACAAAGGCCCTGGCTCTGGGCAGGGAGGGGGCTCGGCGGCTGCGTCCTCGCCGCGCCCCCAGGGCCCCCCTGCCCCCTGCCCCCTCCGGGTCTCGGCCCCAGGTCTCCTCCTACTGCCCACACCTACCTTCTCTATCCGGAGGCAGCTAAAGAGGCAGGAGACCGCCAGGCTGGGCTCGGGAGGGGCATCCCGACACTCGGGAGCTCGCAGAGCAGCGGGAAGGAGCCGAGTCGTGAGCCCGGCGCAGCGCGGCAGCCCCGGGAGGGCGGAAGGCCGTCTGCGGCCTCCGCGGAGGGGGCACACCGCTCACCACGACCGGACGACCGGACGGGAGGGGCTACGGGCGGGCTCCGCACAGCAGTGCTGTCCGGTCCCGCGGTTGCAGCCCCAGACCAGGCGGAACGCCGCACGGTGGCGGGAGATCAGAGCGGGGCAGGCGGCCGACGAGCCAAGCGGACACGAGGGCGGGCGCAGGGGGCCCGTGGACGCAGCACCTGAGGAGCAGGAGAAAACCTCGGGCGCGGCGCTGCCACGTATTTCAGGGACCAGCGCTAACGGTTTAGAAAAGGAGTGGCCCGTCTTCCAGGCCCACAGGAGAACGGAAGGGCTCGCTGAGTGAACGCCGGAGGAAGCGGCAACAGGACCGCGTTCAACGCTGGGGCACGAGCCGGAGGAGAAAACGGAAGGAAAACTTCGGAGTGCAATCAGAGCCCGCCTGAGCATCCGAGGTTCTGCATCTTCAAAAGAGACAGGGATGCTGGAGCTTCGGTTTCATCTAGGCCTTTTCTGCTCCACCCAGCAAACCTGGGCCTGCGAGTCCAGAAGAACGGGTTCTTGGTGGGAGAGCAGCCAGCGCCGGGCCTCCTGCGGTGGCCCTCGTGACCTTGACCAGGCGCAGTCTGGAGCCGGGCGTCCTTCAGACAGCCTGTACTTCACTGTCCTGTGGCTGCCTCTGGGCTGGCGAGGCCCGTGTCCCCACAGAGACCACCGCTGTCCTTTCTAACGCTCTGCATAAGGTTTGCCGGTTTTAAAACTCCCTAGTTGTGGACTCACACGGTATGCTGTGTTGGGTAAGGCTTCCTTCACTCAACCTAAGATACTGGTAGCACTGTTTTTTGTTTTTGTTTTTAATTGCTGAGTACTGTTCCCTTGCATGGATTGATTCACATTCTCTTATTGATGGAAACCTGGGGATATTGTGAATAAAGCTGCTATAAATCCTGGTGCCTATATATATATATTTTAAATGGAAACTGCCTATCCTTAGCACTTAAGTCCTGTCAAGAAGTTTTCAAAGTTATTCATACACATTAAATCAGCAGTGATAATTTAGGGCAATTTAAAAATTATTGGGATGATCTTGGTTGCTAAGATCATATAGATTTCAAGGACATTTCTGTGATACATGATCTGCATATTGCAATGTATGGCTACCACCCAAAGTTTGCCTGCACTGCCATCTTGCCTAGAAGTCTTAATTTTATCTTTGAATTGCTCATTGCTAGTGTATAAGGATACCACTGATCTTGCATACTAGCCTTGTATCCAGCAACTTTGCTGCATTGAGGGTTTTCAGTGTATTCTTTAGGGTATTCTGTGTTCAAGATTATGTCATTGGAATAGGAATAGTTTTACTTCTTCTTTTCCAGTGAAGATGTCTTTTATTGCTTGTTCTTCTTAATTGTCTTGGCTAAAACCTCCACTATGGTGTTTAATAGAAGTGGGGAGAGTGAACATTCCTATCTTGTTTTGTATTTTAGGAGTAAAGCATTCAGTATTTTACCATTAAGGATGACATTAGCTGTGAGTTTTTCTTAGATGCCCTTTTCGTGTTGAGGAGGCTCCATTCTAGTCCTAGATAGTCCTGTTGACTATTGAGTTCCTTTTTATTCCTAGATTTTTATCATGAAAATGTGTTGAATTTTATTGAATGCCTTTTCAATGTCTATTGACACAATCATGTCCCTTTTGTTTGTATTCTATTGATATGATATATAAAATTAGTTGATTTTGAGGTGTTGAACCAACCTGAACTCCTAGGGCAAATCCCACTTTGGCATGATGTATAGTTTTGTTTTGTTTTTGTAAAGGAACAGATAATTTTTTAATTAATTAATATGGTGGTAAGACCACTTAATATGAGATCTACCCTCTTAACTAATTATTGTTAACTATAAGCACTATGTTGTTGGCAGATCTCTAGAACTTATTCATCATGCAAAACTGAAACTCATACCATTAAACAACAACACTTTCCCTCTCCTCAGTTCCTGACAACCATCATTCTACTCTGTCCTTCTATGAGTTTGACTATTTTACCTCAGATAAGTGAAATCATAAAGCATTCCTCCTTCTGTAACTGGATCACTTACTTAGCATAATCACCTCCAGATTCATCCATCTTGTCACAAATGATATTTTCCTTCTTTTTAAGTCTGAACAATAATATTCCATTGTATGTACAAACCACAGTTTATCTGTTGATGGACATTTAGGTTGTTTCTACGTCTTGGCGTTGTGAATAATGCAATTAACATGAGAGTAAAGATATCTTTTTGAGATCTTGATTTAAATTCTTTTGGATATAAACTAAAAGTGGGATTTCTGGATCATATGGTAATTCCATTTTTAACTTTTTGAGGAACTTCTATATTGTTTTCCATAGCGACTACACCGTTTTACATTCCTACCAACAGTGTACGGAGTTGCAGTTTTGTTTTTTTTGGTTTTTTTACAGTAACCCTCCTAACAGGTGTGAAGTGATATTTCATTGTGGCTTCCCTTTCTTCCCTTGTGTTTCACTGATAGTTTTTTTTTGTAGTGATGTGATTTGATTCCTTTCTCCTTTTCTTTGTGCATCTTCTATAGGTATTTTCTTTTTGTTTACTATGGTGTTTTCATAAAACATTAGTTATAGCAATCTATTTTAGTTTAATAGCAACTTAACTTCAATCACATACAAAAACTCTACACTTGTACTCTTCCCCACTTTGTTATTGATGAAACTATTTAGATATCTTTATATTGTGTATCCATTAACAAAAATTTGTAGTTCATTCAGTTGCATTTCTATACACTAACAAGGCACAAAATGAGAAATTAAGAAGACATTACCATTTGCATAATAAGAAATAAAGTACCTAGAAATAAATTTAATCAAGGAGGCAAAAGGTCTCTACACTAAAAACTGTAAGACATGGATAAGAGAAATTGAGGAAGACACACACAACACAAAGACATGCAATGTTCATGAATTGGAAAAATTCATATTGTTAAAGTGTGCATACTCCCCAAAGCATCCTATAGACTCAATGCAATAACCCTAAAAATTCTAATGGTGTTTTTCACAAAAATGGAAAAAATAATCTTATAATTTGTATGGAACCGCAAAGGCCTTGAATAAGCAACAGAATCTTGCAAAAGAAGAAAAAGCTAGAAGCATCACCCTTCTTGATTTCAAATAATATTACAAAGCTGTAGCAATAAAAAGAGTGTGGTACTGGCATAAAAAAGACACATAGATAAATGGAACAAATAGAGAGTCCAGAAATAAACCCACATGTATATGGTCGATTAACTTACAACAAAGGAGCCAAGAATACACATCGGGGAAAGAATAGTCTCTTCAATAAATGGTGTTGAGAAAACTGATAGCCACATGCAAAATAATGAAATTGGACCCCTATCATACATCATACACAAAAATAAGTTCAAAATGAATTAAAGACTTGAATGTAAGACCTGAAACCATAACATTCATAGAAAAAAATATAAGCAGTATGTTTCTTAACATTGGTCCTGCTATTATTTTTTGTATTTGACACAAAAAACAGGCAAAAAAGACAAAAATAAACAAGTAGGACTACATCAAACCTAAAAGCTTTTGCACAGCAAAAGAAATTATCAACAAAATAAAAAGACCACCCATAGAATGGGAGAAAATATTTGCAAATCAGGTATCTGATAAGGAGTTAATATCCAAAATATATAAAGAACTCACATAATTCAATAGCATAAAACAATCCAATTTAAAAAGGGGGCAGAGAAGACATACAAATGGCTGACAGGTCCATGAAAAGGAGCTCAACATCACTAATCATCAGGAAAATGCAATCAAAACCACAATAAGGTATTACCTTACACCTGTTAGCATGGTTAGTATTAAAAAGACAAGAACCAGTGTTGGCAAGGATGTGAAGAAAAAGAGACACATGCACTGTTGATGGGAAGGTAAACTGGTACAGCCACTCTGGAAAACAGTATGGAGTTTTCTCAGAAAATTAAAAATAAAACTACCATATGGTCCAGCAATTACACTTCTAGGTATATGAGTATATCTGAAGGAATTGAAATCACTATCTTAAAGAAATATCTGTATCCCCATGTTTATTGCATCAACCTCTAAGTGCCCATCAGTAGATGAATAGATAAAGAAAAATGTGGTCTACAATGGAATATTATTCAGCCATGAAAAAGAAGGAATCTTGCCATTTGTGATAACATGGGTAAACCTTCAGGGCATTATGTTAAATAAAGCAAGCCAGACAGAGAAAGATAAATACTGTATGACCTCTTTTACATGTGGAGTCTAAAAAACAAACTCATAGAAACAGAACAGATTGATGGTTGCCAGAGACTGCAGTTGGCAAGTGGGGAAAATGGGTGACACTGGTCAAAAGACACTAACTTCCAGCTGTAAGATGATTAAGTTCTGGAGACATAATGTACAACATGCTGTGCTGATATTTGAAAGTTGCTAAGAGTAAATCTTAAATGTTTTCTATGCCAAGAAAAGAAAATTGTAACTATGTGATGTGATGGATGTTAACTTATTGTGATCATTTCACATATATACATATATCAAATCTTTGTTGTACACCTTAAATTCATACAATATTATATTACAATAATTCTCAATAAAACTGAAAAACTTAAAATTTTTAAGTGATTTACACACCATTACAGTATTATAGCATTCTGTCTTTACATTTATCAGTGACTTTTATACTTTTGTGTTGTTAGTTAAGTGTCTTGTCATTACAGTTTGAAGAAATCCCTTTAGCTTTTCTTGTAAGACAGGCATAGTGGTACACTCCCTCAGCTTGGTTTGTCTGGAAAAGTCTATCCCTCCTCATTTCTGAAGAACAGTTATGCCAATTATAGTATTCTTGATTGGCAGTTATTTTCCTTTAATGCTTTAAATATATCATCCCACTCCTTTCTGGCCTGCAAAGTCTCTTCTGAAAAATTCATGGGTAGTCTAAGAGGGACTCCTTTGTATATGACAAGATGCTTTTCCCTTTCTGCTTTTCAAGATCTTTATCTTTGAATTTTGATAGTATGATTATAATGTTTCTTGGTATAGACTTTGGGATCATCCTACTTGGGATACTTTGAGCTTAATAAATCTGGATATCCATCTTTTTTCCCACATTTGGGAAATTTTGGGCCATTAAATTTTAAAATGTTTTCTGCTCCTTTCTCTTTTCTCTTTCTGGGATTCCCACATGCTTATAATTCTCTTATGATGTTCCATAAGTTGTTTAGGCCTTCTTTAGTCTTTTTTCCTCTTTTCTCCTCTAAATAATTTCAAATGAGCTGACTTCAAGACTGGGGATTCTTTCCTCTGCTTGAGCAGACCTGCTGTTGAAGCTCGATAACAGTTTTCAGTTTAGTTATTGTATTCTTCAGCTCAATAATTTCTATTTGGTTCTTTTTTAAAATCTAAGTTCTATCTGTTCATATACTCATTTTGTTCATGTATCAACTTCCTGGTTTCATTTAGTTGTCCATCTGTCTTCTGTTGTAACTGACTGAACTTCTTATAGATGATTATTTGACAATTGCCCTCTTACAGAGCAGGCAGCATGTCAGTCTGATAAAAAGGATTATTTTGAATTCATTGTCAGGCAATTTATAGATCCCATTTCTTCATGATCGGTAATTGGAGGTTTATTTTGTTCCTTTAGTTGTGTCTTATTTCCATGATTCTTCAGTTTCCTTGTAGTTACCATTCCCAGTCTTTATGGACTGGCTTTGACAGGGAAAGACCTTTATCATCAGTCTGGCTGGAGATTCTGGAAGTCTCTCAAACACTGTCATGGATGTGCACACTCCTTTCCCTTCCTCCTTCGGGAGAAGATTCGTGCTTGCGCACCTCCTCCCTGTTTCACAGAGCTGTGCTGGGCACAGCAAGCCACCTCTTCTCTTCTTTGTTTTCAGCTGTCCCCAGACATCCAAGCTATTCCAGTCCCCTCAGTGCTCTGGGTGAGACAAGACAGGAGCATGTCCCTCAGGTAGGGCCCCAAAAGGCAAGGATGATGAATTCATGTTCCACTCTCTCATTCCTTTGAGGGAGAAGCAACAGGCAGAAGCGACCTCTCCTGGTACTGAGCGTGCAGGCCTGCGGAGGGACTGATGTGGGTAAGGTAAAATTGCTGTTACTTGTTTCACTGCAGCTGGTCTCCATTTCATGCTCTTCCCGGACACCGCAAATTCTTTTTTTTTTTTTTTTTTTTTAAGATTTTATTTATTTATTTTTAGAGAGAGGGGAAGGGAAGGAGAAAGAGAGGGAGAGAAACATCAATGTATGATTGCCTCTCATATGCTCCCAAATAGGGACCTGGCCCGCAACCCAGGCACGTACCCTGATTGGGAATCGAACTGGTGACCCTTTGGTTCGCAGGCCAGTGCTCAATCCACTGAGCCACACTAGCCAGGGCTACACTGCAAATTCTTAACTGCATTCTGAACTTTTCATAAAATTATTTTGGTCCATATACTGTCAAATCAGTGTTTCTGTGTCTGAGGTATAAGGGTTGGTACTTCCTATTTCATCATCTTGCTGATGTCACTTCATATGTTATTTTAATATGTTGCTAGATTGTTTGCTAATACTTTGGAATTATTCCATTTATGTTCATATTAGCGTCTAGTTTGTGTTTTCTTTCATTTAGGTAATACTGGCCTCACACAATGAATTGGGAAGTCTTTCCTCCTCTTCTATCTTTTGAAAAAAACTTATGAAGAATTGGTACTAATTTTTTAAATGTTTGATAAATTTTTCCTATAAAGCCACATGGGACTGGGATTTTCTTTGTGGGCAGTTTCATGATCACTAATGCAATCTCTTTACTGGTTTTAAGTGTACTGAGATTTTCTAGTTCTTATTGAGGCAGCTTTGGTAGTTTGTTTTTATTTATTTTTTCTATTTCACCTAAGTTATCTAATTTATTACTATACAATAGTTTTTAATATTCCTTTATGATTTTTTTTCATTTCTATAATGTAGATAGTAACATTTTCTGTTCCATTTCTGATTCTAAAAATCTGAGTCGTTTTTTCACCCTTGGTCTATCTACGTAAAAGTTTGTTGATTTTATTGGTCTTTTCAAAGAACCAGCTTTCGTTTTCATTAATTTCCATGTGCATTGGAGAATATGTATTTGTAGTTGTTTGGTGGACTATTCTACATATGTCTGTTAGGTCTAGTTGGTTCATAGCATTTTCGAGTCCACTACCTTCTATTGCCCTTCTGTCTAGTTGTTCTGACCAGTATTAAAATTTGGGCATTGAAGTCTTCAGTGACCATTCAGAAGTTTTTATTAATCCCTTCAATTCTGTCAGTTTTTATTTCATGTATTTTGGGGACTCTGTTATTAGGTGTATTTATATTTATAATTGTTTTCTTTTGATAAATTGACAACTTTCTCAATTTGATAAATTTCTCAACTTTCCCATTTGTCTCTTTTAACTGTTTTTTACTTAAAGTCTATTTTTTCCTGATATTAGTATAGCTAACCCAGTCCTCTGTTGGTTGAAATATCTTTCCATATTTTCACTTTCAACCTACTTGTGTCTTTGGATCTAAAAAGTCCACTCTGCCAGTCTCTATCTTTATATAGAGAGTTTACTTTGTTTACATTTAAAGTACTAACTAATCAGTAGGGACTTGTTCTGCCACCTTGCCCTTGTTTTCCATGCCCCCGCATCTGTTTGTTGTTCTCCTTCCCTCACTCTGTTACTGCCCTCGCTTGTGGTGGACGTTTTCTTGTGTACCATTTTGTTTCTCATGTCAAACTAATACACATATTCAACTAATACCCACCTGATGGGGCTTTAGTTAGAAGTAAGTTATGGAAATTAAAAAGACACTGCAAATTAAGCACCTAATACTCTATCTGCCATGTGATAAGAATTCAATAAACAAATATAGACTCACATTTTAGTTCAGCCATCCACAGTGAAAAAAGAGACAAGCAGGGAAGAATTCCTATTGTCAACGAACATGTCACTCAAGAAAATGTATTAAGTCTATAAAAGGATAGTTTAAAATAGTAACACAATCTGACTAGCTGAAAATAAATTATAAATCAGAGTTTGAATATGGAATGAGAAATACAACCTCTAAAAAAATATTAAGTATGTAGCAAGATTCATATATGTACAAAAAATGAGTGGAGTAAATCTTGAAACTGTGGTAGGCTGATAATGGTCTCCCAAAAGTGTCCAGACCTAATCCCCAGAACCTGTGAATACGTTACCTGATATGGCAAGAGGCCTTCGTAGACGTGATTTTGAGAAAGGAAGATTACCCAGGCGGAGACACACTGAAGGGGATGTGACCACCAAAGCAAGAAGATGGAACGAGCCACAAGCAAAGGGGTGTAGGGGCCTCCAGAACTTGAAAACGCAAGGATGTTGATTCTCCCTTGGAGGCCCCCACAGGAACACAGCCCTGCCAACACCTGCATGTTAGACTTTAGACCTCCAGAAATGTATGAGAATAGATTTGTGTTAATTTGTTACAGTAGCAACAAGAAAGGTGATATACTTACTAAGTACTTAAGAATAGCAGTATAGCCCTGGCTGGTATGGCTCAGTGGATGGCGTGCTGGCCTGCGAACCAAAGGGCCACTGGTTTGATTTCCATCAGGGCACATGCCTGTATTGTGAGCCAGGTTCCCAGTTGGGGACACATGAGAGGCAACCACATTGATGTTTCTCTCCTTCTTTCTCCCTCCCTTCCTCTCTCTCTAAAAATAAATTTAAAAAATCTTTTCAAAAAGAAAAGAATAGCAGTTTAGTCTTTAACTATTGTTTTCCATTAAAAATAAAAGAAAATAAGATTTAAATAGAAAACAAGCATTGTACTGTAGTTCAGTGATTGTCGACTCTGGCTTTATATCTAAAGCCAGATATAATGGGAGCTCCATTAGGAAATGCTGCCTTAGTAGCCCTGGGATTAACTAAGGCATCTACTTTTAAAAAGTGCTTCCTATGGTATTTTTGCTTGAAGTCGGTGGGCATAAATTTGGCATTTCCATGTCTTTTCTCCATGGAAAGCAACAAGGACAATGTGAAACATGCAGATCATGAAAAGATCGAACATCAGACGTGGGAACAGTGGGAGGTACGATGCAAGACAACTTCCAGGTGCACTTTTCCAAGAGGAAAGTGCTACCCTAGGTGGCCCTATCCAAACCCTTCCCTAAAAAGAGCGGCTAAGAGTTCACAGCCTGGGGTAGATGTGTCCTTGAACTATGCCTCTGAGAAGGAAAATAAAAGGGGAAGTAGGGACAAATGTGAACTGCTCTACCAACCCTTAGAGTAGGACATATGTGCAGGAAACTATCATGCGGGTAAAAGGAGCAACTATTCACTATTACCCGGATCAAAAGTAAAGGCTAAAAATAAAAGTAAAACATAAGAAGCATTTGCAGGGATGCAAAGGGAGCTCTCTCCTACTGAGGCTGAAGGTGTACATTGCTGCAAATATGTTGAGATGCACTTACTTGTAATCTAATATCTGCGTGTGGGCATAGCCTATGACCCCGCAATTCCACTCCTAGGTGTACACCCGGAAGCGTGTCTTGCACACGTGTCCAAGGAGACCCGGACCAATCTGTTTAAAAAAGTATTGTTTGTACTGCCCAAAACTGGAAACCAGGAATTTTCATTAAAAGATGAACAGAGAAAGAAACTGTGGCTCATACAAAAAGGAAAAGAAAAAACTACAGTCACACACACCAACATGGAAGAATCTAAAAAATCTAATCTGGAAGAATAGAAACAAGGCCCAGAAGAGGTCAGACAGCGAAAGATCATTTATGTGTAAAGTTGAAGGCATACCAATTCATTCAACATATTGTTGGGGGTTTTAAATTGTGAGACACTGCTAGAGAATAGCAAGCAATTGCCAATTACAAAATTAAGTATGATCATGCCTGAGACTGAAGGAACTTGATATTAGTTTTATTGTCCTACCTATCTTAGATATCAGTTTTTACATATTTCCTTGAAAATAGCTATAGTGACTGAGGCAATAAAGTTTTAATTAAACTTAAGTCGCTACAGTAGAGTAGAGGCTACTGTACTGGACAGCGCAGGTGTAGCGGTTAGATCTCTCTCTCTCTCTTTCTTTAATGGGGAAAAAATAACCATCTCCTGCCTACAAACTGTTTCAAGAGAACTCACTCAATGCAAAGAAGAATTCTTAAAAAGAAACCAGCACAAGATTTATACCAAAAAACAAAAAACAGAACAAAAAAACGGGGGATGGGGCAGTTTGGGGGAGGGAGAAGAAAAACAGGTTTGTCTAGAACACTCATAAGAAAACAATCTATGGATAAGACTTAGCAACAAACTATTAAACTTAAAACAGTTAGTGAAACCTAACCTCTACAGACAGCGTACAAACATCCAGATGCCAGGGCACAGATAGGAGGCAAGAAAGGCAACGGGATATGAAATAAACATGGGGCTGTTCAGGAAAAAGAAGCGGCAAACTAGGAAAATGTTATCCGGTGGGAGAGGGAAACAGGCGAGGGTGTGGAGGTGCTGCTTTCTTAATAAAAATTCTGCAACTGCTGCGCCCTTTAAATTATGTGCACGTATAACAGATCAGTCTATGCCTGACACCCCTGTAATGCTTGAGTTCCTGTCGCCTGGCTTCTCCACTAGCCTGGGAGAACCCCTCCTGTGCTCCTTTCTAGGAAAACGCTTTCCAACGTGGTTTGAGGAAGCAGCCCTCTTCGTCCTGGCGTCTTCTTCCAGCTCTGCCTCGTAACATCCCGGCTCCATCTGCACGTTTCTTCCCTTAAATCTCAGTCCCGGTTCTCCAGCTGCTGCTGCCCATTCTTACAGTTCAGGCAGTCACCCCAGAGCCCAAGTCTCCATGGCCTTGGGCCCCCAGGTCGGGCCAACGCCCAGAGCATGGCCCCATCTGGGTCTCCTGTCTCAGTGCCCCAGTCTGTTATATCTGGTCATAGGCGCTGTTTTCTTGATCACCGAGAAACAGCAGGAGTGAGGGTAGGAAGACCCGCTCTTCTGTGGTCACTGCCTCTGTTCGGCTTGGAAACTGCGCCGCAAGCCCTGGGTGGGGCTTCGGGAGGGGCGTGGTCAGAGTCCGGAGCTGAGGCCAAGGCGGGCGCGCTGGTCTCCACCACCAACAGGGAAACGTGCAGTTCCGGGACTGGGTGGGGCTGAAACCAGCGCCCTGGGCCTCTGGGAGGCACCAGGCCCGTGGGAAGCAGCTCGGCGCTGGTGAGCCGGGATCCAGGAGCGACCTTCCCCTCTTCCAGCGGTGGTCCCTGCCATCTGATTCTAGAGTGGGTGAAGGACAGGCGTGTCAGGGGAAGGGGATGGGGGGCGGAGATGAGTCGCTCTTGGGCAAGGACTCACACAGAAGAGTGTCTCGTGGGACACTTCCGGGGATGGAGTCACGTGGCACGTCCCATTGTGATGCAGGCGCAGCCTCGGAGGGCCCTGTGGTTCTGCTGCTCCTGGGCCTTCGTCCTCGCGCCCTCTGCGACCACCCTGCTGAGCAGGCCCGTCTCACCTGACCCCTACCAGAAACCAGCCCTGACGCCACCTTCGTTTTGGACTTACAGCTTACAGAATTGTGGAGAAATACATTTCTGTTGTTTAAGCCACCCAGTCTATAGTATTTTGTTACGAAAGGCTGACTAACACATTAGTCATAAGGAAATGCAAAGCAAAACCACGATGATACACCACGTCACACCCACTAGGATGGCTAAAACAAAATATCAAGTTTCGATGAGGATGTGATGGGGAGAAAATGGAACTCTCATTCATTGCTGGTGGAAATGTAGAATGGTGTAGCTACGGTGGGAGATGGTTTGGCGTTCCTTCAGTAAGTTAAAGATAGAAATACCACATGGCCCTAGATATGTGCCCCGAACAGAGGCTCAAAAACTTGCACACAAAATTTTATAGAAGCACTATTCACAACAGCCCAAATACCCATTAACTGATGCATGGATAAACAGATGTGTTATATCCATAAAAGGAAACATATTCAGTCATAAAAATGAATGTACTGATACTGGCTACCACATGGATGAACCTTGAAAATATTATGCTAAGTGAAAGAAGCTAGCCACAAAAAAGCCACATTTATATGAAACAATCAGATTAGACAAACCCAAATAGACAGAGGAGATTAGTGTTCTCTGGGGTCTAGAGAAGGGAGAATGAGACATGATTGCTCAGTGAAATTGGGTTTCCTTTGGAGGTGATGAGGATGGTTTGGAATTATATTGAGGGTGTTGGATAGAGGTGACTGATGGTTGCATTGCACTGTGCATGTACTAAAATGTCACTGAATTGTACTTTATCATGTTAAAATGGCACATTTTGTTATGTGCATTTTACCAAAGTAAAATATAAAGAATGTTAGGGTTGTGTCTAGTAGACCCTCTCTGCTAGACAATAAGTCCTCTCATATTCTGAGGACCTGCCTCCTGAATCCTTTTGACTACTTGAGAAAGTGTCTTCAGTGTTTACAGGCATTAACTGCTGTACATCATTTTGGTCCAAGGGGGAGAAGAGCCCATCTTAGAAAGAAATACAGTGGTGACTTTTGTCTAATGGAGTAGGTTCTAGTGTTAAGAGACCACAAACTTTGGAATGGAATTTTAACAGATTTCATTCCATTTGGACTGAAAGGGTCAGAGACATTACAATTTGGAAAGAGACCTCTGGACCCCAAACTCCTCTGGGCCTACTCGGTGGCGAACATGGATCTTTTGTGGAACAGAAGGACTGGTCAGAGCACAGAGCCTAGAGCTGCAGTCTCTTCCAGGGAGCAGGGCGGGCCTGAGCTGCAATGAAGGCCCTTCAGTCTGGGCCAGGCTGGAACTCAGATTGCTGTAGGCCTGCTGTGCACCTGTCTCTCCCCTTTAGAACGTAGCAGTCCTATCTGTTTCCCCTGTAATGTGTTGGGTATGTGGGAGTGCATTTCTTTAATTCTCAGATTGTCTGTTTTCAAGAACCTGTCCCAAGGAAATATCTTGAGGAGCCCCCTCTTCTGCACCCAACTGGGGACTCGACCCGAAACCCAGGTATGTGCCCCGACTGAGAATTGAACCTGCAGCCCTTTGGTTCACAGGCCGGCATTCAACCCACTGAGCCACACCAGCCAGGGTTAGACCTAATTTTAGATGACTATATCCCGAAGCTCAAGTCCAAGCCTGATGCCATAATGGGATGAGAATTTTCACTGTTTTGGGACGGTCTATATATTTTGCACAAGGGAAGAATGTAAATAATTTGTGGCTGTATTGTGAATGTATTGTGGCTGCAGATTCTTTAATACATGTCCCATGAAGAGGTAGCAGGGAGAATCTGTCCCTTAGCACTAAGCAGTCTGCTTTGACCAATAGATGCTTTTACCAATAGATAAATCGACCCATAGAATAAACTGTGCCAGCTTCTGAGTCAAGGCCTTAAGAAAGTGACACTTGCCCTGGCTGGTGTGGCTCAGTGGATCGAGTAGGCCTGTGAACCGAAAGGTCGCTGGTTCAATTCCCAGTCAGGGCACATGCCTTGGGTTGCAGACCAGGTCCCCAGTTGGGGGCATGCAAGAGGCAACCAATCGATATATCTCTTGCACATTGATGTTTCTCTCCCTCTAGTTCTCTCTCCCTTCCCCTCTCTCTAAAAAGTAAATAAATAAAAATTCTAAAAAATAAGTGACACTTCCCTTTCCTATCTCTTGGAACAGCCTGAATCCCTGACCTGTCCTGAAACCACACTGCTGAAAGATGCTGAAAGGACATAGGCTTATTGGTTGACAGTCCCACGGAGCCCAGCCTGCCCATCAGACCTGTCAGAGGGCAGCTTAGAGCCACCTGCCTCTGCCTGCGAATATCCCTGTGACCTTAGTCAACACTAGCGGATTAATGGCCCAGATTCCTGCCCCCCACATGCGTGAGATATAATTGGGTGCTGTTTTAAGTCATCAGCGAAGTCTCCAAGCCCCTTCTGCTTGGTCTCACTGCCCACATTCATCCCTGCGCCCCACTCCTTTTGGGTGCAGCAGCCCTTGCAGCCAGCATGTTTGAGACATCTCTTCCACCTGGCCAGGTGACCCCGGGCAAGTCATTGTCCCTGAGCCCTAAATATGTCTTTGCAGAGTAAGACATCCGGTTCTACAGAGCACAGCACGTGGTGTCATAGATGGAGGCTGGAGCTGGAAGGGGAAGGACCATTGCGGGATGTGGCTGGGACAGGAAGTGGGATGAGGCACTGCAAGAGGGACTTCTGCAGATTCAGTCACATGGGGAGGGAACCGCATGACATCACAGATACCCCAATGTGACACACGCAGAGTCTCAGCTGGGATTGGTTGGGTGGGCGCAGCAGAGACAAAAGCCAGTCTCAGAGCTGAAAATGGATGGAGAATCTGTGCTGAGAGGGCTTCGCTGCTCCCCCGGGGCCTTCCTCCCCATATCCTCTGTGCCCACCCTGCGAGCTGGCTGTGTTCATCGGTCTGTTCAGGGGTCTCAGGTCCAAACCTTTGGCCTTAGGTTTCCCACCCCAGCCTTGGCCATCACCTGTGGGGCCCAAGGCTGGGGCTGCTACATATCTAGTCTCCCAGGCCTACCCCAGTTTTGGCCAGGGTTCCCTGTGTGAGCACTTGCTGCTTCCCTCCTTTGTGGCCATATCTGTCCAGCAGCCAGGATGGGGAGCCCGTGAGAAAGACGGATACCACAGGACCGTGCCTCCATGCCATGCAATGCCTTCAGGTGTGGGTGCCAACAGCCCCTGTGCAGGCCACTGTCCAGCTGGACAACTCTAGAACCTCTAGAACAAATTTAATTTGAAACCCATTGAATCTCTGAAAACATTCATTAAAGAAGCTGAGTCAGAGCATATAGAACTAAAATAAGTGAGGGTCATGCCCTGTGGAGGACAATCAAAATAAAAAATGAGGAACTAGGTTTTAAGAGTGTCTGAAAGATTTGACAGGTGCAGAGAGGTTGCCATTGTGGACTATGCTAAGAGACATCAGAACCTCATATAGGTCTTAGAAGAACCCCCAGGTCCTAAAGGTTTGGAGAGCACAGTTCTATTTCCTAAAGAAACCCTGGATTGAGTGGCCAACAGTGATCCTGAGGGAGATGGGGAACTAAGTCCTGGGCCAGAATTTCTTGAAGTGTTTTGGGAGCCTATAATTACTACTATTTTATTCTCAGGAACACTTATTTCAGAAAGAAAATGATATAAATTGACTAAACAACAAAACATGTTAAAAAATATCTTCACACACACACAAGTCCTTACTATATTGTTAAAATATGAATGGAAGCCAAAGCAGAGAATCTCTTGGGAAAAAAACAAAAACAGCAAAAGTGTCTTCAAAGGAAGTTTTTCCACAAGAAAGGAGAAAAATAAATAAAGACCATTAAAAAAGATGAAGTTGTACAATGAAAGAATTCAAGAGCAGATTGGTTGGGAAGATTAAATGAAGCAACATGTAAACATTTAACTACAGTGCCAGGGAAATAGTAGGTCCTTGGCAGAAGTAGTTGATAAAATCTGATTTTTCAGACCACTCAGAGTAGGGTTATGAATCATTCTGAGATGATGATTCCCTGGTTTACACACCCATCAAATAACACGAGAGGTTTACACTCTGCTTATTCTGGGCACGCAATTAGAGGGATTTGGCTGGACTCCATTACAACGTCATCAGAGAAGAACAATACATATTAGAGGGGAGAACAGCAATACAAGAGAATGAAGTGTAAAAAGGGTCTGCACCACAGCTATCTTCTGGCTTATATAACTCCACTGGAAATATTAACAGCAAACTCAGTTACTACTCATGCTTGGAGAGAACCTAGATTTAGGGGAATTATATACCACACCCCTAAAGCCCTCGTCAGCTCTTCAAAGTTTTAAATTCTGACATGTTTGTGGAAGCTTAATAGTCATGCTAAATATTAAGAAACAAAAGACAGTTCTCTCCCAGACCCATTTCCAGAGCATTACTCTGTTTGATCCTCACAATGGCCCTTTGAGATACGTTACATTGCACTCAGTTCAGAATTGAGGATTCCAGGACTGGAAAAGTTGGGTGACCTCTCCAATGACACACAGCTAGCACAGGACTGGAACCTCTGAACCCTGGTTCCCTGCCACCTGGTGTACTTGCCACCCCTTCTTAGTGGAGTGCGTCTTCTCATGGTTACCTTTTCTTGTTTATGTTGCTAAAGATATTTTAAGCCCATAATTAAAATTCTGGTAAACAACAGAGACAAAGCTCACTTCTTTACAGTTAAAACCATGCGCTATATTGGAAGACAGCTGCTTTAGCCCAAAGAAGATGGCATCGTTTTCACCTTGCTGTTGACAGAATTACAGGGCCCTGCCTGTCCCTGAGGCCTCTCTGCTTGCAGCCGCGCTCACTAAACCAGAGCTGCTCTCAGTTGCGCTGGGTGCGTGTTAGTGAGCAAGGCCTTTGGGTTTGGTTAAATGTCGCGCTCAGATCTCTAGGCTGAAAAACATCTTCAGAGCTGAGTTCAGCCAACACGGTCACATGAGGCAAAGGCAGACTGAGAAAGTCCTCTTTCCCCCCCTTGGTTTGTTATATAGGGTCTAACTGGACAGGAATCTTGTCTCTGCATTCACAGCTGTTACCCTAATAAACTCTCTGCTTCGGCATTTCATTTCTCCCACGTGGAGGGCATCCATGCTGCCCCACTCTGACCATGAACGAACACGGCGGCCTTCTAATTAAGCAGACCGCTGAAAACCATTCAAGCCTTGACTGTTCAGACAAATTTATGCAGGTTTAAACTGAACCACATATGTCCTCAGCAAAACCAAAGCCTCACACGTCACAGAAGCTCTATTTTTTATTTTATTTATTTATTTGTTGTTTGCAAAGTGATAAAAAGTGAGGACCTACAAACAAGGTTACTGTACCCAGCAAAGCTATCATTTAGAATCAAAGAGCTTCCCAGACAAGAAGAAGCTAAAGGAGTTCAACACCACCAGACCAATATTATACAAAATGTTAAAGGGTCTTCTTTAAAAGGAAGAAGATCAAAACTATGAACAATAAAATGGCAATAAATATATATCTATCAATTATTGAATCTAAAAAACAAAATCAACCGACAAACAGAACAGAAACAGAACCATAGATACGGAGAATATTTTGATGGTTGCCAGGTGGGAGGGGTGTTGGGGGGATGGGCGAAAAGGTGAAGAGATAAGAAGTACAGCTTGGTTGTTATAGGTCACAGAAGCTTTAAAGGGGGAGGACAGAGAGGGAAGATGGTACAGCAGTTGTTGCCACGTGTAATCCTGTGGGATGTTCCCATTTTAAGGGAAGATTTCTTTCCTAAGGTTTTTGAGGCACAGCTCAAAGAATGGAAACCTGGCCAAAAACCGAATTATCGTGAAAATCTAAGTGCCTCAAGTCCACAAACTCCCCAGATCCGCATTTTCTTTTTGGCTCTATGCAGCAGCCAGACTCAAACTGAAAATCCCTCTCATGGGCTGATGAGTGGCCTTCCTGTCAATTAACCAGGAGGCTGCAGCCTGGAGGAAGCCTGTCCTCTGCCTGTGGCTGAATTATGCCACACTGATTCCCAGTGAGAATTTGTGATGAAAATTTCAAATGTTCCAACAGCTTCAAGGGTATTTTTGCTTCTGAAGAGTGGGGAAGTTAGCGGGTAGCCAAGGGCCCTCCTCTAGCAGTGGCCCTGGCCCTTTGGGGACCGAGGCAGGTGGCAGAGGGCTCAGTGGTTTCCACCTGACCGGGGATTGATTCCCCAACAGGCAGTCTTTGCTTCAGACCCAATCACCCAACTGGCAGAGACCTGCAGCCTCACACCACCGACCTGACAGGTGCAGCTTCTGCCCATTTCCTTTCACACTGTCACTCTCAAAACCAACTCCATTCCCCACTGTCTGCACATGCACTTCCAAAGAATCCAACCTGCAATAAGGCTGTTCCCCCAAACTGCATTATGTGGAGATAACCCACTCCACAGAGCATCATACTTTTTTCCCCTCAGGGTTCAGCTTTAAGTCCTTGGTTGGAATTAATTGGATAAGGAATGTGTAAATCTGGAAGACAGAGGACATCTTTGCTGGGATTTGGGGAACTGGGACATTTTCAGGCCCTTAGAAAAAAGGAGCCAAGTAAAGACTTTCTTGGCTAATAAATAGCAATTGCCCAGGTCTGAGATGATACTAAATTAAACAGAGACTAACCTGAGTAGGGACTGAGAAGCCAAACTTAACCTGTTTTTCTCAGGGATGGGGCAACCCTTGGCATAATCCCTGCATCCTTTCTCCTCCACAGCACTTACTCCTGGAGTTTTTACCACTACACCCCTTTATTCCAGTAGCTTTATGTATTCACTACTAAAGGCACCCACTCACCAAGGCCGGCTTCTCTGCCTCACTCCCTTAAAAATCTAGACTGAACTTGCACAACAGAACAGTCAGGATGGCTCCTGTTGCTTCATTATTATAAACACAATTTTGATGAGAACAGTCTTAAAGATACATCTTTGCACTGTTTCTTTAATACAGGTTCCCTAGAAGAGGAAATGCTTAGACAAAGACATTTTAAAAAACATTTACAACCCAAAAAGCCAGCACCGGTTTACATTCTATTCCAGTCTAGCACAAGAGTATTTCCCCACACCCTTGTCAATGTCGGTAATTATTATCCTTTTTATTTTTGTATGTAATTGGACACTGACTGTTCTTAATTCTGAAAATTTCTATATTTTACAGAAGTTTATTTCTTTTTAAAATAGGGTTTAGTTCTAACGTTGGTGAGCAGCAGGAAAGTGAGACTTCGGTGGAGCAAGTAAGGCACTCCCTTAGGTGCAAGGTCCAGGGGGGAAAGAGGCCTGAGAATCAGCAGTCAAGATGAATAAAAAATAATGCAATATTAAAAAAATAAAAATTAATGCAAAAAATTCACGATGAACAAAGTATCACAATTTTAAGTAAGAGGATTCAACCCTGTACTGTTGCATAATTGCCTTGCTCCCTTGCCTCTTGTAAGAGGCCATTTATTCACTTATTTAATAGTGTTAACCCTGAGAATGAATAAACGTGGTGAGAAGGGGTCCTATGACCAACCGGGCCCAAATCTATGAACAGAGGCTAACAGCTGCTGCTAAACAGGGGCCTCTCACTCAAGCCCATCCGAGGCCTGCACTGAACTGCCTGCATTATGTTCCTGTCCTCTGCACCAACCTTTAAAAAGAAGTTCCTGGACTCGTATTCCAAACAATAGGACTGAGACTTTCCCCATCCAATCAGAGATGTGCAGCTATTTCTCCACTAGCATCTTCACCAACAGATCAGAGCAGTTCCATTCTGACCCGTTAGGACAGTGCTTTTGTGACCAATCAAACTGTGAGAATTTGGAGTCCTCATTTGCATGAGGACAGACTAAGCACAGACCCAAAGTGGGGACTTTTCAGCTTCCCTTTGTCTTAGCGCTCAAGGGCTGACTGTAGCCCTGCAGTTTCACGACTGAAACAGTATCGTATCATTACAGTATTGTGTCACAACTGAGCTGTTCGCATTGAGTAATTTCCTTCTTTATAACACCCCAAATTGGGAATTCCTGTTGAATTGGCACTGAGGACCATCAGTTGCCAATAGTTTTATCTCTTATTTAATAAAAAGGAAAATGGGCTGTCGAAAGCAGAAACTTAAAGCCTCTCATGAGGTTGGCAATGCATCATTTAAAATTACGCTAGGGCCCTGTCTGGTGTGGCTCAGTTGGTTGAGCATCGTTCTGCAAAGTGAGGATCACTGGTTGGATTCCCGACAGGGCGCAGGCCTGGGTTGTCACCACCTCCCAGGTTGGGGGTGTGCAAGAGGCAACCAAAGGATGTTTCTCTCACATAGATGGTTGTCTCCCTCTTTCCCTCCCTCCCCTTCTCTCTAAAAATAAATAAAATCTTTAAAAAATAAAATTACGCTGGGGAAAAATTAATTAAATCATGGGGACAACATAACAAGTGAGAAGATTAACATGTACAGTATAATCTCATTTCAATCATGAATCTGAAGTGAATGGCTTATGTTCTTTCTTGCTGGACCCACAAGTATCTGCACTTTAAAAAATTCACGGGTATTTTTCCTTATGTGTGCTATTCATCAACTGAAGATTCAAAAATATATTTGGGATATATATGTAGCCAGCAAAAATCTGGAGGAAGGAACACCGCACTGGTTATCTCTGGAGGATGGGATTTTCAATGGCTCTAATTTTCTTTCGGATACTATTACTTTCCGCGAAAAAAAATGCTTACTTTGCAGTCTAAAAACAATAAAGTTATTGTGTTTTCAAAGCTTGTTTATTAAGCCCTCTGTTTTCAGGCTGTGGGAGTTACCCACCCCTTTTACCTTCCTCCTTGGGGGAGGCCTGAAGAAGGAGCCCCAGGCCCAGTTAGGTCTTGGCCACCTCCTCAGTGTTCTTCCACCTCCCAGCAGTGACCCCGAAATTATGTGAGTTGGGGGTAGGAGAACCTGGCAAGCTACACCCCACAAAACTTGGGGACCCCGGCAGACCCCCAGACGAGCCTCTCATTTCTCTGCTGTCTTCAGCCAGGCCCGGGCCGCCTTGGTCCCGCCCCGCCCCCCCACGCCGCCCCTCCCGTCTCCCCGCCCCACTCTCACCTACCTCCCTTCGCTGCACCCTCCACTACCCCACAAGCCGCCCCTCAGTGCGTCGCCCCGACGCGGAGGGACGGGAGCCGAGACGCCGCCGGCGGTGGCTCAGCTTTGGCGCTGCACTCAGGCCCGGATGCCCCAGAAGCACCCGTTTCCCAATCCCCGAAGCAACGCTGGAGCTCCTTCTCCTTGTAAACGCGTACTGAATTCAGGAGACTACGTACTCTATCAGATCTCCGAGCCGGGACGCCACAGGCACAGTGAGGCCTTTAATAATGCAGAGTCACCAGCTTACCGGGACCTCGTGGCGCAATGGTAGCGCGTCTGACTCCAGATCAGAAGGTTGCGTGTTCAAGTCACGTCGGGGTCATGTTTGGTACTTTTTGCCCTTTCTCCAATTAGAGGTGTGTAACAAACGGAGTAAAAGCCATGAATGAAAAATTTGTCCTCGAAATATGTGTTATCCTTCCAACAGTACAGAAAACCCCCCTCCTTTTTCTTTCATCTCAAGTATAGGATTCATCAACTTCCGACTGCCAGAGGAAGAGTGTCCTTCTGGCGGTGGGCACAAGGCGCTGTGCCAAGCCTCAAAGTGACCCCGGAGGCAGCTTGGACTGACACACCTGGCGTCCAGGAAGCCCCCTGCCCACCTCTGCTCGTTCCGGACATCCTGGAGTGGCCCCTTGGGTTGCCTGCTTGGCACCCCGCCCCCCTTGCCACCGCAAAGCCACGCCCACTTCTACCTTGTGTGTCATTTAATTCGCCCTGGAAAGGTCCGGGAGGTGGACCTTCTGTCCCAGGAAGGACTGGTACTTTTGCATGGCTCCTCCTTGCTTGTCTTGATCATCTTTTTTTCTCTCTGCCCCAGTCGCTCCTTTTGATGGTCATTCTATCACCACCCGGATTGTTCCCCATTCTCAGAAGCTTTATGGATTTACCTACATCCATAAAGCCTGGACACACACGTCAATATTATTTGATAAGTTAAAAAAAAAAAAGTTCTGCCTCTTCACCAGCAGAGGGATGTATAGAAAAAAAAGCAAGTTGCATAAAATATTTTTTTTAATGTAAACACGTACTGTAGATGTATTCGTATAACGCTCTGAATGGGAATTATCCACACCAACTCTGGAATAGTGGTTAAGTCTGGGGAATGAGGAAGAAGGGGTAGAGTTTCTAACTTTTTTAAAATGAACATTTTCAAAATGTTAATATTTATTAAATCTGGTTAGAGGGTTCATGAAATCTAACATTTTGAAACATGGGTTTCAGGTTGGAATTCACTCTACATGAGTAGTCCAAAACCTTCAAGTCAAGAAATTAATTTATAATCTCTCAGGTTAGTAGAACCCACATGTTGGCAGACGTAGAGTTAATTTCTCTCTGAAAGAAATACATCCTCAAAAGAGGTCTTCTAGTTTTCACACATATAAAGTCCCAATCAAAATTTGCTCATAATATATTTTAAAAGAAATAAATTGATAGAGAAGACACTGTGAATCAGAACCAGCAAAATCAGATCCACAGACCTCAGATACAGGGATTATCAGTTGCAGAATGCACAATTATCCATTTAGTCTCTCAAATATAAGAGGACTGAAGGCCTGGCTGGTGTGGCTCAGTGGATTGAGTGCCTGCTTGTGAATTGAAAGGTTGCTGGATCAATTCCCAGCCACAGCACATGCTTAGGTTCTGGGCCAGGGGGACATGTGAGAGGCAACCAACCTATGTTTCTCTTGCACATTGATGTTTCTCTCTCTCTCATTCTGCCTTCCTTCCCCTCTCTCTAAAAATAAATAAATAAAATCTTTTAAAAACACCCTAGCTAGTGTGGCTCAGTGGATTGAGCACCAGCCTGTAAACCAAAGGATTGCAGGTTGCATTCCCAGTCAGGGCCAATACCTGGGTTGTGGGCCAGGTCCCCAGTTGGGGGTGCACGAGAGGCAACCACATATTGTTTTTCTCTCCCTCTTGTTCTCCCTCTCTTCCCCTATATCTAAAAACAAATAAGCTATTTGAAAAGAAAATCTTTTTAAAAAAGGACTAAAACATTGACCACAGAACAAGAGACAATAAAAAATAACTGTTTTAAATAACTAAAAAAATATATTTCTAAAAATGAAAGTTTAATGTTTGAAATTAGGAACACAATAGTTATATTAAACAACACATAAGACAGCTAAAAAAAGAATTAATGAAATGGAATATTTTGGTAGTTTAAAATATGCCCACAAATTCTTGACACTCCCTTCAAAAGGTGATGTCTAATTCTCTTTCCCTTGAGGACTTAATTCCTTGACTCTAACAACAACAACAACAAAACCAACAAAAAACAAAAGCAGAAGTTATGGCCTGTGACTTTGGAGATGAGGTCATTAAAGGAACTCTGATTTCCTGCTCCTGTCTCTATCTATGGATCACTGAGTCTGGGACAGCCAGCTGCCATGCCATGAGAACGTTTAGGAAGTGCTATACGGAGGGTCACTTGATGAGGAACTGAGGCCTCCAGCCAACAGTCATGTGAGTAAGCCCAATCAAACTTTCCCATGTCTGCAGGCCCAACCAACATTTTGACTCCGACCTCATATAAGACTCTCAACCAGAACCAACCAGCCAAGCCACACCTGAATTTTGGGCCCTCAGACTATATGAGGTAATAAGTGTTAAGATCTTAGGGTTGGGGGTGGTAATTTGTTATGCAGCAGTAGATAACTAATACAAAGATAGACTTTAAGAGCATAAGAAGGCAAATAAAGAGACAAGGAGACAGAAAATATGGGATGGGAGAGTGAAGCGATATTGAGGATATGATGAATAGGTCTAATACAGCCTCAATGGAGGTCCCTGAGAGTTAATAGAGACAGTAGGGGGAGGTGGTATGTGAAGAGATGATGGCTAACAACTTCTCAAAACTGATGGAAAACATGAGTACTCACTCCCAAGCAGCACACTCTATCCTAAGGATGATAAGGAAAGAGAAATCTATATCTACATACAGCATAAGGAAATTGCACAATGTGAGAAAGTAAAGATTTAAAAAAACAGCCACGGGGGGTGGGGGAAGACCAATTATCTATAAAAAATCAGACTAAAGCTGAATTCTGAACAGCAACAATGAAAGTCAGAGGAAGTGCACTAATAATTCCAAAGTACTGAAAGAAAATAACTGCCAACCTCAGATTGTACACTGAGGACATTAGCTTTCAAGCAAAGGAAACCACCAGCATCCCTCTCTGAAGGAAGAGCTAAAGGATGTCCTTCAGGAAGAAGGAAATGACCCCAGGCAGAATGTCTGAACTGTAAGGGCTGGTGAGCAAAGGCAGAGGTAAACATGAGGGTATAACAAACAAATCTTGACCATATAGAAACACTAACAATATTACAAACTTGTGGAATTGGAAAATACTACTATAATACTAGACAAGAACTACATGCAAGCCAGAGTAAGGTGGTTATGTTGTTCTAAAGGAAGGATATTTATTAACAAGAGACGATGCTAAAGTTAAAATGTAGGGTAATCACTAAAATAGAAATAATTGGTTGGTTACACAGACCAAAAAAATCAATGAAAGGTATCAAGATATGAATAATAAAATTAACAACCTGATCAAATGGATATAGATAAATCTGTCATACAACGATTAGAGAACAATGTTCTTGAGTTCACACGTACCATTTATAAAAGTGTGACCACCTTCAAGACCATAAAGTAAATGTCAACAAATTTCAAAGCAGAGACTTCTGGTCAAGATGGAGGTGTAGACAGACACACTGCATCTCCCTCCACAACTAAGAAGGAATATAACTACCTCAAAGCTAGAAACAACCAGAAGTTCCAGAAAATCAAACTGCATGGAAGTCCAGCAAACAAAGATATAAAGAAGAAACACTCATCCAGACAGGTAGGAGGGACGGAGCCCAGGTGAAGAGGACGCGGTGTGGTGGCGGCAGCGGCGGCAGCAGCAGCAGCAGCAGCAGCAGCAGCAGCAGCAGTAGCAGCAGCAGCAGCAGCAGCAGCAGCAGTAGCAGCAGCAGCAGCAGCAGTGGCAGGTTGGCAGGAAGCACAGTCACAGGTTTTAAAAAGTCAGGAGGGACACCTGGGGAGCGTTCCCAGCTCCTCATTGGACCTTGCAGCTCACAGTCCCAGCACCATGGAAAATCAAGCCTCATTGCTTCTGACTGTGCAAACCAGTGGGGGCTGGGGTGCAGGAAGAAACTGCCTGTCTCTCAGCAGAGTCTGCTTGTTTAAAGGGCCCCCATGGTTCTAGAATGTCCGCAGACCCACCCACTCTGGGAATGATGGCCAAGGCAGCAGCTAGAGAGGCGCCAGTCCGGTGCAGAAGTGGGAGAGGTGCCTAGAAAAGGGGCGAGTGTTGGGAAGGCAGCATTGTTCCCTCTTGGACCCCTCCCCCACATACAGCGCCACAACGTGACGGAACAGGTCGCCCTGTACTTACTGATGAATCCCTAAGGCTCCGCCCCTTACAAAATAATGGGAGCGACAGCTCTACCTGAGACGCGGAGGCAAACAAACACAGGAGCGTGTCAGAATGAGGAGAAGTATGGCCCAAAAGAGGGAATGGATCAAGGTTCCAGTGGGAGAATTAAGCGACGAGGAGATAGCCAACCTAACAGATGAGGAGATAGACAACCTAACAGATGAAGAATTCAAAACACTGGTGATAAAGATGCTCATAGGCTTGACAGATATGCCTGAGTACGGCAAATGCATTAGAGAAGAAGTGAAGGCTATGCTAAGTGAAAAGAAGGATAATCCACACAAAACCAATGGTGAAGGGAAGGAAACTGGGGTTCAAATTAATGATTTGGAATGTAAGAAAGAAAAAAAAAAGTCAATCCATGCATAATGAGGAAGCAAGAATTGAAAAAAATGAGGAAAACTTCCCAAATTTTGCAAAGGAGATGGATATACAGGTCCTGGAAGAACTGAGGGTCCTGGGTGACCTGGATCCAGAGGTGACCACACCAGGACACATCATAATTGAGATGCGAAAGGTGAAAGATAAAGACAGAGTCCTGGGGGCAACAAGAGAGAGGTGGAGAGTTGTCTACAGGGGGTTGCCTATAGGACTATCAGCTAATTTCTCAGAGGACACTTTGCAGGGAGGAAGCGACTGACAAGCAGTATTCAATGTGATGAAAAGGAACCTGCAACCAGGACTACTCTATCCAACAAAGCTATCATTTGGAATGGAAGGGCAGATGAAGCACTTCCCAGACAAGGTGAAGCTTGTCATCATCACCAAGCCATTATGATATGAAATGTCAAAAGGACTTACTTAAGAAAAAGAAAATCAAAACTATGAACACTAAAATGACAACAAATTTACAACTATCAATAACTGAATCTAAAAAATAAAAACAAAATCCAACTAAGCAAATCAGAATAGGGACAGAATCATAGGAATGGGGATCATTTGGAGGGTTATCAGCTGGGAGAAATGGGGAAATTGTGTAGGGACTAAGACGCATAATCGGATGGTACAAAATAGATGGGGGAAGTTAAGAATAATATAGGAAAGGGTGAAGCCAAAGTACGTATATGCACAACCCATGGACATGAACTAAGGGGAGTGGGATTGCTGAGGGAAGGGAGGTACTGGGCAGAGTGGAGCAAAGGGGAAAAAATATGGAACTACTGTAACAACAAAATCAATAAAATATACTCAAAAAAAATTTTCAAAGCATAGGTATCATTCAGGTCACTTTATCTGACCAAATAATGATTAAAATAGGACTCAATAAAACACTCCTAAATTAATTCATAGGTCAAAGACAAAATCAGACACTTAGACAATAGAAAAAACAGAGGTATAAACATTGAAAAGGAGATAAAACTATTACTATTTGCAAATGATATGGTTGCCTAGCTGGAAAACCTGAGTTAGCTGAAAAATTACTAAAAACAAAAGGGAAAGTCAGTGAGATAGTGAGGTATACCAAGGACCAACTTCCGGTCAAGATGGATGTATAGGCAGACACGCTTCACCTCCCTGTGCAACCGTAGAAAGAATTACAACCAGGTTTTAAAAACAAGTAACAACCAGCACCGTCAGAAAATTGAGCTATATGGAAGTCCGACAACCAAAACTTTAGAGAAGCCACATTCACCCAGATGGATAGAAGGGGCAGAGTCTCGGAGACTGAGCACTAGGGCAGTGTGGCTCAGACAAGTGGCAGTGGTGGAATAGATGGTACAACACTCACATGTGGTGAGTAAAAATTCAGGAGGGACACCTTGGGAGCAAGTGATCCCAGCCCCAGGCCAGACTGCACAGCCCAGGGTTTCAGCACCAAGAAGATAAATTCCCATTACCCCTGACTGTAAAAACCAGTGGGGATTGAGGTGGCAGAAGAAACTGCTGATTCCACCACTTAAAGGGCCCAAATGGTGTTAGAACACATGCAACCCCCCAGGGCAGCAACGGGAAGGGTGCCAATTGCACACCGGAAGTGGGTGAAGTAACTGGAAACAGAGTGAGCACTGGGCAAATTGCCAGAAGCCAGGCAGGGTACTTGTCCCTCTCTGAGCCCTCCCCCCCAAATAGAGCCGCAAAGCGGTGAAGTGAGTGGCCCCACCCTGGCAATTACCAAAGGCTCCACCCCACACAATTTACAGGTGGCTTTGCTACATAGGCCATGCTACTAAGACAGGAAGTCAAAGCAGCTCTACCCAATACACAGAAACAAACACAGGGAAGCCGCCCAATTGAAGAAGCAAAGAAATATGGCCCAACTGAAAGAACAGAACGAAACCCTAGAAAAAGAACTAAACAGAACGGAGATAGCCAACCTATCAGATGCAGAATTCAAAACATTGGTGCATTTTTGTCTTTCTCTGAATTTTTGTTGTAATTACATACAATCTTTCCACTTTTGCATTTTAATCTTTGTACTAACTATGTAGTTGGTTGATCCACTGTTTTTGCTATGAGTTTGCCTTTGTTAGAATTTATTTCTTTCCTATATCTTCTTATTCATATTTACATCTTTTCCTTTCTACTTAAAGAAGTCCTGTTAATGTTCTTGTAATATTGGTTTAGTGGTAATGAACTCCTCTACCCTTTTCTTGTCTGGGAAACTATCTCTCTTTTAATTCTAAATTATTACTTTGTTGGGTAGAATAATCTTTGTTGTAAGACTTTGCTTTCCATGACTTTAACTATTTCATAACATTCCCTTTTGTCCTGAAATGTTTCTGTTGAGAAATCAGCTGACAGTCTTATGGGAACTCCCTTGTAGGTTACTAACTGCCTTTCTCTTGCTGCTTTTAATACTGTCTCTTTGCCTTTACTTTTTGGCATTTTAATTATGATGTATCTTGGTGTGGACCTCTTTGGGTTATTTTATTTGGGACTTTCTGCACTTCCTGGGTTTGTATGTCTATATCCTTCATCAGATTAGGGAAATTTTCTGTAATTATTTCTTTAAGCAGTTCTTAATCCCTTGCTTTCAACCATGACCTGACAGTCCTTGCAACAATCTTTGAAGGGATTATCAGCCTCTTTCTTCAGATAGGGTAGTATATAGTCAAATGGCTAAATAACTTGCCCAATGCTAAGTGCTAATACATGTCAGAGAGGGTACTGGAAATAGCTTTTGTTTCACTGCAGAGGTAACAGTGGGAATAAAAGGTCATACTTTAATACCAGATAATCAAGAGACAGAAATATCCAATTCTGTCCATTAGGTCACCAATCACCTAGCAAATACATTGTGAGCACCTGCTATCCCCAGAAACTGAACATTAAAAATAAATAAATCCTGGACTTCCGGCCAAGATGGAGGCCTAGACTGACATGCTCCATCTCCCTCCACAACTAAGAAGGAATACATCTACCACAAAACCAGAAGTAACCAGAAGTTCCAGAAAATAAAGCTATATGGAAGTCCAATGTATGAAGTTATAAAGAAGTGGTGCTCGTCGAGATGGGTAGGAGGGTCAAAGCCAGGGTGGAGAGGTCAAGCTGTGCTGGCGGTGGCAGCAGCAGTGACGGAGGCAGGACAGTGGTAAGCACAGACACCCGTATTTAAGGGGAGGTGAGAAGCGCCTGGGAAGCACCCCAGGATGCAGACCAAACCCGTCAGCTTGCAATTCCAATGCCAGGGAAGGCAGACCCCCATTGCCTTGGACTGTGAGGGCTGGAAGGGGTGAGGACGGAGGAAGAGGCTCCCAGTCTCTCAACAGAGAGTGAATGGCAGGAATCCATTTGGACCCCCACCCCCACAGAAAACGCCACAGCGTGGTGAGAAGGGTCGCCCAGTAGTGACAAGTACACAGGGCTTCGTCCCCTATGGCATTGGAGGTGTGACAGCCCAGCCCAGGAAGCAAAGGTAAACACAAAACTGTCAGGATAGCACAGATCATGATAGAGGTCCCAATCACGCAGCTGACCAGCCAACAATGATCTAATTAAGGGCTCAGCAGATAGGAAATCTTCTGAGACACAGTTCAGAGCTTTGGTTATATGAATGAATGCTTACAGACCTAACAGCAGATCTTAAACAAGATGGGGAAGGAATGAAGGCTAGTCCTGCTGAAATGAATGAAAACACATACAAAACTAGTGGTGAGGGAAAGAAAACCAGGGATCAAATCAACAGATCAGAACATAGGGAAGGAACAAACAGTCAACCAGTGCAGAAAGAGGAAATGAAAAGTGAGGAAAACGAGGAGAGGCTCAGAAACCTATGGGACAGCTATAAGTGGGCCAACATCTGAATCATAGGGTTGCCAGAAGGTGAAGAAGAACTAGAAATGGAAAAATTATGTGAAAAAATAATGAAGCAGAACTTCCCTCACTTGGGGAAGGAAATAGACTTACAGGTCCAGGAAGCACAGAGAGTTCCAAAGAAGCTGGACCCACGGAGAACCACACCAAGACACATTATAATCAAAATGTCAAAAATTAAGGATAAAGAGAATCTTAAAAGCATCAAGAGAGAAGAGGAGAATTACGTACAAAGGGGTCCCAATAAGACTTATCAGCTGATTTCTCAAAGAAGACTCTGCAGACAAGAAGGGACTGGCAAGAAATATTCAAAGTAATGAAAATCAAAAACCTACAACCACGATTACTCTATCCAGCGAAGCTGTCATTCAGAATAGAAGGGCAGAGAAAGTGTTTCCAGGACAAAGTAAAACCGAAGGAGTTCATCAGATCCAAACCACTGTTATAGGAAATGTTAAAGGGACTTGTTTAGGAGAAGGAGGATCAAAATTATGAACATTAAAATGAAAACTATCACAACAACCAACAACAGAAGCTGGGAAATTGAAACAAAGGCAAACTAAGTAGGCAACGAGAGTGGGAAAAGAATTATAGGTATGGGGAACATTGTGGGGGGTGGTCATCAGGGAGTGGGAAGGGGGGCAAGGGAGGGAGGTGGTACAGGAATTAAGAAGCATAGTAGGAGGGTGTGGAGATAGGAAGATGTTGAGAAGAACTATATGCACAGCCAATGGGCATGGACTAAGGGGGGGGGCAACCAGAGGGAGGGATGTCACTGGGTGGAGGGGAACAAAGGGAAAAGAAATTGGGACAACTGTAACAGCATAATCAATAAAGCATATTAAAATCAATCAATCAATCAATCAATCAATCAATCCTGCCCTGGCTGCTCTGGCTCAGTGGATTGAGCGGAGGCCCATGAACCGTAAGGTCGCTGGTTTGAGTCTGGGTAAGGGCATATGCCTGGATTGTGGGCCAGGTCTCCAGTTGTGGGTGTGTGAGAGGCAACCACACATTGATGTTTCTCTCCCTCTTTTCTCCCTCCCTTCCCCTCTCTCTAAGAAAATAACATAAAAAATTTAAACAATATGTTATTTTAAAATACCTATGAATAAATTTAATCAAGGAGGTAAAAAATCAACACTTGGAAAACTATAAGACAATAAATAAAGAAATTTTAAAAGATACAAATAAATGGAAGCATATATCATGATCATGGATAGAAAAAATAGCATAGTTAAAATGTTTCTACTATCCAAAACAATCTACAAATTTAATGCAATTTCTATCAAAATACCAATGACATATTCACAGGTGTAGAACAAGTAATTTTAAAATTTACATGGAACCAAAAAGCTGGAGATATCACGCTACCTTGAATCAAAATATACCACAAGGTTATAGTAATTAAAAAAGCATGGTACTAGAATAAAAACAGACACATAGATCAGTGAGTGGAACCCAACAGAGAGCACAGAAATAAACACATGCCTATATGATTAATTAACCTATGATAAAGGATGCAAAACTCTACAATAAAGACAGTCTTATGATAAATGGTGTTGGGAAAACTGGATAGATACATGCAAAAGAATGACACTTTATTAATTTCTCATACAAAAATAATCTCAAAAGGATTAAAGACTTAAATGTAAGACTTGAAAACATAAAACTCCTAGAAGAAAGCATAGGCAGTAAATGCTTTGACATTGCTCTTGGTAATATTTTTTGGATATGTCTCTTTAATTAATTGAAACAAAAGAAAAAATAAACAAATGGGACTACATCAAAGTAAAAAGTTTTTGCACAGCAAAAGAACTATCAAAAAAATGAAAAGGCTAGCAGCTGAACCAGTAGACCTCCTGAAATGAACCAAATAATTACATTTACTTAAACTGTTCCTACTCTATGTATTTCATTATTGTAATCAGAATCTTCTGTTAGTGGAAAATTTCAGTAAACAATAGGGTTTATGTATATGATTGGAAACTTGTTTTGTTATCTAGGATTGATTTTTCATTTCTTGGCATCTCACAGTAATTAACAATTTAAACTCTTTAAAAATTAATAGCTCTTTATTAGCTGGTTGTTTTTTTTTTTTTTTTCCTTCAGCCTCATTCTAAGTATAAAACTATATGAACTACAATTAAATTAATTTACTTGCTACTTTTTATAGAAGAACATGACAGCAGCTGGTCCCATTTAAATAATGAAAGTGCACTACCAGCCAAGATGGGGGAGTAGGTAGGCATACTTTACCTCCTTCCACAACCATAAGTAGGATTAGATCTACCTCAAAACAAAAAACAACCAAAACTACCAGAAAATGGAATTGCATGGAAGTCCAACAAACAAAGATATAAAGAAGCAATACCCATCCAGACAGGTAGGAGGGGCGGAGCCAGGGTGGAGAGGATGTGGTGTGGCATCTGTGGTGGTGGTGGTGGCGGCAGCAAGGCAGTGGCTGTGGCCAGCCTTAGGAAAGAGCAGTCACATATTATAAAAACTGGAAGGGTCTCCTGGGGAGTGATCCCAGTCCCAGGCCAGACTGTGTAGCTTATGGTTCCAGTGCTGGGAAAATAAAACCTCATTGTTTCTCACTGTGAAAACCAGTGGGGGTTGGGGTGGTGGAAGAAACTTCCCATTTCACATGAGAGTCTGTTTAGAGGACCTCTGGTCCTAGAACACCTGCAAACGCACCCACTCTGGGAACCATCAGTGGGGCAATAGCTAGAGGGGCACCAGTTGCATATGTGAAGTTGGTGAAGTGACGGGAAAAGGGATTAGTGCTGAGCAAGCACAATTGTTCTTCACTGACAAATACCTAAGGCTCCACCCCTAACAATGTAACACATGTGACAGCTCTACCTAAGACAAAGAGGCAAACACAGGAGGCTGTCAAGTTGAGGAGACAGAGAAGTATGGCCCAAAAGAGGGAGCAGATCAAGATTGCAGTAGGAGAACTAAGTGATGAGGAGATAGCCAACCTAACAGATGAAGAGTTCAAAACCCTGGTGATAATGATGCTCATAGACATGACAGACATGATTGAGTAAGGCAAATGCATGAGTGAAGTGAAGGCTATAATAAATGAAATGAAGAAAAATCCACATGAAACCAATGGTGAAGGAAAGAAAGCCAGGGGTTCAAATCAATGTCTTGAAACACAAGGAAGAAATAAGCAGTCAACCAGTATAGAATGAAGAAACAAGAATTGAAAAAAAAAATGAGGAGAGGCTTAGGAACCTCTGGGACAACTTTAAATGTACCAATATCTGAATCATAGAGGTGCCAGAAGGAGGAGAGGATGAGCAAGAAATTGAAAGCTTATTTGAAAAAATAATGAGGGAAAACTTTCCTAATTTGGTGAAGGAAATAGACACACAAGTCCAGGAAGCACAGAGAGTCCCAAACAAGCTAGACCAAAGAGGACCACACCAAGACACATCATAATTAAAATGCCAAAGGTTGAAGATAAAGAGAGGATCCTAAAAGCAGCAAGAGAAAAGAAGTGTTACCTACAAAGGAATTCCCATAAGACTGTCAGCTGATTTCACAAAAAAAAAAAAAAAAACAAAAAAACTTTGTAGGCAAGAAGTATTCAAAGTGATGAAAAGCAAGGAACTACAACCAAGATTACTCAATCCAGCAAAGCTATCATTTAGAATGGAAGGGCAGATAAAGTGCTTCCCAGACAAGGTAAAGTGAAAAGGGTTTATCATCACCAAGCCATTATTATATGAAATGTTAAAGGGACGTACTTAAGAAAAAAAAGATCAAAACTATGAACACTAAAAGACAACAAACATAACTATTAACAAATGAATCTAAACAAACAAACAAACAAACAAAAATGAACTAAGCAAACAACGAGAGCAGGAATAGAACCATAGATATGGAGATCATTTGGAGGGTTATCAGCAGGGAGGGGGAAGGAAGAGAATAGGGGGAAAGGTGCAGGGATCAAGAAACATAACTGGTAGGTAAAAAATAAATGAGGACGTTAAGAATTGTATAGGAAGTAGAGAAACCAAAGAACTTAAATGCATGACCCATTGACATGAACTAAAGGGGCAGGGATTGCTGGAGGGGAGGGGGGGTACTGGGCAGAGGGAGGCAAAGGGGAAAAAATCAGAACAACTGTAATAGCATAACCAATAAAATATACTTAAGGAAAAATATGGAAAAAATGTTAAACTGAGTTTACAAAAATATCAGTTGGAGGTGCTAAAAGTAGAGGAAGGAAGACTGCAAATTCTGAGCTTAATGGCATATGTACTTTTCTGAACAATTTTAATCAAAAGACAAACTATTAAAAAATAAAATTTCACAGAATATTCTAGTAAAATGTATTTTGAACAATTCTATCTCATACACCATTGTATTCCCCAGACTTAACAATAGTGCATGGCACATGGTAGGTGCTTTAAAATATAGATAATGAATGAAAAAATAATAATGAAAGTGTACAATTTTTTTTGAAGCCAGTACAGTGCTTTGCATATTGCAAAACTACTCAAGGTTGTGACCTTTCTCTAAAAACGTATTGCATAAGAGTCTTGTCTCCCTTATTTCATTCTTTCTTTTGTTTTAAATGATTAAAAGTTATTTGTTATTTTTATGAGATGAAGTGCATCCAACTTGGAAAAGATTCGAGGAAGCTGGTTACATAAGCGAGGGACATTTTAGAAGTGATTCCAGAAGGAGGGATTCAAATACTTCAGAAGTCTCTCTGCTAAGAGTTCAAAGTTCAATAAAAGATTTCAGTTTTTACATGTGTTCTTGTCATTTTAATTTTTTCTGAAGACAATTTCCAAAAATTTGAAAACGAAGTCACAGTCTTTTCTTCCTATTAAAAAAAAAGATCCCTGGCTGGTATGGCTCAGTGGCCTGAGCACTGGCCTGTGGGTCTAAAAGTCGCTGGTTTGATTCCCATCCAGGGCACATGCCTGGGTTGTGGGCCAGGTCCCCAGTTGGGGGCATGCGAGAGGCAACCAACCAATGTATCTCTCACGTATCTCTCTCCCTCTCTTTCTCACTCCTCATCTCTCTAATAGTAAATAAATAAAATATTTTTAAAAAATGAAAAGACAATCTACTGAATGAAAGAAGATATTTATCAATGATACACCTGATAAGAGAATAACATCCAAAATATATAGGGAACTCATACAATTTAACATGAAAAATATTATTAAATAAACAGGCAGAGGACCTTAATAGACATTTTTCCAAAGAAGACATACAGATTGCCATAGACATAAAAAGACGCTCCGCGTCACTAATCATCAGGGACATGTAAGTTAGAGCCACAGAGAGATATCACTACATACTTGTCAGAATGGCCATCATCAATAAATCAACAAACAAGGGTTGGTGAGGATGTGGGGAAAAGAGAAGCCACGTGCACTGTTGCTGGGAATGCAGACTGGTGCAGCTACTATGGAAACAGTATGAAGTTGGCTCGAAAAATTAAAAATGTGACTACCATATGACTGAGCAATTCCACTTCATCCAAAACACTAATTTGAAAAGCTATATCTACCACTCTGTTCAATGCAGCAGCATTATTTGCAATAGCTCACATATGAAAGCAACCTAAGTATCCATTGATAGACAAATGGATAAAGAAGTTGCGGTACAATGTGTGGATGGAAAGGGGCCACACATTCAACCTGACAAGCTCAGGGGAGGCCCTGTGTGGTGACCTTGCAAACTCAGAGACCTAAAGTGACCCCATAAGATGGTCTGAAATGAAAACTTCCCAATTAAAAGTGAGTCGTGGTGGGCAATCATGCCCTAGGTTAGAGTCTCCCCTGAAAAAAGTCAATCATTACCTTAATTGAACCTATTTTTTTCCCCTCTATGACAACATACCTTCGGTATGTCAGGGCAATTTCCTTTTTCCAGACCCCTCAAAGCACAGATACTGCACCTGAGCAAAGACCACACATACCTTCGTTGCTACTGTTACCGTGTTGTTGACTGTTAACTATCCTGTACCCACCTAAGTAGGAAAAATCATGTGTCTATCATTTTATTTCTTATCCAATCCCAGAGGTTTCTCCACTTTGCTTTCTCCCACTTCCCTTATCTATTACCCATGGATTTTATGTAACCCACATATATCTTCTCTTTTGATCAGAATGTGTACAATAAAGTGCAAAACTGCTATTTTTGGTAGCATTTTCTTAATCCTTTGAGATTTTGCTTCCCAGTAACTGTCATCAGTTTGGCTCAAATAAACTCATAAAAATTCTTACAAGTTTGAACATTTCTTACGTTGATAAATAGAATATTACTCAGCCATAAAATAGGATGTTTTGCTATTTGCAACAACATGGATGAACTTAGGGGGTATTATGCTAAGTTAGATAAGTCAGAGAAAGACAAATATCATATTTCACTTACATGTGGAATCTAAAAAACAAAGTGAACAAACAAAACAGAAACAAACGCATAGTTACTGAGAAGAAATTGGTGACTGCCTGGCAGGAGAGGGGCTGGGGGCAATGGGTGAAAAAGGTGAAGAAATTAGGAAGCACAAACTGCCAGTTATAAAGAGTCATGGGACGTACCGTGCAGCACAGGGGACACAGTCAGTACTAGTCAGTAACTATGTGTGGCGTCACTTGGGCACTAGACTCATCAGTGTGACCACTGGGTTGTACACCTGAAACTAGTACAACGCTGTGTGTCAACGGTAATTAAAATTTTTAAAATTAAAATTAAATTAGGAACCCTCGCCTTCCAACTTCCCGGCCTCCAGCTAACTCGGGCTCGTTTCGGCCCGGAGTCTTTTCGGGAGGGAACGGCGCGTCCACCCGTCTCCCCGTGGGGCGCGGGTGGCTCCGGCAGAGCGTGCTGGCGGGCTTCCTGCGTCTGTCGCCGCGCTGAGCGCGAAGCCGCGCGAGCTCGGGAGCAGTGCGGAGGCCCTCCGGGGCTGCGGTGACCGCGTCCGCCCGCCCGGACGGCGCTGCAAGCGGCCAAGAGAGCGAACATTCGACTTCCACCTCAAGTAAATCGGGTTTTGTATACAAGAAATTTGCCTTACGAGATCACAGCTGAAGAAATGTATGATATATTTGGGAAATACGGACCTATTCGTCAAATCAGAGTGGGGAACACACCTGAAACTAGAGGGACAGCTTATGTGGTCTGTGAAGACATCTTTGATGCCAAGAATGCATGTGATCGCCTGTCGGGATTCAATGTGTGGTTTTGTACTGTAATGCAAACAGGGCATTTCAGAAGATGGACGCGAAGAAGAAGGAAGAACAGTTGAAGCTTCTCAAGGAGAAATATGGCATCAACACAGATCCACCGAAGTAACCATTTTGCGCATTTTCATTTTGGACTGAAACCCTGTGAATCGCCACCTCTACCCTTTCTTGGTTTTTAATGATTACAAATATTGTGATTTCTTATTTGAGGTTCCAAGTGACCTGCTTGAAACTTTGAGATGTGTTAGAATATGTTTAGTAAACTTGTAGATTTTTGTAAGACATGCCAGTGTTTTCTCTTGCACTTTCCCCTGTTTGATACCACAGGGAGAAAAACAGCAGTTGGACCACATCCAGGATTATGTGGTGGGAGGTGGTCCTAGAGACTCGGCTTCCCGGGAGCAGTAGCATTTCTGTTTTCTTAATGCCTTCAGTGTGCAGTCCAGTGCTCGGCCATCAAGGAACTTGTCCAAGTGTTGCCATTTGTTGAACATCTATTAATAATGAAATCTTTATAATAACTCAGTGAAGGTAGATATCTCCATTTTGTAGATAAGGGAACCAAAGCTCATCATGTTGGTTAAGTAAATAAAATGCTTACATTAAAAAAAAAATTAAATTAAATTAAAATATTAGGAAATCTATGAGGTTAAATTAACATTCTAAAAGAAAAAAAGGATTATTTCAATTAATGCTGAGTAAATTCAGATACATGACTAAAAAAAATCTTTTAGTAAGAATCACATATAAACATAATAATGACTATTTATCAAACATCATCAGCGAAGGTTAAAGAATTCACACATCCGCACCACATCATGATGTTTCAATCAGCAATGGCCCACATGTACAACAGTGGTCCCAGAAGACTGTAGTGGAGCTGAAGAATTCCTATCCCCTGGTGACATTCTATCCATCATAATGCCACAGTGCTACACACAAATACTTATCATTGTGTTATCATTGCCTACAGTATTTAGTACAGTATCATACTGTGTAGCTTTGTAGCCTAGGAGGTGTAGGGTCCAGAATTTGTCACCCCCAAATATGTCTCTTTGGCTTAAAGATTATTTTATGCTGGCAGATTTTAAGAAGCAGTAGATATAGGAGAAGTTCTGAAAACCAACTAGCTGCAACCCTTTGTAAAAGACATTTACATTTGTAAGGGAAATTTCCGTTTGTAAGGGTGCCTCCTTGGCTGTACCAGGAAGAGGGGGATGGATGGCTTTATATCTAGAAACTCAAAAAATATACACTAAATGGGGCCACTTCAAAACAGTGCTGGTGAGCTCTTCCTGTCTGTGTCCGGGGCGGGCGTTGGGTGGTCCACGCTAGGCAGCAGATGCCCTGCCTGCACTGTCACGGTGACAGTGGAGATGGCTGCCCCTGCAGGAGCAGAGACCCCCAACATCAAACGTGGAGAAGTGAAGCACCCATGACATGCAGACCAATGACAGTTCCTTGCTGGATTACGTCGCAGCGAAGGAGAAGGGGGCCGAGAACCTGCCCCACAGTTCGGGGCATATGTAATGAAGCTCTTCCGCAAGGAGCAGCGGCCTGGTGTGGGGCACCTCACCGACTCAGAGAGGATCCTCAGGGACACAACGACAAAAAGCTCTTGCCCGTGCGCATCATCAAGTGTGCCTTCGCGTTCATCCACCTGCTCACCAGCGGGAATCCTCTGCAGGGCCTGATGAACGCCACCATCAACAACGGCCTCAGGAGGACTTGACCCGACTGGGCAAGCTGGAACAGCGAGGCGACAGGCTGTGGAGGTGTCCCCTGTGCCGGGAGAGTCAGACCAGCTGGTTGTTGTGCACAGGTGCTCATGAGGCTGCCTTCCAGCATGGAGACCACTGCCCAGTGCCTGGTAGACGAGCTCATCAATGCGACCACGGCCTCCGCCAACCCCCACACATCAAGAAGAAAGACAGCTGGAGCCCGTGGCCCAGTGCCACTGTGATCACTTTGCTGTAGCCCCAATAAATCTGTTGGCCCTTTGGGGTAGCATGTAGAATAGAATAGAACAGAATAGAATAATAAAATAAAATAATACAATACAATACAATACAATGGATCGGACATGACATGCCAGAGAAACTGCCTTGCATGTCTTTTACCTCTATCTTTGGAATGTTAAAACAGGACAAAATAATATTTTGAGGGGGCCTAAAACAACATTGTGCCCCCCCCATTGTTTGTAAAAGATAACAAGGAAGCAGTTATTATGACTACTGGACTGAAAAAATAATTTCTTTTTTTTAAAGAATTAGCATCACTGTTATTTTGTCTGCACCAATGGAAATCCCTTCTGTCTATATTGATGTAATTGTTCCCCTTCCCTTTCTCATAAAAACCCCTGCCTCTGTCTCCTACTCAGAACATGGTTTGGACTTCTGCCCGAATCAGTGCTTCCCAAGTAGCCATTCTTATCGATCTCAATAAAGGCTTGTTGCCTTTCACTTTGAAAAGCCCTTTTCATTTTAGGTTATTGAAACTCTTCTCACTGTAGACCAGGACTTAAATCTGCACACCAACCTTACTCTTGTTGAAGGTGCTTTTCCTGGTCATCTCCCCTGCCTGACTCCGTCTGCTCCCAATGTCTTCTTTTTCTCCAGGTGAGGATGGTATTTATGGTAATGGTTTCAGCCATTTCCATGAATTACTTTTGTTTCTTTTTCTCCCATTAATTTATCTTTTATTACAGGGCTGGCTCAGGCAAGAACCCAGAAGGGTAGAAGGAAGGGTAGGAGAGCAATAAGCTGTGCCATGTAGCCCAGGTGTGTAGGGGGCCAGGTCACCATGCCATCAAGTTTGTATAGTGCACTCTCTGATGTTCACTCAGCAAGAAAACCATCGAAGGAGGCATTTCTCAGAAATTCCCTTTGCTAAGCAGCAGTGTGACTGTACTCGTTTAGGGGAAACCCAGAAATTGATTGAATTAAGGGTATGATTAAACTAGAAACTCGATATTTTATGTCTCTTTTTTCTTTTTCCTCTTTTTTTCTTTTCTGAGGAACTTGGTATTTCAATTAGGTGCGTTCTTCCTGAATAAATCTGCAATGTAATGTCAATCAAAATCCCAACATTTCCAAGTCAGGCAGGTTTTTTCAAAGCTACTTATGACACAGGCTGAGTACTGTTTTTGTGGTGAGCTCTCTTCATTTCCATCTCGAAAGGTCTTCTTCATCAGTTCTAATGTTACCTATGGATGAGGTCAATTTTTCTGGCTGCCTATTGTTCCCTTATCTAGTTGTATAGTCTTGTGCTAACTGCGTATTGTTTTAAAAACTATTTATTGATGGATAGATCTACATATTTCTTTCCACATTACTCTGTTTCTTCAGAAAATGGTTTTTAAAATACCCTTGCCTATTTATATTCTCAAATACTTCTACAATTGTTAGAATGTACTGGGACTTGGAGGAGCTGGGCTGCTGTCTGTGCTGAAACAAAGAGGGTGTGTGTCACTGGCCATGATGATGTACCCAATCATGAGTTTCCCTATTGTCAGAGGCAATTGAAGCATAGTCACTGGCATCCTGCTGAAAACTGGTTACATCCCCATTGCCCCTTCCCTTCTCTCTTGAACATTTCTCAGAAACAAGGACCATAAATCTCCTGGCAGCCATCCCTAATCAGAGGACATTGTTGTTTCGCAAACACCTACACCCTGGACATCTGGAACTGACCAGCAGATTGACTCGTGACTCCTGGTGTCCTACTCCATATCCTTAAAAAAACCCTCCACCCTTCCCTTGGCACTGCAGTCAGTTCAGACTCAGCCCACCTGGTCGTAGTGTCTCCCTTTGAATAAAAGCTTTTAATTGGACTCTTCTGTCTCTGGGACCTTTCTTAGCCACCTCGGCTACCTAACAAGAATCACTATTAAAATTTCAAAGTATGAAATAGCCTTGACTGGTGTGGCTTAGTGGATCAAGTGCTGGCCTGCGAACTAAAGGGTTGCCGGTTCAATTCCCAATCAGGACATAGGCCTGGGTTGCGGGCCAGGTCCCCAGTTGGGGGCATGCAAGAGACAACCACACATCAATGTTTTTCTCTTTCTCTTTCTCCCTTCCTTACCCTCTCTCTAAAAATAAATAAATAAAATCTTTAAAAAATAAAGTATGAAATATATTAGAGTGGACTGAAACCTTGTATATTAGTTGGAAAAGACTGGTCCCTACAAGAGCAGCATGTGTTTTCAACAAATTCAGGTCTTTCCTAAAATTCATAAATAAATGTCACACATATTTCACATCAAAATTATTCACATAAAAACACACAAGAAATGTTTTGAGGACTGTTTTGGCCCAATGACATCTAGGTTTGATTCCTTTATCCCAATGGTGTGAAAATTGGAGAAAACCAAAACACAGAGACAGGTCAAATAGTTTCATATGCATGTTATTCCTTATTAAATGTAACCTCCAGACAATACTTAAAAGCTACAAGTGTTGCTCTCAGTTCCCTCTGCAAGTAAAAAATTTCAAACTGTTCCCCAAATCCCCAGTTCTGCTGTTTTAGCCTGCTGTTGAGAGTTAAATATCTGCAGGGAATTTTCTAGGTATTTGCTTCTGAAATTGGAGTAGGTGCTCTGGTTGTATTTAAAGAGTAACTTTCAGGAGCTGAATTGATATTGATACATTATTACTAACTAAAGTCCATACTTCATTCAGATTTCCTTAATTCTTGTCTAATGTCCTTTTTCTGTTCCAGGATTTCACTCAAAATGCCACCTTCCATTTCATGGCCATGTCTCCCTAGACTCCTGCCACTTATGACAGTTCTTCAGAATACCCTCAACTTTGTTTATGTTGATTTGACAGTTTTGAGGAGTGCTGGTTAGGAATTTTGTAGAATGTCCCTCAACTGGGATTTGTCTGATGTTTTTCTAAAGATTAGACTGGGGGTTATGGGTTTAGGGGAGAAAGACCATAGAAGTAAAGTGTTATTTTTATTACATCGTATCAAAGTTTATGGTTGAATAGTGTCCCTCTGAAGTTCATGTCTACACAGAACCTCAGAATATGACCTTATTTGGAACTAGGGTCTTTGTAGCTGTGATGAAGTTAAGATGAGGTCACATGCATTAGGTTAGGGCCGGTTCACATGACTGCTGTCCTTAAAAGAAGAGAAAATAGAGAAGCAGACGAACAGATGATTGAAATTATGCTGCAACAGCCAAGGAATGCCAAGGACTCCAGGCAACCACCAGAAGCTAGGAGAGAAAACATGGAGCAGACCCTCCCTCTGAGCCTTCAGAAGGGCACCAACCCTGTCAGCTCCTGGATTTCTGACTTCTGTCCTCCAGAACTGTGAGAGAATAAACATTTCAGTTTTTGTTTTAGCCATCAATTTTGTGGTAATTTGTTACAGCAGCGATAGGAAACTAATACAGGTATAGACTATCAGCATGATTTATCACTGTTGATATTAACCTTGATCATATAGGTGAGGCAGTGTGTGCCAGGTTTCTCCTCTGTAAAATTATTATTTCTGCCTCTTTCTATACTGTCTTCTTTAGAAGGAAGTTACTGTACACAGTCTCTATAAGTAGTGTGTGTGTGTGGGGGGTACATTCCACATTACAAGAAATGTTCATTTGTTGCTATTGCGAAAGAGGTTTCTTCTTCAAATATTTTCATATGTTCTTACCAATATAAAGCACCGATTGTCCTGGCTGATGTGGCTCAGTGGATTGCATGCTAGCCTGTGAACCAGAGGGTTACTGGTTCGATTCCCAGTAGGGCACATGCCTGGGTTGTGAACCAGGTCCCCAGTTGGGGGCACGCAAGAGTCAACACTGATGTTTCTCTCCCTCTCTTTCTCCCTCCTTTCCCCTCTCTCTAAAAATAAATAAACAAAATCTTTGACAAAAGAACTGATACTGTTTGTTGAAAAACTTGTATGTAGCATTATTATTGAATGCCTTTATTACTCCTATTAGGTTTTTTCCCATTTTATTTCTTTGGATTGTCTGGAATTATAACTACAAGTAAAATGTTTTGCCTCTTCTTTCTTAATACTTATATATTGCATTTTTGTTTCATGTCTTATTACATTGTCCAAAACTCAAGAAGACTATTAAAGAGTAGCAGTGATCGATGATCTAGTGTACATTCTAGGATTCTTGTCTGTTGGACCCTCATTTCTTTTGGGAAACTTCTTCTCCTCCATTCCCTATATGTCGTTCTGGAGGCAAGATTGCCAGTCACAGAACCCAACCCTTTTGGTACAGAGCTGATTTCATGGACCAAATTTAGCCAAACATAAGACTATTTCCCTGGCCAGGATGATTGTTCCAAAGGTGGGCAAGAGACCTGCATAGGACCAAACAATTGTCTCCCTGCTTTTTTGTTTGTTTGTTTGTAGCTGGAAGAGAAGAGGTGAGATTCTTTTTTTCTGGCTTATAGGGTAGAAAAGATAGGAATGAAAGTTTCTGATGTGAGAGAAGGGAAAAACTCTCCCTTCCCTCCTCTGGTTCTTTTTGGCTGGTTGAATAACACAGGGGAACAATTTTTAACATAATTCCTGTTGAGTTCAATTTTCAGCTGTTTAGACTTAAAAAGGCATGCTGATTTCAAAACTGCAGTTAGTTTTCTTCTGTCACGTCAAGTTTCTCTCTACAGCTTATCTTAATGCAACCACTCTAGGCTGGGTAGAGCCTGGATGGAGGGAAGCACTAGTGCTTTCCTATTGGCTGAGAGCAAACCTCCCTCTAGTGGGGAGAGGTTAGGGAGGCCTTGGAGACCAGCAATAGGTTCATACTTGTCTAGGCTATTCAGTTACACATGAGACAGTGTGGTGAGAGGTTTTGTGCCGCTCTATATAGTGAATCATATTCTGAAGTGTAGTCCGAGGCATACCTCTTCAGGGGAAAGGCTAAGGGAGTAAACCCCGACAGAAAATCCGGAGCCGGAGTCCCTAAGGCGGTTTGACATTGTAGTCAACACCGGCAACTCCTGCGGCGCACCTGAAGCCAAGCTGTATTGACTTTGTCTTTCCCTTGGACCCTTCAGCTGCAAAGAGAGGGGGGGTCTGCTGCATGGGCAACAGCAGACCCTCCATATCACCCTGCCCAGGCTCTGTAGCTTCAGTTTCACTGGAGAGGACACTCCAGCGTCATCGCAAGATGTCGACTCAACACGGGAGGAGACAGATACCGGTTATAAGCTCATCCGATTGGCGAAGGAAACGAGCGCCAGGGGTCTCCTCTGACGGTGGGAGAGGTCATCGCATCTCACTGGACAGCTACCGTCTCGCCATGGCTCGCCTGCCCCACTGGGTGCGTGGGGATCAGAGAGGCGCCTCTCGAAAAGTGGGCCACAAAACACCCGCACCAGTTAATTCCAAGCAAACAACAAGAAAGAAGCCTCCGGCTCTTCGCCTCGCTAGCTGGAACATCAGGACCATGTGCCCCGGACTTACTGCAGACCTTCCGTGGATCAATGGTGCCAGGAAAACCGCTGTCATCGATAGGGAACTGGCACGACTAAACATCGACATTGCGGCTCTACAGGAGACCCGGTTGGCCGACAACGGAACTATCAGAGAAACCAACTACACCTTCTACTGTCAAGGGAAGTCTCCGGACCAACCAAGACAGCACGGTGTTGGGTTCGCTGTGAAGAACACGCTTGTTAACTCCATAGAGCCACCCACAGGAGGCACAGAGAGATTACTTACCCTCCGATTGTCAACAACTTTCGGCCCAGTCAGCATTCTTAGCGCGTACGCCCCAACCCTCTGCGCCACCACTGAAGAGAAAGAACAGTTCTACCATGCACTGGACGAAGTGTTATCCAAGATCCCCAGAAGTAACGCTCTTTATCTCCTTGGAGACTTCAACGCAAGAGTAGGAGCCGACCACATGGCCTGGCCCACCTGCCTCGGAAACTTTGGGAGAGGAAAGATCAATCAGAATGGTCAACGACTGCTTGAGCTTTCGTGTCACCACGGCCTGTGCGTGACAAACACATTCTTCAAGTGCAAAGAGATCCACCAGGTGTCATGGAGGCATCCCCGCTCCCGCCACTGGCACCAGCTTGACCTCGTCATCACCAGAAGAACGGATATTGGCAGCACCCTCCTCACCCGCAGCTACCACAGTGCAGACTGCGACACGGACCATGCCCTCGTGGTAAGCAAGGTGCGCATAATGCCGAAGAGGTTGCACCACTCCAAGATGAAGGGTCGCCCACGCATCAACACCAGTTGTGCCAGCAACCCAGTTAAGACCCAGCAATTCATCAACAAGATGGAAGATGCACTCGGCGAGGGAATGGCGGCAGACGACATTATCGAATCCAATTGGTCACGTCTCCGCGACGCCATATACAACTCCGCCATTATTGCTTACGGGAAGAAAGAGCGGAAGAACGCTGACTGGTACGAGGCTCACTGGGAAGAAATGGAACCCGTGATCGAGGCTAAGAGGAAGGCCCTACTGGCTTACAAGGTCACGCCCACTCCCAGTACACTTCAAGCTCTACGGGCTGCCAGGAACAAAGTCCAGAAGACCGCCCGCCACTGTGCCAACACCTATTGGCTAAACCTGTGCAGAAGCATTCAGGAAGCCGCCGATATAGGCAACGCACGAGGAATGTATGAGGGTATCAAGAAGGCAACAGGCCCAATCCCCTCCAAGATCGCCCCCCTTAAGTCCAAGACAGGTGAGGTCATCACTGACCAGGAACAGCAAATGCGGCGGTGGACCGAGCACTACCTCGAGCTGTACGCAACGAAGAACACCGTAACAGACACTGCTCTTAACGCCATCCCAGACCTACCAGTCATGGAGGAGCTAGACACCCCACCTACTGCGGCAGAGCTCGGCAAAGCCATCGACCGCCTCGCTTGCGGGAAAGCACCAGGAAGCGACGGAATCCCTCCAGAAATCCTAAAGAGCGGGAAACCAGTCCTGCTACAGCCGCTCCACCATCTACTCTGTCTCTGCTGGAAGGAGGGTTACATCCCCCAGGATATGAGAGATGCCAACATTATCACCATGTACAAGAACAAAGGAGACCGCAGCGACTGCAACAACTACCGGGGCATCTCTCTCCTCAGCGTCGTCGGCAAAGTATTCGCCCGGGTCGCTCTTGCCCGCCTGCAGACCCTTGCTTCCCGCGTCTACCCAGAGTCCCAGTGTGGCTTCAGAGCTGGCCGATCAACAGTGGACATGATCTTCTCCCTACGCCAGCTGCAGGAGAAGTGTCACGAGCAGCATAAACCACTCTACCTCGCCTTTATCGACCTCACAAAGGCGTTTGATCTGGTCAGTCGAAGCGGACTCTTCAGCTTGCTACGGAAGATTGGCTGTCCACCACATCTGCTTGCTGTGGTCATGTCCTTTCACGACAACATGCACAGCACGGTGTCCTACAACGGCGCAACCTCTGAGGCCTTCCCAGTCAGCAGCGGAGTAAAGCAGGGCTGCGTCCTCGCGCCTACGCTGTTCGGAATCTTCTTCTCCATGCTCCTCCAATACGTCTTTAAGGACTGCAGCGAGGGTGTCTTCATTCACACCAGATCCGATGGCAAGCTCTACAACCTGGCCCGTCTACGAGCCAAGAACAAAGTCAAAGAGGTGCTCATCCGTGAGATGCTCTTCGTCGATGACGCAGCTTTGACATCACACTCTGAAGAGGGACTCCAGCAGCTAGTCACTTGCCTTTCCCACGCATGCAAGGAGTTCGGACTAGCCATCAGCCTGACGAAGACAAATGTTATGGCTCAAGGCACGGGGACTCCCCCATGCATCACCATCGACGGATACACCCTGGAGGTTGTCAACGACTTCACTTACCTCGGGTCCACCATCTCGAGCTCTCTGTCAGTCGACTTGGAGGTCAACCGGAGAATCGCCAGGGCAGCCACAGTTATGGCCAGACTGAACCGGCGAGCGTGGAACAATTCCAGCCTCACTGAGAAAACCAGACTGCGAATCTACCAAGCCTGCGTACTCAGCACTCTCCTCTATGGCAGCGAGACGTGGACCACCTACGCAAGGCACGAAAGGAAACTCAACAGCTTCCACATGAGGTGCCTGCGACGCGTCCTGCATGTCACCTGGCAGGATAAGGTTCCCAACACCGAGGTGCTGAAGCGAGCCAATATGAGCAGTTTGCATGCAGTTCTTAGCGAGAGACGCCTCAGGTGGCTCGGCCATGTCAAAAGAATGGATGCAGGCCGTATCCCCAAAGACCTCCTCTACGGCGAGCTAGCAGAAGGCAAGAGGATGACAGGGCGCCCAAAACTGCGGTTCAAAGACATCTGCAAAAAGGACATGACACAATGCTCCATCAATCTCAACACATGGGAAGTTCAAGCAGACGACCGCCTAGCCTGGAGGCTCGCGGTCAGGCAAGGTACGTCACGCGCAGAGGCTGCGCGCAACGAGGAGGCGGCCCAGAAAAGATCGAGGCGGAAGCAGCGTCAACAGCAGCAACAACAGCCATCTGCCTTCACCTGTAACAAGTGCGGCAGGGATTGTCACTCCCGAGTTGGACTGCACAGCCATTCTCGGCGGTGCAGATAGACTCTCAGGAAGCTACGCCATCGTCTCTCGAGATGGACGGCTGCCGCCGCCGACGACGACGACGACGGAGTCCGAGTTCTTGTCTGTATACAAGGAGTTAGCAGAATTTATTTTTTTATTTACACATGTATTTATTTCCTTTTCTTCAGATCATGTCTGCCTCTGCTATTTCTCATCATAAGTGCCTAAACAACCCTGATTTGTGTTGTTATATCTGTGGTAGTGTTACAGAATGGAGGTGTCCAAAAAACCCCCAGAGCTTGCGGCTTGGGGATGGGGAAAAGGAAGCAGCTTTTAGGATGCCTTTGCATGCCTGGGGCTAGTGGCTGGTAACTTTGTTGCACAAATGGCTTTGATGCTTCCAGGGCCCAGGAAGATAGGAGGGGTCTTGGACCATGGGATGGTATTGAAAGAGCTTACAGAGCCTGCATAAGGTTCTGTGAATGGTCAGAACTGGTTACCACACCCACTGTGTCAGAGGACGCAGTCAGGGATTTAAAAAGCAGCTGCAGACATTTTAGTGGGTTTTTCTATGCTGCTTTAAGAAGGACTATCTCCATGCTGCTTTAAGAAGGGAGTTCTCCATGTGGTTTTGAGAAGGGAGTTCTCTATGTGGATTAGAGAAGTCGAGTTCTCCATGTGGTTTTGAGAAGGTTCTCTATGCTGTTTTGAGAGGGAAACATGATGCGGCTTTGAGAAGGCAGTTTACAAGGAGGCTGAGAATCCATGCGGTTTTGGATTGAAAGACCTCCCCAATCAGAATTGAATGATTGGCAGCTACCAGTAAAGCTGAACTGTGTCTAGGAAGTAGGGAAACGGTATCTCTAACTTTTCTAAAACTAGCCTGGTTTGGTAGGGGGAGGCAGAACTATGTGTTTGTGGGTGTTTTAAAGAACATAAGACTTAACAGCAGAAATCCGCAAATAATCTAAATCTATATAACCATTAAATAAACTTCTTTTTCTTTTCACTAAACTCTGGTATTGAGAGTTATAATTCTGGCAGCAGGCAATCGGGCCCCTAACTAAACAGCCTGTGGGTTCTGTTTCAAATCGGAGCAGCCCAGGGGTTTTGTTATAGTAGTTTCACCATTCCCAAAGGACAAACATCAGCACATTTGTCAGGCTAGCCTATTTTACGTATTTTAAAGTAAAACTTGGTGATCAAGATAAGTTTTGGGCCCCTCACAAGGTGTACAAGCAGTGTGTCGAGGGTTTACAGATGTGGACAAAGGGAACACGTGATAAATTGCCATTTGGTATACCTATGGTTTGGCGAGAGCCCAGAGATCTTTTAAGTGACTGTTACTTTTGTATAATGAAAACGTCAGGATAGAACAAGAAAAATAAATGTAAAATAGAGTATCCTAGTCTACCATCAGCCATACGCCCAGTGCCTCATTCAGCTGAAAGCCCAGTGCCAGTTTTCATTGAACTACCGTCTTTCGAGCATGGTGAAGAACTAAGTGACAGCAACGATGAAGATTTTGAAATTGAAGATGACTCAGTTTGTAAGGGATTTGATCAGCATGAGTTGAATAATTTGGCACGAGATTTGGGACTATCCAAAAAGGCTTCAGAACTCCTAGCATCAAGATTGAATGAGAAAAACTTGCTTGAAAAAGGAGTGAAAGCATCCTACTTTTGATCAAGAGAAAGTGCATTTCTGCAGTACTTTCGAAGTGACGGTGGTGTTGTGTATTGCCATAACATACATGGTTTAATGGAGAAATTGGGAATTTTAATCTATAACACAACTGAATGGTGATTGTTCATCGATAGCTCAAAGCAGAGCTTGAAGTGTGTCCTCCTCCACAATGGCAATTTATTTGGTGCAGTCCCAATTGGCCATTCAGTTTGTTTTTGTGAAGAATATGAAGACACAGAGAGAGTCATTGATCTGTTGCAATATCACAAGCACAATTGGATCATCTGTGTTGACCTTCAAATGGTCTGCTTCCTTCTTGGTCAGCAATGCAGATACACCAAGTATCCCTGTTTTCTGTGTATGTGGGACAGAAGAGCTCGTGAGAAGCATTGGGTGGAGTTGAATTGGCCTCCAAGATCTGACCTCAAACCTGGTGATCCAAACATTCTACATGAGCCTCTTGTTGACAGAAAGAACATTATATTCCCACCTCTGCACATAAAACTGGGTCTCATGAAGCAATTTGTTAAAGCTTTGCCAACTGAAGGAGATGGTTTCAAGTGTCTCATTTTGGCATTTCCTAGCCTGTCGTTTGAAAAGATAAAATACCTTAATATGTATGTTTGGTAGCAGAACTTTACTACTTGTACACAATTTGACTTACAGTAACAATATATAGCCTTTATATGAATAAAATAACTAAATAAACAGTATATTCAGGTAATTTTTTCTTTATTTTCTTTTGTATATACGTTTTGTATGATTTTGGGGACAAGGGGAGGGTATCCTTTACCTTAAAAAGTTGTTGTGTTTTTGGATTCAGATGCCAAAAGTTAGTCAAAAACAAGTGTCAGATCTAACTCAATGAAAATTGTGTTCCCCAGTGTAATCAAATCAGCGGGAGACAGATTAACAAGAAAGAATCAAATTTAATTTTGTGCACGTGGGAACCCCCCTACATGAGACATATACCCCACATAAATGAGAGGTTCAAGACAGAAAGGGGAAGATGAGGTATACACATGGCATTCAGGTAAGGCGCCTTGGGGCTTCAGGGGCGAGGAAGGTCATTGTAGGATGGTAAGAAGAGAAACTATTTAGTAATTAGTAGTTTGTCCACCCTAGTTGAAAAGGTTATCTCTGATAATAACTCCTATTATGGGCCAGGCTCCTAATTTAAATTCTTCTAGGTAGTTGGGGAGGTGAGGCAGAAGGTTTTCTTGAGCCCCTAGGGTCTTCACTGGCTTGAGTGCAAAATAATGTGCATATATCAGAGGCACATTCTGGAGTGACTCATTCTTAACCCCTACACTGGAGGCCACTCTCTCCTGAGCAGGAGAAGATTGCTGCTGACAGAGAAAGAAAAACACCAAGGAGAGAATCAAAAATAGTGGGGAGAAGAGGGCAGGGGAGGAGGGAGGGAGAGGAGAGCACCGATGACTTTGTTTTAAAATTCCTGAACCCAAACCTCCTGATTAGGTGAGCCTCAAAATTTCCATTTTCCATTTTCTTTGCTTAAGTTAGGGTATTTACAACAGAAGGATTTTTTACTATCACAGAAATCCTCCTTGTCCTGGTAACTATCATTTGTTAGGCAATTATTGTGTCCCAGACTGAGGGCAGGTGGTCCACCTATACAATCTTATTTAATCCTCATCACAACCGGAGATGTAGGTATTATTTTGAGCTTACATATGGAGAAACCGAGGCGCTAGGAAGCAGGCAAGTTGCCCCTGCGCTCCCAGGTAGAATGTGGCAGGTGTCCTTTGAAGCAATGTTTGCTGATGCTCACGGTAACTTGTTCTCCACATCAGGTTGACAAAGAAACATCCAGGAAAACCAGCCAAAGGAACATGAACGGTCCTACTGGGAAATGCTTTATCCTCACAGTCTAAATTCTTTAATGGAACAACTAGTAGGAGAAAAAGTATGCAAATTCCGAACTCCGTCTTAAAGCATGTGCTAAAGGTCTGTGCTGAAGGCCAGCTACTGAACGGCCACCACCAGAGCCGGAGGTGTCCAAGACGCGGGCGTGCACCTACCAGCGCCCCTGGCTGGCCCAGCTGGGTGGCTCATTACCTCTACCCACCCCTCGGGCCTTGAGACACTACCACCTCCCCCCTGCCCCCCAACATCCAAGGCGCAGAGCCCAGGACAGCCCCCGAGTCGGCGGCGTCTGAAGCTCAGAGGGCCCAGCCCCCACAACGCTTTCAGTTTGTTTCCACGACTTCTCCAAAGTTGGTCTTCAAGTCTGGGAGTTCGCGCACGCGGAGGTGCAAGGGACGCGCCCCAAATCGCAGACTGGCTGGCGGCGTGCTCGTCCGGCCTGGGGCCGGGCGGGCTGAGGCGGGGAGGGCGGGCCGGGGCGGGGACTGGGAAGAGTCGTGGGCCCTGCGCCCTCCAGGCAGCAGCCTCTGCACTCCCTGCCGCAGCGCGCCAGGCACATGGAGTCTCCCGAGAAGCCCGGGGCCGGGCCCCGAGACCGGGAGGCCGGCCCTGAGCGCCGCGGGCCGCGCTGCCTGCAGCTGTCCAACTTCCGAGAGGAGCTGAGGGCGCTCCTGGTCCTGGCGGGCCCCGCGGTGAGTCTGGGCGGTCTGGGAGCCCAGTGACCGTGTCGCCCCTCGTGACTTGGGAGGGGTGAAGCGGAGCGAGCTGGAGGCGGCGTGCGTGCGTGCCTCCCGGGCGCTAGTGTTGCGCTCGCCCTGCACAGCCCTGCCCTCGTCCCCCGGATCGGGGGGCACAGCTGGCGCCGCAGTCGCACGCTCGGCTTTGGGAGCGTCTGGGGAGCGGGGACCTGCTCGCCTTAAGGAGCTCGGCCTGCCTTCCCTGGGTGCAGGAAGCAAGTGAATTCGCTCTCTGTGTTGGAATAAGAGCTCCCAAATATTTCTTATCTGGAGTCAGCCTCTGCGCAAGGAAACAGGGGGCCACCTGTCCCACACTGGCCTCCCCCAGACATCATGCTCAGAAAAAGTGTTGGGTTGAGGTGTTTTTTTATTTTTATTTTTTTAAATCATTAGGATAGAGGTCTTTTTTGCATTATCTATTTAAAAGTAATGTGGGTTTTAAAAACCACAAGACCCACAGAAAAGTAATCCCGTCCCTGTTCTCCCGCCAGTTTGGGCGGTTCTCAGGCTAACAGGGTGAGGGAACCATTACTGGGCAAAAACTCTGTGTGATTTTATGGCGCAAGTAAGCCTTTGGACCTGGGTAGACATTCTGCCTCTGCAAAGCCTGTGGCAGCAAGTGTGCCCTGTGGCATGGTGTCATGTTGTTTGTGGAAACTTGTGATACCCATTGTGGTAGGCACAGTGGCAAAAATAATGCCAGGGACAAGGATGTGAAATGAAAATCCGTCCAGTAGGAAGGGGTTTGTGAAGCCCTCTTGCAGAAGGGAAAGAAAAAAAATGCGTGATTTGAAATCTCCACCCCTAGGTCCCAGGGCCCTGCTCTGATATTGGAAGGTGGGTGAGGAAACAGAATAGGCTTGTACCCCTTCTGCCCTCTGCTCATTCATCTCTAACGTAAGGAGAATAATTGGCTTTGGCCGAACACGCCCTCGCAGAATTGTTGTGAGAAAAGTCTCTGCAAGGCTGTTATTGCTCTAATAGTACAAAAAATAAATAAACAGGGCAGCTTTCTGAGACGCAGCCCCTCCCAGGACAGGTCCTTTGTCCCGGCTGACTCCTGCAGTGAGCTGGCCCCCTTGATGGAGGGGACCTTCCTGGTCTCCAGGGATGAGCACTAGCCTGATGCTCTGAGCCCTGGCCCTTTCTGTTTTATATGCATATAGGTATATGTATAAAACTGTTAAGCACAAATATAATATATATGCTTTGTAGGAAAAATAGAAAACCAAGATAAGCAATAGAAAAAAGCTTTGAAATTCCACCACTGAGAGATAATTTGGGAATTGTCCTTCCAGTCTTGTGTGCGTTTCTATGTGACATGATGGCTTTACCCAGTGAGGTCCTAGACTTCTGGCACCTGTTTAGTCTCATGAACTGTGGATGGAGCCTCTCCCGGTCTCATCTCTGTTCCTACCTGCTGTGAGCGGAGATGGGGCAGAGATGTCCCCTCTTCCTCCCCTGCTCAGGGTCCCACACCCGGCTCTCCAGGGAGGTGCGTGGTCTGGGTTTCCTCTGTGGAACCCTCTCTGCCATTCCCTATCTCCCTTACAGGCCTCTCATGTTAACACTGACCTGGGAGTACCCAGAGGATTCAGGCTAAGGTGTTAGCACTCACCACTCAGCTTACCGAGGCCCGGGAGAGAGTAATGCAGGGCACATGGGGACATGTGGGCCAGGCAGTGCTCACCTGCAAAGACAGGAAAGGGGTGACAGATCAACCTGGCAAGATCAGCGAGGCTTGCAAGGCAGCCTTACAAACTCAGAGACCTGAAGTAACCACACAGGATGGCCCATATTAAAACTTATTAACTAAAAGCAGTTCCTGGCGGGTAGGCATGTCCTAGGCCAGTATCTTCCTTGACAAAAGTCAGTCTTTACCTTAACTGGGCCTGTCTGTTGTCTTTTTGCATCTATGATAACAGACTTTGGAAGGTCAAGGTAACTTTCCTCTTTTCCCAAACTCCTTGGGCACAAGCTGAGACACAAATCCCCTCATTGTTATTGAGTTAATTGTTGATTGTTAAGTGTCCTGTACCCACCTGTGTAAATGACGTGTCGATCATTTTACTTTGTATCCAATCCCAGAGGTCTGCCCGCTTCGCTTTCTCCCGCCTCCCTAACCTGTCACCAGTGGACTTCATGGGACCTCCTCCTTGACTGTGATGTATAAAATAAGGTGCTAACCCGCCATTCTCTGAGCAGTTCTCAGCCTGTTCATATGTTGCTTCCCGGCACTTGTCGTCTGTTTGGCTCAAATAAACTCACCAAAAACTCTGTACAGGCTTGAATGTTTCTTACGTTGATAATACATTTTGCATTTACCTGACAGAAAGCCTTAGGAAACCGTGTGTTTGTGAGGGAGGGGGTGGTAGTAGAAATGACCTAGCCATGCTCTCTTGTCATTAGCACCTCACTGCCAGGCTGACTGGTCAGACTTCTGAAAAAAGCTGGGGGGTGGGGAGGATGGGGACTGCCTGTTCCCCAGAGGCATGGGCGCTGCACAGTACGGCAGAGAGCATAGGAGAGGTGGCCCGCCTGGGCCCAAACTGAGAGGGCCGGTTTCCATCTGTGGAGAAAGGAACACCTGGGAGCTGGGTAACCCTCAGGGCCGCAGGGCAGGAAGACCAGGAGGGCCCCGTTGGGTGAGGAGCATCTGGAGAGATGGGCTTGACTGAAGTCATGAAACAGAACCCACAGGCTGCCCCGATTGAAGCAGAACTCCCCAGCCGTTCAGTTATGAGGGGCTCGATTGCCCACGGCTGAAAAGCATAACTCCCGATACCAGAGTTTGGTGAAAAGAAAAGGGATTGGTTATTTAAAGGTTATACGGGTTTAGATTAATGGCGGGTTTCTGCCGTTAAGTCTTACTTTGTTTAAAACACCCACAAACATAATTCTGCCTCTCCCTCCCAAACCAGGCCAGTTTCAGAACAGAAAAGTCAGAGGTACTATTTCCCTCTGGGAAAACAGAAGTTCCTGGCTTTGTATTTTCCAGACGTAGTTCAGCTTTACCAGCAGCTCCCAATCATTGATTGGGGAGGTTCTGCCCGTGTTGCAGTGTTTTTCAGCTTTTAATCCAGAACCACATGGCACCTTCTTACCCACCCAACCTTATGGCCGGCTGGTGGGGTGCTTCTGCTCTCTTTCAACCTGTGTGGTCCTCTTTCTGGCTTAATGGCTGCCGCCTTATTTTTAAATGCCTGACCTCTGCCTGTGACACAATCAGTGTGTGGTGACCAGTCGCGGCCACTTGTAGAATTTTGCGTGGGCCCTGTAAACTTTTCGTCATCATTTTATGGTCAAAGCCCCTCCCATCTCCTTGGTGTCTGGAATGACTATAGCTATTAACATATTAAGAAACTAGGTATTTTTTAGGAAAATGGCTGTGCTCCACTGAGTCCCATCCCCCATCTCCAAACTGTGGGCCGTGGGGAATTTTTGGGACCCCGCTCTGTAACGGTCAGAGGATGCACTGAACAAACAGGAAGGCTACTGTTTGACCTTCATATGGTAGGAAGCTTGGCTGCATCTGAGCCACTGCCAGTTCAGGCTGCTGGGCAGCCATCCTTGAGGCATCTGGGGGAGCAAACCAGTGTGCAGGCTGGATGATTCCCGGGCACAACGACTTACTCTGAGATAAGGCAGCTCTGGACAGTCTGGTCCTTGACTAGTGCGTTTTGATTGTATGTATACGGGGTAGGGGTGGGGATTTGCAAAGCAGACCCCTCAACCCCATAGACATGGCAATCTTTTCAGATAGACTTCAGCCTTGTGAACAAGGACCTCGGTGATGGGTCTGTGCAGGAATCACTCGCTGTGACCAGGAACTGAGAAGCAGTGCTGGTTAGCAAGTTGGAACTCTGGGCCAGGATCCCCCAGGGACTGGAGCTCAGGAAGAGCCTCTGTTGGACCATCTGGGCATTGTGTTCTGACCTTTTGTCTAGGTGACTTCACTAGTCAGTTGCCACTTAACAACAGGGATGCGTTCTGAGAAATGCATCATTAGGTAATTTCATCCTTATGCAAACATCATAGAGTGCACTTACACAAACCTAGATGGTGTAGCCTACAACGTGCCTAGGTTATATGATATCGCCTATTGCTCTGTAGGAAAGGAAAAATTTTGCATCTGACCCTTCTGGGTTCATGGCTGAGACAGCCCTTTATAAAGGACAGATTAACAGGAGAAAAACAAACAGGAGTTTAATAACACGTATACCTCTTGTATATGTGAGAGAGACTCATGAAAAGTGACTAACTCCCCAAAATGGCTGAAGCCACCACCTTAAATACCACTTTAGCTGGAGACATAAGAACATATTGAGGTGGGGGAAGTCAGTCATGGAAGGTCACCAGGAAAAGCACAGAGAACGAGGGTCAACTAGTTGTGCAGATTTAAGTCTTTGTCTTCTTCATAGACAAGAGTTTCTAAAGATACGGCCATTTTCTACCTGACCTGCCAGGGTCACACCCTTGTCGGTGAAGATTTTCCTTCCAAATGTGAATGTCTTTTACCAAGGGTAACTTGTGCTTCATTTTCAGACCGCCTTCCTTGTCTGCTGTGTCTTAAAATTAACCAACCTAAAACAATCCTATGCCAAAGAGGTACCGTAGGGTGACAAGCTGTTCCCCTACACCTCGTAGACTACAAATCTGTACAGCGTGTTACTGCACAGACTGCTGTGGACAGTGGTAAGTGTATGTGTAATACATTGTGTTAGAGTACACAGCAATAGCAGAGCGGACTTTAGGGACACTTTTGACAATCCATGAAATCAGTCAGCCATGACGGTTATGGTGAGTGCTATGTCAAGACTGAGGTCATGGGGTATAACAGAAACACCCAAACCACATATCTGGACCCTGGGAAAGGGCTCCATCTGGACATAGATAGGAGTGAGACCCCCACCCCTGGTGGGCTGTAAGAACTCAGAGCTCCGACCACCCAGCGTTCCACTTGGAGTGCTTCCACTCCACCAGCTGGGGCTGCCACTGCAGCCTCTGGGCTTGAGACCAACCCTGCCTCTCCACCGGCAGGCGCAGTCAGTGACTGGGACTTTGCTCCGGAGCTCTCTGTGCTCACGTCTATTGTGTAATGTGTCCCTGTTCTGTGTAGAACCTGAATGTAATTCTTGGCTTATGGGGGAGGTCTCCTCTAACAAATGCAAGCATTGTGGAAATGTTACCAGCGATGCTGGCAGTGAAATGGCGCCAGTGGGTACCGGTGAAGTTGGACCTCAGTTTTTGAGTTCCAGCAAAGAAAGAATTCAGAGTCAGACTCAGACTATAAGAGAAAGTTTATTTAGAAAGTTACAGAGGCAGAAGAAGGGCCTTTGGAAGACATGGGCTCAGGAAACATGTTAGAGGCAAAAGAAGGGCCCTTTTGAACTTAGGAGGGAGAAAGATGAAGCTAACATTGGCGGTGGGGGTGGGGGGGAGCTCTGGGTCCTTTGTCTTGAGGGTTTTGAAAGCTGGGAGTTTAGGGGAGGATCTCAATAGAATATTTATCAGCTTTATGCTGATGTGCCCAAATGAGATTTATTCCCGACCTCATCCATTCTTGGGTGTGGTTGGCACAAATGGCAGGAGTTGGATCTCAGCCATCTGTCTCCCTGAGTGGGGTGATTTAGGCTATTTACCCTCTGGTCGGGGAGAAGCATAAACCATTTACTCTTAAGTGTCCTAGGTTGGGGAAGGTAGGACTTTGCAGTTCACTAGACGGCTGCAAACTGCTTGGCTATTTAACTATCCATCTCAGTTTCTCTAGTCCATTTGTCCTGGCTACTGGCCTGTCTCAGAAAGACACAGATGTTTGTGAGTGACTCCTTTGGGGAATGGACGTTCCCTTGCTCATGACAGCTAGGCTGTCACTGGGTGGTAGGAATTTTTCAGCTCCATTATAATGTTATGGGACCACCATTGTATACATTAGATTCACCATTGACCTTGTTGACTGAAAAGTAATATTAAGTAGGTGTTTCATCGCCAAAAAAGATTTATTTGGGGAAAAGGAAAAAGGTTGCGATAAACCCAGGATTAGGCCAGGAGCCCCAAACTGCCGGAGTGGCTGAAGCATCTGACATCTCAGCTTCTGCTTCGAGTTCTAGGAACCCCGGGCTATAGCAGTTGGTGGGGTTCCCTCTAGAGGAGTGTAGGGTCACCATGGGGGAGGCTTGGGGCCTCTGTTACTCTCCTTCAGGCTCCGGGTCTGTCCTCCATGTTCACCTCACAGTGCGCACCCCCAGTCATGGGCTGAGTCCCTCCCTGAGCCGTGCCCAGGGGTCTGTACTAGGCGTTGTTTCACCCACTCCGCCTGCCTTCTGTGAGAAGCCGGTACTGAGGGAGTCCTCACCACCTGCCCACCTCCGCCATCAGCCAAGCAGCCCCCGAGGGGCTCAGTCCCCAGGCTTGGTAAGTCTGCCCAAGATCACTCTCCAGGCTCACAAGTCTTCCCTGGTGTTGCTGGTGATCTTATTATATCTCTTACCTCCACAAAAGCAAGAGTGCTGTCATGTCCACTCCACACAGCATACCCCTCAGTTTGAAGAGGCCTTGAAGTCTGGGGATGGGGAAGCTGGATTACTTTTCCATCCCCACCCATACCCTCTCTATACAAACACGCACTTTGGAACGATCTGTGAAAACTTGAAATATGTATACCCTTTGAAAACAATTACATTTCTAGGAATTTCTCTTAAAGGATATCTTCCCCCAAGCATTCAAAGAAATGTGTGCAGCCCTGGCTGATGTGGCTCAGCGGATTGAGCACCGGCCTATGAACCAATAGGGTCACTGGTTCGATTCCCAGTCAGGGCACATGCCTGGGTTGCAGGCCAGGTCCCCAGTTGGGGGCCCATGAGAGGCAACCACACATGGGTGTTTCTCTTCCTCTCTTTCTCTCTCCCTTCCCCTATCTCTAAAACTAAATAAAATCTAAAAGAAAAAAAAAAAGAGATGTGTGCAAGTGGGAAGTTCATTACTATGGACAGGCCATGGATTGAATTAATAAGCGATGCATTCATACAATGGGAAAAAAAGGGAAAAGGTTGCATTTAGACATTACAAGCCATGTGCACACATTGCTTGGTGTGCCAAGATGGAGAAGCTCATACACAAGAGTGATGGGCGGGAAAGGAAGGTAGGGGAGGGACCGTTACAACCATAGAGCTTTACTGTGAGCATAGAACTCTTCCTGCAGGACTCTCCGGAGGACTGAGTTCAGCACTCCTCCCATAACCCCGAGCCCCTCCCACGGACGCAGGTTCATCTAAAGTCTCCGCCATAATCTCTATCATCCAGATGTCATTATGCAGCCAGCATGTGGTTGTATTCCCACCCTTGGACTGGGCGCTCACCCTGAGGAAAGGCCCCTTCTCCACCCAAGTGAAGGTGTCCTGTGCAGTATGATTTGTAACATCAAAATCCGGGGAGCCGCCCAAAGGCCGGCCCTACGGAGACGGAGCTCGTTTTCCTGTGAAGCCATGAGAAGTTTCCGTGTGGCCTGCAGAGAGGCCACGCTCCACAGAGGAGGGGAGAGCAGACTCGTGACACAACTGACTGCAACGGTTTATGCATATAAACGCTTAAGGGACAAGTATCTGAAGAGGTTTGAAAGCGACGCTGAGTTTACAGAAAGAACGGACCCTGTGATTCTTACAGCTGCATAAACTCACAGACGAAGAGACACTGAGTGAAGCCACAGGGTAGTGTCAGAGCTGCTGCTGTGTCCCCGGCTCCAGCTTCAGGTTCTGCAGAATTGGGCTTTTCGTGCGGACCATCTGTATTTACACCCCTGCCCCTCAGCTTTCAGTGTCCCTTGGCTTTGGCTTACTTCTGCAATGCATTCGGAAAATGTCCCCTGTGCCGAGTAGCAGGAGGCCTTGTTGGAGCTTAGTCACCCGTAGTTTCTGTGTAGCGGGAGAGGTGCCTGGGCCATGGCTGGAAGTGGATGCAGAAACGGCGTGCTCCCCCACCTCCGCATGGTTTGGAGCGGGCCTTTCAAGTCCTGAAGATCTGGGTCCATCAACGGAGTTGAACACTCTCTCCACAGATGTGGGTTCTGGGGAGGAAAGAGGGCTGTCATCTGAAACGTCAGGGGTGGGAACCTGAAAATTCGGACCCACTGCCGTGTTGGAAGCGAAGACTAGAAGCCGCCATGGGAAACCCAAGCAGAACAGAGCCTTGTCTGAGCTCAGAACCCAGGAGTATGTTTCCCGTGAAGGGCTGAGAAGCTGGGCAGCCCTGTTGTCTCTAAGCACCTGCTGTCTTTCCTGGGGGGGGAGGGGGGGGCGGGAGTCGGCGGGGTCCACTGCCTGGACCACAGGAGCCTTCTGGGACCGAAAGGCTTTCCTTCGACGTGTTGGACTGACTGGCTCCGGCGAGGGGTGGGTGGGCGGTGAGCAGGTGGATTTAAATTAACTGAAGGAAACAAGGTAAGTGTCCAGACCTGCAGCTAAAGCATTACAGCGATTCCCAGTGACTCCTGGGCCTGTGAGGAGGGATAGCTCAGTGCTCCAGAGGCGGAATGTGCTCTGCTCCCTGAGGCCTCCCAGAGCTCAGGAATTAATGGTGCTCCGCAGACCCGTAACATAACCCTTCCCGCGAGGTTCCCGGCCCCGTTGGCTGGTGTTATTTCTGTCTCAGCTGCTCCCGTCTGTGGACTTTCTTGCTGGCTACTGGAGGCCGTTCTCTCCAGTTCTCACTGTGAATCTGGGATAGCAAGGGGTTTATCTCAGAACGCAGCTTCTGAAAACTTCAGAGAGAAATATACATGTGATCTATGGCAGGAGGCTCTAAGGTGAAAAATAAATTTTAAAAGCTAGGAAGCTTTTAAAAAGGTGATTCTGATAGCAGTTACAAGTGTACTTTTTACTATGTTTTGAGAAGCCCACCGGAAATCCCACTTTGAGCCGCGCAGGCTGGTTCAGGAAAAGCTCCTTTCCTCCTGCCCGGGGTGGGTTTGGCGAGGGCGGGGGTGCCCCAGGAGCCGCAGCCCTCTCCGTCCACGGTGGCGTCACCTGTTGTTCTCCGTCTCTCCCCAGTTCTTGGCCCAGCTGATGGTGTTTCTGATCAGCTTCGTGAGCTCCGTGTTCTGCGGCCATCTGGGAAAGCTGGAACTGGACGCCGTCACCCTGGCGACCGCAGTGCGTACGGGGCTGGCCTAAGGCGTCCGCGCCAGCCGCACCCGTTTCCGCGCGCTGCCCGGGGGGTCACCGCAGTCCAGTAGCTTAAACCAGCGCGAGGGGTTGTCCCGCAGTGCTGGGCTCGGAGGTCTGAAGTGGGCTTCACGGCGCTAACTCAGATCACGGCGTGGGCAGGGCTGCAGCCCGATTGCCCTTTGCCCTAGAACTCCACATATTGCCACATTCTGGGGTGAGGACAGGGACATCTCTGAGGGGGCGTTATTCTGCCCACCGCCTCGGCTTGCTCCCACACCCGGCAGAAGGGACTGGGGAAGAGGGGCGGAGCGCTGACGTCAGCAGAGACCGCGGCGCCCACCCCCGCCCACCGACCTGTGCGTCTCTCTCAGAGTCCTGCCCTAGGAGCTGAACAGGAGGATGGAATCCTGCATCCTAATAGCTAAAGCCCAGATCCTCCCTGGATCTTCTATGCAACGCCGCCAAACCAGAGGGAGATGCCTGTGGCCTCTGCGGGGGGTAACGGGCTATGCGTGGCCCACGGGCCCGGCCAGCTAGGTGTCCTTAGAAAGGAGGACCCAGCGGCTGTCAGCACGCGTGTCCCTATTCTCCTCAGCTTCCCCACTCCCCTTTGCTCCTGCCCTGACGAGGCTCATACTCACCTGCCTGCTCCGTCCAGGCGTTGTAATCTGTGAACTGGGCAAGTCTACTCTGAACTAGTCCCCAGGTACATATAAACAGATTATCTTGCTTTTAGGGGGCAACATGGACAACCCCAGGATTAATTATCCTTTTTCGTTTTTAATGTTTGGGAGTCTGGGGGAAGACAGAAAGGTACTCAGCTAGCCTTCGGTAGATTCTCTTTGGTCAGGGAAGCACAAGAAAGCTGGAGCCTCTGGGCTGGGCTCGGTGTGGGTGGTCAGCCGGGCGTCTCCCTGCAGACTCAGGTGGAGGTAGCAGGTTCCAGACAAGGAGAGCATCAAATGTCCTGCCACATCACTCCCTGATTTGGGGGTTGAGGTTTGGGCTCCCCAAAGCGCCAGGAACCCCGGGGTTGTATTGCTGACCTGGGAGGCCTCTGGCACTGGCCTTGACCTGGGAGACTTGCTTCTGCACTCCCAGGTCCCTCAGGCTATCATAACAAGCCATGCTTGCTCTTGAGCAGGCGCACCTACCCAAGACTGCCGCTGTGCCACGCCGCCTCCCCCCAGGAAGGGTTTGCAGTCCTCTGAAACGAGGGAGCAAAATGCTTAAGATTTAAAAAAGAAAAAGGCTGAGTAACAACCTCGGCCTTGATTTTTCTTCCTCCCGAAACCTGAGCATGCCCTTCAGTTCAGCGGGCCTGGGGATCTGGGCAGGGGCTGCAGGCGGATGGTGGAGGTGACTGCAGTGACAGGGCTGGCGCAGCGCCTGTGGCTCCAATCAGGGCACACAGAGAGTTTGCCCTCCTGCCCTCCTTGAACTCTGAGTGGCCTCTCCTGTGCATTTATTTCCAGGTGATCAATGTCACCGGTATCTCCGTGGGATTTGGCTTATCTTCTGCTTGTGACACCCTCATGTCTCAGGTAAACGGAAGCCCCAGGTTACCCCTCACAGTGACCTGGAGCTCTCTCCTGAGTGTGTCTGGAAGAACCCCACCAGCAGGAGCGGTCATGTGCCCAGAGGGACAAAACCCCGAGTGGCCAACCCTGCAGCGTGTTGCCTGCCATCTGCCACAGCTCTGCTTGCCTGCCTCCTCTGAGGTGTGGCTAGGAGTCTGTCTCAGGCCTGTGCGGGTCGTATGTATCTGCGTGACTCTCTTATACTACGTTTTGACCAGATGGAGGCCATTTTGTACAAGTCCCTTCTGTCACTTTCCACATCATTGAGTTTGGGACAGTCCGTGCTTCTCCAACTTCAGTGTTCATCAGAATCACCTGGGGGATAGTTGCGACCCAGGTGGGCGGGCTTCACCCAAGGGCATGCTGGTAATGATGGACAACCCAGTGTTGGGTGGCAAGTGTTCCTAAAATTCCCCAAAGAGGCTGACGACCCATCACTGCACCTAGAGCCTATGCAGGGAACTTACAGGGGCGGCGCACCTAGGTGGCTGCAAGGCCACCTGGAGTCCTCTGTGCCATGTGGCAGGCACTATGGGGACATATGGGGCAGGGAAAGATGGACGGGGCACTGCGGTGAGACCCGCCCCAGGCAAGGGGAGGCTTCACATGCTGCCCCCGGCAGGCCTGTTCTAGGAGCCAGCACAAACCAGCACCCTGTGGAACATGGGGAGGGGCCCGTCAGACCGTCTCGAGGAAACTTAGGGGAAACACATCATGGAATAATCTCTCCTCCACCCCACCCCCACGACCACCTCTTACAATGTTCCGTGCCCCCTTCTTCCCCGAGGGGCCCTGAGGGATCAGCAAAGGGCTTCGTTAGTAGACACATAGCTCGCTTAGTTACCAGTTGGGCACATTAGGGACACAGTCCACAGCAACAGTGTAGACACGTGCAAGAAAAAGAAAGAATTAAAAGAAGGAATCCAAGTGTTAGTAACAATGTTTTCCATCATGCCCCTGAGGATCAGGACTAGCGTGCCCGGTCACCTAGGCTTGGGGTTGGGTCACTCGGTGTTTACTTGAGGTTTCATATGTGTTAATGAAGACGAAATCATAGCAGATTCACCTGGTATAAAAACCACAACGTTCAGCTGGGGTGCGGCTCCCCCCATAACTATTGGTTGCCACAGGAACAGCAGAAGTCTAAGGTTGGGAAGACCAATATTTAGTAGGGACTTGAATCGGGAGGGCTTCTTCTATGAGTGTGATGCTTGCAGCCTGGTGTTTGGATGCCAGATGGCCTTGGGAATATGGCCAGGCTGTGCAACCGTCCATGCCGGCCAGGGGAGTGGTGCTTTCTGGCATGAGGAGGTGAATAGGGGGGAATAAGCCAGACTGGGACCCCTACCTTGTCCCCTCTTTTAGTGGTGTGTGTACCAGTCCACAGGCAGCGTGTCTCCATGGGCATTAGGATGACAGAGGCACTCAGGAGACTAAGAAGTTCCTCCCCATCCAGGGATGTGAAGTAACTGACCCTTCCCAGCAGAATGTCCCTTTGCAGATTCCAGTAACCGTCCCTGTTCCAAGGACAGTAGGTCTTGGTACCCTTATTACCGTGGCCCATGGCAAGCACCCACACCATTGCTGTGTCCTTTGTTTTCACACCTTTACCATATTGGTGTCCAGTCGGAGTCCTTAATCTGGTATATGGGGCAGTGGGCCCCACGGGTTGGTCATTTAAATGTATTAATGCCCAGGATAGCATCTTTGCCTGCCTGGCCAAGGTAGGTTTTCCAGCAAAAAACTTTTTGGCTGAAGGACACCATTCTTCTATTCTATCCACCCAGCTGCTTGTGGTTTATAGGGGAGGTGGGACCTCTAGTCAGAATCGTGTTCTGCTCCCTCTTGTGCATTGCGTCCTTTGAAATGTGACCCTCCCAGTCACTACTGGCTGGGGGTACCCATACATAGTACTGAGATTTTTCTAGTCCCTTTATGGTAGCAGCCTGATTAAACTGCCGACACAGGGAGGCCTGAGTTTAACCGCATCCTGTGTGAACACACATTGGAGCATATTTGGAGCCTTTACTCAAGGGGAGAGGCCTGTGTAGTCAATTTGCCAGTCCCTTACCCACTGGAGGCTGCAGCGAATTGCTAGACTTGAGCCGGCACCTTTGCTGACTCTGGAGCTGCTGCCCTTAGCTTAAGCTCCAGCCTACCCCCTTAGCTACATGCCATCCTACTTGGGCACCAGGGTGTCCACTTTTTCAGTGTACCCCATTTTCAGTGTCCATTGATGGGCCAGTTGCTAAGGCATCTGCTTCCTGATTACCTGGAAGAATAGACACTTCCATGTCGGCAGGGCCATGGAAAACAGGAAAATCTGCGTCCGGCTTTTGCAAGGGAGCCCAAATATCTTTCTACATCTTTTGTCCCTGTAAAGGTTTGCTCATGATTGCCCATGCCTCTACCTCTCACTGTCAAAGCCATAGAGTCAGTCCTTTCAGAACAGACCAACTGTGAGTACCCAGGGACCGTGGCAAGGTTCTTGTGTGATTACCAAGCAAACCACGCTTAACTCAGCCCATTGGCTACTGTGATTTTTCCTGTTTGGACCCAGATAGTGTCCATGGGCAGTCAAGTAGACAGATCGCCCTGGTTAGAGCCTCAGGCTCCAGCCAGAATTTCCCCTCCTTTTTGTAGGTCACAGGGGTTGCATTGGGAGGTTCTATGTATTCAACCGGACCCAATAGCTGCTGGGCCCACTAGAGACAGGGCTGAAAGAGTACTCCTCTGTTGTGAGGAGGTGTGCATTTCATCAGCGTAGGAGACTGATCCGTGGCAGAGGTGGGTCAATGGAACACGTTGTTGATCCACCCCTCATGGGAAGGGAAGTTCTTACGGTAGCTGGCTTTCTACCAGGGTGTATCTGATCTCTGACCCCTTCCACAGTTGGAACCAAAATCCAAGGGGTACTCTTTCTTTTTGCCATTTTTGCCATAATGCCCAGCTCATGCCTCCCAGGGTCACTGAAACACCCAATTCAAACAGCAGCCCCACCTGTGGAATTCGCAGAGCTGATCTGTGTGACCAGCATTTCTGCTCTCTCAGGGGCAGCCTGTTCTTACCAGGCATTATAATGGGCTAAGGCTTGCACTACATGGGGTTAAACTTCACCAGTACCCCGGAATTCCCATCAGAGACTGTTCGTATTGGACAGGCTTGTATTTTGTCCATGACAGCCTTGGGGACAAAGCAGTTCTTACCCAACCACATGACTGATTCCCCAGAACTTAGTTGCGGGGCCCAAATGTTGAATGTTTTGTGGATTCACTGTTGTTGTCGGTGGCTCAGGACGGTGTACAAGGTTTGCTGCAGCGAAAGTGAGTCTCACAGCTTAGCATCCATGTCATTTCATGGAGGCTGGGAAGGAACACAGCATCAGGGAGCACTTGGAAGGCATACCAGTGGAAAACAGTTTCTAACAGATTTTTGGTCACTGTGAGGGCATTGGCCTTGTGTCAGGCGACGGCTTCAACCCATCTAGAGATATACACACAACAAGGGCATGTGGCTGACCCATCCTGACTGGCAGTTGAATGAAATCCAGTTTAAATGCATTATGAGACCCGAAGGAATACAAAACATGAAAAATGGGTCTTGCCAGGGAGCCCAGAGAACAGAGCAGCTGACTGGGTTTCCCACAGCCCCAACCCTTCATTTAACTTACAGCCATTTTTTTACACTTTTTTAAATAGTATATTTTATTGATTATGCTGTTACAATTGTCCCGATTTATTTTCCCTTTGTTCCCTTCCTCCTAGTACCCAATTCCCTCCAACAATCCCACCCCCCTTAGTTCGTGTCCGTGGGTTGTGCATGTTAAGTACTTTGGCTTCACCCTTTCCTATATTATTCTTAACTTTCCCCTGTCTATTTTGTACCAACCAATTATGCTTCTTAATCCCTGCACCGTTTCCCCATTTTTCCCCCTCTGCCCCCCCAGCTGATAACCTTCCAAATGATCCCCATACCTATGATTCTGTTCCTATTCTACTTGTTTGCTTAGTTTGTTTCTTGTTGTTTTTTATTTTTTTTTAGGTTCTGTTGTAGATAGTTCTGAGTTTATCAGTTTAATGTTCATAGTTTTGATTCTCTTCTTCTTAAATAAGTATCTAACATTTCATATAATAAGGGCTTGGTGATGATGAACTCCTTTAGCTTTGCCTTGTCTGGGAAGCACTTCATCTGCCCTTCCATTCCAAATGGTAGCTTTGCTGGCTAGAGTAATCTTGGTTGTAGGTCCTTGCTTTTCATTACTTTGAATACTTCTTGCCAGTCTCTTCTTGCCTGCAAAGTTGCTTTTGTGAAATCAGCTGACAGTCTTATGGAAACTCCTTGGTAGGTAACTCTCTGCTTTCTTCTTGCTGCTTTTAGCATTCTCTCTTTATCTGTAAACTTTGGCAAGTTGTTTGGGACTCTCTGTGCTACCTGGACTTGTATGTCTATTTCCTTCCCCAAATTAGGAAAGTTTTCTTTCATTCTTTTTTCAAACAAGTTTTCAATTTCTTGCTCTTTCCCTTCTCCTTCTATCACCCCTATGATTTGGATGTTGGCTCTTGGAGATGTCCCAGAGTCTTCTTATTCTCTCCTTTTTTTTTTTTTTTCTTTTCTTCATTCTATACTGGTTGACCACTTATTTCTTCCCTATGTTCCCCATCATTGATTTGAACCCTGGATTCCTCCCCTTCACCATTGGTCTCCTGTGGATTTTTCTTTATTTCACTTAATGTAACCTTCATTTCTTCCTTTATGCATTTGCCATATTCAGTGAGTTCTCTGAACATGCTTATCACCAGTGGTTTGAATTCTGCATCGGTTAGGTTGGTTATCTCCATTTTGCTTAGTACTTTTTCTTGAGCTTTGATCTCTTTTTTTATTTGGGCCATGTTTCTCCTAGATTTGGCAGTCCCACTGTGTTTGTTTCTGTGTATTAGATAGAGCTGTGTATTAGATAGAACTCCCTATTTTGGCTTACCTGTTACACTATAGAGGGCAGAGCCTTAGGTATTTGGCATTGTGAGCGACCTGTTTCACCATGTTGTGGTGCTGTATCTGGGGGAGGGATCAGAGAGGGAACAGTGCCACTTGCTTGGCACTTGCCCCTTTTCCAGTCACTTCACCTACTTCCTGTGTGCAACTGGCACCCCTCTAGCTGTTGTCCTGATGGTGGTTCCCAGAGTGGGTGGGTTTGAATACATTGTAGGACCATGGGGGCCTCTAAACAGACTCTTCTGAGAGATGGGCGGTTTCTTTTGCCACCCCAATGCCCACTGGTCTTTACAGCCAGAAGTAATGAGGCTTTGTTTCCCTGACTCTGGAACCCTGGGCTGCAGTCTGGCCTGTGGCTGGGATTGCTTCCCAGGTGTCCCTCCCAGCTTTTATCTGCCACACGTGAATTTGAAACCACCTGTTCCTCTGGCTGTCCTGCTGCCTTCGGCCAGCACCATCCTGCATCCTCTCTGCCCCAGCTCCCCATTTCTGTCCTCCAATCTCTCTAGATGAATATTTGTTCTTTAAATCCTTGGTTGTTGGACTTCCATACAGTTCAATTTTCTGGCAGTTCTGGTTGTTCTTTGTTTTGAAGTTAGTTGTTATCCTTCTTTTGGTTGTGTGAGGAGGGGAAGTGTGTCTACCTATGCCTCCATCTTGGCCAGAAGTCTAGTGTGTCCCTCAATTTTGATGACAGATATCTTATGTCAGGATAGCTCAGATTTTCAGGAATGTCACAAAATTTCTGGAACACTTATAATATATATAAATTCAACATAAAGAAGGCTCAGTATTATTTTTTTTTTAAGATTGTATTTATTTATTTTTAGAGAGAGGGGAAGGGAGGGAGAAAGAAAGGAAGAGAAACATCAATGTATGGTTGCCTCTTGCACACCTCCAACTGCAACCCAGGCATATGCCCTGACTGGGAATTGAACCAGTGACCCTTGGTTCACAGGCTGATGCTCAATCCACTGAGCCACACCAGCCAGAGCTCAGTGTTATTTTTTACTTGACAATGTTTCCCATGTAATTTCACCATACCAGGAAAGCCTAATTTAATATTTTTTTAATAAGGAGAAAAAAAACATTTTTAAGGCATTCCAGGGGCCTCTAGAATACCTCAAAGCTGTTTCAAGAAAAAGACCCTAATTTTGCATCAGATTATGCTTTTTATTTAATTTCATGTACTTGATTAATTCAGCTGGACCACACAACATTACTTTTTACAAGCATTCTATGGTATAACTCTCCTTTTTAATATTCATATTTTATCCTGTTTTTCCTCTTTCCATTCTGAAACAACCAGCCTCGCTTTAGGACAAAATTACTCCCCTTTCTCTCAAAAAATATATTTTTATACTTTTTCCTTCTTTAACTGAAAGCATATATTATTTTCCTTTCATCTTAATTAGAATTCTTAACCCTTTGATAACTCTAAGACATGTCTGTTCTACATAAACCAACAAACTTAAACTAGCTTTTATTTACTAAAGATTAATCTTATATCATGTGAACTTGATTTCTGCATTTCTCAGAATTTTAAAGTAGCCAATCCTTTGTTTTCTAAGCCAATTAAACACAGCTCATTTACAAATTAGCAATATCATCCAGAGGTAGAAAATGGCACATATCTGCAACACACATATAGACACACATGTGAACATACAGACACAAGCAGAGACCTCGTGGGCTCCATAAAAGAAGTGGGTTCTGCCCTGACTTCATGGTTCGGTTGGTTGGAGCACCATCCTGTATACAAAAAGGTTGTGTGTTCGATCCTCAGCCAGGGCACATACACAAATTGAGCGTTCAGTCCCCATTTGGGGGACATACGGGAGGCAACCAATTGATGATTCTCTCTCACAGCTCTCTCTCAAAATCAGTATATATGTCATCAAGTAAGGATCTAAAAAAAAGTGGTATCTAAAGAGACCTTTTCTTCCCCCTAAACTTTGTCATCCAGTCCCAGTGAACAGAGTTGTAGACAACATTTTATTATCTTTTTCTAGTTTCAGTTCATCTTCTGTTTTCTAACCCTGGCTTCTGCCTCCTGCGGGGTATCGGTGGTCAGCCAAACTGCTCGTGAGAGGGGTCAGCCCTCAGCTGTGGCCATGTGCTTGCCTTGCCGCAGTGTGTAAAGCAAACTTCTTCAAACAAATTCATAAGACCAGCAGGCATTTTCAGGGCACCCCTGTACTCACACGGCAGGCGGTCCACAAGTCTAGCATATTGGCCACCCGTCCCCACATGGATGTCATGGCCGACCTGGGGTTTGCCCTGCGGATGCCTCTTTCCCAAGGCCCGTTTCTTTGGCCTCCTAGCTGGCTCGCCAATTATTACATGTAAAGTTTCCCAGGGCTGTGAGACCAAACAAAAGAACAAGAACTCCATTGTTGCATCCAGAGTTTATTAAGGGAACTTACAAAGGAGGAGCATCTTGCACAGCAGTAAGGTGACATGGAAATTCTCCACACTACGTGACAGGTGCTAAGGGATTACATAGGACAGGGGAGGGTGGATAGGGGTTCTGGGGTGTGACCCACTCCAGATAAGGGAAAATGCCTTACACGCTTGCCTGAGGCAGGGCGACACCCTGCGCCAAGAACCAGCATGCCTGGGGAATAGGAGGGATTGAGCAGACAGTCTGCTCTGGGGGAGTTTTTGGGACAACATCTCTTTATGGCCAGGATCCAGCTGGTGGTGGGTGGGGCAGCAGGCAGGCAGCCATCATGTCAAGGAATAGTTTCTCGCCCACAGGGAGAGAAACGCTTTGACTTGTACTGTTGGCTGATTCTAGTGGTATAACGACTCCCTCTGTATCTAATTTCAAGCTACCACACGTATGTCACTGAACAGGGACCTGGGAAGAGATGTGTGCTGTTTGGCTTCAGTAAGCCAATAGCAGCTGGCTCCAGCACGCCTTAGATACTACATTTCCAACAAGTTTCCTGGTGATGTAACCCTAACCGTACATTAGAATCACGTGGGGAGCTTTTAAAAATTATTGGCATTTGGGCCCCACCCTGGACCTGTTAAATCCAGACTAGCTTTAGTGGGACCCTGACATTAGTGCTTTAAAGACATCCCCAGATGATCCTTACGGATAGCGAAGCCTGAACACCCCCAACACTGAAAGGACGTAGCAGAGTCTTCAGGGCCATTTGATGAGGCACGCTTGAAGGCCTGGAGGGGCACTGGGGGTGCTGTTTCTGTGCTAATGGGTTCATTCTGGCTGTGTGCACCCAGACATACGGCAGCTCCAACAAGAAGCACGTGGGGGTCATCCTGCAGAGGGGCACGCTCATCCTGCTTCTCTGCTGCTTCCCCTGCTGGGCGCTCTTCCTCAACACCCAGCAGCTCCTGCTGCTCTTCGGGCAGGACCCGGACGTGTCCAGGTGAGATGGACCCTGCCAGGGCGGGATTGGGGCCATTCCAGAAGAAAGATGCTTCCATCCAAGTTCAGTCTCTGGGAATTACAAAGACCAGGGACAAGGCCACACACCACAAGGGGGTTGAGCTTTCCTCAGCTGGCACCTCGGACCTAGACCCCCTCCTCACCTGGGTGACTTCAGGGTATTTTGAGAGAAATAAGAATTGCAAACATCCTCCATGTGAGATAGCTGTTTGTGGTGTTTATTTGTGGTCTTTGTAATTATTGAGTGTGGTTGTATTAAAATCACCTCGGTGATGTTAACTCCCAGCCTTGCCTGGTCCCCCTTCCCTCCCAGCACTCTGTTGTAACTGGTATGGGGTGCAGCCATGGCACTGGGGTCTTTGAAAGGCCACCTGGATGCTTCTAATGTACTGCCAAATTTGAGCCCCACTGATTTAATTGATAAAAACCTTTAAAATCCCTGTCTTAGACCAGCGGCTCTGAGCCCGGGCAACATTTGGCAATGCTGGCAGACATTCCCGGTTATCAGCACCGGGGCGTCAATTCTGGTAGAAGCCCAAGATGCTACAAACCATCTCAGGACCACAGGGAAGTTCCCGCAGCTGAGAATTAACCAGCTTAGTGCTGAGTTAGAAAAATGCTGTCTTAGACATAAAGCCTTGGAAGAGCGAAGAGATATAATTTGGGTTATAAGATGATAAGTTCTATTATAAATTTTCACATTTGCTCCAGCAGTTTAAGTCCATTAATTTGAAAGAGCCAAGGATGTGCAAGGCAGTTACAGCTGGTTGACCTTGCCTTCCTTCACCTCGAAATGGAGACCTTCCTCACTGTTTTTCTCTTTCTCATATAGGCTTACCCATACCTACGTCATGATCTTCATTCCTGCTCTTCCTGTAAGTTTTCAAGGATTAAGCTGTTTCCTTCTTGAGGTTCGCTGGTAAAAGGCAGCTGAGCTACCCATGAATTCAATGAGTTGAATCGATCTTATATGATTACCACAGGTGGTGTTGGCTCATTCAGGAAAGGGTGGTTTTAATTATGCTCAGGAAAGACACAAGCATTTGTCCCTCAAGAAACACCAGGGTTGAGATGACTGCAGTAGGCCGCTGTCCTGAATCCCTGTAGCTGCAGGAACCTCCGGAGTCATCCATGGAGAGGAGTTCAAACCTTTTTCATGTGTAGGGGTGCATTCTTCCGCATCTCAGAATACCCGGAGGCCTCACTCTGAACCCTTAGATTGTTTTTTGCTTGCTGAATATGGCCACACAAGACCATTGAGTGTGTGTTAATGTTTGACACAGACGTGCATGGTCAATGAACAGCCTAAGCTGATATTATTCAGTTGGACACGGTAGCCGTACAGTTAATTGTACAGCTTAATGGTATTTTGGACAGACCGCATGCACAACAGTGGTCCCAGAAGACTATTAATGAAGCTTGATGGGGAGGAACCAACTTTCCTTTACCTTTAGGGGCCTTCCGGCTGGTCTAATAATGAAACAGACATGAAACATATTAGCAAGAGAAAATAACCAAATTTAATACATACTGTGGACGAAAAAGGGGCCACGTACTCAACATGACAAGCTCAGGGGAGGCCTGCATGGTGGCCTTGCAAACTCAGAGACCTAACGTGCCCATACAGGATGGTCTGAAATGAAAACCTTTTAACTAAAAGCAGATCATGGTGGGCAGTCATGTCCTAGGCCAGTATCTTCCTTGACAAAGGTCAGTCTACCTGAACTGAGCCTGTCTACCTGAACTGAGCCTGTCTGTTGTCCTTTTGCATCAACAGTCAAAGATCTTTGGAACATCAGCATAATCCCTTCTCCCGACCCCTCAGGGCACAACCTGCCACCAGAGCAGGCGACCAAAGAGTCCCTCATTGTAACTTGTTCTCCCACGTACCTTCTCTACGTGCTGGAAATGTTCATTGTTTACTGTCCTGTCTCTATTTTACTTTCTATCCAGTCCTGGAGGTTTGCCAGCTTTGCTTTCTCCCGCCTCCCTAATCTGTCACCAGTGGATCTCATCGAACCCCCTTAGGCCTCCTCCTTTGTGATTTAGAAAATAAGGAGCAAAACTGCCATCTCTGGAGCATTTTCTCAATCTGTTGAGATTTTGCTTCCTGGCAATTGTCGTCAGCTTGGCTCAAATAAACTCATAAAAATTCTCTACAGGTTTTAACATTTTTTACATCAACAATACATATAAATGGGAACTCCACATCCATGAGAGTCAGAGACCCCACCTGCAGGAGAGACTCAGAGACAGAAAGGGGCATCTAGGTATGTAAGATGTTCTGAGCTAGGGATCTGTTTAAGTGTCTTGGGGACTTCGAAGAGTCATTGCAGGATGATAAAAAGAGCAGATGTTTATTAAGTAAAGGTTTTCCGTTATGGGCAAGGCCCCTAATTTAAGTTCTTCTAGGTAGTTAAAGGGAGGAGGGGCAGAAGTTTCTCTTGAACTTGAAGCTAAAATTGCCTTTAGCTCAAAATCTGCATGCCACAGAGGCATATCTTCAGGTGACTTCTCCTGGCCCCCACAAGCTGAAAAGCCCTTATCACCTAGTGAGGCTGTAGCACAGTTCATTGCATGAATACTTACATTGCATTATAATTGCTCACAGTAGCCAGTACAGTAACATGCTGTGTGGGGTTGTCGCCTAGTAGCTGTAGAGGAACAGAATTTATCACCCCAAATTATGGGTTATTTTAGGCTGATTAACTTAAAACACCCAGCAGACAAAGGAGAAGCACTGAAAACTAAGTAGAAGTTACCCTTAGTAAAATACACTTACATTGTGAGGGTGTCTCCCTGGCTATACCAGGAAGAAGAGGGTGACCTTATCTCTGTGCCAGAAGACAAGGACTTAAGCCTGCACAACAACCCGACTGTGTGACTGTGCTTTCCTGGTCACTTCTTATAACTGACCCCTCCACCCCCGTGTCTTCTTTTGTCTTCAGCTGAAGATGGTATTTAAGGTGGTGCCCTCAGCCATTTTGCTGAGTTACTCAGTGTTCCTGGGTCTCTCCCATGTATACAAGAGGTATACGTGTTATTAATCCTCTGTTGGTTTTTCTCCTATTAATCTGTCTTTTACTACAGGGATGTCTCAGCCAAGAACCCTAAAGGGCTGAGGGCACTGATTTTTCCTCCCCTACAGAGCACTAAGCTATGCCATGGAGCCCAGGTGTGTAGGGGGCAACACCACCCAGGTTTGTGTAGGTGCACTCTGTGATGCTCACCCCAGGACAGAACCACCTAAGGGTGTGTCTCTCAGAATGCATCCCTGTAGTTCAGCGGTGAATGACTGTTTGCTGAGGCTGCCCTAACAAAGTACCACCGATCAGGTGGCCTGAACAGGGAGCCCCAACTCCCTCCGCGTGGCCAGGCCAAATGTTAACATTTGTCTCTCTTGTTCTCTTGTAGGCAACGTTTCTTTACACGTTACAGGTTAAATATTTGTTCACCCAGGTAATGCAGACTTTCTTCTTTGTGGGGCTAACGGGAGTTTACAGCTTTCAGGGATTGAGGGGCCCTGAAAATTAAGGGAGACCAGGAGCCAGGAGCCACTGTAACATATTTCCCCATGTTGTGCACGCAAGACTTTGGTGTGGAGAGGTTTGTGAAGTGACAGATTAAAAAAAAAAAAAAGACGCATTGACCCTGGCTGGGTGGCTCAGTTGTGCATCCCATACACTAAGAGGCTGCAGGTTTGATCCCCAGTCATGGCACATGCTTAGGTTGTGGGTTCAATCCCCGGTCAGGGCATGTATGGAAGGCAACTGAGAGATGTTTCTTTCTTACTTGATGTCTCTCTCTCTCTCTCTCTCTCTCTCTCTCTCTCTCTCTCAAATCAATAAACATCCTTGGGTGAGGATTTTTTAAAAAGACACGTTATTATTGGCTTTGGAAAATTCTTATGTGACCCCTGCTTGGAAATATTGCCCTTGGCGGGATGGGGCTGGAGCACAGCCTGTCTTGGCTGTGTGCCGTCAGCAGCTCCGCAGGGGTAAGAGCTAGCCCGGGAGGCTCGGGCGAGCCCAGCTGTCAGTGCCAGTCCGTCTGAAAAGGCCCCGCTCCTCGTGGGGAGGCGAAAGCCCAAATTCTAACAACACCTTGTATGAGTCCGAATTCCTCACATGTGACTACCAGCAATAGCCAAAGGCCCGCGGCAGGGGGAGTCCTGCCTTGGCTCGTAGGTGTGGCTTTGTGAAGCCAGCATGTAGGGCACCTGGGCTTTCTCCCGGATGGGTCCAGCTGAGTGAAGGGACCGAGCAGTGGGCTGTGGCCTTACAGGCAGGCTCCCAGGACTGTGACAGTGGGGGAAGGGAGCAGAGAGAGGAGGGGGAGGTTTATACCTATTTAATAGTCATGAATTAAGATGTTACCCTATTAACATAGCAACCATATTTCAAATCTCTATGAGTATCACAATTATAGACACAAAATGTCTGTCTAGAGGCGGCCATTGGCATGTCTGAGCCCTGCACTGTCTGCTTGGGTCTGTCTCCTTGTTGGAAGCGTGGAGAAGTTTCCGCACAGTGCAGGGCCTTCCCAGACTGTCTCCCAGCGAATGCGGGTCTCCCAGCTGCAGGCTCTAACCTGACCTAGTGAGGAGGGGGTGCGAAACAGAGGGAAAGACCCAGAAGTAGGGGCCGTGAGGTGAGAGGGTCTGGAGACGTGCGTCGGGTATGAAAGGCTCCCACGGCTGACGGGTCGGAGGGTGGCTGTCACAGACCACATGGGCGGCAGGAGCCGGTCACGGAGGAGGGTCCTGCTGAGGGCACAGTGCGGGTGGAGGAACGTCGCAGGGGATGGGACTGGCCCGGGGCCAGCGCGTGCAGGGTCTGTGGGGAGAAACAAGTTAATTGCCAGGGAAAGAGAGGAGTTATGGATGAGGTGCAGACAAAAGACCCTGAGTGCCTGTGATGAAGGAGGAATCGCCCTGCAGGAGCAGCGGGGCAGGACGGGGTTGGTCCTGCAGAATGAAGAGGCCTCAGGAGGGGACGCAGTTACGTTGAAACAGTTTCCGCGCTGGAGACCTGCCATTTGTAAGCGCAGGACACGAGAAGCAGCTGGTTTTTGGAGAGAGGCCATGCCACGGGCGAGGGCACGGGGCGGGGAGAGAATGCGATGAGCGCAGGCGGAAGCTCAGACCTTTGGGGGGAGAGGGGGGGGGCGTGGAAGGAGGAAGAAGGCGACTGGCCCGCCTCCTCCCCTCACTCCCAGGGAAGCTACCTCCTGCCGAGCCTGGTTCCCAGCTGTGTGTCCACGGCGCCCACACGCGCTCCCACTGGCTGGAGAGACCTATGCATGCGGCACACTTGACCTCCTCCTCACCCCCACGCGTCCGCTCCTCCACTTCCCTGCATTCTTTCTCAGTCAGCGCCGTGGCCGTTTCTCTCCCGGTAACCTGTCCTTCACACATTCCCGTTACCCGTGACCCCATCTTTTCCTTCACTGCCCCCTCCCATTAGCCACTGGATCCTCAGGTCCTCCTGCCCCTCTCTCTCCCCTTGCCCCCCCTCATTCCTCCCTCGTTCTCTCCTCTCTGTCCCGGCTCAGTCTTTCCCTGGCTCCGTCACACACCACACTACTTCTTTCACCCTCTACCTGAAATACAGATCTGATGACCTAACTCTCTTGCTTAAAACTAACCAGGGTCTTCTGATAAATAAGTGCCCCACATAAATCATCGGCCAAGACCCTTGTCCTGGCCCCTGAGCCCAAGACCACTGAGAGCACCAGAGACAAACCTTCAGTCCAGCACTTAGGCTTATGAACCCATAGCACTGAGAGGTCAGAGGGGCCTCGGGTTCTCACCAAACAAAGGGGGATGAAGCTCAGATGAAATCCAAAGGAAGCCGCGTAGGCTCAGAGCAAAGCCGGCTATGAGTAAAGAGATCAATGTCGGGTCTGCATGCTGTGCACCCAAGTCCCCTCTCCTTGGAAGTTACAAAGCTTAGACAGGTGGCAATTGCTGTGCCCAGGAGTTCATGTGGAGCTTTGCCCCTGGGTTGGAAATTGAGGCTGTGAGTGTGTGTGTGTGTGAGCAACTGACTTCAACCCTCCATGCAAGAGTGGGATGTTTTAGTTTTACAGATATGATTTCAAACAGCAAGATTTACACTTGTGGTTCTAGAGAACCAAGTTTCTTAGAGTAAGAAAGCAGTAGTCATTCAAAGACAGGAGCGAGCCCTGGCCAGGTGGTTCAGTTGGTTGGAGTGTTGTCCCATTGTGCCAAGGTTGCGGGTTCGATCCCAGGTCAGGACACATGCAGGAAGCAACCAATGAATGAAAATATATGGAGCAGCAAATCAATGTTCTCTCTTTGTCTCCCCCCTCCCCGCCGTCTCTAAAATGAATTTTAAAAACTTAATAAAAAAAAAGAATGTGAGATGACACTACAGTTGAGAGAAATAGTGTTTCCTGTGAACTTCGCAGCTGGGTTTATGTCTGTCTGTCATGACATCCTGAAGCATTATATCCCACGTCCAATGCCATTGTACTCTTGACGCCTTGGGTCTTGGTTTGAGATGCCAAATAAGACTGGGTGTTTCTGCCCCTGTACTTCCCAGCAGAGCCAGAGATGATGGAATACATTCCATACTCCAGTTTTATAAGCTCTTCTTCGTTCATTTTCCAAATTTAAAATTTGGTTGAGAAAGTGTTACCCTTTCACCAACAGACTTGTTTATACTTTTCCGTCCCTGTTGGTGCTTGCACACTTGCCTTCTTTCCTCTCTGCTGCCTTCTCATCTCCTGCCCAGGCGTCTCTCTGGCCGGAGCTATGCCCCTCCTGCCTCGGAGTGGGTGAAAGAGGAGGGGCTGGGAGGGTGGGAAGGTAAGAGCAGCCTGGACAGGACGGGAGCCCAGTGAGGGCAGCCTAAGGTGTGTTCAGGCAGAGAACGGCACCCCCGTTCCATGGACCTCCAGCAGGGGGCGGTCTCTCCTCGTTTTAGGGAATCGTACTGCCCCAGGTCCTAACTGGAGTTGCCGCCAACCTTGTCAATGCCCTCATCAACTATCTGTTTCTCCATCAACTGCATCTTGGTGTGATGTGAGTCCAACCAATTCTGGGGACCGAGGAGGAATGACCTGCATGTGGCTTTTCCAGGGAGGTGGGGGAGAGTGGGACCTTTACCTGGTCACTGTGTGTAGGTGTGGTGTCCTCCTTGGTTCACTCTGGAAAATGTGGCTGGGGGTAGAGCACAGTGCTGCTCCGGGAGGAGGATGACCTCGGGACCTCCTGCAGCTATCCCAGCGAGGGAGGGGCGCTCACCTTGCTAGGTGAGGCGGGGAGGGGTGGGGGACGGCACCTCCCCTCACTGGGACTGTTCTTCCCAGGGGCTCAGCGCTGGCAAACTTGGTTTCCCAGTTCTCCCTGGCTCTGCTCCTCTTTCTCTACATCTTCTGGAAGAAACTGCATAAAGCTACCTGGGGAGGTAAAGGCTGCCTTTGGTTTTTCACCTCGGATGTGGTTCGGTCGCGGGCTGGGCTCCAGGCTGATGGCCATGAGCTGTGACTGCCTGTGTGCCGCCCGCAGGCTGGTCCTTGGAGTGCCTGCAGGACTGGGGCCCCTTCTTCCGCCTGGCTGTCCCCAGCATGCTCATGCTGTGCATGGAGTGGTGGGCCTACGAGATCGGGAGCTTCCTGAGCGGTCAGTGCGGGGACCGTGGGGAGCGGGGGTGGGGTGGTGGGGTGGGGGGAGGACGGTGGGCGGGGATTGGGGACCTGCCCAGAAGCAGGGCATCAGCTGTGTCCCCCCTCAGGTATCCTGGGCATGGTGGAGCTGGCAGCCCAGTCCATCGTGTATGAACTGGCCACCGCTGTGTTCATGGTGAGTGTCCAAGACTGGTCTTGCAGAGGAGGGGCTAAAAGTCTCTTGAAAGAGTCCTAGGATGAGCATAGGCTTCTGACCTAACATTCAGTCATCATCTGTGAAATGATTCAAGAAAGTGAAAATTTATCCTAGAGCCTGAGAGGGTCCTTTGGTTTGGTGGGGGTCTTCCTGTGAGCTGAATGGGGTGGGGGAGAATCTCTAAATGACTTGTTCACTGCTGCTCTTCTGTCCCCCAGCTTGGTTCAAATTGGAAAGATGTCACTTGATTTCCATACTTGCCAAATAGTTGTCACAACACAGATGCCTTGAATGCAGGTGGGGACATGAAAGGGGATAGAGCTCGGCTTCTGACAATAAGGGCTGAGCTCCTTTGTCTCACCAAGCTCTGTGCCTGCCTGGGTCTGATGCCTCTTAAAACTTGCTATGATGGAGACTTCTGGCCAAGATGGAGACATAGACAGACATGCTGTGTCTCCCTCCACAACTAAGAAGGAATACAGCTACCTCAAAACTAGAGACAATCAGAAGTTCCAGACAACCAAACTGCATGGAAGTCCAACAAACAAAGATATAAAGAAGAAATACTCATCCAGACAGGTAGGAGGGGTGGAGCCGGGGCCGAGAGGATGTCGTGTGGTGGCAGTGGTGGCAGCAGCAGCGGCGCAGCAGCGGCAGGCTGGCAAAAGTACACTCACATTTTAAAAAGTCAGGAGGGACACCTGGGGAGCATTCTCAGCTCCTCATTGGACCTCGCAGCTCACTGTCCCAGCATCGGGGAAAATCAAGTCTCATTGCTTCTGACTGTGCAGACCAGTGGGGGTTGGGGTGGAGGCGGAAACTGCTGGTCTCAGCAGAGTCTGCTTGTTTAAAGGGCCCCCATGGTTCTAGAATGTCCACAGACCCACCCACTCTGGTAACGATGGCCAGGGCAGCAGCTAGAGGGGCACCAGTCCAGTGCAGAAGTGGGAGAGGTGCCTGGAAAAGGGGCAAGTGCTGGACAGGTAGTATTGTTCCCTCTCAGACCCCTCCCCCACATACAGCACCACAACGTGGTGAAACAAGCCGCCCTGTACTGATGAATCCCTAAGGCTCCATCCCTTACAACGTAACAGGAGCGACAGCTCTACCTGGGATGTGGGGGCAAACAAACACAGGAGCCTGTCAGAATGAGGAGACAGAGAAGTATGGCCCAAAAGGGGGAACAGATCAAGGTTCCAGTGGGAGAACTAAGCGACGAGGAGATAGCCAACCTCACAGATGAGGAGATAGACAACCTAACAAAACAGAATTCAAAACACCGATGATAAAGATGCTCACAGGCTTGACAGATATACCTGAGTATAGCAATTGCATAATGGAAGAAGTGAAGGCTATGCTAAGTGAAACAAAGGAAAATCCACACAAAACCAATGGTGAAGGGAAGGAAACTGGGGTTCAAATCAATGGTTTGGAACATAAGGAAGAAAAAAACAGTCAACCAGTGCAGAATGAGGAAGCAAGAATTGAAAAAAATGGTGAACACCCAAGTGTGCTTTATAGTTCCCTTGGCTTTAACTCTGTGCTAGAGCAATGTCTGTCCTTTTCCTCTGCATTAAAAGGACTATTTATCCTTTTAAGTGTATTCAGAAAGTCAGCACATTATAAAAAAATTAAAAATAAATAAAAAAAAAAGAATTGAAAAAAATGAGGAAAACTTCCCAAATTTTGTGAAGGAGATGGACATACAGATCTGGGAAGCATGGTGGGTCCCAGGCAAGCTGGACCCAGAGAGGACCACACCAGGATGCATTATGACTGAGATGCCCAAAAGTGAAAGATAAAGACAGAGTCCTGGGCGCAGCAAGAGAGAGGCAGAGAGTTGCCTCCAGGGGGTGCCTATAGGACTATCAGCTGATTTCTCAGAGGACACTTTGCAGGTAGGAAGAGATTGGCAAGCAGTATTCAATGTGATGAAAAGCAACCTACAACCAAGATTACTCTACCCAGCAAAGCTATCATTTAGAATGGAAGGGCAGATGAAGCGCTTCTCAGACAAGGTGAAGCTAAAGGAGCTCATCATCACCAAGCCGTTATTATATGAAATATCAAAGGGACTTTAGAAAAAGAAAATCAAAACTATGAACACTAAAATGACAACAAACTCACAACTATCAACAACTGAATCTAAAAAATAAAAACAAAATTCAACAAAGCAAACCAGAATAGGAACAGAATCATAGGTATGGGGATCATTTGGAGGGTAATCAGTTGGGAGGGGGTAGGGGGAGAAATGGGGAAATGGTGCAGGGACTAAGAAGCATAATCGGTTGGTAGAAAATAGACAGGTGGATGTTAAGAATAATATAGGAAAGGGTGAAGCCAAAGAACTTATATGCATGACCCATGGACATGAACTAAGGGGGGTGGGATTGCTGGAGGGAAGGGGAGGCGGTACTGGGCAGAGGGGAGCAAAGGGGAAAAAACATTGGAACTACTGTAACAACATAATCAATAAAATATACTAAAAAAAAAATAAAAAACTTGCTGTGACGACCCCTAGGGTAGACCCTAAAGACTCAAAAGCAGGGTCTGGAGGAGGTGTGTACACCTGTGTTCATAGCAGCATTATTCGTGATCCCCAGAAGGTGGAAACAGTCTAAGTGTCTATCCACGAATGAAAGGCTGAAGAGACTGTGTGGTCTATCCACACAATGGAATATTCATTCAGCCTGGCAAAGGAAGGAGATTTTTATGCACTAAAGAAGAACCCCAGTTGTTAGAGGCTTTCTCTTTTACTTTGTTTTACTGAAAACATCAGTTGGGAGTTCTGAAGGGCTTTCTGCTGTAGCTAGCAAGTGTCCCTTAGAAACGCAAAGTGAAAGATAGGATAGAAAGGGGGCATGGACTGTGGAAAGGGACTGAGGCCACACACATGCTGACACTTAGACCCCACCCCGGACTCGTTATATTTTACAGTACATAGATATGCATTTCTTGGGTTTTTTATTTTTTTTTCAAGAATCATTTTCTTGAGGACCTAGGCTTTTTTTTCTATTATTGGTAGTATTTTTAACCTGCACTTCTTACTTCAACACTTGTTATATTTATATATATTTTAGATTTCAGTAAGTTCAGTAACTATATCAGATTCAAGATGCTTAATGGTATATAGTAATACATTGTATGTAGTATAATTTTTAAACTGATCTCCTGTTATTGAATATTAACTTTGTTTCTAATGTTTCAATGTTATTTTAAAATATTTTCTTTATTTATTTATAGAGAGAGAGGAAAGGAGGGTGAGAGAAGGGAGAGAACATCGATATGTGAGAGAAACATTGATTGTCTGCCTCTCGCATGCCCCCAACTAGGGACCTGGCCCACAACCCAGGCATGTCCCTGACTGGGAATTAAACTGAAGACCTTTTGGTTTGCAGAACAATGCCCAATGCACTGAACCACGCCAGTCAGGGATGTTTCGATATTATTAATAACACTTCAAGGACATCTTAGGACAAATATCTTGGTATACTTGTTTGATTATTTCACTAAGACAAATTCAGTTTTAAGCCTCTTTGCATACTGTCTATTGCCATATGCTTTCCAACAGTCTTCTAAGAATTTATATGTTTCTCCCTAATCAAAAGATTTTTTACCCTTTACTTATATTATCCAATTATTTACACTTCACCCCATATGCTTGCTCTATTTCCTGCTCTCTCCACAGCTTATATTCAAATTCCAGCCCTTGTTCTGATAATGTCCTTCATAACTACTCCCCTTGGCATTAGGGTGTTGCCTCCTTAGTGTCCTTTAATCTAGAACAGATCCTCAGCCTTTCTTTGTCTTTTTTTGACCTTGATCTTTTAGAAGAATAGAAGCAATTGCATAAGGCTTTCCCTCAATTTGTTGTTGCTGATACATACTCTTGAACACATTCTGACTGTGGATTTGATGTGGGCCTGAAGTAGTAGGCGGTTAGACAGACTTGAGCAGGGTAGGAACAATAAGCCAGATACAAAGGTCACGGGGGCCCAAAGACCCAGGTGCCTAAATTGTAGGGTAGGGCCTTTCCTCTGTCAACGGAACAAACATTCAAATCTGTAGAGAATTTTTGGTGAGTTTATTTGAACCAAACTGACAATAATTGCTGGGAAGAAAAATCTCAACAGATTGAGAAATGCTCGTGAGATGGCAGTTTACATGAAATCCATGGGTGATAGATAAGGGAGGCGGGAGAAAGCAAAGGGGGGACCTCTGGGATTGGATAAAAGGTAAAATGATAGACACATACTTCTTTTACAGAGGTAGGTAAAGGATAGTGAACAACCAACAATTAACATAACAATAACAATGAGGGGATTTGTGGTCTCAGCTTGTGCCCAAGGGGTTTGGGGAAAAAAGAGAAGGTACCTTGACCTTCCAAAGTCTGTTATCATAGATGCAAAAAGACAATAGACAGGCTCAGTTAAGGTAAGGACTGACATTTGTTAGGGAAAAATACTGGCTTAGAACATGACTACATGCCATGAACTGCTTTTAGTTAATAAGTTTTCATTTCAGACCATCTTTGTGCTTACTTTAGGTCTCTGAGTTTGTTAGGCTGCCTTGAGTGTGTCAGGTTGATATGTGGCCCCTTTTCTTCCACATTTCCCCTCACATATCACTGGTCATTCAATTTATATTCTCTGACTTTTCATATTGTTGGTCATGTGGTTTAGACCCTACCATGACCTTTTCTTCCCTGGCACCTCACTAGTCATGTGGTAGACCTCCTCAGAGGAGGAACAAGTGCTGCAGATGGAGATGGGGTCCAGGTTCTTGGTGACTACAAACAAAGAAGAGGACCAACCACACAGATATTGTTTGTAAAGTACAGCAAGTGGGAAATTTATAAGGAAAACACACTTCCCGAGATACGGGAACAGGCCATCTCTGGCCAGGGAATGGTTTTCTTCTCTTGAACAACTACAGGCTTATAGGGTTTTCACTTAAGCTTCTACACAGGCGATTTCCCACACTCCTCCTTGATTGCCCTCCTGGGGAGGAAACCACAATATTAATTATTACCAGGAGTCATCAGGATGTTCGCTGATGAGAGCTGCAGTGTCTCAGAATTTCCTGTTCTATCTTCTGCCTCACAAGAGGGCTGAGAACAGCCTCAGCTGACTCCCAGACAGGCCCTTGCATGACCACTCCCTTCAGCACTGAGCCCTAGAGATAACATCTGGGCCTCAGTTGTGATCCAGCCCCAGGCCCAGAAAAGCAGCAAGGCCGGCAGGGTGGTGCCGCGGCTGACAACAGGACCAGCTGCAATGACTAATGACCCTCTGCCCTGGCGCTGGTCAGTGAGTAGAGACCGTGACCCTGAAAGGACACAGCTGGAAAGCTGATAGCTGTTATATAAAAACCCTCCACTGGGACCTCCAGATAAAAACCCTCAGAACAAAGAACTCAGCTCATGTTCTCTCTCTTTCTCTCTCTCTCTCTCTGGCATGCCCACCCCTTACCCCACCCCACTCTCTCACTGGAGCACACCTGCACTTTCTCCTCCTTGTCTTTCCCCCAGGTGCATTACCTTTGCCTTTCTCCTCAGCTTCAAGGACCGCCCCCCCTTTTTCCGCCTCTGTAACTTGTTTCCTGAGCCCATGCAGCCCTGCTGGCTCACTTCTTCCATGGCTCACTTCTACCTCTGTGACTTTCTAAATAAACTTTCTCTTATAATTTGAGTCCCTTGGCTCTCAACTCTTTCCCATATGAACTCAGGAACAAAGGTTGCTTAACCAAGGTCTAACATCTGGTGCCATTTTGCCATTAACAGATCTGTCCCATTATTGGTGATATTAACTAATTGCTTGGTTAAAGCACTGTCTGCCAGATTTATCCACCATCCAGTTACTCTCTCTTTCATTGTGATTACTAAATAATTTGTTGGGAGACTCAGATTTTCTATAGCCCTGTCCTTTAGCAATCCTGATTATAAGGCAAAATTCATGTTTAAATAAGTGATTAATCTTTTTCCTTAATACTAACTTCTCAAGTAGTAAATTTCTAGATAATAGTGATGACTAATCTTTACTGAACAACAAGTACGTGTGAGGCATTATTCTAAGTAGTTATCATGTATGGATTCATTTCATTCCAACAATAACCCTAATATGTACGTACCATTATGAGGTCCCTTTCACAGATAAGAACTGAGGTGTAGTGAGGGTAAGTAATCTGGCCAGGGTCACACAACTAGTAGGTGGCTGAACTAGGATTTAACCCAGACAGTCTGGCTTCAGAATTCCCACTACTAATCACAGTGCCATAATGCTCACCTGTATCTCCTTCAACTCCACCTCTGCCCTCCCCAAAAGGGTAGCACTGCTATCAGCTTGGTATACACCTTTTTGTTTTCTTTTAATTTTAATTTATTATTTTTTTATTTTAGAGGGAGGGGTAGGGAGGGAGAAAGAGAGGAAGAGAAACATCAATGTGAGAGGGAAACATCGATTGGTTGCGGCTGGTTGCCTTCCGTACGTGCCCTGACCGGGAACCGAACCTGCAACCCAAGCACGTGCCCTGACTGGGAATTGAACCAACAACCTTTTAGTTTGCAGGACAATGCCCAACCAACTGAGTCACACCAGCCAGGGCAGTTTTCTTAAGTTCTTTTTGTCCAACATTTGCGGGAGTGGTGTCACCATACTAGGATTCTGTCTTCTAAACTTGGTCCCTTGATGGTCTTTCAGAACAGACCTATGTTGGGCTCCTGGCAGCCCACCCTCCCACACCCAGAGGGCACACTGACTGTGCCGGGCCTCCCGGTGCCCAGCTCGAAGCTCTGTAGAAAACCCAGGTTTGTGGCACGGATCACAGCCCAGAGTTCGGGGTTCCAGTTTCCATGTTAGCCTGGGGCTCCCAGCTAGACACAGGGATGTTGCAAATTAGTCTTCGTAGAACTTTTAGGACCAGGTTCTACCAGTGAGGTGTGAAGCCCGGTGTGCCTTGTCCTTCTCTGGGGAAGATGCAGGGTGAGGCTGAGGACAGAGCTGAGGGGCAGGGCTGATTCCCTGCTCTGTGTGTCCTCGTTGCTTCCTTTCCCTTTAGATACCGACAGGCTTCAGCGTGGCCGCCAGTGTCCGCATCGGGAACGCGCTGGGCGCTGGGAACATCGAGCAGGCCAAGAGGTCCTCGGCTGTCTCCCTGCTGGTCACAGGTGCGTCAGCGTGCCAGTCGGTGCCTGCGAAACCCAGGCTCCCCTCCCTGCAGACCGCCTTTTTCACTGCTGTTTCTCTGCCCTTTTACCTCCAGAACTCTTTGCTGTAGTTTTTTGCATCCTGCTGTTAAGCTGTAAGGATCTTGTGGGGTACATTTTCACTACGGACAGGTGAGTGCTCAGATTTTCTTGTAATGAGAAACCTATGGTAAAGAAACGGTTGGGCAGGTGCTTTCACACGCTGCCTCCTGTGGTTGTGGCAGCTGAGGGGGCTCCCGAGTCATCTGCAAAATTGGAAACTCACTGATGTTACCTGGGAAGAACTGATTAGGTGCAGGGACTAATTTACAACCCAGAGTGCCAATTTAATGGGCATTGGTGGTGATATAGGCTTCTGGTGCTCAGGATACTCATGTATTTTAAAGAAGGGAACTCCTTTTTGGTACTGTTGATTAGATTTTCAGTAAATTATTTCATTCCAATGAAAAAATCATTTTGATATCTCAGAATTAGCCAGAGCACATGGTTTGTAGTATTTCCATAATATATTTGCCAAACTGAATTGAAGTTAAAAATCTCACCAATGAACTGCATTTAAAAATCACATTATCCGATTGAGTACCTGGGAGACACCATTCAGAAGAGTCCCCTCTGCCCTGCAGATTCTGTGTGGTTGGGTTTGTTGCTATCATCAGTGAGGCTAGCTGGTGTGTTCCAACCGTGTAGTTAGATTGTGGGGATACTTCTTATCTGGGATTCTTAATCAGAAATTACGAAGTGCAGATTGACTCCCTTCATGGATTCAAAAAGCAGGGGAATGGACGGAACTGTCACAGTCTAGCGTCAGGTGTGTGTCTTCTGACTTCTGATGTGAGGCTGGCTTCTTTCGGTCTCAGCCACTTTGCTATGGAAAAATAAGATGCTTAGCTGCCCCTGCCTTCAGGAGGAGTGGGAAGGCAACCAGAAATCATCCTCATTTTCTTCAAAGGGAATCTGGATTCACTTTACCAGAAGTGTATCTCGCACTAAGGGCTTCAGGAGGAGCCTGGTGGACATTTGGTTCAGAGTCCATCCACTTTGGTAACCATGCAGTGCAGGAAAATAATGAAAAACAAAAGGCTCATGAACTGTACCTTTGATGAAATTAGAAGACAAAGAAAATTTGCAACATCAAATTATTTGTAAGCTGGCCAGGATCAACTGAAACTGGCAGAAGCAGTGAACTGGATGCTGACAATGACACAGAGACCTTACCTCATCCAAGGGAAAACAGAGCCCCTCTAAACAAAGTGAAGGGGAAATTATAAAACAATAATGTTTAAAGCACAAGAGACTAGTCTGTAAAACTTTTGCAAGTAAATTTTAAAATCTGGAAGAAATAAATAATTTTCTAGGAAAATAATTTACCAGAACTTACCCTAGAAAACACAGAAGGTCTTAAAATACTGATTTTCTTAGAAGAAATAAGAAAAAAATATTTTATTTTTATTTAAAAAAATTTTTAATCATTTTTAATTTTAAATTATAGATAGCATACATTGTATGTTACAGATGTACACCCCAGTGATTAGAATTACATAATTTACTAAGCGATCATCCTGATAAATCTTGCATCCTTCTGACACCATACATAGTTATTTAAAAACAAAAATTTGAGATTTTACTTATTATTTATTTCCAGAGAGGGGAAAGGAGGGAGAAAGAGAGGGAGAGAAACATTGATGTGTGAGAGGAACATCAATTGGTTGCCTCTCGCATGTACCCCAACCGGGGATTGGCCTGCAGCCCAAGCATGTGCCTCTGACTGGGATTCAAACCGGTGACCCTTTGCTTTGTGGGATGATGCCCAACCAACTGAGCCACACTAGTCAGGGCCATACCTAGTTTTAAAAATATTATTGACTATATTCCCTGTGCTGTACCTTACATCCCCCAGACTACTCTGTAACAACCAGTCTGTACTTCTTACTCCCTTCGCCTTCTTCACCAGCTCTCCCAACCCCCTTTCCATCTGTTCTCTATATTTATGCTTCTGTTTCTTTTCTGCTTGTTCATTTGTTGTTGTTGTTGTTTTAGTTTCAATTGTTGATAGAAATGTATTTATTGCCATTTTATTGTTGATTTTTTATGGTTTTTTTTTTCTTCTTCTTCTTAAAAAGTTCCTTTAACATTTCTTGTAATACTGGTTTGGTGATGATGAACTAAATCCTTTACCTTTTTCTTGCCTGGGAAGCACTTTATCTGCCCTTTAGTTCTAAATGATAGCTTTGCTGGAGAGAGTAATCTTAGTTGTAGGTCCTTGCTTTTCATCACTTTAAATATTTCTTGCCAATCCCTTCTGGCCTGCAAAGTTTCTATTGAGAAATCAGGTGGCAGTGTTATGGGAGCTCCCTTGTAGGTAGCTAACTGCTTTTCTTTTGCTGCTTTGAAGATTCTCTTCGTCTTTAATTATGATGTGTCTTTGCATTCTAATTATGATGTGTCTTTACATTCTAATTATGATGTGTCTTTGCATTCTAATTATAATGTGTCTTGGTGTGGATCTCTTTGGGTTCATCTTGTTTGGGACTCTCTGTGCTTCTTGGACTTGTACGTCTATTTTTCATCACCAAGTTAGGGAAGTTTTCTGTCATTATTTTTTTCAAATAGGTTTTTAATTTCTTGCTCTCTCTTCTCCTCCTAGCACCCACATAATGTGAATGTTGGTATGCTTGAAGTTGTCCCAGAGGCTCCTTACACTATCCTCATTTGGGGGGATTTTTATTTTCTTTTTGCTGTTCTGATTGGGTGTTTTGTGCTTCCTTATATTCCAAACCACTGATTTGACTCTCAGCTTCATCTAGTCTACTGTTGATTCCCTTTAAATTATTCTTCATTTCAGTTAGTGTAGCCTTCATTTCCAATTGGTTCTTTTTTATGCTGTTGAGGTCCTCACTTTGTTCATTGAGCATCCTTATGACTGGGGTTTTGAACTTTGCATCTGGTAGATTGCTTGTCTCAATTTTGTTTAGCTCTTTTTCTGGAGTTTTGATCTGTTCTTTCATTTGGGCCATGTTTCTTTGTCTCCTCATTTTCCAGCCTCCCTGTGTTTGTTTCTGTGTATTAGTAGAGGTGCTACAACTCCCAGGCTTGGTAGCATGGCCTAATGTAGTAGGTGTCCTGTAGGGTCCAGTGGCACAGTCTCCTCAATTACCCAAGCCGAGCACTCAAGTTGTGTCCTCCTTGTGGGCTGTGTACACTCTTCTCTTGTTGTTGAGCCTTGATTGCTGTTGGCACTCAACGGGAGGGATTTATTCCCATGCTGATCAGCTTCAAGGACTTGCTGTGACCACTGACCACAACCTTCAACCACTGTAGAGCATCAGCTGTGCAGGGGCCCACCCCACAGAGCAGGATTTCCTTCAGTGGGACACTGGTGCCCATTGAGTCCAATCTTGAATGTATTGCTTGTGAAGGTGGTTGGGTGGTGATGCTTTGATGTGGCTTGAAGCTATCCACTGGGTGTGCTAGCTCTAGGGCCTTCTAGGAGATATAGACCAAGGTCAGCTATTACCTTTGTTCTTTCCAGGGTCACCAAGCATGAGCTATAAAGCTTTCTGCAGATGGCTGCTACTTGTGCTGGGCTTGGAGGTGCCCTAGTGAGGCCAAGCTGATAATCAACGCCAGCTGCTGCTAGTGCCAGGCTTGGGGCTACTTAGTGAGAGGTATGAGGCTCGCTGAAGCCAGATGCTGCTTGTTTCAGAGATTTTAGGAAAATCTGAAGAATCACCCAAGACAGGCCATTCATATGGGAAAGCCACTGGAAACAGCGTGAGTGGGCCCACAAATTGGGTGTACCCTGGGCTGGGCCTCAGGGTCACTGGGCGGGGCAAACAGTGTAAGCCAGGTTGATGGTGTCTTAGATATGGTGCCCACCTGCCGGCTCTGTTAGAGGAGGGCTCAGAAAAGGAGCAGTGGCCTCCACCAGCACTTCTACTGGAAGAAAGCTGCTCTCCCCGCTCTTGCCCTGATGCCGGACAACTCAGTTCCTCCCTGTATGCCTCTGGTGCTTTTCAAGCTGCTGCCTCAGCACTGGAGCTTGGGGGGAGTGAGTCTGAGTGAGTCTATGTGTAGGCCCTTTAAGAAGAATTGCCTAGGGCTCTTTTTCCAGCTGGTGCCAAGCCATGGGCATCTCTCGGGACAACTGGCACAAGCGCCGCAAGACCAGGGGCAAGAGGAAGCCCTACCACAAGAAGCGAAAATATGAGCTGGGGCGCCCTGCTGCCAACACTAAGATTGCCCCCCGCCACATACACACAGTTCGTGTGCGGGGAGGCAACAAGCAGTATCGAGCCTCGAGGCTGGACGTCGGCAACTTCTCCTGGGGCTCAGAGTGTTGTACACAGAAAACAAGGATTAGTGATGTTGTCTACAATGCATCCAACAACGAACTGGTCCGCACCAAGACCCTAGGAAAGAACTGTATCATGCTTATTGACAGCACACCGTACCGGCAGTGGTACGAGTCTCACTATGCACTGCCCCTGGGCTGCAAGAAAGGGGCCAAGGTGACTCCTGAAGAGGAAGAGATTTTAAACAAAAAACGATCAAAGAAAATTCAGAAGAAATACGATGAAAGGAAAAAGAATGCCAAAATCAGCACTCTTCTAGAGAAGCAGTTCCAGCAGGGCAAGCTTCTTGCATGCATCGCTTCAAGACCAGGCCAGTGTGGCCGAGCAGACGGCTATGTGCCAGAGGACAAGGAGCCGGAGTTCTATCTAAGGAAAATTAAGGCCAGAAAGGCAAATAAATCTTCTTCCCTCCTTTCTTGAAAGCTCGTGCTTCAAAACAAAACAAGCTCGTTTAATAAATGTGTTCTCTGGTTAAAAAAAATAAAGAAAGAAAGAAAGAACTGCCTAGGACTCAAGAAGCCCTTTGTCTTCCTCAACCTCAATCCCCATTGGTTTTTGCAGCCAGGAGTTTTGGGGACTTCTCTTCCTGGCACTGGGACCCTGGGCTAAGGGGCCTAGCAGTCAAGATATCCTCCCAATTTTTATCCGCCAAATGCGGGTGTGAGACCAACCCACTCAACATCTCTGCTCCTCATACCGGTATCAATGTGGCTTCTCATATCAGTATCAGTGTGGTTTATTTAATCCCCCAGCTGTAGGACTTCCATTCAGCTAGATTTCAGGCGGTTCTGAATGATGGCTGTTCAGCAGTTTACTTGTAATTTTGATGTGGCTGTGGAAGAGGGTAAGTACTGCATTTACCTATGCCGACATCTTGACTGGAAGTCAAAAGATTTATTTTAAAATTTCAAAAAGCACCAATCCCAGAAGGCTCTGAAGGAGGATTTTATAGAACCTTTCAAACTTAGGTAGTTCTAATGCTGTCTGAACTATTCCAGAAAGCAGAAAATGGAAAATTTCCACATTGTTTATGAAGCAAATATAACATTGATACTAAACTCTGACAAAGTTAGCACAATAAAAAAGAAAATCACAGAGCAATGTCACTTAATATGAATTTTAAAATCCAAAATAAAATATTAGTGGACAGAATTCAGCAGCACATTAAAAATAATATATTTTGATGGAATATAAAATTGAATGTAATATATTAGGTGGAAAAATAAAAGTGCAGAAGATCATGTAGAGAATGCTATAATTTGAAATAGTAGAGTCTAGAAGGGGAAAATAAGAATATATATTTGTATTTCCTTATTTTTCATAAATGCTCAACAAATACAGACAGTGATAAGAACTGTTACTTGGAGGGGGGAGGTGGTGGTAATTGGGGGACTGGACTGGGACAGGAGTGGAAGACAGATTTTCCTTGATTTCTTTTTCATATTGTTTTTCTTTTAATCATTTGCACATGTTACCTGTTCAAAAAATAGAATTATTTTTGAAGATAAGAGCTATATTTCTGTCCTTTATTAGAGGGCAGTAATCATCTTTTTCAGTGCTAGATTTTTTATTTATTAATTCATCAACAAATGTTTATTGCCAGCCAGTGTTCTGTGCTTGCTTGTCTGTCACTCGGGTGTTTTATGGAATGTTTGCCTCTCCGGGTCAGAGGCAACATCTTTCTAGTCTCCTGAAAAGTGTGGGCGTTAAAATCCAAGTGTCTAGCTTTAGTGGTTAGGGCGCATTTCTGGGAACCAAGGATGATTCTGTAAGCTCTATCTATGGCCTTTATAACTTGTCAACCTCAGGTCCACAGAGAGAACCTTATCTCTTCTATGGTGCTTCATTCAGACAAACGGAAGGCACATGTGGGACCAAATCATTGGATTGAACTGTCTACATGGCCCAAATGGACTACATATTTCTTCTAAAAGTCATGAGATCAGGTGTAGCGTTGGTTTCCCCTACAGGCCCAGGAACAATAGGGTGGTCCCTGCATGGGCTACGTGAGTCTCTTCAGTTACACCCAGAAACCCAGGGTCAGCCCCGGGAACCGCAGCGTTTGCTTCTCCAGGCCTTTGTCTGCTCCTGACCCCGTGTGCTTTACTTCTTAACAGAGAAATCATTGATCTCGTGGCTCGAGTGGTCCCAATCTATGCTGTTTCCCATCTCTTTGAAAGTCTGGCTGTAAGTATTACGCAGTAGTCCCTCAAGCACCTTTACAGTCTGTGTGTGTCTTCTGACGACGGTGAATTGAAAAGGAGAAGGGGGTTGGGTAGGCAGTCCCAAACCTTTTTCTATTCGCTTTACAAGAACACTGGCACGGGGCCTTGCCACAGTCGGGTGGGCTCGGGGACTGGGCATCTTTCACCAGGACACGCTGCTCACGCTGGTGCGTGTTATCTGCCCGCAGTGCACAGGTGGAGGCATTCTGAGGGGCAGTGGGAACCAGAAAGTTGGAGCCGTCTTTAATGCCATTGGGTACTATGTGATTGGTCTCCCCATCGGGATTTCACTGATGTTTACAACCAGACTAGGAGTGATCGGTAAGCTTTAACCACGGGCAGGCGGAGCTGAGCTCCTCACGCCCCGCCCCAAGTGGCTCCCAGGGCAGCAGGCTTTCACCGAGCGCCCTGGCGCTTCCATCCGCGCCCAGTCAGAGGCCAGGGAGGGAGCAGGCGGGAGCCAGAGGCCCAGGGCTGCACGCTCATGCCCCTCCTGCCCACGGGCCGACCTCCACACGCACGCACTTGCGCAGAGCAGCGTGGCCTTTCTCCTCGTCCCCTGTCCTGTGGCATCGAGCGCTCACTTCCCAGCCGGTGACAGCAGGGACTGCTGCGGAAGCACTCAGAAGTGCGCCTCCTGTGGCTCCGGCTCTGTCCTTTGGGGACAGCCCGTGTGCGATGGGACCCTGGGAGGGAGTCTGCAGGGCTGGCTGAGGCCGTCAGAAGCTGGCCGCGCTGAGTGTTTGGGGAGGAGCCAGGGGACCTGCAGGACAGCCGTGGCGTGGCTCCTACAGAAGTGGCGGGGGCACCTGTCGTGGAGGCGCCCTGCGCCCGCTGGTGCATCTGGCAGGACTCCCGGAGGGCAGCGCACAGGGCGCGTTCCGGAGCTGCGCCCTTGGCATCCCCTTCGCAGCCATTCTGCAGCCTCCGCCTCTGGCCTGGTGCCGCCCTTTAAACCGCGTGTCCCGCGGGTCTCCCCGCGAGGCCATGGGTGTGCGGCGGGCGGACAGCGCAGAAGGAGGGACCTCTTCATCACCTTACTCCATTTGGAGGAAAGCACTTAATCTACAGGGTCTGAAATTACCTGATTTTTTTTTTTTTTAAGTAGGGAAAGAGCTGACTGCCCAGCTTTACTTTCTAAAATAATAATCTGGAAGGCATTGGCAATTAGTAAATGATTATGTTAGACTTCGAACACATTATCTTTGGGCGACGCTGTGGTTGACTTAAGCACCGTTTGTTTTCGTCCATCAGTACTTGGCAGGTCCAGAGGGGAGGAGAAGTCACCTGATACACCAGATGAACTTTCAGTCCAAAGTGTCCCATTATGTGATCCATTTCTCAAGTTCAATATTTTAATGAAAAATACATGAAATGTACAAAGAATGGAGTTGCCAATGCAAAGTTCACTGGGCTTGCACCCTGGTGCAGAAAATTATTTAACTGCGGTTCTGGCAAAACTCCTTTTTTAGATTTCACAATGGCATGTAGCTGGGGAAATATTAGAGGAATCCGCTTAAAAATACAGATGCATCTCTGTCCCAAGTGCTGTACTAGGCCTACTAATTTATTTAACAAACATGCCTACTATGTGCAAAGTACAGGCAGTTAAGAATCACTTAAAAGAAATTCTGGGGTACAAACTTCCAGCTGTAAAATAAATGTCCTGGGGTGCCATGTGCAGCGTGGTGACAATGGCTATGTTGTATATCTGAAGGTTGCTAAGAGACTAGATCTCAAAAGTTCTCATCAGAAGAAAAAACATTAACTGCGGGTGGGGATGGATCATGTAATCACTTCACAATACAGCTGATCCTTGCACAGCACAGATTTGAACTGCTCAGGTTCATTTATATGTCAATTTGTTTCAATAAATACAATCAGTCCTTTGTATTCTCAGATTTCACATCTGTGGATTCAACTAAGCATGGATCAAAAGCAATATTTTTGTATTCCCAATAGTGGTTTCCCAACTGTGGGTTGAAAGTACTGTTTTTGATTCATAGTTGGTTGAATCTGAGGATGCAAAAGGTCAACTGTAGTTAGATTTTGGGAGAGTCAGAAATTATATGCAGATTTTTGACTGTGCAGTCATCTGTACCTTTAACGTCTGCGTTATTCAAGGGTCAAGTGTATATACAAATATTGAACCATGTGTTGTACACCTGAAATGAGTAGAATGCTGTAAGTCAGTTACATCTCAGTAAAAAAATGTGGGGTCTCTGGGGAAGTGCGGGCTCTGTGAGAAGACTGCAGCCAATCTCTGCCACCCATCACTTTTAAAAAAGTATAGTGCTAACTGGCTTTGAGCATCATGTCACCCACTGAGGTGGCAGAGGAGCGTCAGGGTGCTGCAGGTTCTCACAAGTGGCTCCATCGTGACTTCCTGGGAGGCTGTGCAGACACACAGATGCACCCTGTTTCAGGGTTCTTAGATTGAATCAAACAGTAATCTTTTAAACAGCGTACAGTGAAATTCTTGGAAATCTAATTCACAGCTTCCAAGTTACAGTTGGAGATCGCTGCTCATATTCTGTTTGAGATGGTCAGTCTCCATGGATCGGGAACGCTGGATTTGACATGTTTGTGCTTTCACAAGTCCATCATGGGAAAGGCAGGTAGTCACCAAGCTGTTCTAAGTGTCAGGCTGATCACACCTGGAAAATGTGACAGGAGAGTGACTGGTACCGAGGAGCAGAGTTGAAAACTTGGCACAGAATATGGGCACCTCCACTTGTAAACCACTAACCAAGCTGCCTTCCGTGGACCCAGATCTGGAATTAAACTAAAACTAACCAAATGGGCCAAGCAAAGGCCAGTTATGCAGAGCTTGCATTTGGCAGAGACCCTAAGGCAGGCAGAGGGGTGGGAGAGCATTACAGAGGGACCCACCCACGGAAGGCTCAGGTGTGCCCTGGGGGAGGCTGCTGGCCTGGGGGAGCTGGGGGAAGCTGGCGAGAAGTGGGGCATCTGTGTGACAGGTCAGGGGTGTATGGTTTTCTCTGGATGGTCCTATGTTGGAAGCAGGGACAAAAATTAGGGAAGCTGTCAGTTATTGATCAAGTTCTGGCCATCCTGGGTCAGTTGTTGCAGAAAGTCTTACTGAGTTTCCTAGTTTGGCCCTAGCAATAGCAATCTGGCCTCCCACAAGACCGAAGGATAGCATGCTGGCCTTCTGGGGTGTTTATTGCAGATAAGGAGTTGGGTTTCTGAACAGGTTGCTTTAAGTTGTGGGTCAAAGTTCTATTTATTAAAAATGGTTTGACCTTTTTCTGTTTGTATATTTATTCTCTCACAGCTATTGTTAGTTTCTGTTTTCATTAGTTCAGTGTTGACCAGAAAACCCCTCAACCCTCGGGGTCTCCCTCTGTTGGTGTGGTAGAGTTTGTGTGGCACTTGGGGACCTACAGGGTTTTCTCTGCCTTCTGTTTCCACTCAGCCTGTCCTTTTGTGTCGTGTCTCTCTGCAGATAACCCTGCCCTGGGAGCTCCTGACGTTTGCACCCGAAGCAAGCAAGATTCTGCAGGCAGCTCCCAGGGAGGGAGCTTTAGTGCCTTAGATGCCTGGTGACTTCCGCCTACTTAAAATGTTAGTTCCTGTTTTTGAAGAAAATAGGGCACAGTAGTTTGGGAGTACTATTAGAAATAAGAAGTTGTTTGTCCTGGAAATTTTATTTCCTTATGACTGTTACTTTTCATAATAGCTAAGCATTATGATTCAGAACCTTCTGAAAACCAAAGGAAAGGGCTGGAGAAGTCTCTGGCTTGGGCTCAGCATGAACAGAGGTCCTCAGCAGTGAGCTAGGAGAAACATACTCTCCAAGCGGGGCTGGTTTCCCACTGAATTAATCTCTATTAAATATTTCCACTTCCAGGTCTGTGGTCAGGGATTATCCTCTGCACGATCTGTCAAGCTGTGTGTTTTCTAGGCTTTATTGCTCGGCTAAACTGGGAAAGAGCCTGCCAACAGGTAACTGATCATTGCTCTAACAGTAAAGGTTCCCCTCCTAGAAAACAAGCAGCATTACATCTCTCTCTCTCTCTCTCTCATTCTGGAAGGTTTTCTCTTTGTATCACAAAGGCTACTTTCTTGTTGTTATTATTTTAACTGCATCTAATTCAGACATGAAGAGCCTGATGACCCTTGCTTTATCCATTCCCCTTCTGCCTGAAAAGCCAATTTCAGGACAAAATTTGGAACTGGAGAGATAGACGGGATGCCATCAAATTTATCCTCATACTGTTTTTTATGGTCCCAAAATATTACATTAAGATACCTGTGTGCATCTTTCTCTCCAACTTTTTAGGGTCAGAATAAGGTCTGAAAAATAGGTGCTAGATAAATGAGATGAAGGAACAAGAAGGGATAACTTTAAATGATCCTGGTTCTCATCTCGTGCTTTTCCATCCAGCCTTCCCCACCCTCTGAGCCCTGTCAATCATCTTGAAGATGATTCCATCCTTGTGAACTAGAGAAGCTCCAATGTTACATGTCAGTTAGTGACAGTGGCTTGCCTTTTCCTAAACCGGGTAGTCAAGTCAACTGTCTTAGAACACGTTGTAAAGTCTGGTGGGTTTACTGTGTATTTCATCTTGTAGGCTCAGGTGCATGCCAACATGAGACAGAACGTGGCCCCCGATGGGACTCCTATCTCTCAGGATCTCTTTTCCCCAGGTATGAAGCCACCGCCACTCCAGGACCACCTGGTGGTCCTGGAGGGGCCATCTGTGGGACACAACTAAATTTGCTGCTGTGAGCTCCCATTTGAAGAGGGCAACAATGTTTCAGAAACAAACAATAAGATCGAGAAATGCCCAATGTGAGGCAGACAGGCTAGCGATTTGGTCTAGGTTTCCTACCACCTATCATTTGTAAAAAGCTGTGCGGTTCAGGCCTCACACTGTGAGCGCCGAGGGCGGTGCCTGGCTCGGAGTGAGCATTTGTAAGCACGAGGTGGCATCATTCCGTTAGAAATGATTTTCTCCCAGAACTCCGAGGGCATGGTGGCATGCCTACTACCCACTCACACTTATTAAGAAGTCCATGCCAGTCTCATTCTTGTTCTGTTGGGCTATCTGCCCTTATTTCTCTCTTGGGAAGCTTTCAGGATGTTTTTCTTATTCTTCCTATTCTGAAGTGTCATGAGACTAAATCTAGGTATCCTGCCTGGTACTTAGCAGGCCTTCCAGAGAAAGGGTTCACATCTGTCTTCAGTTCAGCGAGTGGCCTTGAATTATTTTTCTTTTCTGCTGACCTTGTTCTCTTTCTGAGATGATTATACAGGTGTTGGTCCCCTGAAAAATTCCCCTCTGGGTTTTAACTTAGAGAGCTGCCACGTTTATCTAGTTCTCGCAGTGGGATAGGCTCCGGGGGACGCGGGCCAGCAGTAGGGGCAGCCGTGCTCGTACGCACATTAGTGGGGGGCACACTGAGACACACTCTCTTCTTTCCACCCAGCGCAGCACCTGCTTCCTGAACCAACTTGGCCTCAGTGAGGAGCACATAATATACACCACCTTTATATGTCTTTCATGCTGAGGGGAAAGTCCTTTTTAAGCTGCTCACTAAGTTCCTTTTCCCCTCAGCGGGCCCTGAAAGCCATGGAGAAATTTTAACGAGAGATGTTGAAAAAGAAGATGAGACCCGGCTGGATCAGCAGATGCACCAAGAAGAACGTCTTCGGGTCCATCCGGAGGACGTGACACGGTTGACTGGGAGACAGCTGGTGCTGTGGCGAGGGCTCGTGCTCCTAGGGGCCATTTTAGTCTTGCTGGTGGGGATTTTAGTGAGAGTATGTTTCAGGCCTTAGGAAGGTGGCAAGAGAGAGTCCAGTCAAGTCACACTTTTGAGCTCACAAGCAAATAATTCATGGGCCCAAAGGTGGGAATTTGTTCTCAGTTAAGGTAATGTAACTGTGCACATGGGTTTAAGAATGGAGAGTTTAAAGATATTTTTTCTAATGAAGAAAGTGAACTAAGGTAAAAACTATGTTCTAGTCCAGGGTGATATCTGAAAGATTACATTAGAGGAATAATTCATCCATCACTGTCTCAACCAAAGACCACTGTGTACTGACCATTTTCACGTATGGCTTTGATATTCTCCTTGCTGTTTATTTTTTTTAGATAGAAACCCATGTACCGAGTGCTTAAGGATTGTTGCTGTCCGAATTATTAAAAACATATGAATATGTTACAATATAGCTTTGTGCCTTAGATTATTATTCAATGGAGAACGACATTTGTTAGTGTTCACCTGGGGTCAGATCTTGGGCACTGGGGATGCTTAAGAAACAACAGGGAGTCGGATGGCATCGATCAGCATGCTTCCTGCTGCGGGTCTGATGTCAGGGCACATTTGGGCCAACATGGGTTGGCAGAGGTCAGAGGGTCAAGCCCCACTGGGAACCAGCACGCCTCTTTTCTAGAGTGGCAGGCACCCCACGGAGAGGAATAAGGGGTTTGAGGCCTTTTCCTATTTTGAGAGAAGGGTCAGTAAGGTTGGAAGGAGGCAGGAAAAGGGCTGCTAGGAGACGCGAGGCTGGGGTCCTGGCAGGCCCTGTTGATCTTCTGTTTGGGTCTTTTCTTCAAAAAGGCATGGGCTTTGGGTGGCAGACGTGGTCCATATCAAGGAGGTTTTGTGTCGTCCTATCTCAGGAAGGAGGAAGTCTTATGACTGCTCCCTCCTGCCTGGCCTTAGAAAATAACCGGGGAAGCCCTAGAGCTATGGAGTGTCAGACTGTTGCTGAATTCCCCTGGGGTGAGGGGTGTCAGAAGACAAAGGCTCCATCCCATCGCAGCAGCAGGTTAATTGGTAACCACACTGGCCCAGTCTCCTGGGGGCTTGGTCCACAGCATGAGCTCAGTAAGCCTCAGCACGGGTCAAGGACGCTGTGTGCTGGGATGGATGCAAAGGCTAGGCATCGCCTCTGCCCTGAAAGAGCAGATAACAGATACTATCAGAAAAGTCCGCTACTGTGAGTGAAACTCCCTGCTGCTGCCCACAGACCAGCTCTGGGCTCTTGGTGGTCCCGAGCAATGAATTGGACTGACTACACATGCAAGGTTCCATGTAACATACAAAGTTTATTAAAGAAAGTGTGTCTCTTAAAGAATAAACTGGGGTGCAGTAGTGTGATTTGGGAAGGAAAGTACACTCCTGAGATATGGGAGTGGGTCACCTCCTTGCCAACCACGGGAATGACCTCTTCTGCCCAGGAAACGCGGGTTTAAAAGGGACGGGGGTTTCCCTTTGTCTCAGTTGGCAGGCTTTTGGCAGCACATGAGCAAAGAGCTGTATTTCTTTGTTTCAATTTGTGGGCTTCTTACTGCACATGCTTAGTTATATAACCTTCAAGCTTGTGTGCAGGCACCTTCTCTACAATCCCCCTTGACTGCCCTCGCAGGTTCAAACAGCAATGCTATTCATTACAATAGAATGACAATTAAGTGGGGGTGAAGCAAGGGTTAACTACTGCTAAGGTGCTAAAGCTCTGTGTGGGCAGGTGTGATCTCTACCCAGGTGCTAAAAGGCATTTCCTTGCAACCGGGATGCTGGACACTGGCCAGCATCAGCTACGGCTGTCTCAGACTTGCTCCTTTGCTATGCCCTCTCCTGCCTCAACTTGCCCCTGGGAGACGTGGTTCTCAAAAATTCCTTTCTGGTTGCTGGGGGCGGGGGGTGGAGGGATGGTCCCTCTTCTGTAACTGCTTCAGCCTAGAAAGGGACAGTAGACCCTGCCTGTTGAGAACCACGAAACTCTCACCCAGGCAGGAAGGATGTGTCCAATTGCCACTGTTAAATGCCATTCCAGCAAAGGCATTTGGGTATCTTCCCAAAAAGACAGTCTCACAGACCCAGAGACTTATTTGTGGGTTGTTGTGTGAATTAACATGTGTTCTTCCTTCTGTTTTCATAGGGCATAAGCCTATGATCTCATTACCTGAGTGATTGGTTGCAATATAGGCCTCACTTAAGAAGCCCATTTGCTTTGCCGCCTCCTGAGACTCAATGGTGTGGCTGAACTAAGTGGCTGGGTTGGTGAAGTATGAGGTGGTCTGTGGGCTTCACTTTGAAACTGGTTTCCCTTTCTGCTCTAATGGCTTGGGCAGAAAAGGCCCAGAGGCCTAAAAGAGGGGAAATCCTAAAATATTCCCCTCTGCCCAAGCTAAGTATAGAGGGCAAAGGGACTTTGGATAGTGTGACGTGCCTGCTCACCTTTCTCCAGAGAAGCCACTCTTCCTAATGGGGGGCATTGAAGAACTGGTCCCTGCCTTTGTCACTTAGTGGTGATGGCTTGAATTGTGCCTTTTAACCCTCTTGTCAAAACTGTTACCCCCAGAATACTAGGATGCCAGCTTGTCCAGCAGTGCCAGCCTTTGGACACCAAGCGTGTGGCTCCCCAGAGACAGCCAGCTGACCTGGGCTCTGCAAGGTCCTTCCCCACAAAGACCACAAATCCCCTCATTGTTACTGACTTAATTGTTGACTGTTAAGTGTCCTGTGCCCAGCTCTGTAAAAGAACTATGTGTCTATTTGTTTACTTTTCATCCAATCCCAGAAGTTTCCCTACTTGCTTTCTTCTACCTCCCTAATCTATTACCAACGGATTTCATGTAACCCCCTTATGTCCTCTCTTTTGATCGGAATGTGTAAGCAGGGTGCAGAACTCCACTTTCGGGAGCATTTTCTCAATCTGTTGAGGTCTTGCTTTCTTGTCGTCAGTTTGGGTCAGATAAACATAAAAATTCTCTAAGGTTTGGACATTTCTTACGTTGACATTTACTCGGTGTAGTGCGGCAGGACTCCAGCGAAGCTCCCCTAGGACCACCCTGCAGACCAGGACCCAGCAAAGGGCCGGCGCCACATTGAATGTGGGTGAGTTGTCTCTTGGATCCAGGACCTTCCCTGGCTTGTGGTAGAGGGTCTGACTTTGAGCTGTTCTTAGAAAATCCTCGAGGTGGCACTAAAGGGTAGGAGTTGAGACAGGTGACGGGTTTTAATTTGGGCTTTTCATTGCAATTATTTAGCTGTAGTTCTGAACAAAGCCTCTTGCTGATAAAAGAGCTTGAACCTGTTTGGCTCCAAAGAAAGGGGGCGCTTCCTCCCTCCAGCCCGAGTCCTGGGTGTCCTTAGACGACTAAGAGGAGGTGTGAGTGTGGGGGGTGGGGGTGGGGGAGGGGGCATCCCTCACGAGCGCAGGTGCCCCGTAGGGAAATTCCAGCTCAACTGTGATTAAACAATTGACTTTGCGGAGACGCGCACAGAAAGGTTGGCCACCTCGCGCTCCGAATCCTCCCAGCCTAGGAGATACCGGGGCGAGAAACTGAGACACGTCTGAGGGGTGATGCGACTCCCAATGGTCAGAGCCTTGCGGGGCTGACCCACCGCACAGATCCCAGGAGCTTCTGTTCAGATTGCAGATACGCGGAGAAAGACTAACATTAAAATGGGAAATTGTACCTCTCAGGTCAATGAACCCCAAGAATCCCAGCCTCCCATTCACGCTCCCACAGGGTACATGTACAATTCGTATGGACTCTCAACTTGCAAGCATCTATAGAAATGGGGAAATTTAACTAAAAGTGATATCAGCTTGAAATGGCTAAAGTGGGGAAACTTTGGCACCTCCAAACTGATTTTTCTATGTGCTCAATCAGAAAAAGCTGGCTCTAAAATTAAACTGAATGAATGGGAAGCTTATCTTGATTGGAAATGAGAAGCTTCTAGAAGAGGATCAGATAAAATATCTTCTCTACAGGAAGTTAATAAGATGATTTTAGAGACTTTCTCTGAAACAAAAGCTTCTGAAGCCAGTAAATGCCAAGGCTCCAGTCCTCCCCCTTCTACATCTGCTGCACTATAGCCTTTGCCCTGCGCCTCCTGGTGCAGAATTGCCCTTCCCTCCCTTCTCCCTCTCCTGCTTTATCTCCTCCACTACCACTTCGCATTGACCTAGGGGAAAACGAGAACAGAAATCCAGAGAAACATAATCCAGAAATTCTAGCAGCTCCTTTCAAGGGAAGGCCTGTCTCAGGTAGAGGGGGACCAGCAATTGTGTATGTTCCTCGAATTAAGAAATCCCTGACCCCCTCCAGGACCCCGATGGGTTTGCAAAGGAATTTGATTCAAACGTTAGAACCTAGGATCCTGGCTATTCTGACCTATTCCAATGAATATGCCCACTGCGTATGGAGAGCAAGGCAATAGAGCGGTTGAATAAGGTTCGCTGGCATACTCCTATGAAGGGTTTTCTAAAACAGAATGAGGCAGATGGGAAAAAATGGAGGGAATTAGCTCACCACCTTTGCCACGCCATACCTGAGATTTCCCCAGGGAAATGGACTGGCCCAGAGCCCAGCAATGTAAAACAAAGTCTGACGAACCAGTGCTTGATTTCTTTAACTGTTTTGAAAAACTTTCAAACAACCCTCAGGCCTGTCTCCAGATAGGCTTAAAGATTGTCAAAATGATCCCTTACTAAATGTGGCATTTTTGGAAAGACTAGATGGAGAACTTGTAACTTTGATTAAACAACGTAAATTAAACTGGTCGACCACGTGTGCTGACGAACTGGCTATTCTGGCTGATCAACTCTCTAAAACTATTCAAAAGAGAGAAAAAGATAAAGCTACAAAAATATGAACTTACAGATCTAACAATTAAGCAATAAAGTCGGATCTACCCAGCGGTGTCTTAGACAGGGGGAGAGGGGAGTCTGTTGTTACCGGGACAAGCACTAAAGGACTAGGCCACTAAAAGGACTGTAGAAAACTGAAATGGCATTTACAAAGAAAGACAAAACAAACAAGCAAGCATAGGGCAGCTCCGAGGACTGTGGGGGCATTTCCCCTTCTCCTTCCTAATACTTCAGGAGAAATTGAAATGATCAGAAAAGGGGAAATTACTAAGGCCCTTGTAGACACTGGGGCTACTTTATTCATTCTTAACCCTACCCAACTAAGCTGCCCTCAGAGTAAAGCGTTTGTGCAAATGGTAGGGATATCTAACCAACCAATGACTTTTAAAAAATATATAACTTACTTATTTGTTTGTTTTGTTTATTTATTTATTTTAGAGAGAAAGGAAAGGAGAAAGAGAGGGAGAGAAACATCACTGTGTGGTTGCCTCTCGCTCGCGCCCCAACTGGGGACCTGACATGCAACCTAGTCATGTGCCCTGACTGGGAATTGAACCAGCGACACTTGGCTCACAGGCCAACACTCAAACCACTGAACCACAGCAGCCAGGGGCTCAACCAATGACTTTTAAAATCATAACCTATCCCCTTTGAACTAGGGAATGTTACGGGGCAACATATATTTTTACTGGTCAGATTGGTCCCAATTCACTTGATAGAGAGAGATTTCTGCGAAACCCATAATGCCCACATATCCTTTTCTGGGAAGGATGAAATGTGTTTAGAACTGAGTGAGCCAGATAATGAACAGATTGGGAAAATAGTGATTTTAAAGGAACATCCACCAGAGGAAAGTAATCTTGAAACGGAGCATCTGTTGCAGGTTGTTCCAATGTAACTTAGGGCCCTTTCCAGCACAGATATGGGCAAGATCAAGTCAGCCACTCCTGTTAAAGTTAATATTTGGCTTCCATCTAATATATCTGCCAATACCCTTTAAGACCTAATGCACTAACTGGAATTAAGTCCATTACACAAAATTACTTCAAAAGGGGACTTATAATTCCATGTACAAGCCCATGTAATTCTCCTATCCTTCCAGTGAAGAAACCAAATGGAAAAGGATGGAGATTTGTACAGGATCTCAGAGCTATAAATAAGATAGTTACTTTCAGACATCCTGTGGTTCCAAGTCCACATTCCTTATCATCAGCCACTCCTGTGGATTGCCAATAAGTTTCAGTAATAGATTTCTATAAGCGCCTTTTTCAGCATTCTAGTAGGAAAAGATAGTTAATAGCTCTTTGCCTTCACTGGGAAGATTGCCAATTTACTTGGACAGTAATACAAAATCCCACCTACCTGTCCCAGATATTAAAAGCTGATTTAAGTGATGGCAAAATTTCCTGGAGATTCCATTCTAATCCAATATGTGGACAATTTACTTTTATGCTCTAGGACATTACTATACCCCCAAAAGGACACAATTTACTTATAAAGGGACATAAGGTCTCAAAGGGTAAGCTTCAATTTTGCTTGCCTCACGTGAAATGCATTGGTCACCTCATATCTGAAGATGGGCTACTGATTAATGCCAAAAGGCTCAGAGGAATCCTACCTTTCCCGTACCAAAACAAGAAAGCAGCTTAGAGGGTTCCTGGGTGTGACTGGATATTGCCAATACTAGGTTCCAAATTCATTAATAGCCCAGCCTCTATGTTAAAGTCAAATCAACCTGACCGACTCAGTGGAACCCTGGAGGGAAACAAGCTGTAGAGGCTCTAAAGGAAGTATTATCTAAAGCTCCTGCCCTGGGACATCCTAATTATAAACTCCCCTTCTTCCTTTTCACACAGGAAAATAAAGGATATGCTTCAGGAGTTCTAACTCAGCAACTGGAGATCATCTTGGACCTATAGGATGTCACAGTCAGCAGCTGGACTCAGTCGAAGAAGGGCCCCTCCCCGTGTGACGGCCCGTCCGGCAGCCACACTAGGTCTGCAGACAGAAGAGGATGTTACGGGCTCTCTTGTCGCTCCTGACGGTCCTCAGTCTGTTGCCTCTTTACCGAGCTCTTGTCACAACACTTCTCTTCTGAAGAAGCTTAACATTACTTTATCTCTGCACCCAATATTACTTCTTTAACTCTGTGTGATTGTCTGAACCCTACAACTGTGTTAACCTCTCTACATGGTCAAGACACCCATAACTGTGCTTTACTTACTAACCATCTTCTTGTTCCTAGGAATGGTGTACAAGAAACTCTTATTGATAATGCTGACTTAATTTGGTTGACAGGTGGATCTTTATTTTCTATTTTATTTTTTGTTGTTTATTCTATTACAGTTGTCCCAATTTTTTCCCCTTTGCCCCCCTCCACCCAGTCTACCCCTGTCTCCCGCAGTGAATGCCCTCTCTGTTGTCCATGTCCGTGAGTCATTCATACATGTTCTTTGACTAGTCTGTTCCTCTTCCTTCCAGCTTCCCCCCCTCCTGCCTCCCCTCCTACAGCTCTCAGTCTGTTTCATGTTTCCGTGTCTCTGGTTCTATTTTTCTCATTAGTTTATTTTGTTCATTAGATTCCATTTATAAGTGAGATCATAAGGTATTTGTCTTTAGCCAACTGACTTATTTCACTTAACATAATACTCTCCAGTTCCATCCAAGCTGTTGCAAAAGGTAGGAGCTCCTTTCTTCCTGCTGCACAGTATTCCATTGTGTAAATGTACCACAGTTTTTTGATCCACTCATCTACAGGTGGGCATTTAGGCTGTTTCAGCACTTGGCTGTTGTAAATAGCATTGCTGTGAACATAGCGGTGCCCAGGTTCTTTTGAATCGGTGTTTCAGGATTCTTAGGGTGTATATTCCCAGCAGTGGAATCTTATCTGAAAGGTGAACAAGGACATTACTGAGCTGGACATGCAATAAGTTCCACGGGGGACATACTGAAAGTCCTTATCTACCTGAAATAAAATCTGCACAGCGAGCTGAACTAATTGCTCTGACTTGGGCATGTGAATTGGCCAAAGATCAATTAGCCAATATTTACACTGATAGTCGCTATGCATTTGGTGTAGCTCATGACTTTGGAATGTTATAGAAGCAGCAGGGAAGCTTAACTTCCTCAGGGAAGCCCACGAAAAATGAAAACTGGTTGCAGAATCATTAGATGCCATACAGCAACCAAAACAACTGGCAATTATCAAAATTCCAGGGCATTCTAAAGCTACCACCATGGAAGCAAAAGGAAATCATTTTACTGACGCTGCAGCTCGGCAGGTAGCATTGAACAGACAAGTTATTTAGATCTGAGAATGTTCTCTACTTTCTATTAAATCAATTAAAGATTATCTTTTATAGTTTCTACAGACAGCTATGGAGGAAGAAAGGGGGAACCTTTGACCCAGACAGACAGGTGAGGCATTCCCTTGCAGGAGACCAACAGCCTTAATGGTTGGTAAATTGTTATTAGAAAAAATTATTCCCAATTGAGGGATTTCCTCTGAGTTACATAGTGACTGAGGGACTCACTTCAGTGGGCAAATAATAAAATCCGTCTGTAATATTTGACCTATTCTGCAGCATTTTCTTTTTCTTTTAAATTATATTTTATTGATTATATTGTTACAATAGTTCCAATTTTTTCTCCTTTGCTCCCCTCTGCCCAGTACCAACCACCCCTCAGCAATCCCCCCCGCCCCCCCCCCCCCCCCCGCTCCAGTCCATGCCCATGGGTCATACATACAAGTTCTCTGGCTTCACCCTTTCCTATATTATTCTTTAAAATTTTTTTAAATTAATTAATTATTTTTTTTAACAATTAAAAATAACAATCCCCCCTCTCAGACTTAAGACCCTTTATAATCTTATAAAGGACAATGGGGGAAGGTCTCATACTCCTCTCGCTGCTTCAAGCTGGACATGGTCGTCGTCCTACCTACCCTTGGGTCCAGAAATCCCTAGTAAGAGTTGGAGTGTGGAGGGGAGGGTTGCCTTCCCACATGGGGAAGGATTGTGCAGACTCCAGGTCAGTTGGCTGTCCCTGGACAACGGTGTGCTTGATTTAACAGGCTGGCATCCTTGTTGTATTCTGGGGGCAACGGATTTGGCAATAGGGTTAAAAAGCATCATTCAATCCATAACCACTAGGTGACAAAAGGCAGGGATTAATTTTTCAATGTCCCACATTAAGGAAAAAAAATGGCTTCTTTGTATTCTGCAGCACTTTCATTGTGCCCATCACCCCCAGGCCTCTGGACTGGTGAAACGCACCAATGGTACAATCAAAATTCTAACAGTCAGGATTTCAGAAGCCCCTGGACCAAAGCTCTCACTACAGTGCTCCTCAACCTGAGACCTACTCCTTTTGGTAACATAAATTTTTTCTTATGAAACAGTCTGGATGAAGGGGCATATGAACTAACTTTGCTGAAAGGAAAAATTCTACATTACTGTAGAGGGCTTATTAACCAGCTTAAAGAAACCAATAAGTTAGTTAGCAACTCAGTTCACAGTGTGCTCCCGGGAGATGAAGATTTCAAAGATCATGGCTTAAACCAGGAGATTTAGTCTATTGGAAAAGACATCAAATAAAAGACTCTCTCCAACATTATTGGAGGGGACCTTACCAGGCATTACTAACTAACCTGTGTGCAGCCACGCTCAAAGCAGTAAACTCATGGATTCACATTTCTCATTTAAAAAGGGGCCTGACTGAGAATGGACAACCACTCCTGTCTCTGATACTTGCCACTGTCTGACCATGAAGGCAGACACTATCCCAGACACCAACAAGGCTTGTATGCTCATAAATGCTGCTCAGACCTTGTTCTTATATTGCCCAATTGTTATTGACAGATATACATTAAAATGATTTTTATATTATTATCCTCCCTATGGTTTTCTAGTGGAGATAAGACGTGTCTTCCCAGACCCCCTCCCTTATTACACATGAAAAATTTAACTTGTTTACTTGCTAATCTTTCCCATCTACTAGACAATGATATTCTGACTATCAGTTATGATAATGAAGTTGACACTTTGTTGGCCATGTATTTGTCTCTGCCTACTATCAATATAAGTTTTGGAACAATTTTCTGGATATACCTATTGTAAAGGACCCATCTTGGGCAAATACCTCCAAGACTACCTCCCTGATAATTCCCCTGGCCGAATTATATATCGATCCAATCTAGATGAATACTGTACAGCTATAGGAGTAGATGATGAAAAGCTAAGAAAAATACCTGGATGTGATGGGGAAAGGCTTGCAGTGACCTGCCCTATCTGTCACAGTGTATCTTGTCCTCGGACTCACCAGCCATGCTCTGTGGCTGGATATGTGTGAAACTACAAAGAAAAATCAATGGGTCCCCATTTCAGAAATTACTGATATTCCTTGGTGGGTTGGTATGTGTGTAACTACCCCACCCTCCTGCGTCCTGGATGCTTGTGGAAAGCCCTATGGAATTCTCACACTCTAGCTCATTTGGGGGTTCCTATGGCATGGGAAACTCAACATTTTGGGTCCATTCAGTACACCCCAACTGCTTCCTAACCATAGCTACCCAATGGCAACAACATGCCTGGTGGGTCCAACAACATTGGCCCTCTAAAAGAAATAAAAGGGGAATACTTGGGGGATTAGGGGCTGGCCTTGGTATTCTGGTACCAGCTGAACTTGCAGTTAAAGAAGAGCGGTATACATTAGAAAATGACTCTTTATCTAGAACAGTCAGAGAGAGCGAACCCTGTTTCAAGAGGAAGAAAATGGTAGGAAGTAGCATGGAGAGACAGTAAGACCTTAGCTCAGTGGACAGAACAGACTCAGCAGACTGTGAAAACTCATGCACAAACCCAGCAATGGGAACGTGCCTGTACGCTAACTCTACAGGGCCTATTGTCTGCGCCAGTGCCAATGGAATCTGAAGTAGCTCTGAAACAGTGACCAGTTACAATGGGTGCAAACGCCCAGGCCAGACACTTATGGGACTCACATGGATCCCCTGGATTTTGGAAAATCTTGGAAACTGCAATCTATGATATTGTGTCTTAAAAGCCCAGGTACCTCATTAAATCCGAAGCTTAAATTCTCAGTAGTTCAACTGGCTGGCATTAGAGAGCACCCTCAACAACACTAGAATACTCCCGGTGGGAAGTAGGTGGGCCATGTTTAAGAATAATAAACGATGGAAACCCATCTCACTGTCTGGTGTGAAAACTGAAAAGGTGAATGGGGTAAGCCCCCAATCTATATGGAATGCCGAATTCACCCAATCCTGGTCTAGTGCATCTACCCCAACAAATAACAATATATGGTATATGGGAAACCGGTGTTCTTGTTGGGAAGGTTTAGAAAATTCTTCTGTTATACCAAGTGATTTTTATTGTAATAACACCAACTTTACATCAAATGCTACTGGAATATCGTGTAATACTGAAATTAGAGGCAAAAAGAACTTATCCTGAGGTTAATAAAGCCTATGATAATATTGATACTGATAATCCAATGTATTGGGAAATTAAAATTAATTCTCCCCATGAAGTCATTCTTATGGACTCTAACTGGCCAGAAAAAAACAAAACCAAAAAAAGGCGTTTCTGGAGAGTGAAACAGTAGAAAGTCTTAATTGGTCTGGCCGAATGGATCATAAGGTACAAGTGACAGTGGATGAAGGAGGAAAACATATTATTAGCTTAATAAAATCACTAATGAATGAAGAAGTGGAATATTACCCAGCCATGAAAAAAGAAATAGATCTTGCCATTTGCATCAACAGGTATAGACCTAGAGGGTACAATGCTAAGTGAAATTAACTCAGAGAAAGACAATCACTGTATCATTTCACTTAGGTGTGGGATCTAAAAAACTAAGAAATAAAACAAACCGACTTCTAGATACAGAAAAACTGATCATTGCCAGAGGGTTGGGTGGTGGGGGTATGGGTAAAAAGGTTAAAGGAATTAAGAACTAAAAACTTATAAGTCACAGGGATGTAACATACAACACAGGAATATTAATATCACAATAACTTTGTACGGTGACAGATGGATAGTGGACTTTTTGTGGTGATCACTTTGTAAGGTGTATGAATGTGAAAGCTCACTATGTTCTACACCTGAAGCTAATATAATATTGTATGTCAACTGTACTTTAATTCAAAAGAGCTTTACATTTCAGAATAAAAATTAGACATGAAAAAAAGTTATGCTAATATATATAAAGGGTTTTTCGGTTTTCTGGGATGCTTGTTCCTTTCAGATTCTTCCATGTCTAGTATTAGACATTTTCTGTTCCTAATTTAATGCTGTTGATCTTGTTCCTAGTATGTAAATGTTTTTCTAGGTACAGAAAAACAAAACAAGACAAGCAGCAAACTCGGATGATGATAGCTCAAAAATTAGAAATGATCCTTTTTAAAGATTTTATTTATTTTCAAAGAGAGGGGAAGGGAAGGAGAGAGGGAGAGAAACATCCATGTGAGAGGGAAACATCAGCTGGCTGCCTCTCACATGCCCCCAACCAGGAACATGGCCTGCAATCCAGGTAGTATGTGCTCCGATTGGGAATCAAACCAGCAACTTTGCGGTTCACAGGCTGGTGCTCAATCCACTGAACCACACCAGCCAAGGTGATCCAGAATATTTTTTAACAAGCACATATAAGCTCTGACTGCCTCCTATTCACCTGCCCAGAGTTTGAATAATAATAATAATAATTCAATCTTGAATGCCATCTAAGGTTATGGTCTTGCCCATTCCCAGTGGTCCCCCCTATTCAGCAAGACAAACACTGACTTTGAGACTTCCTAGGCATGAGCCTTCTCAGCACCGCGGGACCTCGTTATCCAACCAAACATTTGGTTATCAATGCATCCTTTGAATTGATTTATGACCAAGAAAAGGGGCCACATACTAAATCTGACAAGCTCAGGGGAGTCCTGTGTGGTGGCCTTATTAACTCAGAGACCAAAAATAACCACAAAAAATGGTATGAAATTAAAATTTATTAACTAAAATCAGTTTATAGCAGGTAGTCATATCCTAGGCTAGAATCTTCTCTGACACACATCAGTCCTTACCTTAATTGAGCCTGTTCATTGTCTTTTTGCATCTATAATAACAGACCTTTGGATGGTCAAAGTTATTTGCTTTTTCCAGACCCCTCAAACCACAGATACCGAACCAGAGCAAAGACCATAAATCCTTTCATTGTTATTGAGTTAACTGTTGATTGTTAACTATCCTGTACCAATCTATGTAAAAGAAGTATGTGCCTATCATTTTACTTTTTATCCAATCCCAGAAGTTTCTCTGCTTTGCTTTCTCCCGCCTACCTAGTCTATCACCAATGGATTTCATATAACCCACTTACGTCCTCTCTTTTGACTGAAATGTGTAAAGCAGGGTGCAGAACTCCATTTTTCGGGAGCGTTTCCTCAATCTGTTGAGGTCTTGCTTCCCAGCAATTGTCAGTTTGGCTCAAACAAACTCACAAAAATTCTCTACAGATTTGAATGTTTCTTACATTGACAAAACTTTTGTGCAACAGAGGACAGTATCAAGAAAGTGGGAAGACAACCTATTGAATAGGAGAAAACATTTGCAAACCATATATATGATAAGGGTCTCAGTATCCAGAATATATGTAATAAAACTCTTACAACTCAACAATAAAAAAGACAAACACCTCAATTTATAAGTGGGCAAAGGACTTGAATAGACATTTTTCCAAATAAATAAATAAATAAATAAATAAAATACAGATGGCCAAAACAAATCTATGGAAAGGTGCTTGGCACCATCAATTTACGTTAGAAGTGCTAATTAAAACCACAATGAAACACTCCACACCTACTAAGATGGTTTAATAACTTAAAAAAAAATCATAGGTATACTAAATGTACTAAATGTCATTGAATTGTACACATGAGATTTTATGTTATGTGGATTTTACCTTAAAATTTTTTCAATGTTTTATTCTATGGTATAATATTTTGTATCATGGTTGCAATATTTGGTATTATCCGTCTTAGGATAAAAGTTCGCTTCGAATGAAGTTTCAACTTCTTTTTAGTTTCTTCCTTGTATAACACAGGGGAACAATTTTTAAAATAGTTCCTGTTGAGTTTGATGTTTCAGCTGTTTTAGACTTAAATAGGAATGCTGATTTCAAAACTGCAGTTAGTTTTCTTCTATCACATCAAGTTTTTCTCTACAGCTTATTGTTTTTTTAAGTATATTTTATTGATTATGTTGTTACAGTAGTTTCATTTTTTCCCCCTTTGCTCCCCTCTGCTCAATACCCCACTTCCCTCCGGCAATCCCACCCACCTTAGTTCATGTCCATGGGTCATGCATATAAGTTCTTTGGCTTCACCCTTTCCTATATTATTCTTAACTTCCCCCTGTCTATTTTCTCCAACCGATTATGCTTCTTAGTCCCTGCACCATTTCCCCATTTCCCCCTGCCCCCTCCCAGCTGATAACCCTCCAAATTATCCCCATACCTATGATTCTATTCCTATTCTGGTTTACTTAGTTGGATTTTGTTTTTATTTTTTAGATTCAGTTGTTGATAGTTGTGAGTTTGTTGTCATTTTAGTGTTCATAGTTTTGATCTTTTTCTTAAGTAAGTCCCTTTGACATTTCATATAATAATGGCTTGGTGGTGGTGAACTCCTTTAGCTTTACCTTGTCTGGGAAGCACTTCATCTGCCCTTCCATTCCAAATGATAGCTTTGTTGGATAGAGTAATCTTGGTTGTAGGTTGCTTTTCATTACATTGAATACTGCTTGCCAATCCCTTCCTACCTGCAAAGTGTCCTCTGAGAAATCAGCTAATAGTCCTCTAGGCATCCCCCTGGAGGCAACTCTCCGCCTCTCTCTTGCTGCCCCCAGGACTCTGTCTTTATCTTTCACCTTTGGCATCTTAGTCATGATGTATCCTGGTGTGGTCCCCCCTGGGTCCAGCTTGCCCGGGTTCCTCCGTGCTTCCCAGACCTGTATGTTCATCTCCTTCGCAAAATTTGGGAAGTTTTTCTCATTTTTTTCAATTCTTACTTCCTTATTTTGCACTGGTTGACTGTTTTTCTCTTCCTTATGTTCCAAATCATTGATTTGAACCCCGGTTTTCTTCCCTTCACCATTGGTTTTGTGTGGATTTTCCTTCATTTCACTTAGTATAGTCTTCACGTCTTCTCTTATGCATTTGCCGTACTCAAGCGTATCTATCAAGCCTGTGAGCATCTTTATCACCAGTGTTTTGAATTCTTCATCTGTTAGGTTGTCTATCTCCTCATCTGTGAGGTTGGCTATCTCCTCATCCGTTAGGTTGGCTATCTCCTTGTCGCTTAGTTGTCCCACTGGATCCTTGATCTGTTCCCCCTTTTGGGCCATACTTCTCTGTCTTCTCATTCTGAGAGGCTCCTGTGTTTGTTTGCCTCCGCGTCCCAGGTAGAGCTGTCACTCCTGTTACATTGTAAGGGATGGAGCCTTAGGAATTTGTCAGTACAGGGCGACCTGTTTCACCACGTTGTGGCACTGTATGTGGGGGATGGGTCTAAGAGGGCACAACGCCACCTGCCCAGCACTTGCCCCTTTTCCAGGCACCTCTCCCACTTCCACACCGGACTGGCGCCCCTCTAGCTGCTGCCCTGGTTGTTGTTCCCAGAATGAGTCTGTGGATGTTCTAGGACCGTGGGGTTCCCTTTAAACAAGTGGACTCTGCTGAGAGACTGGCAGTTTCCGCCTCTACCCCAACCCCCTCTGGTTTGCACAGTCAGAAGCAATGAGGCTTGATTTTCCCCGGTGCTGGGACTGTGGGACACGAGGTCCGGTGAGGAGCTGGGCACGTTCCCCAGGTGTCCCTCCTAACTCTTCAAAATGTGTGAGTGCACTTTCCGAGGGCCTGCTGCTGCTGCCGCTGCTGCCACCGCACCACGTCCTCTCCACCCCGGCTCTGTCCCTCCTGCCTGTCTGGATGAGTATTTCTTCTTTTTATCTTTGTTTGCTGGACTTCTATGCAGTTTGATTTTCTAGAACTTCTGGTTGTTTCTAGTTTTGAGGTAGTTGTATTCCTTCTTAGTTGTGGAGATAGAAACAGCGTGTCTGTCTAGGCCTTCATCTTGGCTGGAAGTCTTCTCTACAGCTAATCTTAATGTGATCACTCGAGCCTGGATCGAGCCTAGATCAAGGGAAGCACTAGTGCTCTCCTATTGGCTGAGAGCAAACCTCCCTCGAGTGGGGAGGGGTGGGGGATGACCTTGGAGACCAGCCACAGGTTCATACTAGTCTAGACTGTTCAGTTACACATGAGACAGTGTGGCCGCTCTATATAGTGAATCGTATTACAAAGTGTAGTCCGAGTTCTTGTCTGTATACAAGGAGTTAGCAGAATTAATTTTTTTAATTTATATATGTAATTATTTCCTTTCCTTCAGATCATGTCTGCCTCTGTTATTTCTCATTGTTAGTGCCTAAACAACCCTGATTTGTTTTGTTATATCTGTGGCAGTTTCACCGTTCCCGTCAAAGGACAAACATCAGCGCATTTGTCAGGCAAGCCCATTTTGCATATTTTAAAGTATAACTTGGTGATCAAGATAAGTCTTAGGCCCCTCACAAGGTGTGCACTGTGCCCATTAGCATTACTAAACACCAAGAAAAGGAATAAAGTCTAAAGATAAATGGTGTCATCATCTAAAAAAAAGGCCTGAAAACAGACAACAGATCAGTAAAAATATGAAACAAACTACTATTTTTCTAAGATTATCACACCAAAATATTTTCTAAGGTTATTTTTTTGGTTGAGCTCCAGTTAGTAGATGCTAAATAAAGTCAAACAAAAGGAAAATGTGCTGAAACAGGATTTTCTTCTGTTGCCAACCCCACATTAGATGCACTGCATGATCCCAAGTGAATCATGTTGCCAATGGCATTATCATTTTCACCCTAAAAGATGCCTTATCATCCCCTGGGACCAGTACAGCACGTTTCTAAAAGGACAACCTGTTACCTGCTCTGTGACTCTGTTCTAGTTTACCCCCCAGATGTACATCAAATAGAAAACACCTCAAAAGAAGACACAAATCGTCAATCCAGGTTAGAAACCTATGGATGTAAAGCGAGATATTGTATCAGCAGAGTAAACTTCAGCTGAATTAACTTTCCTAAAATTGTAGACAATTATGGACCAGGATTAGACCCAAGCTTACTATGGCTCTATCGATGGTAATTAATTGATGAATAAATAAAACAGTCAAAAACCCCAAACTGTTTGCTGCTTTATATTGAACAAATACTGGCTTTGTTTGTGCCAGGTATTGTTTTAAGTGCTAGAAACACAGAATCAAACAGGCCAACAAGGCCGGTGCCCTCATGGAGCTTATATTCTACTGGGGCAGGCAAACAGTCAACAAGGAAACTCAACAATGTTAAGAGGATTAGTGCTGTGAAAGCCACTGGGCAGAGCGCTGCATAACAACCTGCAGCTGCGGGTCAGCGCGCTGATCGGAGGAGCCTGCGGCGACAGCTCTGGGGAAGGCCCTGTGTGCAGAGGGAAGAGCAGGCCCAAGCCCAAGCCAGCCTGCACATCTCGGTAGCTGGAAGGTCTGCTGGAAGGGGAGGGGCGAGGTGGCACGGAGTGGAGGCGTTCAGGGAGGCAGGACATGCAAGGTGGCCATTCAAGCCCTAAAAGATCCAGGTTTGATTCTGAGTCTAAGGGGACCCTGCTGAAGGGTTTAGGCTGGTTTGTGCATTTATGTATACGAGACCTGATGCTCTCAGAGGCCCACTTTGAAAACCATCTCTCCAACTGCTGTGTGGAAACAGTCATTGAGAATACAAAGGGCCCCATTTAAACATATAAAGCTGCCTATGTACTTATGAGAAGACACTACTTAAACCATTTAAATAACAATTATATATCAAAGCAGATATAAAACATTTTTACTTTTGTACTTACATACACTCATATATCAATAATTTCACTACAAAGCAAGCTGCTTTGGCTAGAGATGGGATATGGTATATAAACATTCATTATATGTCTGGGGCCTCCCATTGGCAAAGAAACAATGAGGCCAGGCCTCCCATAGACCTTTGGCAACTAAACAAAACTGGAATAACCTACCTTGTTGAGAAGTAGATGGACTGGCAGTTTTATAACCTTTGATCAGGTGATTCCATTCCTAGGAATCCATTGAAGGAAAGACTCAGGAACACCCTTAATATTTCATATACCTAGGATGTTCATCACAATGTGATTTATGAAGAGGAGCAATTTAAATGTCAACTCTTAAGAAAGCATTAAATAAATAACAAAAGGAAATGTCATATAGTTATTAAAAACCATGTCTTTAGCATGGGATAGGGAAAAATAACATATTCACTATGATCCCACATTTGTAAATAATAAAAATAAGTACTGGGGTCAAAATAATTTAAAGTATTAAATAAAATACACTGACTGCCTCAGCTTTTATATGTGAGAATTGAAATTATAGAAATTTAACTTTCTTTATTTTTTAATGTATTTTTAAAACTTTCTATGTTGTTAATGTATAACTTTAAAAATGTTAAAGTATTATTTAACAAATCTGAGCACTTACTAAATACAATAGCAAGAAGTATTACGGTGAACGAGGAGGAAAATCTGATGTGTTGTTATTCTAAAGGAGCTCAGAGTCTAATAGGGAAGAGGTTTTACATTTTTGCTTTTTTAAAGTAAAGTTGAATTGTAAAACCCCAGCAGCTCATTAGGGCAGGGGCTCTTGCTCTCTTGCTATTTGGTTAAACAGTATGTCCCCAATGTCTAGGACAATACTTGGTAGAGATGAGGCCATAATAAGTACTTGGCAGCTCTGTGTCCCAAATAGAGAATGACAAAGTGCAGCTTGACATTAATCAAATACCCCATAAGCTCCCAGCTTGTACTGAACTTTAAAAAGAGGGATGGCACTGAAGACAGCTACTCATTAAGTCATTAAGTGACATTTCCAAAAAACTCAAGATAAGAAGCTAAGCACCCCTGTTTGTGTGGACGAAAGAAAGCTCTTGTGGCAGCCACAAGATTAAAATTTCACAGAGAAATGGAAAAGATTCAAAAATTTTAAATAGCAAACAATATATACTATTAGGATACAAAACAAAAGGAGGTATTTGAATATGTACTACAGCAGTCAGTTAGTCTGATAGACAATTTTTTTCCAAAGAAAATAAAATTAATTGTTGCTATGAAAATGGGGGAAAAAGGGAAACCCCATTAAAATGGATTCAAGAGGTCTGAAGGGGGAGCTCCCATGCAGTACCACTTCAATTACAGACCCCAACAGGAAAAGGGGGCACCTTGCATTCCCAACAGAAAGCATCTTTTCTACTCCAGCAGAACAAAGATTTTCTCCAGAGCTAGCAACACACCAGCCAATGAGAAACCTCCGTGACTCAGCCAATGGGAAGTCACTGCACTTGGAACTCGGGGTTTCCTCCAGTGGACATTTTATTTATAATAGCCCCTCTCCTTTGTTCCTCTCCTTTGTTCTCAGGGCTTGCCTATGATTTTGCCATAGTTTGCATGTCCTGAATTGTAATTCCTCTGCTATTCCCAAGTAAACCCATTTCTGGTAAAATAACTGGCTGTTTTATTCTTAAGGTTGATGCTACTGAAAGAAGTCTATAGAAAATGAAATGTGAGTATATATATGCAGAACACATACAGTACATAACAACTTACTCCCCCAAGCACATAATAGATTATTTTATACAATTCTATACATTTAGAATCTTGATAAAGAGATAATTTTTTTAAAGTATATAATTTGCCAAAGTCAACCCAATAAAATATAGAAATTTTAAATAGACTAATTTGCAGAGAAGAAATTGTGAAAGATATAAGGATAAACTGTTCCAAAATACCAGGTCATAGAAGTGAGGCAGGATAGTAAGAATCTAGGAAAATTCCTGGGCGAGTGGAATGCAGAAACTTAGACAAGATAATGAAACAGGGCCAAACAATTTGAAAAACAGCCAGCTAGTGAGTTGCAAGACCTTATCTTCCCTAACCAAGGCCACTTGAGAGCAAATGGTTCCTACCTTTCCTCCCTGACCAAAGAACACACTCTTAAATCACCCTGGTTGGGAGATAGAGAACAGAGACCCAGTTAATGCCATTTGTGCCAGCTAAACCCAAGGACAGATTAACTTGGGGGAACAAATAATAAAAACCCAATTAGAGCCAGATAGACCCAAGATAAAAGTAAAAGAGTAAAACAGACCAAAGGATTATCCCAAGCTCCCCATAAACTGATACATTAGCATATTAAAAACACACCTGGAAAGCTGATGAATATCCTGTTGAAACTCTCCTCTAAAATTCTTGCTGCAGAAGAAAACTAAAAACCCTCAAGACAGAAACCTGGTTGCAGGCTAGCTCTGGAGCAAGCCCTGCCCCTTCTCAGTAATAAATTTCTTACTTCCTCCCAAACTCTAAGGGTCCCCAGGAGACTTGAAACCAGGAAAGCAGTGGGCAGTGGCAGCTCCTGTCACCCCCTGATCCTGTCTCCGAGGCCCCCTTTCTCTGACTTCCGGTGAGCTAACGGCAGCCCCGCCTTGGCTCACTCCTTTCCTAACGTTTCTACGGAGCCGAAGCAGACCGCCGCCCGGGCTCTCCTGCTGCTGCTTCTACCCTAAGTCCTTCCTTGCCTCACTGTCCCAGCTTTAGTAAACACACTCTCAGAATCACCTGGACTCATGCTGTGAAATCTTTCCTGCACGAAGTCAAGACCCCACATACTACAGCTGGCCCTGGGCAGACCTGCTCCGAGCCCAGTCCCTGTTCACAACAGAACTCCACCAAACCTTTATAAAACAAATTATTCCTATACTACGTACATTTTAATTCTCCTTATGAAGTGAATGTAACATTAATATCATTAGTATCAAACCCTAAGAAAGATTACACAAAAGTAAAACTATAGCCCAATCTTACTTATAAATATCTTTGCAAATTTTTTTCTTTTTTCTTTTCTTTTTTTTCTTTTCTTTTATTGATTAGGCTATTACAGTTGTCCCAATTTCTTTTCCCCCTGCTCCCCTCCACCTTGTAACTCCCCTCCTTAGTCCATGCCCATTGGTTGTGTATATAGTTCTTCTCAACATCTTCCTGTCTACTCCACTCCCTCATACTAAGCTTCTTAACTCCTGTACCATCTCCCTCCCCCACCACCGCTGACCTCCCAATATGTTCCCCATACCTATAATTCTTTTTCCACTCTCGTTGCCTATTTAGTTTGCCTTTGTTTCGATTCCCTAGTTTCTGCTGTTGGTTGTTGTGATACAGTTTTCATTTTAATGTTCATAGTTTTGATCCTCCTCCTTCTAAACCAGTCCCTTTAACATCTCATATAACAGTGGTTTGGATCTGATGAACTCCTTCAGTTTTACTTTGTCCTGGAAGCACTTTCTCTGCCTTTCTATCCTGAATGACAGCTTCGCTGGATAGAGTAATCGTGGTTGTAGGTTTTTGATTTTTATTACTTTGAATATTTCTTGCCAGTCCCTTCTTGCCTGTAAAGTCTCCCTTGAGAAATCCACTGATAGTCTAATTGGGACCCCTTTGTACATAATTCTTCTCTTCTCTCTTGCTGCTTTTAAGATTCTGTCTTTATCTTTAATTTTTGACATTTTGATGATAATGTGTCTTGATGTGGTCCTCCCTGGGTTCAGCCTATCCAGAACTTTCTGTACTTCCTGGACCTGTAAGTCCATTTCCTTCCCCAAATTAGGGAAGTTCTGCTTATTTATTTTTTCACATAATTTTTGAATTTCTAGTTCTTCTTCTTCACCCTCTGGCAATCCTATAATTTGAATGTTCGTTCACTTATAGCTGTCCCAGAGGTTTCTGAGCCTCTCCTCATTTTCCTCACTTTTTGTTTCCTCTTTCTGCACTGGTTGATTGTTCCCTCCCTATGTTCCGATTTGTTGATTTGATCCATGGCTTTCCCTTCCTCACCACTTGTCTTGTATGTATTTTTGTTCATTTCAGCAAGACTAGCCTTCATTCCTTCCCTGTCTTGATTCAGCCCTGCTGCCTTATGACTATAGCTCTGAACTGAGTCTCAGAAAGATTCACTATTTGTTCATTGGTCAAGGCCTTTATTTGTTTTTTCATTAGCTGTGTGATTGGTATTTCAATCATTAATTCTGCCATTCTGACCATTTTGTTTATCTTTCCTTCTTGGGCGGGGCGCTGTCATACCTCCTACGCTATATTGGGCGGAGCCCCGTGTGCTTGTCAAAGCCTGGTGACCTTTCTTACCACACTGCGGTGCTTTGCATGGGGGTGGGGGTCTAAGATGGATTCCTGCTGTTACTATCCACTGAGGAACTGGGAGCTTCCTCCCAATGGGGTCTGCCTTCCCTGGCGTTGAAATCACAAGCCAACGGGTCTGGTCTGCAGCTGGGGTGGACTCCCAGGCACTTCTCTCCTCCCCCCAAATATAGGTGTCTGCTTACCCGGTCCTGCTGTTCGCTGCTGTGGCTGCCGCCTCCAGCACAGTTCATTCAGCCACGGTTTAACCCTTCCTACCCATCTGGACGAGCACCACTTGTTTATGACTTCATACGTTGGACTTGCATGTGGCTTTATTTTCTGGAACTTCTTATTCTCTTTAGTTTTGTGGTAGTTGTAGTCCTTCTTAGTTGTGGAGGGAGACAGAGTGTGTTGGTCTATGCCTCCATCTTGGCCAGAAGTCTGAAAACCCTGCAAAATTCTTAAAGAGAGAAACCAACAGCTCAATATAAAAATAGTACATAATAATCAGAATTTTTCAATATGAGGAAAACAATATCATTTATCATCATAATATATCCAAGGGGGGAAAATTATAGGATCATCATTTGATGAAGTGCTCAACCATTTTTGTTGGAAACATTTAATAAAATAGACCCCATAAATACTTCCTGAACAGGATTTTGAAAGTATGCACATGCAAACTTGTGTATTTGTGTGTGTAAACCCAGTTTCTCTATATGAGAGAAACATTGGAAGCATTACCTTTAAAGTACTGAACAAGGCAAAGCACACTAATACCATTAATACCACAACAATTTATTATACCATTAGAGGCATTGGGCAGGAAAAAGAAATTAGTGGTAATATAAAATCTGGAAAAGGAGACTATAAAATTAAGATTATTTGTAGATAATGTTATTATATCCTTGAAAAATCCATGAGAATCAACTGAAAACTAGTGAAAACTGTAAGAGGAATTCAGAATTATAACAATATACAAAATTCACATACAGTAATTAACAACAAGCACTTAAATTATATAATAAAAGGGAAGGCCTCATTTACAATGACAATGAAAGAATAAAATGTCTGGGAATATACTCAACAAGAAATGTATGAAAGCTTTACAAGGAAATGATAAAAGCATGCCTGAGCAGAAAAGCTAGCACTTCCAAAATGTCCATCAGATATTTGAACATAAAGGTTGAGAGTATCAGAGAAGCACCCATTTTAGGAAAACACAGATAGCCTCCAGGTCTTGGACTGAGGTAATAACAAAGAAACTCTTCTCCTTTCATGCCTTTTACTTTATTTATTTATTTTAAATTATTCATTTACCTACCTATATATTTATTTTTAGAGAGGGGAAGAGAGGGAGAGAAACATCCATGAGAGAAACACCCCCCCCCCCAACCAGGGACCGGGCCTGCAACCCTGACATGTGCCCTGACCAGGAATCGAACCAGTGACCTTTCTGTTCACAGGCCAACACTCAATCCACTGAGCACACCAGCCAGGGCAAATTTGCCATTTTAAAGTATGTATGCAATTCAGTGGAGTTAAGTACATTTACTGTAGCCAAGCCCCTTATGGTTTTAATGCCCCTATTATTTCTGGCAGCTAGAATTAAGTAACTTAATTCTTAATTAGGCCTTTGTTCACATACTAACCCCTCTTCCTGCTCCTTTTGTTCCCACAAATGTAGTCAGAAGTTGATGATGTGGTGCCTCTTAGTCAAGCAGGAGGAGATAACTTCAGGGTCATGAGAATTTATGAGTTTGTTTTACCCAAGAAAAGATGTCTTCAAGGTGGCTGCCACCAGTTGCTGATGTCCAGGAGCCTGTGACTAAAGGAACACCGCGTTCCCTCTCAGTTCCCAGGAACTGCCTGCCCCTACTCCCCAGCCGCAGGGAAACTCCCTACTTTTGCTTTTTGAGAGAGGCGGGTTTGAGAGCTCTCACCCTCCTGTCCTCTCACCTCGGCCGAATCAGACAAACCGTGCTCTGTCTCCAAGCACCAGTATGTTGATGTGCCGGCCGCTAGCGCATCAGGCACACGAACCTGAATTTTGGGGGGTGATTCAGTAACACCACCATCCATCCATCTCTAGAACTTTTTCTTCACCCCAAATGGAAACCTTAATCAGTAACTCCTCCTTACCCCCACTGCCCTCCAGCCCTTGGCAACCACCATTCTATTTCTATGAATTTGACTACTCTAGATTCCTCATGTAAGTGGAATCATGCAGTGTTTGTCTCCATTTCATTTTATGTAATTTTGTCAGACTTCTTTTATTATATCTCTCGTTTACCCTACCTGTGTTGTTTGTAATTGGCTTTCATCTCTGGTAAAGTGTTCTTTTTCTCTGCCATTCCTTTCCTGAGTTTTAATGACTTGTTTGTCCTCTTCTAGAGTCTTAACATCTATTCTTTAATCTTTTACAGCATTTCTTTGGGCTTTTTCTATGTTTTTGAAGATTAAGTTTCACTCTTTCAAGAGATTGTGAGAATTGCACATCTGGATACTTCTTCTGCATAAGACTTTTATCTCTTCTTCCTTAGAGGTGTATGCATGCATGTGTGTGGTGTCTATGCGAGGTCCTGTGTATGTCTGTCTGCCCTTCTCTATTACTGATCTGTGGACACAAACAGCTGCATCAGGCACGTGTTTGCTGAAGAAGAGTGTGGTCAGAGTCAGGACAGGTGGCGGAGGCTTCAGTTAGGTTTGTTATCTTAAACACCTTCCATAAAATCTGCTATCCCCTGACATGGAGATATATGTAAATAGCCAATAAACATATGAAAAAGTGACCACTATCCTTAGTCATCATGCAAATGCAAGTTGTGATCACGAGATAGCACTATACAGCACCAGCATGGTTAAGTCTTAAAAACTGCATATCAAGCATTGGAGAGGCTGTAAAGCTACCAGACTGGCATATAGTACTGGTGGGGTGTATACGTTGTTGAAAATGATCTGACTACTAAAATTAAGTGTGTTAAACATTTATTTGCTTTCACCCAGAAATTCTGTAGTGTTCATTGGGTAGGGGCATGAGAGGGATGAACATAAGAGTAATGTTTGGAGTGGTAGATACGTAGGTTGGTTAAGTAAAATAACTCATTGTATACATTTAGAACTTATGCAGTGTTTTGTATTTATTTCATATCCAGTACAAATGTAATGGTTATTACCCAAAATGGTGGCCTATCTGCAAGGTTTAGACATTTTATTTGCAGTTGTCAACAACGAGAGCTTTCTTAAAGGCAAGGGTGGAGCAGGCACCCTCAATTCTCTCAACCCCTGGGGATGAAGGGTATAATGTATGCTCAGGACTTCTATCTTCCTGAATGAAAGTTGAATGACTTGCTCGTTCTTAACTTATATTCCCCTGCAAGGAGTATACCCGCTGCTTACACATGTTTTCACTTTTAAGATCTTCTTACTCTTTTACCTCACAGTGGAATTAATCTGAGGACCTGGTCAATAGAATTAAGTGAAATGTGGCAAGTCTCTCTCTAACAAAAGTCTCTTTAGTAGCAGGTGGCAAAAATTTAATTCAAGTTTTGGGCCCTTGACACTTGGAACTGTATTGGCTTATGGAACTGTAAAGGTGTACTTCACAGGTGTACTTCCAGCCTCAAGTCTTACCTGGATACAAATAAGCTTGTCAAGAGTGTCTCTGGGCTCTGCCTTCCTATGTATTAGTTTTATTCTCAGCAAGTCATTTCCCTCTGAGTGGCAACAAATTAGCTACAGGTGACTCTCGGATTATATCATCCACGTAGCTAGTGATCCCATGGGGAAAAAGCATGGCTCTTTCATGATAGTTCTAACAAAAGTTCCAGGGAGGGCTGAATGTCCATGCTTGGTCCCCTGCATATTCCTGCATCAGTCACTGTAGCAGGAAGATCTGATCCTATGACTACAGGCATGGGTCATATGGAAACCCTGAGGTTGTGAAGGAGAAGGATGGTGGAGTGGATCACCCACAATAAAGAAACTGTCTTTAAGAACATAGAAAAGGGGGGAAGAGTAGGAAGAGTACTGTGGGCAGGCATACTAAAATGACCACAGTCTACTATATTTCCTGGAAGAAAGAGCTTGTGAGCACTCACCCATAGACCTATATCCTGCAGTGGTGATTTCCTGGGCCCAAAACTACTTAAGTCAATGAGTACAAGGGGGGACCCACAGAACACTGGAATTACCTTCTGAATGGTGGGCCCCTTGTATTACAGGCTTCTGCTGCTAGGTGAGTGTCCTAGGAACCCCTCTGTGTCAGTGCCCTAGCTGGCGTTGTTGTGAGAGGTTGCATTTGGCTTCAGTGAAATTTTTTTTTTAAGACTCTTTCAGCACATTTGCCCATTTCATGATGGGTGATTGACGAGTGCACCTGCCCACACTGCACTGAGTGTTCAGCAGTTTTTGACCAAAAACAGCATCATCCCCATGCCCTACCCTCCCTGAGTGAGGTTTTTGTTGTCATTTTCCCAGATGGAAAAAGTCCTCAAAGGGAAACATTTTGCTGATGTGAAAGAGGTGAAACAAAAAATGGCAGAAGCACTAAAAGGCATCAAAATCGATGAGCTCAAAAACCTTTGAGCAGTGGAAAAAAATGTCTGGATAGGTGTATTGCATCAGATGGAGAGTGTTGTGAAGGTGACTGAAGTTTAAACATGCAAGAATAAATACACAATTTTTTATAAATAAATTCTGGGTTTTTTTGGGTCCCCCCTCATATATCATATTCAAACACTGGAGAATGTTTCAACTTGGGAATTTGGTAAAGGAATTCCTAGGCCTTTCTTTGGTTCCATAAATGTATCGCCTTGTTCTGCTAAGCATTTGGATATGGTTTTAAAATATGCCCAACAAAATGCCAACATTTGATTTCCACAACTAATAAATATTCAAGAGTTGGTAAAGAGTCAAACTCTTGCTGATTGTGCCATTAGATTAAAAATAGATTATTTTAAAGATATCTTATCGTCAGCAGGAATAGCTCTTTGCTACTCAAAGATTAATTTGCCTTACATGATACTGATTTCTGTTCTATTTTCATGTTGAAATTCTGTCCATTAACAATAGGTAAAAAAACATGGCGTGATTGATACCTCTATTTATTTAGTCTCTTACATAATATTTATTAGCTGGGTTAAAAAAAATGGTCACTCAGATTAGATTAAAAAAATAATTGGGTAAACTCTGTGGTGAACTTTGAGTTGATTTAAAACATTGCTACACAGTTCTAGGTATTTACATTAGAGAGTTGGCCAGCTACGCACTGGCAACCCTTGCAGTTAGTTATGGAGTTGGTTTAAAGGCTTTGTATGTGTTGAAGGTTACAGCTTTTCCCTGTAATGTAAGAGGATTGCTCTCCTGCAATTTCCCATCTCTGGGTGGACCATCTCCCTTTTTTTCCTCCAAAAGAACACAAGGGGGAAGTGGAGGTAACAAAGAGTTTGATGGTCATGCCAACTTCCTTCCTGCACCAAGAATCTCTATTTTTTTTCAAATTTTGTTTACTTATTTTTAGAGATAGGGGAAGGGAGTGAGGAGAGAAACATTGATCGTACATCAATTTTAGGCGTCACAACTGAACCCACAACCCAGGCATGTGCCTTGACCAGAATCAAACCTGCAACCTTTCACTTTATAGGACGATGCTCAACCAACTGTGCCACATCAGTCAGGGCAAGAATCTGTCTTCAAATAAGCCTCAAATTTTACAGGCTGCTGAGAAAGTCACAATAATGGACAGTGCCAAGACACTGAGACTAGAGTATTTAAGAGTTTACTATTCATTTTTTCAATAATTTACTGAGTACCTAGTATTGACCAGGTTCTATAAGAACTGATATTACAGTGAACATGAAAAAGTCCCTGACTTTTAAAACACTCAGTGGGGGAGACAGACATAAACAAACTATAACAGTCTAAGGGACAGAGTAGACACTGTTTAGAGAGGTGACATTTAAGCAGAGATTGAACTAAGTGAGAAAGTTAGCTGAGCACTCAGGCAAAGAAAACAGTAGAGTGCAAAAGCTCTGACGCGGGAATGTAGTTAGCATTCAGTGGACAGCAAGGAAATACACGATGAGGATGGAGAGGAAGCTGGGGGCCAGGTCACATAGGGCTTGTAGAATATGGTGTAGTTTTGGATTTTATTCTACATGTCATGGTAAGCCATTGGAAAGTTTTGAGCAGGGAAGTAACATGGTCAAGGTACCTTCTGCAAGGACTACTGACAGGCAGGTGGAGAAAAGGCTATGTAGCAAGTTGCACTAGTCAGGATCCAGCCATGAAAAGAGAAACCACTCTACTTATTCCAGGCAGAGGGAATTGTAAGAGCAATAAATGTCAAAAGGAAGGGTGGTGTGACAGAGATGAGAAGCTGCTACAAATACCCCTGGCTGGAACCCATAGGAGCTGCACCTGCTCCTGTGCCATTTGGAGATGCTGCGACTGCCACCCCCTGCGCACTAGATGTGCCACCCCGACCCCCGACCAACGGAGGGACTGTTCGAGTCAGGATCATCCCACCTCCGCATCCACTGTGGAAATGGTCGGCGACTGCTACGCGATTGAATCCAGAAGCGAAGTTCCTTTTCTCGCCCTGCCGTTTCACTGCCTGCTCATGCCTCCTGCTTCGCGGGGAGCCAGGCGGCAGGAGGACCTGGGCGCTGCACGACGGAGTTGAGAAGCGCGAACGTAGACCTGGGTGCGAGGATAACCTCCAGCGTCCGGAGAAGCGGGAAGCCGGCGGGATGCTAGCGCTTATCCCTAGCGCCGCTGAAGATGATGATGACTTGGACCGGGGAGAAGTGGTCGGATTCCATCTCTTTTTTTGGAGACAGGACCAAAGAGAAGAGTCAAGGACGATTTCCAGGCCCCTGGCCTGTATGAGTAGCATAAAGGGTGGGACCGTTTATTGAGACTGGGAGTGCATTTTATTTGCTTGGTGATGAGGATGCATCCAAAGTTCTACCTGAGGTGAACTTGACGATGCCTATCGGAGGTTCGAATGTAGACGAAGACGTAGTTGGACACGCACACCCCTTGGAGCTCAGACGAAAGGGTGAGGCCACAGGTGGTATTTGAAGCCTTCTCCAACCACCCTCCTCGGGGCTGGATGAGGAGTGACCGTGGACGGAGAAGGGGGCCAAGGACAGAGCCCTGGGGCTCCGGAGCCCTTACAGGTATGGGCGGGGAGAAAGCCCAGCGGGCCTGAGTCGGGGAGCGCAGGATGGCGGGAAACAAGACAAGGCCGTTTCTCGGGAAGACACCAGTGGGGGGCCGCGCCCACTGCCGCAGGCTGGGGTGACACGAGGACTGGCTATGAACCCGCTGGACTCGGCAGCCGGGCAGCCGCGAGGAGAAGCTCAGAGGAGCGGGCGCCCTCTCCGGAGTTCTACCACCAAGGGCAGGAGACGAAGGGCAGGCAGCCGCGGCGACGGCCGCTCGCGCGGGAAAGGACGGCCGGGGACAACCCGGGCTTCCTGCCCCGGGCGCTGGCCTCGCAGGGGGCATTGGAACCCCGCGCAGGCTGCCAGAAGTCGAGGCAGCGAGCCGCCGGAGGGCTGCTGGAGACGAGGAGGGCGGGGCGCTTCACCTCCGCCCACCCGCCCGCGCGGTCCTGACGCTGCACTGCGGCGGCGCGGACGGCACCCACTCCCCACCGAAGCGGCGGCCACGCCAGGCCTCCAGCCTCCCGCATTCGGCCCCTCGGCAGCCACCAGACGGAGGTGGGAGGAGAGCATCTCTGGGCGGGGGCCGCGTCCGTCCCGCTGGTGGTCGCTCCTGCTCGGCACCTGGCTCTCCTCGGCGCCCCCGCCCACTTCTCGGGGACCCCTCACTGCCGGCCCGGAACCACCCAGGGACTCTTCTGGTCAGTAGGCCGCACCCCCAACACCCCGACGGGGCCGCCCCAGGGAGTGGGCGGGGCCGGCGACGCTGCGGGGTCACGCCGCCGCTCCGACCAATAGGTGCGCGGCTCGGGGGCGAGCCCGGCCTGCGGGCCGCTCTCCGGTAGTTGAGCTCGGTGGGTGCGGAGGACTCACGTTGGGTGAGTGAGGGGCGGCGGCGGGTCAGCCCAGGGGGCCCACGGGCCCGAGGGGAGCCCAGAGGAGCGGAGGGAGGCGGCCTCCGTCACGCCCTCGCTGTCGCAGCGCCCCCGACTCCCCCTCTCTCCTTAACACAGGAGAGGCCATGGAGCGCCACGTCCAGCGGGTTCGCGAAGCCTTCCGGACCGGCCGGTCGCGACCCCTGCGGTTCCGGCTGCAGCAGCTCGAGGCCCTGCGCAGGCTGGTGCAGGAGCGCGAGAAGGACCTGCTGGCGGCCATCGCGTCCGACTTGTGCAAGGTTCGCCCGACTGGGGAGCGAGGGCGCTGCGTCTGAGCGTTCGCTTTTCTTTTTAATGACGCAAGTACCGTCGGAGTATTATTTCCAGCAGCTCAGATAGAGCAGAGTTCCCCCGGCTTTCCCGACCCTCCCGCCGAGCTTAACGACAGCCCTGTCGGTGCCCGTCAGCAGACTCCGACGTGCATATGCTTCCTGGCTTCTGTTTGTGAATTGCCTCAGGTTTTCTGCCTGTTTTTCTGTTGCATTTATGGTCCTTTCCCCGTAGGAATTTTTTGTGTGTCCTGGATTTCGATACTTTGTCATCATAATATATTGCAGGTATTTTTTCCAGGTCTGTTTCTTGTTTTTCAAGTTTGTTTACTTTTGTAGAAAGAGGGTTTGGGTTGTCGTTGGATTTGAATTTTCCTCCATGACTTGGTCTTAGGTCAGTGCTCCTCAAACTCCAGTGCACTGGGGAACCACATGGGATCTTGTTAAAATGCCAGTTATGGTTCACAAGGTCTGGGAGGGGGTCTGAGAGTCTTAAGTTTCAAATAAGCTCCAGGTGTTACCATGCTGCCTGTTTTGGAACCGAGCTTTGAATGGCAAGAGTTTGGGTAGTGTTTAGGGCGTAAAGATATTCCCCTATATTTTCTAATAATATTATCATTATGTTTTAATTTCTATCTATTCCAGGGGTAACAAGACTTTGCTCTGGCTTTGTGAATGTCCCTCTCCCTTCCTCACTTCCTCCAATCAGAGATTATTTTGAAGGGTAGAAACATCAGTAGTAGCAGCAGCAACAATAACTACAAAATTTCCTTTCGTGTACTTTAGGTGGAGAGGGGCTGTGGTATCAAATAACATGGGATAATTAAGTTTTTAAAAGTATGAATCATTTATTTTTCAAGCATCAAACGTTTGTGTGAATATGTGCATATATAGAATTACTAAAGAAATGCAGCAAGTTCCTCACCCCAGAGAGTTTTAAATTTGGTTGGGAAACAAAACAGACACATATGAAATATGAGTATAGTTATAAATCATTGTATTAAGGGTGAAATATTAAGATGCAGGTCAAAAGCATAGTTGCCATGGTTTATAAAGTGTGAGCAAAGCAAACCATTATTAATCAGGGAAATCATCCTGCAAGGTAATGTTTAAGCCTGCTTTTCAATGGCTTGGATCACTAAAGAATTTAGAGGGCTTGAAATATTAGAGAGGGAGCTAGCAAGTCTTTATTGAGGGCCTGGGGGGCGCAGCAGAAATCTGAATGGCGCACCAGCTTGTCTGATAGTGTCAGTGTTCACTGCATGCGAGCCTGGCCCAAGGCTTTCGATGTGCAGGGCTGAATGTGTTATACTCATGCAATGTTTACTGTGATTTTTTCGTAACAGAGTGAACTTAATGCATACAGTCAGGAAGTCATTACCATTCTTGGGGAACTTGATCTAGTGCTAGAGAAGCTTCCTGAATGGGTAACTGCTAAACCAGTCCAGAAGAACCTGCTGACCATGCTGGATGAGGCCTACATTCAACCAGAGCCCCTGGGAGTTGTGCTGATTATAGGAGCTTGGAACTACCCCTTTGTTCTCACCATTCAGCCACTGATAGGAGCCATTGCTGCAGGTCTGATGTCAGCTTATGTCTTTATACCCTTTTAGAGGGTCTTATTCTGTCATCAATTATAAATTAAGGATGGTGGCTAATTAAATACATTTGCTCTGTTGGTATGCTGTGGTTTACACCAGGAGTGTATGTATTAAGAATTCATAAATCTTATGTATTTTTCAAAATAGACTCTGGAGAAGATTTGCAGAGTAACTTTTTTTTTTTTAAGATTTACTTATTTTTAGAGATTGGAGAAGGGAGGGAAAAAGAGAGGGAAAGGAACATCGATTGGCTGCCTCTCGAATGTGCCCCAACCAGAGACCGAACCTGCAACCCAGGCGTGTGCCCTGACCTGGAATCAAACCTGCGACCTTTCACTTCGCAGGATGATGCCCAGTCACCTGAGCCACACCGGTCAGGGCCAGAGTAACTATTTTATAACACCCAGGAAATGAACCTATGAGGGTGTAAAGGCATAAGTACAGCCTCAGGAATTTCGGGTCAGGCTTCCACATTCTAATGTAGTGTCAGTTGCCAGCTCTGGCCTTGGATGGACCATTTGATTCTGTCTTGACCAGTAAGTGCCAAGAGATTAATGCCTCACTTCTGCAGAATTCAGATCAGTAGCTTTGTGTTGAGAAGGCCTTTTTGCCCAATAACTGCAGGCCAAGAGGACAATCCAAGAGTGGGGGTGGGAGAAAAGTGATGGAAAGATAGAGGAGTGGAGGTGGCCGATGGAGCCTGCTGTCAGTTTCCTGGAGATAACAGGAACTGAGAAGTTAGCATTTGAGAAAGAGAAAGTGAGGCGAGCTCTGGTGCTCATTACTAGGAAGAGCAGAATTAAGAGCAGCAGAAATGAGTGGAGTACTTAGCCTGCACTCCCTGTGTAGCTGGGAGCTGTTAAAAAGTTTAGTCGAGTGTTAGATAATAATGTCCTGCTTTTTGCTTTGTTCAGGAAATGCTGTGATTATCAAGCCTTCTGAACTAAGTGAACATACAGCCAACATCTTGGCCGAGCTCCTTCCCCAGTATTTAGACCAGGTAAGAATGTCGTGACCATCTTCAGCACATCTGTTTATTGTGGGGAACGCACATTTGACCTCTCCTACTACTACGTGTAAGGCCGGGTGTCCAATTGCAGTTTCCTTAAGCCTCCAGCAATTGGCTTAATAAAACAAGTTAAGCTCCAAGATGAACTGAGGAGTAGCTCAGCTATTGTGATGATGAAATTCGTGTGGGCCCATTGCTTCATAGGCACCCCTGCTGCTTATAGATCGTCTTCTGCCATCTGGCATTCTGGGTTAACCTGTGTTTGATCTAACATGATTTTAGATTTATTCATTTAGTGAATTTTTTAATGAGGAACTAGTACTGTGCTGGGTTCTGGTAACCTCTCTCGTCTCAGTCGACTATTTAAGAACACTCCTGCTTTTAAAAATGGGCCTGTTTGTGGTATGAAACTATGGGAGGAAAAAGGCCCCATAAGCCAGACTGGGAACTGTCACCCTGGTTAAAGTGCTGACATTTGAGAGTATGAAGCTGAACAAAGGAGACGACTTTCTCAGCCATAGGATGGTTCATGTTTCTGCTCAAATCAGAGAGTCTTGTGCCGCCAGGGGAGGGCGTGAGGAGGCCACCGCCATGGCATTGGGACTGTTCAGTTTGGTTCCACGTGGAATTGCTTCAGGAAGGAGTCCTCATTTCACTTCCATTGAAAGGCACCTTTAAAAGATCATACTTGTAGTTGTACCCATTAGTGTATAATAACTTGGAGGCCGACTTTGGCCCTTGGAATAGTATTGTTTTTTGTTGTCTTAGGCACTGCTACAGCAGCCCACGGAACAATTTTGTTCTAATAGCTGTGGTTGTCTAGTTCAGCACAATGTTAAAAACAGATGTCATAGAGCGAGTAGGATTTGGAACCAGAAGATAGAGGTTGAAGGTCCTCCCCGGGGGTCAAGTCTTCACTCGCTGACTGTCCAGCTGGGTATAATGACGCCCACCCTGCCTCGCTTAGCTTGTCGTGGGGTCAGTCACATACGCTCTGCAGACTAAGCTGTATGCAAGTGAAAACTTGAAGCATTTTTTGGGCAGTTGAACTCTGAAGTGAATGAGGACTCATTAGCCCCCCTAATTAGCAGGGGACCAAGGGGAACATGAGGTCCACAAGCCAGCTTTTACTTTATGGCTGCAGCTCGGGATCTTTTGAGCCTACCTCTGTCTTCCTTGCCCTCTGTTTTCTGTCATTGCTTTCCATGTTGTTTTTCAAGATGTCTCCTCTTTCACAATAGTGTTAATAATAGCACCATCATGTGAGGGCTCAATCCAAAGCTATGTGACTTCTCGCCCAGGAATAGATGAAGAAACTGAGGCTCCGAATGTTCACTGCTTACCAAGGGTCATGTAAGCTAGTAAATCACAGAGCGCAGATTTAGCCCAGCCCTGACTTCAGAAGCGAGTGTTCTCGCAGGCTGTGCTTTGCATATCACTCACTCAGCACCTGGGCGTTTGTGCTGCCATGGGCTAAGCCCTGTGCTGTGTTGTGCAGAGAGAATATTCAGGTTCAGACATCAGGGTGGGGCCTGCCCTGTGGTCATTCACAGCAGCCTCGTTTTTCTCACCCGAACCCTCAGCTCACACAGCGCTCGTCTTAACCGTTTCTGCTGTCAGATCCAGCCCTCTGCTCTCTCTTCTTTGGAGTCTGCATCGCAGAGTTCATTGGAAAATCCTGGACCCTTCAGTCAGTTACACGTAGGCTGATGGTTCTCAGGTGCCAGCAGACTGTTCTACCCTTGTCCCCCGTCCGCTCCCTCTTCTGTCCTCACAGGGGCTGGTCTCCAGTGTTTCATGGTTTTACTGAATGGTACATGTTTATGTTGAAGAAATTGCTCACGTCAGACAATTGGGCTAATTCGGCATTGTGTTTACGGATTTCTTTCTTTAAGGACATGTATGTTGTCATTAATGGTGGTGTTGACGAAACCACAGAGCTTCTGATGCAGCGATTTGACCACATTTTCTACACTGGAAACACTGCAGTTGGAAAAATTGTCATGCAAGCTGCCGCCAAGCACCTGACCCCTGTGACTCTTGAACTGGGAGGCAAGAGTCCATGTTACATTGACAAAGACTGTGACCTGGACGTCGCCTGCAGGTGAGCCTGGCTGTCTGGTCACCGGGGGTTTCCCATCTCCGTGGTGACTTCCCAGCAAGGTGATGCCTTCTCTTTGCACTGCGACCTGATGCCCCCTGGCGCCGAGCTAGGGAAACATCGCTCAGCCTCGGTGGTTGATGATGTCCTCTGGGGTAGCAGGACCTTCCCACACACTGTCCCTTCGTGCCACTGCCTGAGGAGATGAGCAGTAGGTCATGGCACAGGACTTTCCTTAGTTATGGGGAAGGGTCTTTCTGTTCTTGAGATTATAGATCTGTAAGAAATTGTACCACTCTGCTGCTAGATGATCCAGGAAGTAGGTAATCCTAAGCACTATGTGCCTAATAAAAATCTTTTAAGTTCTCAATAGCAAGGGTGTACATTGATATCTTAACCGAGTCCCTTTGTTGATAAAACCAGTATTATTTATCCTTTAATTTAGACGAGCATCTTGCATCTGGGAACTACAAAACAAAGGTGTCAGGTTCTCTCTGCTAAATCAGGGTCAGCTATCAGGAAGTACCAGACCCAGGGCTGCCTGTGTGCTCAGGGCGCTTTGGCTTCCTCTCCCCTTCTGAGATGGGCGGCAAGGACGCGCTGTGGAGGGTTGGGCTGGGGTCCAGGTTGGCTACCTGTCACAATATGGGGCGCAGCTTGCCGAGGTGGGGAGGGAGGGGCTCCTGCTCTGCAAACCTGAACGCCTTGCCAGCGGGGCCTACAGCCACAGCCAGGGAGGTGGAGTCTGCATGGAATTCCTGTCGTTCCTGAAGTCCCCTGGCTGGAGTGGGAGGAGGCAAAGGGGGTGGGGAGGTGATTTCTCTCCTTGTAGCAAGCAGTGGCTTCGCTGCTATAAAGTCCTGTCCCCATGAGCTGGCATGAGGCTTTCCCTGCTCTTTTTGAGTCCTTCACATCAGTTGGAAAATGCATTCTGAGTTCCAGCCAGCTGATGTAGAGATGAGTTCCTAAAACATTTTCATTTTTTATGAAGATTGCCAAGTAAATCTATAACTACATGCTAGTTGGTGACGTTCAAATAACACAACAGTATGTAACATGAATTGTAGACCTAATTCTACGGCCTCTGGGTTTTTGCCCCTCAGACGCTTAGCCTGGGGGAAGTACATGAACTGCGGTCAGACCTGCATTGCTCCTGACTACGTTCTCTGCGAACCAGCTCTCCAGAACCAAATTGTGCAGAAGATTAAGGACAATGTGAAGGTTTGTGCACAAGACCTCTGATTCCGTTGTTTCCATTAAGGGATTCCGATCAGCTGTTTGCAGGCAGCAGCCTTCCACCCTCCCTTTGCCAGGGAACTTCCGATAGTGTATGTGACTACAGTCACTTTCTGGCTGCTCCGAGGCGCCCGGTGCCCCCCTGCGAGCGCCTGCTGAGGGCGGGACCAGGCTGGGACTGAACCCGCTTAGGCCGCCTCATTGACTCATTCGCGAGACCGCTGGTTGTGGCACATTTTAAAACAGTGGTTTTCAACCTTTTTCATCTCACAGCACAATAAACTAATAATTAAAATTCGACGGTGCATGAAAAAAATATATTTTTTAATGATTTGACAGAAAAAGGGGTAAGGTTTTGACCCGTTCACACCGGACGGCTGTTGTTGCGCTGGCTGTTGTCTTTCGTATATCTGACGCTCTCGGGGAAAGAGGTCAGTGCCCCTGACTAAACAGTCAGTATTGCATGTTTTACAGATTGGTGCGGCACAGCGGATGGAAGTCACTGCTTTAAAACAAAGTAACTGTTTTGTGGTTTTGAGGATGTTGCCAATGCTTTGACATATAATCAGAGGTGCTTTGGCATATTGGTCACTGCTAATTAAGGTTATCAGTTCTTGTGTATGTAGAGTGTTTAGGAAAGCCAATAGTTTGGAGGAGTGAGTTGATCAAATGTCTATTTATGGTATATTCTTGGCATGATTATCCGTTTTCCAGTGTGTTTAAAGTAAAGATTTCTAGTGAGGGAATCAAGGAAGGCTGTTGCGGAAGTGTCCTGAGCGAGGCCTTGAAGCAGCATATAACTTGGCTTGAGGAAAGGACTGGGATGAACCAGTGTGACTGAGTTCGCAGTGGGAGGGGGGTCATTAAGCCCCCTGTGTGGGAGAAATTATTGGAACAGTTGTCCAGTTGACAGGTGCTAACTGAGCACTAAAAAGATCAAGAACACCAAAGAATAATGTTTGTGATCAGAGCTAGAAACAGTCTACCAGGAACAGCAGGGAGGGCAGTGCTCCCAGCAGGCTAACTTGGGGTCCGAGGTGCCAGGGTCTTGGACAGAAGTGACAGGACTGAAGACGGAGCCAGACAAGGAGAACACAAGAGGGGAACTGGCCAAACTCGGGCGATGTGGGGTGGCAGAGAGGGCTGAATGATTTTTGTGAGGCTGTAGATTCTTGAGAACCGGAGAAGACATGCTTAGTCGGGCATGGTGATAAACTCGGTATCACTGGAGCCAGAGCCCCGCAGTCTTTCTTGCAGGTGTTCATACGCCTAACGCAGTGGCCCTGCACCAAGGTCACTAGGTGAGAGAAGTTTTCCCAGTCATCACCCTCCAGGCTGGGATTCAGGTGGTCTGGGTCTGCTGGTGACTCTGAGGCGCAGCCAGCACTGAAACCCTGGTTGGTGGCGCTGGAGCTGGGTCAGAGCGTGGGTGTCAGCAGGCTGCTGGGAGGAGGTGCACCACCCAGGCCTGGGGCTGTTTGTGGCGGGGGGACGGGGCTCCTCTTGACGTGAGACTCAGGTGAGAGCTGCCACAAGGCTTCAAAGTGATGCGGCAGTTCATCCAGTTTCTGTTTGTTTTACGTAATAAATATTTATTATATAGCCTTTGAGGTTATTTTACCTTGTTAATTGACCAGAACTGTATTTTGATCTTCTGAGTGGTCTCCCTGTCATCTGTGACTGGTGGAAGTACCAGTCCACAGAAGATACAAAACAGTGAGACAGCGCAAAGCTCAGCACACTGTTTCTGTACAGAGCTAGCTGGTGAATAGTTCAAGCTTTGCAGGCCGCAGGTCTCTGCTGCAGCTACACCCCTTTGCAGGAGGGCAGCCGCGGCTGCTAGGTGAGCGCATGTGGCCCTGAAATTCGTTTTGTACGCCTGACCTACCGAACATCAAGGCTTAGCTTAGCCGACCTTAAATGTGCTCAGAGCACTCACATTAGCTTGCGTTTGGGTGAATCTCCTTGCCGCTGCTGCCCAGCATGAGAGCATGTGGTGCCACACATCACTAGCCCGGGAAAGGTCGAACTTCGAGGTATGGTTTCTGCTGAATGTGGATCGCTGTCATGCCATCATAAAGTCAGAAACTCGTAAGGCACAGCCTTGTGCGCCGGGAACAGTGCGTACTGTTGAAGTACTTGCAGCAGGGGGAGCGGGATGTGAGGCTATAAAACCAGATTGATTTGGGGGCTGAGTAGACTGATGCTTAATAATTTGAAATCTGGATCTTTTGTGACAATTCAACACTATTGCTTTAATAGGAATTTTATGGAGAAAATATAAAAGAATCTCCTGATTATGAAAGGATCATCAATCTCCGCCATTTTAAGAGGATACTAAGTTTGCTGGAAGGACAGAAGATAGCTTTCGGTGGGGACACCGATGAAGCCACCCGCTACATAGGTAATGGACATGCACCTCTTCTGACGGGGAGGTGGCCATTTGACAGTTTTTATTGACACTATTTACTGACACTAAAGAAACAGATGTTTACATACGTTTAGTAAACTATTAAATACTGCTTTCTGTTATACTTCTATGAACTGTTGAAAGATGATCATGTATATACATGTGTTTAATAATGCCACCTGTGTTGCAATAGTTTTTTTGTATATTTACACATATTTTATCTAATTATTTTTCTTCCTAGTACCCCGAGCCACAGAATAGGAATCTGTAATCCTTCCAGGCCCGGGGCGGGGATGCGGCACAAAGGAGGGACTGCTCTGCTGTGCTGCCCGCACTGCGGCAGGAATAGCCTTTTGATCTATCGTGCTTGACATTATTTGTTCACTGTCTTCTTGTGCTTTTTATTCTTTGCCAGAAACGTACTCGTTTGAATTTTAAGCACATTTTTCTGAAGAAACTTAAGATAACAGAATTACACATTTGGCAAAAAAGCTGCCCCAACTAGCTTTATTTATCTTCTGTGAGATAGGATGCTGCGCATTACAAAAGAAACTCCATTAAAAAAAAAAACTTAGAGGATTTAAACAATAAAAAAAAAAAAAGAAATGTATTCTCAGCTAACGAGCAGCCCCAGTGTGAGTTCAGAGGCTCAGTCATACCCTCATAAAACCCCGCCTCAGCCTGTTGGCTTTGCCCACTTCTAGGCGGATCAGCGGCAGGTGGAGAGGTCTCTGTGATTTGCTGAGACTTGTTGGGCACTTCCCCCGACCCGGAGCCGGGGTCACTTACACGAGCCAGTCCTCTGACCGGCAGCAGCGCTCACACCAGTGCAGTGTGCTGTCAGCAGCTGCCACCTCGTTGCCAGAACCTAGTAGGAAATGAGGGGAGAAGGAGAAGAGCAGCCTTGTCATGGTCAGGGGCCTTCCATCTGGTTGGCCCTCCAGTGTGTTCACGGGGCCTTTGTGACTGTGCTGCCCGGTGACCAACGTCGTGAGTGCCGGGACGCTCTGCAGAGCGTCCTCAGTGTCCGTGCTGCCCTCCTCTTTCCTGCGCCCGTCCCCCATAGTGGGTGGAACACTGAGCTAAGGGTTAGGGACCCTTGACCATTTAAACATGCTTTCTTTATCTATAACAGAATGGAAATAAAGGTCAATGAAATTCTAAGCAAGAAAGCACTTGAATTAAGAAGTGTTGCCCTGGCTGGGTGGCTCAGTTGCTTGGAGCATCATCCCGTGCACTAAAAAAGGTCGCAGATTTGATCTCCTGTCAGAGAATGTACCTAGACCACAGGTTCAATCCCTGGTCAGGGTGCTCATGGGAAATCTCTCACTTCCTCTCCTCCCTCCCTTCCCCCTTCCGCCTCCGCTAAAAAAATCAGCGAACATATCCTTGGGTGAGGATTGAAAATAAAGATTTTTTATTTGATCCACAGAGGGTCTGTCTATGCTCCCAGAAAGATGTGAACATAACCTCCTGTTACGAATATGGATATGAATATGATTATGAACAGGGTTAAATATGTATAAGATTTATCCAGGGATATAGCTTGCTCTTGGTCTGCATGAGGATCCCCTGATTCACATGCCTGCAGTTGTTAATTTGCACATTGGTCCACATGCTCAGGACTTTTTCCCAGTGGATAACACTTGGGTAAGAATAGACAACGGATGGACAGGTGGCCTGACGAAAAAATATAAGGTGAGCATTTTGCATTTCTGTCTTCTGTAGCATTTTCATTTTGCTAATTTCCTTTTCAGCCCCAACAATACTTACCGACGTTGATCCTGAAACCAAGGTGATGCAAGAAGAAATTTTTGGACCAATTCTTCCAATAGTGCCTGTGAAGAATGCGGACGAAGCCATAAAATTCATAAATGACCGGGAAAAGCCTTTGGCCTTCTATGTGTTTTCTCATAACAACAAGGTAACGTGACAGAGCAGCATGCTCATAAGCCCCAGTGTAAGTGGCGCTCCCCCTCCGTGGTGAAGCAGATGGCGGTTTCCTGGGCGTGGTACCAGAATCCGCCAGCTGGGGCTCTGCGCCCAGGCCACTGTCTTGGGTGACAAGGCCTTGGTGCTGTGGCTGTCTCCTTTCCTTTCCTCTGCTCCTTGGGAGGAGACCTGTGTCTCCACACATGAGTGCCACAAGTTTTTTGACTCAAGTACCTCCCATGTAATTAGAAGACTTCCATGTACCAGCATCAGGAGATTTTCTGACACCTGTTGGACATTTCTATGTAGGAGCCCTTCCCCCTGACCCAGGTGGTGTTCGCAGCCCCTCAGGGGCGGCTGTGTGGGACAGAACTCTCTGTGAGGCCTTCAGTTTCTGTGGTGACGTTACTTGCTGTTAGGGTGGTAGAGCCATACCTGCAGGTGAACTTTTGATGCCATGTGACACCGGTGTGGACACCCGGCCACTTCTCTGTGTGGCTGATTTTTTGCATCACAAGGTGACTGGCCACTGTTCGGGGACAGTGGCCTCAAGGTGGGCACGTAGGCTCAGGAGCCCTCTGAAGAAGAGTGAGAACTAAAAGGGGAAGGTGGGGAGGTCAAGGTTTGAGGGGCTAACAAACTGAACGTGTCCGGCACCTCTGACAGAGGTGTGCAGGTGGCCTTGGGCAGCTTCGGGAGCCGGCGGTGCGTGGAGTGAGGCGGGCTCGGTAGAGAAGGTGTTATTGCCCACCAGGGGTCTGGCATTTCAGATGATCGTAGGTGATGGGTGCATGGGACCTTAACGCCTCAAGTACCCTGGCCAGGGTGCACTGGGTGGCGTGCCCCGCAGCGCTGGGTGCCTGTGGTAACCAGTCCCCTGCCATTTTCTAGGAAGAACCCTCCAGGGCTTGTTGGCACCCAGGGGAGGTGGCTTGTACCACTCAGCAAACTTCCTTTCCCCTGTTTGGGGCTTACGACAGCCATTTAGTCCTTCAGAAACATGTACTAAACCTTCAGTATTTGGTGCATTTCATAAAAATAACTCATATGCTATAATTTAAAGCAGAGACAGAAAAATGATTAACAGTTCTTAAAACCAGAGTATAATCTGAACTCTTTATTTTTAAAAATGCTTTTTGCTTCCATTTTGGGTAGTCCAGCTAGACGTGCATCTGAGAAGTTGAATAGCGAGCACCTCCGCTTCCATCCTTTCGCCGGGGGCCTGCCTCTCCCTGAATGTTTCCTGATTGGAGATGAGTAGGAGGCCCCGGTGTTGTAGGGAGGGCGGGCAGAGAGGTTTGTCCTTGGTGAGGCCTGTGGACACTTGAGATGGTGACTTGTTTGGCACGGTGTCCCCGCACTGGCCGCGCCTCGCCAGCCTGGCAGGCCGACCCCGCGTGGCAGCACACCACCCGCTACGGCGCCACTGACCCCACCCTGTGTTCTGCCGCGCAGCTCGTCCGCCGGATGATCGACTGCACGTCCAGTGGCGGCGTCACCGCCAACGACGTGATCATGCACTTCACGCTCAGCTCTCTGCCCTTCGGAGGAGTGGGTGAGTGTTCGTTCTCCTGCTCACCACAACACGTCGGTTTGCTCCGCGCCCCTTTCCCAGCCGCCTAGCGGGGGCCCCTCCCTGCTGCCCTGCCGGGCCCTCTGCTGCGCGTCCACCTCTGCCCTGTCACCTCCCTTCCGTCCTTTGTAGCACTTACCATGGCCTGTCATTATTTTGTTCCTGTCATTGCTTTGCTTGTCTGTTGTCCTCCCAGATTTAGGGGATTTGGGGGGCTACCAGTCAGGTCTCAAATTAATTGCTAACGCCCCTCTGTTGTTGGCTGAAGAGCAGCAGTGCATGTGAGGTTCAGAATGTGAGGGCAGACAGCAGGCCAAGGACTCCTCAGGGCCCCGTGTGTCCACTTGGGGCAGCGCTGAGCGGTGCTCCGTGCCCCCCGCCCCCGCGCTCCCCAGCCCTCTGCCTGGGCTGCGGTCGCTGCTTGAGCCGGTTCACGGTTTGAGGAGAACCACCCCGTGTTCCGGAGAGGCCGGGCAGAAAGGCTCGTTCTCGGCAAAGTGCTGTGGGCCCAGAGCAAGCAGCGGGCTGTGCCCTACCCAACTCTTACACCCGGGTGACTGACCTCACTTTTTTCTTGTTTGCGTTGGAATCCAGGTGGTGGGCTTCCCTATTACCTATTAGAGACGTTACAGATTGACAGCTGTGTAAAAATCTCACAGCCAAAAGCAGACAATAAAAGCCACTGTCCTAGAAGCCCCGGCTTTGTTCTTTCCCTCCACAATAGCGTAACTAAGCTACTCTGTGGAGAGAGAGGGCCTGGTCTGCCTGTTAACCACGTCTTCCAGTTTAAGGCGAGCTTGTCCTGAGAAGCCCTGGCCTGCCTCCCACACTGCCACGGGTCCCTTCCTGTGACCTGACTGCGTTGTCAGCGCCCAGGGCAGTGACTGGCACGTGAGAGCAGGTGGGAAGAGACTGGGTCAGGGGACACTGCATGGTCGAGGCTGACGCTGGTGGTGGCTAGGACTAGGCTGGTGGCAGTGGAGCAGTGGAAAGGAGGCAGAGATTTGGGGGGGCGGGTCAAGCGACATGGTTTCCTGGTGGTTGGATGTGACTGGGTATCGAGAGAGGTGGCAAAAGAAAGAAAGGCTGGTTCGTGGGGTCTGGTCTGCCCCGTTCTTAAAGGGTCACATTAGCCTCTGTGTGGCGTCTTCCTCAGCGCCCGCGGGACCTGGCTCCCACCCATAGCGGCGGCCGACGAGGCAGCATTGGGCACCTGCAACCACTTCTGTGCAATAAAACAAACCTGTGTCCCTCAAGTGCAAAAGGAAGTCAGGCTGATTGAGAAAACTTGGAAAAGGAAGAACTAGAGCCCAAAGGAAAAAATTTAGATTTTGATTCTAAAGATAGCCTCTGGCGTATGCCCTTAAAATTCTTCTCAAAATGCCTACCTTTTGATATATATTGCAAATTTCCCTACCACTGCCGTGGTCATCTCACTGGTAGGCAGCAGCCCGGCCCCTGGTCGGCCCGGCACGCAGAACAGGTCAGAGAAGGGAAAGCTGTGCCTCTGAAGGGCAGAGATTGATACTCGCCATCACCCAGCGGTGGGACCCTGTCCTTGGTCTGCGTTCCTTCCCCGGAGCTCAGAGGAAGCAGGTCGCCATGTAGGACTGTGGGTGAGGGAAGCGCGTGGGACGTGGGGAAAGGGCACGTGCAGCGTGTAAGTCCGGCCGGTCGTGCTCACGTCCTGCCGTGAATTTTACACCCTGGGCAGCCCTGACCCTGCCAAGCTCCCTTTCCCTCTTGGACTTGGGGCGATGAGGATACTGATTCTGTGCGATGCACAGAGGGCCCTGCCCTGGGGGGCTGCACATCCTGGCCTTGCTCTGTAAAGCCCCCTGTTTGATGGTGTTCACCCTGCTGGGAGCGCTGGGAAGGAGTCCCTGCAAAGAGCCACCCGTGCTGGCCCAGCAGAGAAGTGGGGGGTGCGAGGCAGCGGGGAGGGCCGGGGTGTTTTCTCCCAGTGTCTAAACAGAGCAGTCGCAGTGTTGCTGCAGCGGAGCCTGTTTTGTCTGTTTCTGTTCCAGGTTCGAGTGGGATGGGAGCTTATCACGGAAAACACAGTTTTGATACTCTCTCTCATCATCGTCCCTGCTTGCTAAAAAGTTTAAAGAGAGAAAGTGCCAACAAACTTAGATATCCTCCCAACAGCCAGTCAAAAGTGAACTGGGCAAAATTCTTCCTCTTGAAACAGTTCAACAAAGGGAAACTCAGCCTCCTGCTCCTCGCTCTCCTGGGCGTCGTGGCCGCTGTGCTCGTCAGGGTGAGTCCTGCTGATCCCGCCCGAGTGGCTGCCAGCCGCGCTGCTTCTGTCACGGGAGCGCCTGAGTTTTGAATGAACTCCGGGGGGGGGGGGGGGGGGGACGACAGCCTGTGGCCAGCCGCCTGCTTCTGTAAGCAGGTCTCACTGGGGCACAGCCAGCCCCCTTGGGTGTGCCGCGGCGGCACAGAGCCGAGCGCGGCCGCGGAGCCTGCATCATGGCCGGAGCAGTCGGCGGGGCCCTTCTGCTCTCCTGCCTCCGTCCCGCTTCTCTTCTTGAATGTGCGCGAAAGCAGCGGGCCCTGGAGGCGGGGAGAGTCCTGTGGTGGACGGAGTGGTGGGGAAGTCTGTGGGCTTGTCCTCCACACTTGCCACGTGAAGTTTGTCTTGGTGACTAGTTTTCTAGATGTGGGCTTCCTGAGGGGCCCTCCTGGCAGCTGGCTTCCCAAGGCAGCCGTGCGCCCCAAGCTCGGGGAGGACGTCCGAGATCGCGAGAGCTAGGAGGGACTGGGGAAGCGGCCTGTTGTCTGAGCTTCTGGCTGGCCATTGGTGGTGACAGTGAACATGGTGACAGCACCTGTGAGGCGTAGGCTGGGAAGAGGCTCGATTCAGGCCTGTAATGGAAACAGCTGTGTTTACATCTGTGTTTTGTTTAAACTGAATTTGAAAGGGGGTTATAGCATCAGAGCTTTGGTGCCAATTGGAGATACCACTTATGTTGGAAATCGTCTGAGTTTTCCCAGAAATACCAGGCTGTGCTGGAGGGGAGGCTTTGTTGACTTTTCTGCAGCCCAGTGAGCGGTGAATAGTGACCAGTGGGGTTCAGCGCCCAGCTCTGTCTGCTATGAGTGAGGCAGGAGCTCCTCTTTCTCCTTGTAAAGTGGGCCACGTGGGCTGTGTGTTCTTTTAGGTGTTTGCTTTTCTACAGCTGAAGGAAGAATGTTTAACTTGTCTTCAGACATTTTGGACTTGGGCCCAGTGTATTTATTAAAACTTAACTTCTCCACAATTTTAAAAGGGTGAGGGTGGGTTTCTGAAATTTAAAGAAACGTGGAGGTGATGGCTTCGCGGGGTCTCGCATCCGTCATTTTTACAAAGGGACAGTCCTGGGCACACCGCCCGCCCCCATCCCCTTGGCTCTTCGGGAGGAGTGCCAGGGACCAGCCTCGACCAGCAGGCACCATTCAGACACTGAGCTCTGTGTTTCACAATCTGAGAATCTTCTAAAAATCTCAAGTCACTTTTTGTTTTGAGTAATTGTTTTGGTTTTTAAAAATGCGCCTTTGGAATCCATGGTGTGTGCAATTTCGGAGCCTTCTGTCGTTTTTCTTCCTCTTCCTGGGGTCTGAGGCGGGTCTGGGTCTCTAGCCATCACCTGCCTGCCCTGCTCTTCTCCCAAGACACTGGCCCCAGCCTGGTACGAGTCTTCTTGCTGCGGTGGCCTTCTTTAGCCTCATGGCACCTTTGGCGGCCCCGCTGACTGCTCCCAGGCTTGCCGTAGCCCTGAAGGCTCCTGCGGTGCAGGGCACCCTGCCTGACAGACTGGCCCGGACCGGCAGCCGCTGCCCGAAGGTCCCCAAAGGGTTTGGCAGACAAACTTCTCTCCACTAGGGTCTAGAGAAGCGGCCATGTATAAACATGTTTAGCTGGTAACGAGAAAACGTGGCTTTGAGATCAACTTAACGATGACTCTGGACAAAGCCTTTTCTGAGCCTGTCCGTGGGCCTCGGCCTGCCTGTCGGTGGAACGAGGGCGTGGGCTCCAGTGTCTCCGGTCACCGTGTGCTCCGCCTCGTTCCCGTTGCCGTGAGCTGGTGTGTTAGTTGTCCAGGTGGGTGGGAATTCAGTGAGACTAGGGAAAGATCTGGTTTTCTTTTCCTCTTTGCTGCTTCTCTGCTCTTCTCTCTGAGCTTTTATCCAGTTTTGTTTTGTTTTTTTCTATATTATTCGGTCATGTTGCAATGTAGCAGCCTTTTCTGTCTCTCCGTGGTTATAAGACTTCTCTCCAACTAGTGTTCAGTTGGTTATTCCAGATGATTTCTCCAAAATTAAGTTGTAAATCCAGACTGGTCCTGGGAGGTTAGTGTAGCTTCCACTTACTCCTCCGTCATCTTGGATCTCCTTTTATCCAGTTTTTTAAAAATCACCTTTTATTTTAAATATTTCACTTGAGGAATCTATTGTAATTGCAAATATTTTTCTGAAATAGCTTTTCTGTACAGGTTATTTTGTTTCTGTGTGGATGCAATTTTATTCACTCTGCTAGAATTAGAATGGACCGGAAACACTTTACAGTGGGAGCTCAGAAGGGAGCGTGTCAGAATCGCAGAGTGGAGGGAAGTTTTCTCTACACATTAATACATACGTACAAGTATACAAAATAAAGTTCCAGGAAAAACTTAATATAAGCTACAGAAAGCATTGTAGAGGGTAGGGGTTTTGAAAGGTTGAGAAATAAGAGGTTAAAGCTGACGTATGTCGTTAGGCCTTTGACAGTGAAACACGTCATCGGAACACGCGACTGTGTGGTGGCAGCACTTGCTGGCCTCGGTGGGCTGGAGTCAGTCCGGGGTCGCTTTGGAATTTTAGGAGCATCGGCACTGCTTGCCGGCTTTCAGATTTCACATAGCCTCCGGCTTCCTGCTCCCATGCGAGGGCAGTAAGTGAGCGTTTCCAACTCCTGTCTCTGTCCTAACGTCCCTCTGATACTGGACAGAGTGCCACCTTTGTCACCACCTGTCTTGTTACTGTTGTTTGTGGGGGACTGGGGGGCATAATCTTTCATTCTCTGTCCAAACGGAGGGTCTGTGCCTGGGTCCCAGTCCCAAGCCAGTTTGGGGGTTTGAAACCAGCAGAGTGACACGTCTCTTTCTCCTCTCTGCAGGCTGCATACTACTGAGGAGTGATCCTGTTCAACCTCCTGGGGGCCTCTGCTGAAGGACTCCTCTGTTGAGTAGTTAATGAACCAATAATTTCAATGTCTTACCAAAAACAGTAGGGAAATATGCAGCACTGTAAGCAACCCTGACAGTCATTGCCAAGCACCCTTAATAACACCTGCCATTCCAACCAGAGCCCAGACCCCCTAAGTGAGGAGACTTGGAGCCCGTTCTAGATTGTATGACCCAGGTCTTAGAGCTTTGGGTTGGGAAGGAGAGGGTCCTAGGCTAAACCGCGCTCCCTGGGAGATGTAAAGGAGTCTCAGAGCCTGCTCAGTGACCGTCTCCCTCCGCCCTGTCCCCACTGCTGCCTCCATCACTCTGGAAACTGGAAAGCTCAGCACTGCCCAGGGTTACCACCAGCCCTCTGCAGTCCCGGAGGTGAGGCTCGATCTTCCCAGGCTCTAGAACAGGGTGGGGTGGGGGGGAACACTCTGTCCTTCGTCCCTTGGGACTTGAGGACCTGACCCCCAGGAGTTGGCCCTTCCATCAGACATGCCGCCTGACCAGTGGTTTCCTCCTTTCTCATCCGCTCACCACCCTGCCCTGTGTTTGGTTTGTGGCAGTCCCCTGTCCCTGTCCACAAAGGCTCATTGTAACCAGTGACACCCAGCACGTCTTGTAAGCCCTGGGACGTCCTGGAGGACAGGTGCCAGCCCCATTCAGGTGCCCTCTCACTCTCATGGTGCAGCGGCTGTAGAACTCTGCACCCGACCAAGGCTAACTGGCATTTCCACATGTAGTGACAACAGTACTGTACTTAAAACAATACTCATCCCCTGTCAGGACCCTGAAGTTGCCAATTAGGGGATCTCCAAGGGCAAATCTTTGAAGTTTTTTATTTCTATAGCACAATGTAAGTAAATATCACTTTTTAAACTTTGGAGTGGCCCCTTTTGGAATAAATTCAGCCTACAGAACTTAACATGGGGAAACCATTTCCTGTCTGTCATGGACAAGAGGCTCTGGATATTCAGAATTTTGGAGCTTGAGAGCCTCAGGGCTGCTGCTGCTCCTTTGGAGGAGGCTGTGGAAGGGCTCTGTAAGCCCCAGCGCCGGCCATGTTGAAGGGGACGGAGGGCAGAGGAAGGTCTCCGGACTGAGGCCAAGACCCGAGCTACTGCGGCCAATGGAATGGGGCTGTGTGACTGGCAGTGGGAGCTCCATCCTTCCCCTTTTGAAAACAGACTCCGCCCACTCCAAGAGAATGTAATTTACTTTATAGAATGTATACATAATCAGCTTTGTTGAATGAATTTGTTCCATTAAGGCTGTCTGAATATGCGATGTCTTTTATCAGCGGATGAGGTGTCAAGAATCACTAGACTAGGATAAAGCTGCTTAAACTGTCTCTAACTATCAGCATAATCAGTTATTAAAAAGTCCTAGACAAAATTTCAATATGGCGTTTTCATTTAGCGTATTGTACCTTATTATAATTTCTAGTTTAAATTATTGACTTGTCTACTACTATATTCTGCTTCAGAATAAACACATATTTGATAAAATGGGCATGATTGCAACATTCTTAGTGTGGAACCTCAGATATGATCTTTTGGAGATAATTCTTTGATCACAAATTTTCTCCCAACTATAAGTACATATTTCGTCTTTATCAAAGGTGGTTTTTTGTCACTTCAAGTCATGCTTGCTCATTTTAAATTCTTAGCTAAGTTTTTTTCAAGCTTTCCTCGTCATTTTTTCTTGTTGCCACGTGGTGTTTTGTTTGGCGGGTTGATTAAGGCTGGGCGGTGAGACAGGAAGAGCTGGCGCAGGAGCAGCCCCAGGGCAGGCGAGCCGAGGCGGGCTGCCCTGGCTTCCTTTGTTTTTCCAAATACCTGTGTAGTAAATAGGATTTTTCCAACTACATCCTCTGTGCTACAGTAATTTATAGTAAAATACATGTGGCCTTTGTCCCTATTCCTGCCATGGAGTCCCTGAAGTCCTTGGACTCTCCTAAGTGATGAGATGATAGACATGTTAACATCAATGGTAGGACTTTAGAGGAGGCTGAGTTAAATCACCAGTGACCAATGATTCGCTTGTGCCTGTGTAATAAAGCCTTCCTGGGCCGCAAGGACAGGGTGTGGAGGGCAGGGCTGGTGGGCACCTGGGAGTCCATGCCCCTTGCCTTGTACCCTTCACTGTGCATCGCTTCCAGCTGGCCCTTCATTATGTTTTTTTATAGTAACCTGGTCATCTGAGTTCTGGAGGCCACTCCAGCAAATTAACTGAACCCAAGGAGGGGTCCTCGGAACCTCTGGTCTACAGCAGGTTGGTCAGAGGTGCAGGTGACAGCCTGGATTTGCAGTGGGGAGGTGGGGAGGGAAAAGGGCGAGGGGCCAGTCCTGTGGGACCGAGCCCTAACCTGTGGGGTCCGATGCTGCCTCCTGGCACACAGGGACAGTCAGCTGGCGTCCCAGTTGCTTAGCAAGTTAGGGAAAACGGCCTAGAACTGGAGTCAGGATCTTCTGCCACCCCCACTTGCTGATCTAAAACAAGCGCATTCAGAGGACACTAACCCCACGAGATTTAACATGGAGGGGGTCCTGCCGCCAGTCCTGCATGCTGGGGTCTGTCAAGGCCGCTGGTGCCGTGTGTCACAGACGTGGGGATGGGCTGAGCAGAAGGCGTGGGGTGTCCATGTGGGCACTGAAAACACCATGAAGCTGAATTCATAGCATGTTGATGCTTCAGGGTGGAGTTATACTCTGCATCCTTTTTCCTACTGGCCTTGATCCGTAAGGCTGTTTTGTTTGCCAGTGTGTTTATAGCTACTGATGGATGCCAAGGCACTAAGGCAGCAGAGGCCAGACTGCCCTCCACTCTCAATGGTGGTGTGCAGCCTGACACAGCAAAGAGCCCGGAAGTGTTCACCAGGCCTCAGAAAAAAGAATTATAGAATTCGGATCAACACTGAATTCATCCTGAGGCTCCGTGGCAGGATGACCTGGGTTTTGCTGCCCTTGTTTGTATGATGTTACTGTAAGAACAAGTGTTTCTCAGGGTCTGTGATAAGGGAAAAGGCCAATGGAATGATGGGGCCAGAGGACAGGTGAGGAAGGGTCCCTGGACAGCCTCCCTGCCCTGGGGGCGTCTCCCAGGAGTCACGGGGGGCCAGCAACAGATGGGGCTCTTGGCCTACTAGCCCCTTTTTCCAGAGCTTCATAAAGGCTTTGGGAACAGACGTGGGCAGAAGACTGTGGCCAGGAAGTACATACTCTTTAATGCTGTGGTCTTTGCTTTGATTTAGACTGTCCTATTTGAAGCTGTTCACATTACCCTCTGCTAGTGGCGATCCCTGGATCCTCCCTCTTCACTCAGCTGATGTCTTCTAAGAGAAATCCAGGGCAGAGAAGAGAAAGCCATTTAACCACAACTGTCAGTCTGCGCAACTCAGATCCCTCCGTCACAGGAGGCACCGTCCGGAGGTCCTTTTCTGGGGACAGGTCCAAAGTGTCCATGTGCACTGGGTCCCACTGGTGTTTTGGGAGGGTGGGCCTGTGCGGGTGCCCAGGGGCAGCCACTCCTGGCTTCCTCTCCATCTCCAAGCTGCTTTGCTAGTGCCTGGGGGTCAGGACCTTGAGGGTGAGCCCCACGCTCAGTGTGGCCATCGCCACCCCCAGAACAGCCCCTCGGCGGAGGGCCAGCTGTCTCCCCGACAGTCTGCTGGAAGGAGCGGGAAGGGTGTGGGCTGCTTCTGGAGCCCTGAAGAGGTCCACAGGGCACTCGGGCCGTGAGTACAGGGTCAGGGCTATGCCAGGGTTGCTGCCCGTAGCCACTGCAGAGACAAAGCGGAGCAAATGCAGCAACCTGGAGGCAGGGGAGAGCCTTGGAGTCAGGAGGCCGAGGGTGACTGCCTGCCTGCCTGCATTTGTTCTGCTCTAGAACTGGTTAGTTGAGCTCTGCACCTGACAAAAACGCGTGCCTTGACCTATTCTGCAGCAGGATCAGAGGAGGGGATTCAGTGGGAAAGCATCTGAAACTGAATTTGATGTACAAATAGTTACTGCTAAGAGATCAGATGAGGCGTGTTCCTGTCCCAGCCTATCAGGACATGTGACACATCAAATATAACTCACGTATGACTTCAGAATGCACACTAAGTGTTCAGTCGGCGTGCCGTGCCCAGAGTCTTGCACTGGCCGAGGTGCCCGGATGAGCCGAGGGCCCTGGGATAGTAAGGGCTGTGGGCTGCGAGCTGGTCAGCCCGACACTCGGTGCAAGTCCTGAGGCCCCAGCACCTGTGCTTTGAGCTGGGGCCCTTGTTTCATCAGAGATACTGGATATAGAGCAGAGGTCTCTGTCTGATGGGTCAGATGGGCAGACAGGGGAGGTGCCTCCGGCTCCAGTTAGTACAGCCAGGCCGACCTGCCCAGACCAGCCGCTGAGGCAGGAGGTGGCCTTCTGCCCTGAGCTGGAGTTAGGTGGCGATAACACACTACCGCCGGCCTGGCCCACGCTCCGATCTGATCTCTCGCCTTTGCCCGTCGAGGCCCGTGAGGAAGAGACCTACGCTCAGCCTCGCTTCCTCATCTGCGCAGCGGGGCTACGGCTCGCTGCCTCCCAGGGCAGAGGGGGTGAAGGATATTAGCGCCCTCTCCCTAGGGCTTTCCGTCATTTCCATGTTGCGAGGATGGGGCTTGCTTGGTTCCCAATCACTCAAGACGCACGGGGCAGCCAGGCGCAGCTTGCCCCCCGCATGTACGTAGGAGCCCCCGGCAGCATTACCTGAAGCTGCAACCGCTGCGTCAGGCCCGGGCTGGGGGGCCGCGCCCGCCGCGCCCCGCTGCGGCAGCCCCACGCGCTTCTGGGCCTGAAGGAGAGAGCCGCCTGGGTCAGCCTGCCGGCCCGCCCGTCCTCCGCGGGCCTCGCGGGGAAGGGCATCAAGAAGGTGTGCCTGCCAGTTCGCCCCAGGCGCTGAACCTGAGACTGGAGGCTCGCACTGCCCCCGTCCCCCGCGCCCCGCCCCGCCCCGCCGCCACGCTGGGAGTGCGCGCCCTGCTTGCCTTCCCTGCGCGCCAAGTTGCCCAGGGACGCAGCCCCGAGAGCAGGGCCACCTGCTGGTGAGAGGATGTGCGCCGCCCCTGACTGACCCCGGTTAGGGCCTCTGTATAAACTTCTAAGATTCTGGCGGGTGGGTGCAGAATCTTGTCTAGCTGCCACCTCAGACAAGCCTCATATGTAAGTCCCTTGCTGGTTAAACCTGCCACCTACCCATCTGAAGTGGCCTCCTTCTTTCCCTGGTCTCTCCCTGCCTTCCGCCTACCAGGGGTGGTTTCAGATGACACCCCAGAAGCTCCCTGACTGGAGGCTGTGATGCAATAGGCCTCACCCGTGGCCTGCCTTTAAGACATTGCAAGCTACAGCAGAACGTGCTCATATACTCGTGGGGGGGGGCTTTAAAGTGGTGCTGTTATAAATCTGTATCTACCATTACGTTACATGCCAAGATGACTTGCTCCCCGCATGAGGGCAAAACTGTACCCTGCAGGAATAGGGGTCTTTGAGAAAACACACCCTTCTGTGTGCTGCCTCCGGGTTGAGCCCGGCCTCTTCTGTGTCCGAGGGGGGCAGACGAAGTAATTTATTACCTCTCCCAGAGCACTGCACACTCTCCGGCGGGCGGGCGCACATGGGTGCGGGCCATCTGGCTGAGCTCTCTGCTTTAGTCTGGCGTTCGGCAGCTGTGGCTGGCTAAGGGCGGTTTGGGTGTGTGTTTGCTGCTGGAGAGTGTGCTGCCTGCACTGGCCCTGTCTGGGGGCCAATTCCAGAGATGGGAGTAGATGTGGGGCTGGGACCACACCCATCACTGCTGCTGATGCCCAACGTGCTCTGGGCATTTCTGGGGAGGAGGCACGGCCCCTGCTTGGCCAGGGAGTGTCTCAAGGCCAGGGGCTGCTGACTTACCTCCTCTGCAGCTAGCTTCCAGTCCATCCGGGCAGTATAGACAACAAAGGCAGCAGCTGCCAGCAGGACACAGGCTAGCATGCCCAGCCAGAGGCCTGCAGAGACAAGTGACAATGGGGAGAGTGTCCAGTGCCCACCCGGGCTCCCCTGACTTTCCCTCACACCACATACCCATGATCCCCATTCCCACCACAAAGGTCAGAACGATGCCGAGTGGGAGGCCGATGATGTAGTAGGCGATCGCATTAGCCAGGGCTCCAAAGGTTTGCCGGCCGGTTCCCCTCAGGACTCCACCGGAGACGCACTGGGAGGGAGGCAGAGGGGAGAGCAAGGGTGAGGCGGACAGATGGACGGCTGTCTCACGCAACAGGCCCTTTCCTGAGCAGGTGCCATCGCGCGGCCCACAGGATTCTCACAGGAGCAGGCTGCTCTTGTCCCCCGTCTTCCAGGACATGGCCAAGCGTCAAGCCACTTGCCCAGTGCCACACAAAGTAGCTGAGAACAGGCATGGAGGAACTTGAAATGCATACACTAAGTGAATGTAGCCAACCTGAAAAGGCTACATTCAGTATAATTTCAGCTATGAGACAACTTGAGATGGCAAAACTATGGAGATAGTAAAAAGATCGGTGGCTCCCAGGGCCTCACGGAGGGGGCACACGGGGAGAAGGGGAGAAATGAGTATGTAGTACATAGAGGATTTGTATGTAATGAAATGATTCCAGTACTGAAATGGTGGATACATTTCATTATATAGTTGTCAAAACCAATAGAATGTACAACACCGAGAGCTGAACCCTAATGTGAACTGTGGGCTTCAGTTAATAATAATGTATCAATATACTTTCATCAGCTTAAGAAACATGCCACACTAATAATACAAGCTATCCATAGTAGAGAAAATGAGGGGAGGGAGGCGGTTTATGGTCCTAAAAAGAAAACTACAGGCCTGAAATGGCATCCCTTGTGCTAAAAGCCCACGCGAGCAAGCCTAGATTTAATACCCGATCTAATGGCAGTCTCAGCCTCTCCCAGAAACATAATCTTAATCCACCAGTCTGGAACTTTCTGATCGAGCAAGAGGAAGGTCATCTGTCACATGGGCCTCTTCGTCCCCCATAGAAAGAAGTGGTCGCCTACATAATAACAACCCTGCCCCTCGCTTCCCCCCAAAGAAAAGATGCCTGGGGCCCAGAAATAATCCTTAATTTTTTTTATACTAGTTCTTGCCTCACCCTCTTCCTACAAAACCTTCCATTCCATCCAGCCCCTCAGAGCACCCTTCTCGTAGCTGGGTGGGACGCTGCCTTCATGAATCACTTAATAAAGCCAATGAGATTTCAAATTTACTCAGTTGAACTTTTAAAAATTATTTATTTTTAGAGATCAGGGAAGGGAGAAAGAGAGGGAGAGAAACATTGACGTGTGAGAGAAACATCCATCAGTTGCCTCTCGCACGCCCCCAACTGGGGACCTGGCCCACACCCAGGCATGTGCCCTGACTGGGAATTGAACCAGTGACACTTCATAGGCTGGCATTCAATCCACTGAGCCACACTAGCCAGGGCCGAATTTTGTTATTTAACAATGGGAACTCTATTTTTTTTATTTTTTGCAATATTTTTCTATGAACCTAAAACTGCTCTTAAAAATAAAATCTATTAACTTCTTTAAAGACAAACAATGCCAAGAGTTGGCAAAGAAGCAGAGAAAGTAACAACCTCGTGTACAGCTGGTGGGAATGTAAAATGGTGCAGCTGAGATAGGCATGTGGCAAAACAGCTGCACTCGATAAAAGCTACAGGAACTGTCAAGAAGGAAGATCAGTCCTCTTCGTCAAATTTATGGCTTAAAACCGGCAGAGACCTGGTTGATCCAACATGGCAACTAATTTCACCTAATGGTCACCGCAGCCTCATCATACGCTCGTCGTAATATATTAGCATACTAATCAACACACCTGGCAGCTGGCATGATCAGAAATGGAAAGTCTACATAGAAGGACACAAATTGGCCTACAGAACCCCTGTGAGAAATCTCCACCCCTTTCCCAGGAATATCCTGCGTATTTCTCACTCTACAGCCCCCCGCCCACACACACAATTAAATGAACCTTTATAAATGAAGCAAATTCTGCTAAAGGCAGGGGTGGGGCAGCTCTGTCTGTGGAGTGGCCACTCTCTGTCTCACTGCTTCAGTGACAAACTCACTTCCACTTTAAACTGCTGGCTATAGTTTGAACTCTTTCCTGCACGAAGCCAAGAGCCCATAGTGGGTCCTGGACCCTCAGGCCCCCGGAACCCCACAACAGGAGAAAAAATATGAATAGTGTTCTTAACAATATCCTGACAAAAGCAATACTAGGTTCCGTAAGATCATTTGTTTTATGTCCCTCATGAAAACTATGGGCGTGATGACAAAGCGCAGCCCAGCAGAAGCAGTTCTGCTGAGGCTATGAGCGTGAGTTCCAGGTATGCTTACGGACGGCCTGGCTGGATTCGAAGGTAAATTCTAGGATATGTGGAGAGCTGGCCAGTATGCCCAGAGTCCTGTGGGAAAACCTGCCACAAACAGTGTCTCTCGGTGGGTTATTTGCTGAGCGCACGTGCTCGGGTTGCTCACGCAGCACACACGTCCTCTGCAGGGCTGCTGCGCGCTGTGGAAGCGATGCTTTCCTAAGAACTCACCCAACTCGAGGTGCAAAGGCAAAGGCACGGGATTTCAAACCCTGCTTATAAAATGAGACTTCAGCATTTTCTTTTTTATGCCATGCTTTTAAATATTCATGTAATTCAAATTTGCACTAAATGGGACCTGTCCTTTCGTGTCAAAGGGGCAGAAAATCCAAGTTGCTCTGTATTCTGGGTTGACTCACTGCCCCTCAGAAATGTCCCTCTGCACTGGCTGCAGGGGAGGGTTGCTGTGGTGCTCCTGGCCGGGCAGGGGCGCCAGTCAGTGCCTGCATCCCCGCTCACAAGGAACAAGGACGAGAAAGGATTTGTGAGTTCACACTGGTGCCACTTTTCAGCGCTCTGCTAATCTGCATTCATTGCTTGGCTTGTTGGAATTGCTGAAGGCAAGGGGAACTACTACTGTGGATACACACAGAGCGGATAGGAGCGAACGCTTTGTGCCTTTACCGCCATTAGCCCTCTCCATGGACAGACGCGCTGTGCCCACAGCCCCGCGAGGCCCCGGGAAGGGCAGGCGCAGGGGTGGTACTCACACAGGTGCCCTCGAAGAGCTGAAAGACGATGTAAATGGGCAAGACCTTGCTCACCAGGGCGATCGCTTCTCTGAGGATGAAACAGGAAAGAGCATTCATCTGGAGCGCTGAGCCATGACTGTACTCTCAGAGACCCAGTTCTATGCCCTCTGTCACACCCCCTCCCCAGGTGTTGGGAGTAGAGGGCGTTGCCCCATGCAAGCCCAGCACCCCTAGCCCCAAGCTTCTGCATGTCTGTGGGTCTGCCTCCACTCCAGGAAGCCCTCGGGGTTGACTGCCCTTCCGTCAGCACCTGTCTCTGGACCTCGTCATGGTGGGGACCGTGGCCTGGGGTGCAAGCACAGCACTGGCTTCCTCTCTGCGAGGACAATGCCAGGGCTCAGCCAGACATGTGACATCTCTGAGGCCTGGTGGCAAGCCACTCTGCCATCTCCCAGAAGTCAGTGAAGAAAACCGATTACCTACTCATCATTGGTAAAAATATAGCCCAATTTATTTCTCAGGATGCTCAACAGGGTGGTGATAACCAGCGAGGTGCCAACTGAAAGAGAAAAGAAAGTGTTTGGCTAAACACAACCCCCAGGGGAGGGGGCAGTGGGGGTCCCCGCTCAGGTCAGCGCAAGTCAGCCCCGCCCTGCACACCCACAAGCCCAACGTCCCCGCATCCGAGCAATTCATGTGACTATGACATTCTTTTGCCATCCTGTAGAAAGGACTGCATATACAATGCCTTTCCTGTCCTGGCTGGTGTGGCTCGGTTGGTTGGGGTGTCGTCCCATAGACCAAAAGATCGTGGGTTCAATCCCGGGTCAGGGCGCAGATGACTACCCTGGTCGGGGTTCGGTCGAGAAGGCAACCAATCAGTGTTTCTCTCTCACATCGATGTTTAGCTCTCTCTCCCCTCCCGCTTCCCTGCTCTCTAAAAGCAATGAAAAATATACCCTTGGGTGAGGATTTTTAAAAACATTAAAATGCCTTTCCTCCCGTGGTTCTCAACGTGGGGTTTCCTGGACCAGCAGCATCAGGACTCCTTGGTAACAGGTTAGAAATGCAGAATCTCAACCCCCATCTCCAACCTATGGAGACAGAACCTGCGCCTGGTGAGGCCAGGAGGTCTGTGTGTTTCTGCTCCGGCCTGCAGGGGACTGCAGGGCACTTGAAGCCCAAGAACCGCTGCTCTCCATGGAGGGGCTGATCTGCACCTGCCGGCCTGGGGAGGCAGAGCCTTGGTGGGGGACACGAGAAGGTTCCTTCTGAGGGTGGGATGCGCAGGTCCCAAGCTCCTAGGGGTGCTGGCAGGGCAAGTTTGCAGGGGGCCCTGGGCAGCGGGTGGGCAGAGCTTGGGGAGGAAGAGCCTTCGTACGGTCACACTAAGGGGAGTGGGGGCGAGCTGTTCCTGGAAGGGCCAAGAGCCCCAGCTGCAAAGGGGTGGACAAGGGGCAGAGCCAGCAAGAGAGATGTTTGCTGCTCAGGGGGTCGGGGCTGAGGCACCATCAGCGTACCAGCAGGGGCTGCTCCGGGCCAGAGGGCAGGTGCAGCAGGTTCAGAAGGTAAACCTGTCCACTCCCAGGGCTAGACCTGCCTGCAACATGCCAGGCCCTCCCCTGGCCCAGGCCCTTGACTTTCCAGCTTTCCAAGCCCTGTCTCCCCCGAGAGAGGACTCCACTCACCTGTGCAGAGCATGCCGGAGATGGCCGATCGCTTAGCTTGCACAGTGTCTGAAGCTCCCAGGGACGTCCCTACTCGGACACAGACTGAGAGGCTGAGCCCCATTGGAATCTGGGATCAAGATAAAGAGGTGCTATGGGTGGAGCCACCCTCTGTTCCTGGGACCGGGGTGGGGGTGGGGGGCTGCTGAGCTGGAAGAGGCAGGGGCTGGTGGTGGCGCTGCCCTACAGCCTCTGACCCAGGCCCGAGGCGGAGAGCAGGACTGTAGGGTGGGCCCCAGGAGGGCAGCATGAGACCAGAGGGCATTTGTGGTTGCCGGAAATAGGCAGTGACATCTGAGGATGGGAGATGGGGTGGGGATACCCCACGTGAGCCAGCCAGTCCCCCATCCACTCCATCAAATGTCACAGACAGACTGGCCTTGCAGTCAAAATCACTGTGCTCCCAAAAACTCATGAGTAAATGAACTTTTAAAGGGCAAATACAGCCCTACGTATGCCAGGAAAGCTTCCTATAAAAAAAAGAAATCAATGAAAACCAACTATAAAAATCAGTTTTTGCGAATCCTGTGCTTAAACCTGGGGTCACAGACTGTGCACCCCAGAAGCATAGCAGGTTTGTATGTGAGTGACACAGGACAGCCCATGCTGCTGTGGGGCAAGGAGGCTCCGGGGACTGTGCTGGAGGAGAGCGAGGCCCCCCACCAGGGTACTCTGTCTCCCAGCTCTCTCCAGAGGGGGTGCAGGGACAAGGGCCCACCACTAGGTAGACTGTTCCATTTTCCAAGAAAATGCAAAATCCAGATTATGATGTGAAATCTCTCCATTAAATGGTGTTAATTAACTCAAAAGAAATTCTGGCATCCTGTGAATTCAGTGTTACCCACGGGGGAGAGGCTTTGGGTTGCCTGGGCCTGCAGGGCTGGGACATCGGGGAGGGTCCCTGAGGAGTGACAGCCCCTCCTCCCAGGCCCCCAGGGCCGGGTGGGTGTGGGCCACATGCAGGTGCAGCACACCCACCCAGAGCCTCACCATGTAGATGACTGTGGCCACCTCGTAGATGATGGCCTGTGCCGAGAGGTCCAGCACGCTGAGCAGGCCTGTGGGAGAGAGCAGCGGGAGTCCCGGCCCGGGGCCAGCTGAGGGACCGGGGCTGACAGAACGCCCTCCTCCCTCCACCGGGAGGCCGAGGGTAAGAGACTTCTACGGGCAGATCCCGAACAAAAATGGTCCTGGTTGGCCTCAGCCTTCCGGGAAAGTCCTGCCCAGTTATGGAATTCCCTGCGGGCTGTTTCCTGGTATGGTTTGTCTTTCACACAACCATGGTGTGGAAAGACAGCTGGGCTAGGACCAGGAACCCCAGTTCGGGCCTCTGCTCTGCCACTGTGGGACTCTGGACAGTCTCTCTTGTTCTTGGGGTTTGGTTTTCCTATCTTTAAAGGAGTGGGGGTTGGGGGGCAGGGTTTGGATGAGAAGGTCTCCGGGGCGACTCCGGCACGGCCTCTGACTCTCAGGCTGAGTGGACGGGGTGCGGAGTGCCCACACCTGCCCTGCCCCCGCATGCTCCCACACCCGCTCATTACACCTCCCCTCCTTGGTTGACTCAACCGCCTCTGCCTGGGGCTCAGAGATGGATGGGGAGGCAAGGGAGCAACTGAGCTAGCCTGGCCGGGGTGGGGTCCCAGGAGGGGGCTTCTGACCTGGGGGAGCCACCTACTTGGTCCCTTGGCCTGCTTGTCCACATACCCATGAGGAAGCTCCCGATCTCGTAGGCCCACCACTCGATGCACAGCATGAGCATGCTGGGGACAGCCAGGCGGAAGAAGGGGCCCCAGTCCTGCAGGCACTGGACAGACCAGCCTAGGAGCAGAAGCCTGGAGAGCTGAGCAGCCCCGCTGTGTGCCCGCCCTCTGCTGGGAGCCCCTGATGGCCTCCGGCTCTGCCCACTCCGGGCTCAGCTCAGAAGGTGCAGGCACTTGGCACTTCACAGAGGGCACACCAGCTGGGCCAGTGGGGGGTGGGGCAGCGGCGGAGGGCGTGGGGACAGCACCAGCTCCCCTGGCCAGCGCAACCGAGCAGCCAGGGACAGGGCCTCAGGAGCGGCAGGGCTGCCCCAGGGCTGGGACACCACCGGACCCTGGGAAAGGACCCTGCCCCCTCTGGGCTGTTCCCTCATCAGAACACTTGAGTTCTCATCTCTGCCCTGCCTCCCTGGGAGGCTTGTTGGGAGGGTGGCACGAGCTCGGGGTGCAGAGGATGAGCAAGGCAGGGGGTCTGCACAAATGGGACGGTACCGCCATGCAGGACTCCTGTGCCCTGAACGAGGCCTGGGGGCCCCAGAGCTGCTCCCGCAGTGCCTGGAAGCAGGGCCCACAGCCACAGAGTTAGGCTTCTGGAGGCAGGACGCTCGGGGCCTGAAGCCTCGGAGAACACAGGCATGCAGTCCAGCTGCCACCATGTACCGACTTGGGTATTGTGGGCAAATTGCTTAACCTCTCTCGGTCTCAATTTCCTCCATGTAAGTAAGATGGAGCAATAAGCGGTTGTGAAGGTTAACTGAGGTCAGGAACGTCGGACACTCAGCCCACAGCTGACACCTCAGATTTTACCTGTGTTCTTACTGTGAGTCTAATTGCCATCCTGACACCAAGAAGCCAGTGGAAAGTTCCCTGGGCCTGTCCCCAGCAGGGCTCTGCACTGTGACATGTGGCATGAGGGGGCCCCAGGACTTGGGGGTGGGAGTTCTGCAGGGTGGAACAAAGGGAAGGGGGCCCTGCAGGCAAATAGAGGCAGGCCAGGGATGGGGCTCCTGCAACCGGGCTCCCGCTGAGCCTTGTACCTGCCCCAAGAGCACCCTGTGCCCCTGCTGTGGCCCACCTGATGCTTGCCTGCTCATCCCCCCAAAGCAGAGCGGCCTCCCCACCTGCCCACGTGGCCACATGCAGCTTTTTCAGCACGATGTAGAGGAACAGGAAGGAGGTCTGCACAAAATGCGCGATGGTGCTGGCGTAAGCAGAGCCCCTAGGGAAGCCGAGAGGGCAGGGCTGGCGCTGGGCCAACTCTGTCCATGGGGAGGGTGCTCCCTGTGGAGCCAGCATGGGACAGAGGGGCACAGGCCCAGCTCGCTCAGCACCCCGTGCCCGGGATGGCCTCGCCCAGGAGCCACCAGGGCTGCGGGCATGATTCCTACCCTCTCCAGCCAGGAACTACTGTCAGCCTCTCCTAGAAGGCAGGGGCACGGTTGGGGAGGGGCTCCTCTCCTTTCTCTTTGGCAGGGAGTCCCCATCAAATTCCTCAGGACACCCCACTTCTGGATGGTGTGAGTAGCCTCTGCTGTCTTCGTCATGAGGGGTGGGGCACTTAGTGGGTGGTGCTCCCCTGCCAGGCCCCCGGAGCCCACCAGCCTCACCTGATGCCCAGGCTCAGCACAGAAACCAGGACGTAGTTGGCCAGGACGTTGATGCAGTTGCCCACGATGCTGCTGAGGACTTGGGGCCAGACGATTCCCTGAAATAAGTGAAGACTGGCCTCACTGTGGTGTGGGCAGGACCAAGGGGATGCGGGCCCATCTGGGGGACATGCAGCTCCTCATGGGCCTCTGTACCAGAGACCAGTCCCCTGGCACGGCAGGGTCACAGGTGGCAGAGAGGGAGAAAGCCCCAGGCGCCCCTCCCCACTGGAATAGGGCAGTGTACCAGCCACTCCTCCAGCCAGGGACCTGTACCTGATTTTGTAAATATTTTGCCAGCAGGTTGCAAAGAAAAATCATCTGTATAAAATAAAATAAAATAAAATATATACACACACAAATAACAACTACCAAAAAACAACCAGATGAACATTAACAGGTATTTCTTAGATATCTGAGTTTGGGGGCAATCACTTCATCAAAGTATATCTGAGACCCATGGGCAGGCTTTACCTGGATGTGTGCCTTGGCCCTACCTGTGGGATAGAGGCCCCTCAGGGCCCCCGATGGGCCCGCGGGGAGGGAGGCAGGCAGGGAGCACCGGCTCTGGAGAGCCGCACTTCGGGGGCCTGCGCAGGAGGCAGAGTGCCTGGCAGGGTTTCTGGCTGCCAACCCAGGCCTTCCATCAGCTTAGGAAGGCTGCCAGGAGCCTGTGCACAGGACATACCAGAGCCCGAATCCATGGGCTGTGACCACCCCAGGGCCTGGCTCTGGTTGCTAGAGACAAGAATCTGCAGGGAGTGGAGGGGGCAGGGCCTTCCCTGTCTGTGGAGCACAGGGGCATGCATGTCTGTGCATGTGTGTGTATGTTTCAGGGACACTGTACCCGCTCCTTCTGTCCTCGGGCAAAGCCTGGTCTGGGCCTCTACCTACCTGCCCCACCCTTCCCTTAGCCCTCTACTTAGATTTCAGGTGGCACAGTGATTCAGAGCATGGAGCTACAATGTACTGCCTGAGCTTAAACACCAGCTCTGCCCTTAGGAGCTGTGATTCCAGGAAAATTACATAACCTCTCTCGCCGGTTTCCTCATTCGTAATGAGTATAGTAATGTGTGTATACTTCATATTTATATATACATATACATACACATATAGACATGCAAAGTGCTCACAAAACAGTTCTTGGCATATTTAAGCATTCCAAATGTTAGGTAAGCATTGTGTATTTTGTGGGAGGGACTTGCTTTATTTGATAAAGGAGTTGCCACAGTGATAACTTTTTAGGGTGTTTTCCCTGCCTTGGCACAATGGCCCTGTTGTACAGGGTACCAGCATCTCAGTACGAAGAGCCCAAACGCGGCTCCCAGGGAAGACTTGGATGCGGCTTCTATGGAACTGGCCAGGCCCCAAAGAGGTCAGGGCACAGGCCTTTCAGTGTGGATGCAGCTGGGGCACACCCTGTCAGACCTGGGCATGCTGTAGCACTCTGAAGTCACATGACCCATTCCCTTCCCAGCTCTCTCCTCCAGAACTTTGCCCCCTGGTGCCATGGAGGATGAAGGGGTGCTGCTGTTCCAGAGATAGAAGACATTTCCAGCTGGCAAGGCCATGTCTGATTCAGGACTGCCAGGGAGTCAGTAATGTGCCACTAAGCTTCAACAAATCTAATAGTAGAGCAGCGGATTCCAGAGTAGATATACAGACCACTGGGTCAGGCCAGAAATCTCAGGAACTGCCCCAAATGGACACACAGCTTATTTAGTACTCCAAAAACTCATGGAGAAAAGAAAGAAGGGGATAGTCAATAATCAGTCTTAGAAAAAGTTCATTAAAGAGATTAAAGTCTTAGATATAAAAATGGAAACCAGAAAAGGATTCAGAGAGAATATAGCAAACGTTAGCTAATCTTGATATGGGTTAAATGTTTTTAAGCTCACCAAAGACAGATATTATAAAGAATAAGATTTATAGATGTTACATATACATTAAAAATTCTTTAAGTCAAATATATAAAAAAATTAAAAGGCAAGTGACAAACTGAAAAGTGTTTGCAATATATATGACAAAGGGTTAGGTTATCATGTAACAAGTTATTATAATTAGAAAAAGATTAACAGTAAAATAAGCAAAGGATATAAACCATTCACAGAAGAAAAACAATTGATCAATAAATACATGAAAAATTTTCAACTTCATTGGCAATAAAATACATGTTAAAACAACTTCTAATTGGAAAAAAGTTAATACTCTGCAGATGAGGGAGTTGTTAGTGGAAGTAAAACTGCTGCAAATTGGTATCAAAAGCCCTGACAGAAGAACTCTCATTCCAATAATGCATCTGAAGGAAATCATTACAGATGTTCACCAAGCTGTTCTATAAGAATGCTTATCGAATCTTATTTATAATAGCAACTACTAGAAACAATCTGAATACCTAACATATAGAGATTGGTTAATAAATTGTGGCACTACTGGATACTATATAGCCTTTGAAATGGGTGTTGCGAGAGGCTATTTAATCATATCAAGAGACTAATGACATATTCGAAAGGAAAAAAGCTGATTATAATGCAATATACACACAGTGGCCTCATTTCAAACTCTGTGTAGGGGTGTGTGCTTGAATCCTCAGACTCGTGAATAGAAATAATCCTGCATAGAGAACCTATGCTTTCTCTGGGTGGTAGGATTATAGGTGATTTGAAATTTTTCTTCCCTAGGCTTTCTACAATTTCTTCGATAAATGGTTTTCTAATCAGGAAAGTACGTTCTGTTCCTTTTTAAAAGTTCAGTCTGCACCGGCTGGAAGGGGAACTTCTCTCCTACGCCTTCAGCCACCCTCGCTGCACCGTGGCGCGTCACTGCGGGCCCAAGGGGCCTCCCCAGCGGGCAGGGGGCAAAGGCCGGGAGCCAGCATCTGGGAGCGCGCAGGGGCCCCCTCTGCCGGGCTCGGCAGCCCGCGCACTTACCGGGAGTGCGGGCATGGCGATCAGCACGTATTCCTGGGTTAGCCTGCAGGAGGAGCAGAAGCTGACCGCTTGGCCCTGCCCGGCGGGGCGTCCTGGGGACCCCGGGTGGAGGGGAGGCGTTCCCAGCCCCGCCTATCTCCGCGCAGACACGGGGACCTTCGGGAAGTAGTGCGGAAGGTGCCAGGAGGAGGAAGCCGAGGACCCAGCCGCAGGGGCCTCGCGATTCCGGAACTTAAATTTGGAGTGGTACGCGGTTTGTAGGGGGTGGAAGAAGTAACCGAATGAAGTGCACATAATATACAATGAACGAGGCATTCCTCGGAGGGACTTTTCTAAAGTGAGTAATAAACTGTAATTCATCAGAAATTGGTTCAGTCCTCTTTCTCCTTTTTGGAATATGGGGTAGTGCACATTTTATTTCTTCGAAAGCATCTGTGAAGTTCCAACTAGTGCTGGGACACAAACGCAAATGACATGCCAATCCTCATCTTTCTCTGCTCTTGAATTAACCCTGGCCGCCCGGCCGCCCACTGCCCAGCGCAGCTGGAGCACCATCCCGCGCGGAGGAACCTCCGCCTAACCGGGCACCCTCCCGAGCCGCTGAGCTTGCGACTGCTTGTGACCCAGAGCGCGCGGGGTTTCTTCTCTGGCCTCCCAGCAGGGGTCCAGCGGTACCTGGACACGTCAGGGTCCTGCCCCAGGAGCAGCAGGAGCTGCTGGGTGTTGAGGAAGAGCGCCCAGCAGGGGAAGCAGCAGAGAAGCAGGATGAGCGTGCCCCTCTGCAGGATGACCCCCATGTGCTTCTTGTTGGGGCTGCCGAAGCTCTGCAAAACAGCAGCCCCTGCTCAGCCCCTCCTCTGCCCCCCACCCCGGGGCAGGGGGGGGGGGAGCTCGGGCAGCGTGGCCACAGGCTGGCGGCGCCAGGGCCCCGGGAAGGCCCCTGGGGTAGCGGGCACTCTCCGTGCGAGCCCTCTGGGGCGGGCGTTTGGCAGCCTCTGCAGGGCCTCAGCCGGCTCACCGGACAGCAGCTATTTACTGAGTACCGGCCTCTGTCCACCATTGCGCCGGTTCTCCAAAGGCACCTAGTATGTATGGTAAGCGTAATTTCCCCACATCACAGTGGAGGCAAGTGAGGCTCCAGAGCATTGGCCAAGTCACCCTGAGGGGAAGTGGCAGCCAGGGTCAACCCAGGTCCCCAGGCCCACTGTAATCCAAGAACTCTGGGTCCCCGAAGGCAGAGGGTCCCAGCTGCCCACCTCAGAATTTGACAGACCAGGGCAGGGAACTGTCTCCACCCCCTCCCGGACCCTCTTGCCTGGGGGTCCAGACCCTTTCAAAGGGGAGGGTCCCGACTGCACTTGGCCCTCAGGGGCTGGGTGGGAGGAGAAGACAGCTGCCCGCAGGGTGTGTTTGAAAGGGTCCCAGCTCTGGGGAGCACTGAGGGGCCTTTGAAGGGTCCCCACCCCCACAATTCCTGCAGCAGTTGGGGGATCCGCCCTGGCCGTGTCCAGCTCCAGGACGCTCACCTACCTGGGACATCAAGGTGTCACATGCTGAGGAAAAGCCGAATCCTACAGAAATTCCGCAGACATTGACAAACTGAAGCCACACAGGAGGAAACACAGGGTCGTCAGGTGGAGCCCAAGGAGGGGACCGTGCATTGAGGGCAAGGCCACCCAGCAGCAGCTCTGAGGGGCAGCTGAGCCAGACACCCCCTTCTGGTGGGGTCCTGCCCGCACACCCTGTGTCTCATCTTGAGAGAGCCTCAGGTCCCAGCTGGGAATGCAGCTGTCAGCCCTCCTGTCAGCCCAGGGGAGAAGCCCGAGAGCGGGGGTCCCTGCACAGTCCTGCCTGTACTCACAGCCACTGACAGGGTCACTGACGCCAGCTCCACTTTGCCTAGGTGCCCACAGAACACGGAGCTCACGACATAGATCATGAAGGACAGCATCTGGAACAGGACCTGGAGGGCGCAGCCCAGCCTCAGCCTGTGGCCCCGCGTCACAGCCCGGCCCCGCACTCACACCAGGGCTCTGCAAAAAACACTCAAAGGCACCAGGCAAGTTGCTCAAGAGTGTGGCTGAGGCTGAGGCTGAGGCTGACACAGCAGCTGGGGCTGGGAGACCAGGAGCCCCGAATGCTGCTCCTCCTGCGCCGGCAGCGGCCATGCTGACCCAGGCGACTGCTCCCTGTCCAAACGTGCAGGAATGCAGGGGGGACACCTGCACACTGCCAGGGACAGAGAGCTCAGCGCAGGCGTTCAGTCCTGCTACTGATGTCGTTACTGGAATCATGTGGCCAAGCCACATAGACAAAAAAGAGGAGGGATAAAACCCATCAGAATCTGAGCAATGGCTCTGTCCAGGTGGTGATTAGAGATGAATTTCTTTCTTCTTAAAACTTTCTGTTTTGTCTGAATCTTTTACAGGGAGCACATATCTATTAGCCTTTGTGGTCAGAAAAAAATGTATCTAAAAATATTTTTCTTTGGCAATGAAAAGGGCAAGAGTGCCCCTTCTTCTCCTGAAAATGCCCCTTTGTGGGGATCCATAGGCTCCTGACTCAATGGAATTCACTTGTGATCATGAGATCTTTCAACCCAGTCTTCCTGTGGGCTTCCAGAGGACACACATATCCCTGCTGAGCATGACCACACACCACGGCTACTCCCCCAACCCCCGCACTGTCCAGGGACAGTTGTCCTGCTGTCACCTGCTCTGGGCAGCAGCCCCAGGGGCAGCCTGAACACAGTCAACAGGGGAGGTTTCTGGGGAAAGACTGTGAGCCACCCCCGCACACCTCCAGTGGCGCCTGGACAGCAGTTGGCACCCGCCCTCACAGCCCCTCACCTCTGCCTCCTTACCAGGGGTCCAGACAGGACAAAGAGCTTCCACGCCTCAGCCCTGAAGCCAACGGGGACCAGCCTGCAGAGGGCAGGGCCTCGGCCCCCTTGGTCCAGGGGAAGCGTGTCCCGGAGACTGTCCATTCCCATCTGCCGCTGGCGGGCACCTGCACGCCGGAGCACTCCCGCGGGCAGCCCTGGCCCGGCAGGCAGGTGAGTTGCCCTGCAGCCTGGCTAATGAGTTACATGCAGAGGTGGGGTGCAGGGTCTGCCTCGGAGACTGACCTGTAGGATCCACCTGGCTCCCTGGGCAGCCCGCTGGCCCCAGCCTCAGGGAAGACCAGGACAGAGCCCTGGACACGTGGGAGTCACCCAGGATGATGCTGGTGGGTGCCTTGTACCTGCTCTCCCCAAGGGTCAGCAGTACAGCCCCAGGAGGGGAGGGGTGGGGGCAGCACAGAAGGTGCTGGGCCTGGGGGGCAGCTGGGACACTGGGAGTCATACACCTTGGCACAATCATGCCCAGATGGGCCCCATTTCACAGACGTAGAAATGGAGACTCAGAGAACTGGCAGCAGATGCCATGTTCTGTCGGGGGGCTGCCTCAAGAACCCTGCCTTGGGAAGGGTGAGGTGGGAGGGGACAGGAGCCTGAGAGTGGGCTGGGCTGGGACCAGGACCTAGGATCCCTGGGAGGAGCCCCCCCCCAGCCCTCCCTCTGCCCACCACCCCTTTGGGAAGCACCCTGAGAGCTAGGTGACCCTCATGGGCAATCAGCTGTCTATTTTGCTCAGTGCAGCTGTCATTGGGCCTCCCACCAGGTTCCTGTCTGGCCCACCTGGTCTCCCCTCTCATCTCTTCTATGTAGGGTTGGACTGCAACCCCCCAAGGACAAGCAGGACAGGGCAAAGCTATGGGAAGCCATAACTGCTACCCCCTCCCCTCCTCTTCACTTGACCCTGGATCAGGCTTTGAAGTACTAGCTGAGCCAGGGGCAATGAGTGAGGGGCCTGCAGGAATTGTGGGCAGGACAGCTGGCCAGGGGAGGGCTGGGCTCCAGTCTCCCCATACACCCTGCAGTGAGGGGTAGCCAGATGCTCCGGCATAGCCCCCAAGCTATGTGGAGGGAGCGAGTCAGGACAAAGGCAAACAGAAGGTGCTCTTTCCAGCCCTCTCCGCAGTGGCTCGCATGATGCCCTTCCCGCAGTCACATACAGCTGCTTTATTTACACAGAATTCCAAAGTGTTCCCCTGGTAGGGGCATCTGGGTGACCCGGGTGATGTCTCTCCTTCATTCTGCCAAACCTCCCACTGGAGCATCCTACCACCTGTGCACTAAATAGTAAATCTACAACCGATGAAGAAAAAAGAGAAGACATTTTATCACCACTGAGATTATTCCTGGTATATGACACAAAAAAGAAGGGCTACAGGTGAAAAGCTGCAGCGCTTCAGGTAGGAGGTCATTGCTGGCATTCATGGTATCGCCCCTCCAGTGCCCTTCCTTGTCCTTCTCACCTTTGGCCGGTTCTCAGCTGGGTTGGCTTCCTCTTCTGAAAGAGTGACTGAAAAGTCTTCCTTCTATCCGGGAGCCTGAGCCTTGGGGGTGTCTGTCACATGGAGCTCACTGCTCCCACTTGGTGGGGCGGGCGGCGAGGGCATCAGAAGTCTGGCCTCCTGTCGGCCAGGCTCCGCTGAGACTGTCCCATGTGCACTTGTGTCTCTGGGCAGTGCGGGCCTCTCCTAGCGTGGGGAGGTTTGAGGGGAGCCATTGCAGGAGCGCAGGCTGAAGCTGCGTCCATGGCAGGACCCCACCTAGAAAGGGGCAGAGATCACTTCTGCCTTGTTCCGTGGGCCAGAGCTGAATGCAGGCTGGCCCAGACTTCACAAAGAGGAGTCAGTTCCCTTCCTGGAGGGAGATGTGGCAGAGATTCTGCAGCTTCTGTGGTCCAGCACAGACACCTCACGTTCCCCACTTTCATCCCACTTCCGTTCTCTTGTCTCCTGTCCAGAAAAAGTCTCCTGCCCTGCTGGCAAGGGAGCTCAGGACCCTCACAGGAAAGAAGGACCCAAAGCTTCAAAGTCCTGGGAAGAGTGGTGAGGCAGAAGACAGAATAGGAAACTCTGACACACTGTGGCTGTCATTCGTCAGCATCCTGATTTCCAGAATCGCCCTGTGACACCTGATCATAATTAGCATTGTGGTTTCCTCCCTGGGAGGGCAATCAAGGAGGAGTGTGGGCAATCGCATGTGTAGAAGGTTAAGTAAAAACCCTATAAGCCTATGACTGTTCAAGAGAAGAGAACCATTCCCTGGCCTGCTCTCTTATCTTGGTATGATGAAGCCAGGAGAACCTAGACTGAAGCTACTACCCCTCTGTTTCCTGGAAGAAATGAGGATTTCGTGAGTCAGGATGATTTTGACTTTGGAATATGTAAAATATGTGTTTACTCTGGAATTAAATATTTTAGTGTAACTTTCATTATGTCTGCATTTCTGCACATACTCTTTAATTGGTAAAATGTAATTCTTGACACTTTCTGTATGATTGGAGTCCCCATCTCTAACATACTGTAATGATGTGCTTTCTGCCAAGTGGTTATTCTCCTTGGTTTGCTATGTTAAAACTGTAAATACAACGATTATGGCATTCCTCTTTAACTGGATTGGGTTTTTTCTGTCCCTTTGCCTGACCACCTCAGCTACAGGAAGGTATAGGGCCATTTCAGGATTTGGTCTCTCTTTAATTAAGTGGGTCCTGATTGTCAGGTTTTTCACTTATTTCCCTGGATATTTTGATGGTCAGTATTGGCTCTGGTGGGTGTTCCTTGTTTTAGGCTTTCTCCTGTTTCTCAGAGGATTTATCAATTATGATGCCAGTAACTTTCTCTCACTTGCTTTGGTTATCTGTTTGTGTGGTCCGTTCAATTCTTTGCTCACAGCCATCACGAGCCTGGACCCCATCTCCATCTGCAGCAATTTGGTGAGCCAGCCAGGAGGGCTTCTGGGGAAACACCAGATGGGTAAGAACACTTTTCACCCTTCCCAGTGGTTGGAGGAGACTTCCTTTCCCTCTGTCTCCTTTATGCCTTGGGACACCCCGGCTCCTTGAAGAAAGTTTGCCACTTTTGTGCGTGCACGGCTTAAAAGACTCCTGTGTGAGGATTATGTGGTCATGGACTGGGGTTAGAGGTTAGTTCCCCACCAGGCACAGCACCCATGCACGGAGGCGCACTGTAAGACAGCAGCGGCCCTTCCCCATGGCCTTCCACTCAGAAAGGGTTGCCGTGTACACCTCCCTTCTTTGCTACGTACTATCAGTTTCATTCGCAAGCCGACCACATTCCTCCCAAGACTTGCTTCACCCATTGAACTTTGGTCTCTCGATTTGCTCCTCTTTCCTGTCCGTCTCTTCTGCAACCCAAACGTATGAGGTCAATGTTGGTGAGTCCTTTTAACTCCTTTTGGAGGCCTTCCCAACCCAGGTTAGGTTTGTAAAATTGATAAACTAGAACGCTCCTGCCCCCTATGAGTTAGAGCTCATAAACAAGAAGCAGAGGAAACTAGGTCGAGTTAATCAATAATGAGGAGCAGAGGAAACTAGTGCAGGTTAATCAGTTTCCCCTCTGGTACTTGAACAGCAGTTTTCCTTTTGGTCTCAGGAATTGTTTCAAATGACTGGTACGGTCCCCTCCCTATAACCCCTTGCAGGTGTCCAGCGGTGTCCAGCTTACCCGGGTTCTTCATGAGCCAGGCTAAGTCCAGTTTAGCCAAAGCCTCTGAATTAAATATCAGGAAAGCTACAATTAGTCCGTGGCAACTCCAGTTTGTTTTCTGCCAGCCAGTACACTCAAGCTCTCTTACTTTGCCAGAGATGACTGGTAGCTTAGAACAGTGGGATAACAGGGGACACCCTGTACCCACTAAGCTCTCTAGGCAAACAAAGGGGGACACCTCCAGGGAGCCAGGGAGTTCCACTCTCTTTCTTTTCCCCGGTTACACCGCGGACAACATGGGTCGTACACCTTCAGATCTCTCAGGTTCCCATTGGGGTGCATTCTTAGAAACTGGGGAAATTTTGACCCTGAAAAATCTCAAGAAAGAGAAGCTAATTTCCTTTTGCTGTGCCTCAGTATGAACTAGGAGATGGGGAAGTTTGGCCTGAAAATGGGAGCAACAATTACGCCATGCTACAGTTAGACCTGTTTTGTAAAAGGTTAGGCAAATGGTCAGAGGTTCCCTACCTTCAAGCCTTCATGACACTGTATCACAATCCAGCCCTTCGTTCTGGGCTACGGGAGGCAGCCCCTCTAAGGGTCAACATTGACATCTAGATGACCCCACCTGTCTCTCAGGGGGAACCAAGTAGGCTCCAGAGTCCTGAAGTCTCTGCTCCCCCCTCAGAGGAATTAACCTCTCCTCCATCCTACTACCAGAAACCCAGTCCGGTAGGGCATACTCATACCCTGCCCCAGAAGGAAGCAGTGGGAACAGAAGGCCCTATTTGAGTACATGTAGCCTTTTCAATAACTGGCCTGCAGCAGTGCGAAGAAAGACTAGGAAACCTCTCCGAGGACCCCTCATGCTTCACTAGTAACTTCAGACCTTAACCTTTGCATTGATATGCCCTGGAGAGAGCTTTATGTACTCCTGACCACGTGTTGCTCTCCAGAAGAGAAGCAACAAATTTGGGAAGAGGCCCACATACCTACAGACAAATTACATGCTCAAAACCCCAATAATGTAGTACTGGCAGCTCAAACAGTCCCAGATCAGAACCCCAAATAGAACTACAATACAGCAGGAGAGAACAGAAATAAAAACACTATGATATACTACTTATTGGCTGGAATAAAAAATTGTATCAAAAAGCCAGTGAACTATGATAAAATCAGAGAAGTAACACAGGGAAAGGAGGAGAACCCTGCTCTCCTCTGTAACCGATGGGTGGAGGCATTCCAGAAATATCCTCTCTGGAGGGCCAACTATTAATAAGATGATACTTTATCAGCCAGTCAGCTCCTGATATTTGTAGAAAGCTTCAGAAATTACAAATGGACCCACGAACTCCATGGCCCAGCTGATTGATACTGCCTTCTCAGTCTTTAACAATTGTGACTTGGAGGAAAAGAAAGAGCAGAGCCAGCGTGAGAAAGGGAGGGAGGGACAGCCAGCCAAACTACGGCGCTATCCGTGAGCAGCCAGCCACCTCAAAGTAACCCAGGACAGCCACGGAAGTGCCAAGGGCAAAAAGATCGAACAGGCTTTAAGGGCAAACGCCCTAGACACTGGGCAAGGGATTGCCCTAGGTCACCCCCAGGGCCATGTCCCATGTGCAAAGGTGCAAACCCTGATCCCTGGCCCTCGAAGGTAGACTGCCCCCATTTCCAGGAGCGGAAAGGGGTCATCATCTGTGGCCATGGTGGCACCTGAGGACAGAGGGTACCTGGGGAACAGGTTGACTCCAGCCTACACCAGCGTTTCAATCTCTACAGAGGAACCCGCAGTAACCCAGATGTGGCAGGTAAGAAAATGACTTTTCTCCTTGATACTGGGGCCTCTTACTCTGTCCTTGACTCTTGCACTGGACCTCCCTCCTCTAATTCAATTAATATTATGGGGGTTGAAGGAAAATCTCAGACTTGTTTTTACACACTCCTGTCACCTGTCAATTTGAAAGCCAATTTTTCAACATTCTTTCCTAATGATTCCTCAATGTCCTTTACCGTTGGTAGGGCCAGACCTCTTGGCCAGATTATGGGCCATTTTGAGGTTTCAGGAGGTCCCAGTTCAGATATTTAAAATTATGTTAGTCAATAAAAGGAAATTAGAAAATGCCATCCTAGAACAAGTTTTATGAAAGCAGGTCCCCTAGTTTGGGACTCTGGAGTTCCTGGAAAAGCCGACTGCCCAACCAGTTCAAATTCCCTTAAAGCCTGGGACAGCCCATCCCCATAGGAAACAGTATCCTAGCAAACGGGGGGCCCTGGAGGCTCTGCAGCCCATCCTGCAGAAAGTTGTAACACACGGGCTGCTAGTACCCTGTCAATCCCCCTGCAAAACTCCAACCCTCCCTGTTCTTAAACCAACAGGGGAGCACAGATTGGTGCAGGACTTAAGACGAGTTGACAAGACCGTTGTACCCCCTCCATCCTGTTGCGGCCAACCCCCTACGCCGTCCTCACCCAAGTACCAGGCTACCCCCAGTGGTATACAGTCTTAGACTTCGAAGGTGCCTTCTTTTGCATCCCTGTCCACCCAGATTCCCAACACCTGTTTGCATTTGAGTGGACCGATCCCAAAACAATGACCCATCCGCAATAAACCTGGACAGTCCTACCACAAGGCTTTAGAGAGAGCCCTCATCTGTTCTGAAGAGCATTAGAGAAAGGTCTAAGGGAATCAGTTCTAAGCGGGAGCTGACTTACAATATGTGATGATATTCTAGTCTGCAGCCCCTCGAAGGAAGCCTCAGACTGTAACACTTTCCAAACTGAAGTTCCTTGGGGACTGGGGATATTGAATCTCTGAGAAAAAGGCCCAAATTACCAGACAGAAAGTAAACTATTTAGTATGTATCCTAACCACAAGATTTAGACAGCTGCCACCAAAAAAGAATAAAAGCAATCACTGAGCTAACACCATCCACTACCAAACAATAACTCTTTCCTTTCTTAGGAATGGCTGGATTTTACAAAATTTGAATCCCAAGCTTTGAACTAATTGCAAAACCTTTATGTGAAGCTACTAAAGGACCAGACACCAAACATATTATGTGGGGAAAAGAACATGACCAGGCCTTTAATAATATCAAGCAGGCCCCAGTCGAGGCCCCGGCCTTAGGCACACCTAACTTAAGCAAACCTTTCTCTTTATACACAGCAGAGAAGCAGGGAATAGCCTTAGGGGTCTTAGTCCAGCGACCAGAAAATGAACCTTGACCGGTTGCGTGTCTCTCTCAAAAGCTAGACAGTGTAGCACTGGGCGGCTTCCGTGTCTAAGAGCAGTTGCAGCCACAGCCATGTCGACCAAGGAAGCTGCTAAGTTAACTCTCGGGTGGAAGTCAGAGGTCTTAACTCCAATCAGGCACAAGGAGTATTGGAAATGAAAGGGCTCCTCTGGCTAACAGGAAATAGATTGACCAGATATCAGGCCCATCTCCTGGACAATCCTGAAGTAACTGTAACACATGTAATACCTTAGATCTAGCTCCTTAATGCCTACAGAATCACCTCCAGGCTTGACCCGTCCTTGTTCAGAGATCATTAATCTCACCTATCCCAGCAGGACTGACGCGCTAGACCAGCCCCGAGAAAACCCAGAGAGGAGTGGTTCACTGATGGGAGCAGCTTCGTACAGAACGGGCAGCGATATGCAGCAGTGCGTTTATATGGCGCCATGGAGACACGGCCCCTTCCACCCTTGACCTCGGCCCAAAGGCTGAAATTATGGCCCTGACCTGAGCTCTCATCCTAGGACAAGGAAAAAGGGTTCATATCTATGGAGACTCCAAAAATGCCTTCCTTGTTCTGCACGCTCACGCTGCCATATGGAGAGAAATCACTGTCAGGAATTTCCCCATTAAACATGGACCAGAAATCCTAGATCTGTTAGAAGCAGTTACACTCCCTGAGCAAGTGGCAGTCATGCATTGCAAAGGTCACCAGGAGGATATGTCCCCTATCCGCCAGGGAAGTAGAAGCGCAGACCAAGAGGCAAAGAAGGGAGCACTGGGGGCTGCCGAACGACTGGCCGTGTTCCCCTCAGTGAATGGCTCAGATATGAAGCCCAACTGTACATCTGGGGAGGTATCTGGGGCAAGAAGGCATCCAGAAGGACCTTGGATATCCATGGGCCAGAAACTCTTCCTTCCCCAGCCCTCCCAGTGGGAAATTTTAAAGGCTTTGCATAACACCTTCCACAAAGGAAGGGATTCCACAACAATGATTAACAAATTATTTGCAGGCAAAGAACTGACAACCACTATAAGGAATATTGGCCAGGCCTGCAGCCTTTGTGACAACAGCAGCCCCGGGAGAAACACCACCCCTTCTCCCGCCGTTACAGCCTACTCAGAGAAGATTGGCAGATTGACTTTGCCAAAATGCCTCCCTGTAGAAGATATAAATCTTTACCAGTCCTGATCGATACCTTTACTGGTTGGACTGAGGCTTTTCTGACAAGGACGGAGAAAGCCACAGAAGTAGCAAAAACCCTCCTAAAGGAGATAATACCCTATTTCGTCTCCCACGCTCCCTATAAGTGATAACAAGGCATCCTTTACATCTAAGATTATTCAATCAATCTCTGAGGCCCTGGGCATAAAAGGTTACCTTTACTCCACTTGGAGAACTCAGCTGGACTCTGGGAAGGTAGAGCAGGCAGATCAGACCTTGTAAAGGGCATTGGCAAAGCTCTGTCAAAAAACTTCTGAAAGTTGGGGTAAATTACTACCTATAACACTCATGAGAATCAGGGGCTCCCTTCATGTCAATACTAGACTCAGTCCATTTGAGATGCTATATGGTAGGCCTTTCTTAACTAGATCTGATATTTGATACAGAGACCCACCAAGCAGTTAAGTATATAATAAACTGAGGATGGGTACAAAAAGTACTATAGGAATATGGAAATAAGGTCTTAGCTGCTCCCAAAGGAGAATTACAGGCCACTGTATCTCCAAGGGATTGGGTACTTTTCAAAACTTGGAAAGACGGATTGCCTACTGATCAACTTAACTCTAAATGGAAGGGACACTACCAGGTTGACCTAAGTACCACCACCACCCCACCCCCCGGCTGTGAAGCTGCTAGGGGCAGATAGTTGGGTCCATATTTCTAGAGTAAAACCAGCAGATCCTCCCCTAGACCAGCAGAAGAATCTGGACTCCAGCTATGCCTGTGAACCCTTAGAAGACCTCAAATTCCTGATCAAGGAGAAAAAAACCTTAAATATAAGTCAATATGAAATCTCTCCTTGCTAACAATCTGCACTCTTACTACTCTTTCTTGGGTCAATAACTCCCTTTTCCAAATTACCCAGGATTTGCTCTGGGGCAGTTCTTCTAGCAATTGTTGGGTTTGCCATCACCAACCATAACACAGTGGGTGAAGAATATTCCTAGTAGTACCTTGGGCCAAATGAATTACTTACAGAAAGTCATCATTTTAGTTCTACTCTCTGGTCCTCGTATCTTTCTACACCCAAACAGTGCCTGTGAGGAGGATGAAACTCTAAGGTTTTCAACAAATCCCTAAGGAATGCGATGTCAACACCCCCCACGCTGGTCCCGGGTGTTCCTCTCCAACCACTAGGTAATATAGGGCAAGAGTTTCAGGTCTACTGTCCCATTTCAGCATGTAGTAGATACAGAAGGCTGATCCCCAACAGCAACCCCCCAAAAAAAGAATTTTTGAGAACCACGTCTCTCAGTTGAGGCAAGAGATAGAATAGGAAACCCTGAGACACTGTGGCTGTCATCAGTCAGCATCCTGATTTCCGAGAATCACCTTGTGACACCTGATCCTAACTAGCATTGTGGTTTCCTCCCTGAGTGGGCAATCAAGGAGGATTGTGGGAAATTGTATGTGTAGAAGCTTAAGTAAAAACCCTATATCATATGGACAACTAATATTTGACAAAGGGAGAAGGAACATAAAATGGAGTGAAAATAACCTCTTCAACAAATGGTGCTGGGAGAACTGAACAGGGACGTGCAAAAAAAAAAAAAAAGAAAGAAAGAAAGAAAGAAAGAAACTAGACCACTGACTTACAGCATATACCAGAATAAACTCAAGATGGATCAAAGACTTAAATATAAGCAGTCACACCATAAAAGTCCTAGAGGAAAACATAGGCAGGAACATTTCAGATGTCCCACATAGCAATATTTTCACCGATATATCTCCTAGGGCAAGGGAAATAAAGGAAAGAATAAACAAATGGGACTACATAAAACTAATGAGTTTCTGCTCAGCACAAGGAAACATCAGCAAGATGAAAAGGGAACCAACCATATGGGAAAACATATTTGCCAATGATACCTCAGACAAGGGATTGATCTTCAAAATATATAAAGAACTTATACAACTCAACACCAAGAAGACAGACAATCCAATTAAGAAATGGGCAAAGAACCTGAACAAATACCTCTCCAAGGAGGATACACAGAGGGTCCATAGGCATATGAAAGAATGCTCAACATCACTAGCCATCAGAGAGATGCAAATAAAAACCACAATGAGATACCACCTTACACCAGTCATAATGGCCATCATCAACAAATCAACAAATAACAAGTGCCGGCGAGGATGTAGAGAAAAGGGAACCCTAGTGCACAGTTGGTGGGAATGGAGACTGGTGCAGCCACTGTGGAGAAGAGTAGGGAATTTCCTGAAAAAACTAAAAATGGAACTGTTTTTTGATCCAGCAATTCCATTGCTAGGATTATACCTGAAGAATCCTGAAACCCCAATTTAAAAGAACTTATGCACCCCTATGTTCACAGCAGCACTGTTTACAATAGCCAAGTGCTGGAAACAGCCTAACTGCCCATCAGTAGATGAGTGGATCAAAAAACTGTGGTACATTTACACAACAGAATACTATGCAGCAGAAAGAACGAAGGAACTCCTACATTTGCAACAACATGAATAGAACTTAAGAGAATTATGCTTAGCGAAATAAGACAGGCAGAGAAAGACAACTACCATATGATCTCACCTAATACAGGAGACTAATGAACAACACAAACAAATTAGCAAAATAGAACCAGAGGCATGTGAACAAGGAACAGACTAACAATGACAGGGGGGAGCGGGGAGGGAGAGAAGGGGGGAAAGAAGGGGAAGGGTCTAGCCAAGGAACTAGTATGAATGACCCATGGACATGGACAACGGAGTGGGGACTGACTGTGGAAGAGGGGGTGGGGGGTGGGGGGGAGGTCAATGGGAGAAAAAGTGGGACAACGTTAATAGAAAAAACAAAAAAGAAACAGTAAAGTTAACATTGTACAAAACATATACATTTTCTCTAATGACTCCTTCATTTAGAGCATAGCTATTGCTGTCATAGCATTCTAATGATTCTCTGTGTGTTAAAGTTAACAATGGAATGACTGGAGTATACAGAAGCAGAGATAGCGGTTTCATGAAAACTAGGTTTTTCTGTGATGTTCACTGTGTATTCTTAATAAATATGTAGAAAAGTAGTTAGAAACAGTGAAAACAAAAGCCATAAAACTGTATGCCCCCAGCCGGTGTAGCTCAGTGGACTGAGTGCTGGCCTGTGAACCCAAAGTTTCCCAGTCAGGGCACATGCCTGGGATGTGGGCCAGGTCTCCAGTTGAGGATGTGCGAGAGATAACAAATCAATATTTCTCTCCATCTTTTTCTCCCTTCCTTCTCTTCTCTCTAAAAATAAATGAATAAAAGCTTAAAAAGAAATCCTATAGTCTGTAGTTGTTCAGGAGAAGAGGGCCATTCCCTGGCCAGGGATGGCCCACTCCCATGTCTTGGGAAGTGTACTCTCCTTAATAAATTTCCCACTTGTTTTGCTTTACGATATCTGTGTGGTCAGTCCAATTCTTTGTTCGTGACCACCAAGAACATGGATTCCATCTCCATCTGCAGCAGTAGGAGGTGGGGTGAGGGGAAAGGGGGAACAGAGAGTCATTGCAAAGCTCCCAACACACCTTGGAGGTTTCCAGCCAAAAAGAGGGAGCCTTCCTGGGTAGCTGGTTCCCCATGCCTGGCAGCCTCACTGCGCCATGAAGCATTTGATGTGCTGGGTAGGGCTCAGTAACCATGAGATAAAAAAGCAGGAACCGGGCCAGAAGCCACTGGCCTAGGCAAATTCAGTGGTCCAGCAACCACAAGGCTGCCTCTGGCTCCCCACCAGCTCAGAGCCAGCCCCAAAGCATGCTGTCTTCAGCTGCAGGCCCTGCAGCACTAGGTCAGCTCCACTGCTGGGAGGGCCTGGTGCTTGGGCCCAGCCCTCAGGTAACTGATTACCCAGGGTCCTGCCAGGTGCTGCTAGAGTCTGAATCTCTGTTAACCTGGTTATTTGTTAATTCTTTTCTCTCTGTATACTTGGTTACACATCACCAGCACAAAGCCAGTGAGTTTCCCTTTGGCTTCCCTGAGCTTTGCACCCCCAGGCCTGCTGATTTCTGGATTTCAACATGAGAAAATGTGCTGTGAGATTAGACAAAAGTGACTCTAGCCTTAGAATCCAAAATGGCCTTCCTGAGGGCAGGGGGCTGTGGCCTGCTTTCTGTATGGTGCGCACTCTCACCACCCAGTCTGTCCTCCCATGCTCCTAGGAATGGCCTGTGCACTGAGCAAGTCACCTCAATTAACCCTCACAGTTACCATGCACTGTGGTCATGGGTGGACATAGGGCAATGTCCATGTGACCCTCTTCTGCTGAACTTGAAATTTCCATGCTGAAATCTCTTTACCTTCTCTGCAACCCAATTACCAGAATAATCTCCCCAAGATGCCATAATCATTTGCTGGAGTTTCATTGCCTGACCACTGCTACCAACTGGTCATAAACAGTGTATACTTAGTTTGTTTCTGTTGGGTTGGCCAATAAGTTCATTTGATTTTCTGAGCAATGGCTCTAGTAGCACTTAGTTGGCTTCAAGTTCATTCTGAATAATTTTGTTAGATTGTATTGTGGCAGCTATCATATCAGCGTGCACCTCAGAGAAAACATCAAAACTGTGAGTTTTTGCGTAGCCATTTTAACATTGAAGATGGAAGAAAATATGTGACATTTTCGGCATATTGTCCTTTGTTATTTCAAGAAAGGTAGAAACACAACTGAGATGGAAAAAAAAAAAGATTTGTGCTGCGTATGGAGAAGGTGCTGTGACTGATTGAACTTGTCAAAACTGGTTTGTGAAGCTTCGTGCTGGAGATTTCTCACTGGGTGATGATGCTCCAGGGTCAGGTAGGCCAGTTGAAGATGATGGAGATCAAATTGAGACATTAACTGAGAGCAATCAATGTTATACCATGTGGTACATAGACAACACACTCAAAATATCCAAGCCAATAGGTTATTGGCGAAAATGAAAAATGTGTCTTTTATTTTACATAATAAAACTAAATGGACTTTTGACCAACCCAATAAGTCTCTAGGAAATTATTTTTTTTAAGAGAGAGGTAGTCGGTGTTAATCTTATCTTTTTATTCTGTATTTTTTACACTTTGACATCTTGAAGGCCTTGCTGGCCCTGAAGGGACTGCCCCTCCCAGGACTAGCCAATTCCTAGAGATCCAGACAGCGCTGCACCGATCCTACGCCAACCAGCCATCAGGGCACTCACGTCCCAACACCTCCTCTCTGAGCTCTGAGTCAGGCCATCATCCCCCTGCCCAGGCCGCCCCAGAGCCAGCTACCTGACAACTGCAGCAGCCCTGTGCCCCAGAGCAGCTGCAAGTAGTCAAGCTGGTCCATCTCAAACCTGCCTACCCTCCTCACTGGTCCCTTTGCTGGAAGCACACTCAGGCCCACACTCCCCTCTTACTGACCTGGGGTTTCTGCATGTGGCCCCCAATGGCAGGGAGTGCCCCTTCCTCTTGGGAACTTTGAGCAAGAAGCTGTCTTTTCAATAGCAGTTGTCCCTGCTCTGTTGGCTTTGCCATACCTGAATAATAACAAAACCCACATTTTAAAACAGTCTAGAAAAGGAGGAGGGGGAGACCTCATTACTCAGAGACCCAGAGCTTGTAACAACCCGAATCTGGGCGCCAGCTCCCCGTGTGAGGTCACCTAAGTTGTGTGAGCAGCGCCTCCAGCCTGTATTTCTTCTATCTTCATTCAAGGACACGCTCACCAAGGGAGTCCGGGGCAGGAAGTGGAAGGGTGACTATAGCGTGTGTGTATTGCTTTGTGGAAGGCAAGCCTCCAAGAAAAAATGCAGTGTGCGTGGGGAGAGAGTCAAGATCCAAGTGACAGAACATACTGGAAAATGTAGGCTTTATGTATTATACTAGTGCAGGAAGTCGGAGATCTGCACAGTAGATATGGACGAGTCCACCTCAGTAAAGCAGACTGCACATTAGAATCACTTGAAAAGATTTTTTAAAATTTCTGGGTATGGCCTGATCAACTGCATTTTTTAATTATTTTTTTTAATTTAAAAAATTTTTATTTTTTAGTGACAGTTTACATTCAATGTTATTTTGTATTAACTTCAGGTATACAGCATAGTGACTAGACAATCGCATACTTTACAGAGTGTTCCCCCTTCACAAAATGTCTTAACAAATTCAAGATTGAAATTATATCAGGCATCTTTTCAGATCACAAGGCTATGAAACTAGAAGTCAACTACAACTGAAAAAAAACTGGAAAACATTCAAACACATGGAAGCTAAATAGCATGTTATTAAACAAAGAACAGGTTAACGATGAGACCAAGGAAGAAATCAAAAACTACCTGGAAACAAATGAAAAGTAACACACGACGACCCCAAATCTCTGGAACACAGTGAAAGCAGTCCTGAGAGGGAAGTTCTTAGCATTACAGGCCAACCTCAAGAAGCAAGAAAAATCTCAAATAAACCACCTAATCCTACACCTAAAAGAACTAGAAAAAGACCAACAAACAAAGCCCAGAGTAAGTAGAAAGAAGGAAATATTAAAGACCAGAGTGGGAATAAATGACATGGAGACTGAAAAACAATGAAACCAAGAGCAGGTTCTGTGAAAAGATAAACAAGATTGATGAACCTTTAACCAGACCCATCAGGAAAAAAGAGAGCGGACCAAATAAATACAATCAGAAATGAAAGAGGAGAGAGAAGTAATGACTGACACCAAAGAAATACAAAGGATTGTAAGAAATTACTATGAACAACTACCTGCCAACAAATTGGACAAGCTGGGAAGAATGGATAAATTCCTAGAAACATACAGTCTTCCAAAACTAAATTAGGAAGAATCAGAATACCCAAATAGACCAATTACAATTAAGAAAATTGAAGCAGTAATCAAGAAACTCCCAGCAAACAAAAGTTCTGGAGCAGATGGCTTCACAGGTGAATTTTACCAATCATGCAGGAAGAATTGACATCTCTCCTTCTTAAACTATTCCAAAAATTCAAAGTGAGGGAAGACTTCCAAGGTCTCTTTATGAGGCCAGCATTATTCTGACTCCAAAACCAGATAAAGACACAACAAAGAAAGAAAACGGTAGGCCAATGTCCCTGATGAACATAGATGCTAAAATCCTTAACAAAATATTAGCAAACCAGATCCAGCAATACATTAAAAACATCATACACCATGATCAAGTGGGATTTATTCTAGGGATGCAAGGTTGGTACAATATTCTCAAATTAATAAACATACATCACATTAAAAAAATGAAGGATAAAAGTTACATGATCGTATCAATAGATGCAAAAAAAGCATTTGATAAAATCCAGCACCATTTATGATAAAAATTCTCAGCAAAGTGGGAATAGAGGGAGCATAGCTCAACATAATAAAGGCCATATATGACAAACCTATAGCCGACATCATACACTCAATGGGAAAAAACTGAAAGTGTTTCCCTTAAGACCAGGAATAAGGCAGGGATGTCCGCTTTCACTTCTCTCATCCAACACATCACTGGAAGTCCTAACCACAGTGATCAGACAAGAAGATATAAAAGGCATCCAAATTGTAAAGGAGGAAGTAAAACTGTCATGATTTGCAGGTGACATGATATTGTACATAGAAAACCCTAAAGACTCCGCCAGAAACTTACTAGATCTAGTAAATGAATTCAGCAAAGTAGCAGGATTGGTTGTATTTTTATACACCAATAATGAACTATCAGGAAGAGAAATTAAGAAAACAATTCCACTTACTATTACAACAACAAAAATAAGGTACCTAGGAATAAATTTAACCCAGGGGGTAAAAAACATATACTTGAAAAATTATAGGACATTGAAGAAAGAAATAGAGGAAGATACAAATAAATGGGAGCATAATCTGTCTTCATGCACTGGAAGAATTAACATCATTAAACTATCCATACTACCCAAAGTAATCTATGAATTCAACACAATTCCTATTAAAATACCAATGACATATTTTACAGATCTACAACAAACATTCCAAGAATTTATATGCAACCAAAAGAGACCCCAAATAGTCTCAACAACCTTGAGAAAGATAAACAAAGTTGGAGGTATCACAACACCTGATATCAAACAATACTATAAGACTATTATAATCGAAACAGCATGATACTGGCGCAAAGACAGACATATAGATCAACAGAACAGAATAGAGAGCCCAGAAATAAACCCAGGTCTCTATGGTCAATTAATATTTGACTAAGGGGGCAAGAGCATACAATGGAGTAAAGACAGTCTCTTCAATAAATAGTGTTGAGAAAATTGAACAGGTATATGCAAAAAAAAAAAAGAAAAAGAAACTAGACCACCAATTTACATTATACACAAGAGTAAACTCAAAATAGATTTAAGAAAAGACTTAAATGTAAGTTGTGAAACTATAAAAATCCTAGGAAAAAAACCATAAGCAGTAAAATCTCAGACATCTCTTGTAGCAATATTTTTTGTGATATATCTCCTTGGGCAAGGGAAGCAAAGGAAAAAATAAGCAAACAGGACCACATCAAACTAAAAAGCTCCTGCACAACTAAAGAAACCATCACCAAAATGAAAATGGAAGCCACTGTATGGGAGAACACATTTGCCAATGATATATTTAATAAGGGGTTGATTTTCCAAAAAATATAAAGGATGTATACAACTAGACACCAGGAAAACAAACAACTCAATTAAAAATGGGCAAAGGACCTGAATAGACTATTCTCCAAGGAGGACATACAGAGGGCCCATTGATACATGAAAGGATGCTCAGTGTCACTAATCATCAGAGAGATGCAAATTAAAAGCACAAAGAGATGTCACCCCACACCTGCCACTATGGCTTTCATCAATAAATCAACAAACAACCCTGACTGATGTGGCTCAGTTGATTGAGCATCAACCTTCAGAGTGAAAGGTCACTGGTTCGAATCCCGGTCAGGGCACATGCCTGGGCTGTAGGTTCGGTTCCCCAGTGGGGTACCAACAGGAGGCAGCCGATCAATGTTTCTCTCTCACATTGATGTTTCTCTCCCTCTTTTTCTCCCTCCCTTCCCTTCTCTCTAAAAATGGATGAATACAATATTTATTAAAGAATCAACAAACAGCCTGGCTGGTGTGGCTCAGTGAATTAAGCGCTGGGGCTGCCAATCAAAGAGTCGCCAGTTAGACTCCTGGTCATGGCACATGCCTGTGTTACCAACTGATGTTTCTCTCACACATCAGTGTTTCTCTCCCTCCCTTTTTTCCCCCTTACATTTTCTCTAAAAATATAAAAAAATAAAATCTTTAAAAACAAACAAACAAGTGCTGGTGTGGATGTAGAAAAAAGGGAACCGTCGTGCAATGTTGGTGGGAATGCAGCTTGGTGCAGCCACTGTGGAAAACAATGTAGAGTTACCTCAAAAAATTAAAAATGGAACTGCCTTGGGATACTTCTGGGATCCTGAAACACTGATTTGAAAGAATACATGTACCCCTATGTTCATTGCAGTGTTATTTCCAATAGCCAAGATCTGGAAACAACCCAAGTGCCCATCAGTAGATGAGTGGATTAAAAAAACAAACAAACCATGGTACATTTACGCAATGGAATACTATGCACCCGCCCCCCAAATAAGGAAATTGTACCTTTTGTGACAGCATGGTTGAACCTGGAGATGTATTATGCTAAGTGAAATAAACCAGAGAAAGATAGATACCACATGATCTCACTTACATGTGGAATCTAATGAACAAAATAAACTGGCACGTAAAATAGAAACAGAGGCGTGGACACATGGAACAGGCTGTCAGAGGAGAGGGGGCAGGCAGGGCTGAATGAAAGAAAGTGAAGGAATTAGCCAACAAAGATATAGATAAATACAGATATAGATAAAGATATAGAAATAGATATGGATACATGCCACATAGACACAGAGAACAGTGTGAGGACAGCCAGAGGGAAAGGGGGGGTGGCGTAGGAGGAGGGGGGCAAAGCAGAGGAAATGAGACAGAAAGAGACTTTGCTGTGTGCAGATGACGTCTTATTGAGTTGTACACTTGACAGAGGCGGATTAAGGTCAGTTGAGGCCCTGGGCACAGAAGAAAATATTGGGCCTCTTAAAAAAAAGAGAGAACAGAGTTGGATGGGCAACATTGGCGGGTGGGTTTGTGGGTGATCCCTGGGTCCCCTGCCTGCTGAGGAGATGGATGAGGACGGGCTTCATCTCATGGGGTCAGGCATAGACCTGACCAAGGTGCCAGCTATTCAACAGAAAAGAACGATGGCATTTCTAAACCAGTTTGTGGTGCACACTGTACAGTTCCTCACCCGCTTTTCTACAGTTTGTGAGGAGAAACTGGCAGGCCTTTCTCTTCGTATACAACAGATTGAAACAACTCTCAATATTTTAGACGCAAAGTTGTCATCTATCCCAGGCCTAGATGATGTCACATTTGAAGTATCTCCCGTAAGTGTCTCTAGTATCACAAATGAATCCCATCCTGAAACCACTTCAGAGCAATCACAGCAGAACAGTTTACAAGACTCTGGACCACAGGAAAGTGAAGTAACAGCAGAAAATATCTTAACTGTAGCCAAGGATCCAAGATATGCCAGATATCTCAAAATGGTTCAAGTGGGTGTTCCAGTGATGGCAATAAGAAACAAAATGATATCAGAAGGACTAGACCCAAATCTTCTTGAGAGGCCAGATGCTCCAATGCCTGACAGAGAAGGTGAAAAAAATACAGAAGAAAGTTCAGATAGCGAATCTTCTTTTAGTGGCTAAGTTTAATTTTGATAACAATTACATATTCACATATAAGCATGAATTTACGTTTTATTGGAAAGAGAGCCTGAACTTGAACTCTTATTCACAAAAACAATAAGTGGCCAAATACTCACCACCAAGCTCTCTGTGTTAAAGTAATAATAATAAACCATGTATAACCTTGCAAAAAAAAAAAAAAAAAGAGAGAGAGACAGGGAAAATAAAGATACATGTTAACCATATTTTATGCAGTGTAGTGATGAAACCAAACTTGGTGTCATTAGAAAAAAGTGTAAGGTGGGGTTTTGTGGGGCTCTTCAGAAGTCGGGGCCCAGGGTGGGCACCCGGTGCACCCGCCATTAAATCTGCCTCTGCTTGAAACCTGTGTGGTTTTGCAAACCAATGTTACCCCAATAAATACAAAATTTAAAAGCGTTCCCCCTGATGTTTCGAATCCCCACCTGGCAACACACACAATAATCACAGCATCACTGACTACATTCCTTGTGCTGCACTTACATCCCCATGTCTGTCTTGTGCCTCTCAGCCTGTACTTCTCAACCTGTTCACCTTTTTCACCTGGTCCCCCAAGCCCCTCCCTCCGGCAACCATCAGTCTGCTTTCTGTCTCTATGAGTCTGTTTCTGTTTTGTTTGTCCATTTATATTTTTCTTTAGATTCCACATATCAATGAAATCATATGATATTTGCCTTTGACTTATTTCTCTGAACATAATAGCCTCTACGTTCATTCATACTGTCGCAAATAGTAAGATTTCATTCTTTTTTATGGCTGAGTAAAATTCCATATATATATATATATATATGGAATTTATATATATATATGGAATTTATATATATATATATGGAATTTATATATATATATATAAAGTAGTGATATATATATATCACTACTTTTTTATCCACTCATCTATTGATGCGCACTTAGGTTTCTTCCATATCTTGGCCACTGTAAATAATGCTGCAATGAACATAGGGGTGCATATGTTCTTTCGAATCAGTGTTTTGTGGTTTTTTTGGATATATTCCAAGAAATGAGATGACTGGGTCAAAAGGCAGTTTCATTTTTAATGTTTTAATTATATTTTATTGATTATACTATTATAGTTGTCCTGACTTTTCCCCTTTTTCCCCCCTCTACCCTGTACCCCCAACTCCCTCAGGTGATCCCCACCCCGTTGTTCCTGGCCCTGGGTCATAAATCGGTTATTTGGCTATTTCCTATGCTGTACTTTATATCCCCATGGATATTCCGTAACCACCTATTTGTACTTCTTAATCCCCTCACCTCTTCACCCATCCCCCAAACTCCCCTCCCATCTGGCAACCATCAAAACACTCTCCATATCTATGATTCTATCTCTGTTCTTCTTGTTTGCTTAGTTTGTTTTTTTAGATTCAATTGTTGATAGATATGCATTTATTGCCATTTTATTATTCATAGTTTTTATCTTCTTTTTCTTAAATAAGTGCCTTTAACATTTCATATAATAATGGTTTGTTAATGATGAACTCCTTTAGTTTTTTCTTGTCTGGGAAGCTCTGTACCTGCTCTTCTCTTCTAAATGATAGCTTTGCTGGGTAGAGCAATCTTGGCTGTAGGTCTCTGCTTTTCATAACTTTGAATATTTCTTGCCAGTCCCTTTTAGCCTGCAAAGTTTCTTTTGAGAAATCAACTAACAGTGTTATGGGAACTCCCTTGTAACTAACTAACTTCTTTTCTCTTTGTCTTTAACCTTTGGCATTGTAATTAATTATGATGTGTCTTGGAGTGGGCCTCTTTGCATCCATCTTATTTGGTTCTCTGTGCTTCCTGGACTTGAATGTCTATTTCCTTTACCAAATTAGGGAAGTTTTTTTCATTATTTTTTCAGATAGATTTCCCACTTCTTGCTTTTTCTCTTCTCCTTCTGGCACCCCTATGATGCAAATGTTGGGCCTCTTGAAGTTGTCCCAGAGCCTGCTTATACTATCCTCATTTTTGTGGATTCTTTTTTCTTGTTGTTCTTACTGATTGTTTTTTGCTTTCTTATGTTTCAAATCATTGACTCTCAGCTTCACGCACTCTACTGTTTTTTTCCCTATAAATTGTTTTTTTATTTCAATTAGTGAATCCTTTGTTTATGACTGGATCTTTTTTATGCTGCTGAGGTCCTCACTAAGTTCCTTCAGCGTCCTTATAACCAGTGTTTTGAACTCTCCATCCGATTAATTGCTTATCTTCATTTCATTTAGCTCTTCCTCTGGAGTTTTGATCTCTTCCTTCGTTGGGGCATATTTCGTTGGGCAGCATTTCTATGTTTGTTTCTGTGTATAAAGCAGTAGAGCTGCTTTGACTCTGTGTCTTGGTAGTGTGGCCTAATATAGTAGGTGTCCTAGAGGGTCCAGTAGCACCACTTCCTCTGCCGCCCCTATCACCCAAGCTGAGTACTCGAGGTACACCCTTCGTGAGGGTTGAGTACACCCTCCGTGAGGTTTGAGTACACCCTCATCTTGTAGTTGAGCCTTGGTTGCTGTTGGCAGATAAATGGGAGGGATTAACCCAGGCCAGTCAGCTGCAAGGATTGGCTGTGACCACTGACCACCCAACTCCACCCTCCTTGAAGAATCAGCCATGTGGGGGCAGCATGGTGGTGCTCCAATGTGGTCCATCTGTGTCCACTGGGTGCATTGGTTCTGGAGTTTCCAGGGTGGTGCAGGCTATGGTCAGACCCCACCTGTGTTTTGCCCAGGGCCACCCTGCCTGAGCTGTAAAGCAATCTGAGATGGCTGCTACTTGTGCTGGGCTTAGAGATTCTCAGGTGAAGCCAAGGTGTGAATCTAAACTGGCTGCTGCTAGTGCCAGGCCTGGGGCTCACTGAGGCCACTGTTGCTTGTTTGAGAGGATTTAAGAAGTTGTGAAGCATGAGCCAGGACCACCCATTCATTTGGAAAGGCAGCTTGGGTGGGTCCAATGAGGCAGAGTCTCTGGGAATCTCCAAGGAGGATCAAACAGTATTAGTTAGCTTGATGGTATCTTAGGTATGGCATGAGTTTGCTGACTCTTTGAGGCTAGGGTTTAGAAAAGAAACAATGGCCTGTGTTTGTCTTGATGCCAGACACCTCAGTTCCTCCCTATATACCACTGATGCCTTTCAATCTGCTACTCGGGTGCTGGAGCTCAGAGGGAGTGAATTGGAGCAAGTTCATCTGTGGGTTCTTTAAAGGAACTGCTTGGGGCTCCAGCCGTTTCTTCCACTGACTCAATCCATGCTGATTTTTGCAGCCAGAAGTTGTGGGGACTTATCTTCTTGGCTCTGGAACCCTGGGCTGGGGGGCCTGGTGTGGGGCTGGGACTCCTTGCTCCTGAGCCTTCCCTCCAGGATTCTTATCCACCACATGTGGGTGAGGGACCAGCTCATTCCACTCTGTGCCCCTCCTACCCGTCTGGGTGGATGTGGTTTCTTTCATTCTGTAGTTGTCAGACTTCCATTCAACTCAATTTTTGACAATTCTGAGCGATGGTTGTTCTATATTTTAGTTGTAATTTTGATGTGGTTGTGTGAAGAGGCAAGCCATATTTGATATATTGACTGAAAGTCTCCTCATTTTTAATTTTTTGAGCAAACCCCATAGTGTTTTCCACAAGGGCTGCACTAACCTGCATTCCCACCAGCCGTGCACTAAGGTTCCCGTTTCTCCACATCCTCGCCAGCACTTGTTGTTTGTTGATTTATTGATGATAGCCATTCTGACAGGTGTGAGGCAGTATCTCATTGTGGTTTTAAGTTGTATTTCCCTGAAGATTAGTGATGTTGAGCACTTTTTCATATATCTATTGGCCACCTGTATGTCCTCTTTAAAGAAGTGTCTATTCAGGTCCTTTGTCCATTTTCTAAATTGGATTGCTTATTTTTTTAGTGTTCATCTGCATGTTTAAAGCATTCCCAGAGTGTTCCCAATGATCAGCAGGATTGGAAACTTAGCTGCCCCACCATATCCAGCCTCTGGGTCAGTCAGCCACCTGGGCCCTTCCTCCTGGGCTTTTCCTTCCTGACTGCAAGGCGGCCTCAGCAGCCCAAGCACCTCACCCCCTGACAACATCCACACTCAGTGAGACCCTTTGGGAAATAAGAGAACTTTCCCAGAAGTCCCTCAACCCACTCCCCCTAATATCACACACCCATGCTTGAGTCCACATCTGGGGGATGGGATTACTAAATGTGGGGTTGAACCAGCAGTTCTAACCCTTGACTTCCCTTTAGAATCACCTGGCCACTACCCAGGCCCTACTCCAAATGTTCTGATTTAATTAATCTGGGCTGGGCCCAGACAGCTATTTCTGTTCCTTTCTTTGACTTCTCATTGAAATATAACATTCATACAGAAAAGTGCACATATAATAAGTGCATAGCTCCATGAATTTTTATAAATTGAGTGCACTTGAATAACCAGCAGCCAGATCAAGAAGCAGAGTTTTACCAGCCTCCTCTAAGTCCCCAGTGTCTTCTTCCAGTCCTATCTGCCACCAAGGATACCGACTATCTTGAATTTTAGCACCACAGAGCTCTTGCCCAGGCATTCTTATAGACCTCGCCAGGAAGTTTCCCCAAGTGCAGCTGGGACTGAGAACCACTGGCAGGGCGGGACACATTCACCCCGGGGCTGGGTGACTATATATTGCTGCCACAGCCAGCCTGAATTAGTTCTCTTGGCAAAGATGAAGGGTTCAATGGCACCATGCTCAAGGGTTACTTCTGAAATTAATAGATGTGTGTCCCCATTCAGCCTCTCCTAGTCCTGAGGGGCCTTCTGAGTCTACTCTTGGCCCCGCCCCCTAATGTATTTGCCCCTGAGATTGCCCTTCCAGGGGCCCCAAGGGCTGTCAGAGCTCAGTGACTTTATATTGCTGGCACCACCCCCAACTTGGCCAGCTCCCCCTCCCCATGGGAGGATTTGGAAAGCGCCTGGTGGTCCGGGAGATCCTAGCTCCCACAAAGGCCTATCCTGGGGGAGCTCCGGGGCAGCAGCCCTACATATGCTGCCAGGGGCAGCTTGCGGGGACTTCCTCAGCTTTGGCATACAGGGTCTGTCCGGCCCGACCCCTCGCCCCTGCAGGTGCCATCCAGGGAGCAGCGGCTGAGGTTCAGGAGCCCAGCTGCAGGGATCCTTCCTAAGCACTAACCCCGAGGCCGGGCTCCACTGTCCTGCAGCAGCCCAGTGTGGCTGGCCTGAAGCAGGGGATTTCTGAGGTCAAGGCAAGGCTGCTCCAGTGCACCTGCGTTAGGCTTTAGGCACCAGAGTGGGACCCACTGGGGACAGCAAACAGGAAGCCGGAACCCTAGTTCCTGATGGTGGAAGGATGAGGATAAACTTGTCTTTATTTGAAATCAAGCTGTAATTCAGACCAGTCTTAGGCGTAGATGGCCTGAATGACTAAGGCACTTCAGCTGGGTTAGATACGCCTCCTGGAGCCAAGTGGTGGCAAGACATGGACCTGCCCCCTGCCCTTGACCCTGCCCTGAGGAGCTGCCCAGGGTGTCCCCCCTGGGCATCAGGGAGGATCAGGCAGGCCCTGCCCACAGAGCTTAGAAAAAGTGGTCCTGAATGTCTTGTGCCCGCCTCTCCATCTCTGGCTGAACCGATGAGATTCTCTCTGCCAGGACTTGGCAGCTGGGCAAGAGAGAGTGTCAGTGAGAAGTAGGCAGGCAGGCGGGGGTGCGTAGACTTGGGGAACCTCGAGCATGACTGGCCTGGGCAAAGCTGCACCAACTCCCAGACTCAGCAGACGCTGCGCGAATGGGGAAGCAGCAGCAGCCCGTTTGGAAGGAGAAAAGAGAAGAGCAAGCCCCAGTGAGAGTCAGAAGTGGGAGAGCCTGAGGGTCAGCCACAGTATCATCCATCCAGTCAGCCATTTGTTTTTTGTATGTTAGTATGTTTGTTTGTTTAGCATATTTTCATTTGTGGTCACTATGTAGCCTGGCTGTCCTTTTTCCTTGTGAGGTGATGCTCCATCCTTACATCTGCATGTTTTACTTGAGAAGATGTGAATGTGTAATGGAGAATGAATACACTATACTTATATTAAACTATCCATATTAATCTTAGTAAATATTGAACTCAGCTTGTTACTCTAATCTTATTTTTCTCTCTAAACCAGAGTTGACATGTTAAAAGTTTCTTTTCTAAGTATACTTCACTAGAATCAACAGGTTCAGTTCCTGTGTAAACCTAAGAAAGTCTGACTTTGGTGTCCCACCAACTCAAGGACACTGACCATAAAGATCCATCTCTGGTCCAGGAAGGACACTGCCAGCATGTCCGCGACTCCTCCCCCTGATTTCTTTGTTCTGCTTTCCCTCTCCTCTCTCCTCATAACCATAATTCAGTAACTCTCAGCTGGTAATCAAAGTTGTGTAACCCTGTGCTTCAGTTCTCATTGCAGCTACTAGATACGCTGGTGCCAGACATAAACCACGGGAGTCTGGGGAAGAAAGGAAGGCTAATACAAACAGAGACGTGACACCAGAACAAAGGGAGTGAGCTTTGGAAGAAGCTATACAACTCTCCTTTCAGTCCCCCCCACCCCTTATTTCTAAGAGAAATGGCATATCTGTGCTCCCCCTAGGAATTTTCCCCTCCTGAATTCCCATGAACTCTCTATAAGAATCACTGGCTTGACCAGAGATATTAAGATGGGCTTTGAAACGAGTCCCCCATCTTCCAAGTGGCTGGCATCTGAATAAACCATTTTCCTTTACACCAGCACCTGTCTCTCGAGTATTAGCTTTTGAAGCAGCAGGCAACCAGACCCACATTCATTACAAAGGGAGTTCTGTTCCTTGCAACCTCATGACTCCTGACTATGTGGTCTTCATTTCCAGCTCTCTCCCCAACCTTAGCTTCTGTGCCTTCACATTGATCACACTTAGCAAACCCTGGCCTTATCATCTTTCACATGTGTCTTGCTAGGAAGGAAGACCTCCCTACTTTCCTTCATACTTGCGCCCGTTTCATGAAGCAGTTTGTTGAACATTGCTCAAGGAAGTGTTAAATTAAGGAAGACATTAGATTGAGGTGGTTCTAATACCTTAGCAACCTAGTTAAACCCAAACCTAAGCCTTTAAATGCCTCAAGGGTACGAAATCAAACCCTGAGGACAACTAATCACAAACAGCCAACTAAGCATTTCCAAATAAGGCAGAGGCTTAAGCTCTAGCCAATCAAGTGATTTCTTTCTCTGCTTCTGCCTATTCTCTGTAAAAGTCTTTCTTCTAATTCCTATCAGTGGAATGCTCCTGATCACTTCTGATGGTACTGCCTGATGCAGTAGATTTTTTGCTCAAATAAACTCTTAAAAAAATTTTTTTAAAGCTTTTAAAAATGTAATTAGAAGAGTAGTGAATTTATTTATATACAATTGCCCTGATCTAAGAAACAAAAAAAGGCACAGCAGTTTGCAATATATGTATAAGAAGAAAACAAATATATGACAAAGGATAAAAGGTAGGAAAAATCTTACCAGGGGAAAGAATGAAAGCACAAGGCATTCTAAATAATAGAATGAGAAAAATAAGCAAGTGAAAGTAAATTTTAAAATATTTTTAAATAAAAAACTTTAAAAAATTGTATAGGTAACACATTATCTTTGTGCAAATGCTGCCACAAAGAGCAACAGCTCCTCCATTCCCACCTGGTGTCTCCTGAGGCTTCCTTAGGTTCACATACACACCTACCCTCTCTGTTGATTTTTCAAAACCATGCATATAGGATGATACTCTTTTGTAACTTGCTTCCCCCCCCCCCCAACAGTACACCACGAACCCCTCTGGCTCAGTACATACAGATCTGACTCATATTTAATGACTGACTGGATGTCACTCATGTTACATACTGTGGATATACTGTAATTTCTTTTACCAATTCCTTTGATGAAGTCAATTACTTTGACTTCTTTGTTTTGTTATTACAGGTAATATTGAACTAAATATCCTTTTATATATAATATAAATACTTTTTACATATATAATGCAAATTATATATAATGTATGTATTTACTTGTACTTACACAAGTATTTCTGTAGGCTTGATTCATGAGAAAAGAGAATGTCCTACCCTTCCACCTTTTTCTGTGTGACAGATGTCTGACAATTTTACGTGTTCATCAAGGAATGAATTCCATTCAAAATATGCTGAATACATTCAGCTTTGATACATATATTCATATATGTAATGTATTCATATGCATATTCAGTATAATATTTTATTCCGTTTAATACAGAGCCCACACTGTACAGTAGGATTTGGTGAGCTTTAGGACTAAAAGGGATTCTTGGCTTGCTTGCCTGGAGAGTGCAGTAGTCCCTGTAGACCTTTCATTGTCATTGTTTCCAAAATTTCTCCCAGACTGTTATCTTTAATGACAACTAAATAGAATAAGCCTCTGGTGAAAGGAGATCTGGAAACAGTGCAGAGGATCTGTCTGTGACTCTGTGACCATTTCTGCCACCAGCCCAAGTTGCACTGGGACCTCTGGCTTCCTACCTCTGCAGGTGGAGTCGCTGCATAGAGAGAATTCAACACCAGAAGGTGGGCATTTTTTCTTTGACCTTGGCAGCAAGCCTTTGACCAGATGTGTAAATACGGGTTATGTGTGACCTTGGCAGCAGCGGGCTGTCTCCAGGGTACAAGCTGCTGCCTCGGGGCTGCTACCGGGATGCATGTACAGAGCCTGAGGACCTACCATGGAGGCCAGGAAAGCAGACTGCGCTCCAGAGTCCGGCCCTCCGTCGAGGCAGGTTTCTGCTTGCTCTCACCCCGTGAGCCTGACCACTGCCTGGAAAGCAGCCAGAAGAAGGAATGACTGGAACCTCCGCAGGCTCTGATGCACTCCTGGAGGCACCGGCCCACGTGCCTGTGTCGCACGGTGGGGAAGCTTGGCGTCAGCATCTTTCTCCACTCCGTTCCCCAACTCTTACAATTTTTAATGCGCTTCAGTTTACCTTCTAACAGGAGAAAGGGAACATACAATTTAAGCCCAGTTAAATTAGACCTGGGTTATACTCTGATTTTGTCACTTTCTTACTGTGTTAACGTTGAGCAAGTCACTTTTCTCTTTAGCTTGTCCTTCCTTTGTAATAAAAGCTGACATCCACAGCGTTGCCATAGGACCCCACAATTCTGGGTGCACACCCAAAAGAGTTCAAACAGGAGCTCAAACAGAGATTTGTACACCTGTGTTCACAGCAGCATTAGTCACAATAGCCAACGGTGGCAGGAACCCAGGTATCCATTGGTAGGTGAAGGATAAACAAAATGTGATATACGTGTACATCCAGTGGAATACTATTCATCCTTAAAAAGAAGGAAATTCTGACGTATGCCACGCAACATGTGAATATTATGAACAATGAAAACACATGTTCAGTGAAATAAGCTAGTCACAAAAAAGGCAAATACTGCATGATTCCACTTCCATGAGTACGTCTGTGAGGGCCCCAGAGCAGTCACAGCACAGGGACAGAAGGCAGCACGTGGTTGTCAAGGGCTGGGGCCAGGGAGTGGGAGCTGTTGTTTAAAGAGGATAGTTACAGTTTTGCAACATGAGGAGTTCTGGAGACTGGACAACAATGTGAATACACTTAACATTACTGAACCTTAAAATGTTTCAGAGCTTAATTTTATGTTATGTGTATTTTACCACAATTACAAATATTTTTTAAAAAATCAAAACCTTGCGGAAAGTATTGATAAAAGGAACTTAAGTAAGTTAATACATATGGAAGTACCTGGAACATAGTAGACATTTAACAGATGTTAGGGTCTTTCTTTCTCTCTTTCTTTCTCTCTCTCTCTTTCTTTCTTTCTTTCTTCCTTCCTTCCTTCCTTCCTTCCTTTCTTTCTTTCTTTCTTTCTTTCTTTCTTTCTTTCTTTCTTTCTTTCTTTCTTTCTTTCTTTCTTTCTTCTTTAAATTCTGATCCTTGACTCCTGATGTTTTAAAGATATAGACCAGTGATTTTCAACTGGTGTTGCCACAAGAATTTCTAACACATGAAATACCTGACTACTTAGTCAGGAGCATGGGCCTCTTTTCCCTTAGATTGTCAAATTAAAAAATGAACAGCCAACAGAACAATAGCAGCCCGGTGTGAATGAATCAAAATTATACCTATTGTTTTTCTTTTTTTTTTTTTTTTGTCAGATTGGCAAAAAATACATATTTTTCTGGTGTGCCATGGAAATTTAATAATTAGTTTTCAGTGTGCCATGAAACGAATAAGGCTGAAAATCGCTGATACAGACTAGAGGAGACTAATTTATAAACAGGCCAGACTCTACCTTTATGTCAATAATCACTGCAGACATTCTCAGGGTTCTTTTCTTGAGCAAACTAAATAACCTGCACAACCCACTTTGCTGCATAGCAAACCTTTCTGGAGAAGAAGAAAAAAGAGAAGGAGGAGAAGAAGCCTTTAAAGAAGCCTTGAGCAGGCTTGTGTCATTTCTGTTTCTGCAGGTTTCCTGTGGAATATGTAACAGCACGTGTAGGTAGGGTGTCTCTCCTTTACGTGCTAATTGGACACGTTTTCTTGTTTGATCTTATACCAACCTTTTCAGGTAGATAGATATGCCAATCTTCAATTTACAAATGAGAGAACCAAATCAGAGAAATAAAGTGTTTGCCCAAATAAAGTGGTGAAGCCAGAATAGGATGCTGGATCAGTATCGCCTCCAAAGTACATGTTTGTTTTATTGCATCTGGGACGACAGAGAGCTTTTCTCCACTGGGCACATTGCCTGGCAGTGCTGTGCCATGTGCCATGAACCTCAGACAGTTCAGCAGAAAAAGTGCTGTGATTAGCTCGCCATGTCTGCCTCGGGCCTGGGGTGGAGGAGCAGCAGCCTGTGGGCTCTGCAGTTGCCTGTCCAGCCGACATCCTACTGAGCACAGGTTGGAAGCAGAAATCGGAAGAAAACTGTTTTCTCTGTCTCTCTAGCAGCTGTTGGCCTAGTCTCTGAAAAGAGCTCAGCACTGGCATGCTCAGGAAGGTCCAGTTGCTCCTCCTGCCGGGGCACTGAGCTGGGGCTCCATCCTTCTGGTCTCACCCCTCTGCTTTCCCAAAGAAGATAAGGTGGCACTGCAGTTTCTACCAGCCCTCAACCTTGTAAACTCTTCCTGGGCAGGCAAGCTTGGGGGAGCAGGGAGCTGTTGTTTTCTCAAGCGCAACAGTTACTAGCGTGGACATTTCTTTCCCAGAAAGTCACACGAGGACTTGTGAGCTCATATCTGGCCCTGGCTCAAAGGCAAGATGTTCTGTGAGTACGGGGCCTTGAGGGGCTGCACGGGGCTGCCTTCCCGGGATGGCCAAGGCAATTATCTGGGGAGCTTGGAACCTGTGAGACCCGTTGTTGTGTGAGGGAACAAAGGGTGTGAGCTTGCTCCCGTCTCTTGATTCAGAAGCTGGAGTCAAACCACACAGGTGAGACCATCTTCCTACAGACCCCAGTTCCCCTCCCCACCCAGCCTGCCGGGCCTCCCTCTCTTCCTGCTTTGCTACGAGGTGGAGGCCCATCCAAGGTGTTGACAGAAGTCAGGCTGAGCCGCCAGCTCACTCGGCATCTGGGAGTGGAGGGCCGCCACCAGGGCGCATAACTTCATAGCCAGGCGGGGAGCAGAGGCTGAGGGCCTGGTCCTGTCGTGTGCATGACCGGGAGCTGCGTGTCCAAGAGTACATGGCTTCCCTGGGGCACTCGGGCGTGCATCTTCCAGGAAGGAGTGGGCTGACTGAGAGACTGCCAGTGGCCGCCTGCGCTGCCAGACCGGAGCCCGCGCCCCAGCCCGGGCCCCAGCCCGGGCCGATGCTTTGCACAAGGCTGCCTTGCCTGCCCCAACGATCCCTGTTGCCTCTGGAGAAGTTAAACGGCGTAAGCCACACCCAGTTGGCACTTTCAAAATTTTGTATAAACAAAGTAAAAGATGCAGATTATGTAACTAACCCCTGGCTAGAGAGTCAGCAGTCAGGGGCAGGGCTAAGCGGCCGCAGGAGCACAGAGGGTGGCAGGCCCGAGGGGCCCGGTGGAGCAAGGGCTTTGGCCCCAGCTGGGCCACACGCTCAAGGCTGTTCATTCTAAGCTTCTGCAGACTCTCCACCAAGGGAGTGGTCTCAGGGGCCTATTTCAGAGGAAGGGGACTATCCAAGGCTTGGAGAAGCACAGGGCTGGAAGCAGGAGGGAGCATTAATTAGCGCCTGATAAGGGATCATGCCAAGTGCTTCCCCAGCAGTATCTCATTTAATCTCCACACAAATTCTTGGAGGTAAGCGTGATATTGTAACTACATGGAGATCAAAGGAACAGGCTCAGAGGGGCTGGGCACCCAACCCAAGCTCGCGGTGGCCCAGAAGGCCAACTGGCTCGCAGCTTCCACTCCCGTTTCCTGTTAGCAGCTCTCTGAGTGGCAATGGCCTGAAACCCCACAACTAGGTTTTCCAGACTCTTGCAGCCAGAGTTCTAGGTAACGACTGAGTTCTGTTCAATAAATTCACTCACAGGGTGTGACTGCTTGGGCTGATAAGCCAGGACAAGGACACGTGGGGCTTTCTGCTGCAGCCATCGTGTGTCCTGGCACCACTCTGGGCAGGGTCAAGAGGGAACTTTGGTGGCAGTCCACTTCCCAGTCCATGGAGTGACTTCCAGAGGTGGACTCTGATTCCTCAGGCAGAGGGGTGACTCTCCTGGAGGGTAGATAGACCAGTGCATTCAACCCATTCCTTTATTTAAACAAAACTAAACAAAACAAAACCGTATAAAGGAAAAACAAGAGATTGAATCACTGCTGTGCTGGGACAAGAGCAAGTTTTTGTTTTGTTTTTTTTCAATTGTTTTCTTTTTAGTTCAAATCTAGTTTGGAAATAGGATCAGTCACAGAGGTTGACCCTTCCCTGGTTTTGGGGAGACCTAATTTTCTTTGTTGAATCTCTTTCTGTTGAAAACACCTGCAGTGACTTCCACTTCCTGTTCCCACCTGACTGGCACAGTCCCAGAGCAAGCAAGAGGCAAAGCGGGGCCCACACGGGGTGGGGGGCGCCACCCCCCGCGACCTTCTGCCCTTTCCCATGGGTTCGGAATACTGGGCGCGAGTGAGGTGCACGGGTGTGTAGGACCAGGAGGTCTAGCGAACACTTGCTTGCAGGACTAGGGAGGGGCCAGGACAGAGGAACTGCTGGGAAGCATGAGCGAAGTCTCTGGAAGGGGACCAAGCTGGCCTGCTTGGAGGTCCCCGGAGCCAAGAGTGGGCCATGAGGCAAGAGAAGGAGAAATGGAAACCAGATTGGGGGGGGGAGGAAGCTGGAAAAGAAAAGGTTGATTCCCTCCATCTATTAGTATGTTTTCAAATGTAAATAAGTGAAAACACACTTCAAAATGGTTATTAAACAGTTAGGGGAGGGACAATTTATTATCACATGTAACAAAGAGTCCAAAGATAGGGCAGCTCCAGGAGCTCAGGAACATCTTCGAGGGGCCCAGTGGCTCCCATCTTCCTGCCACACCCTCCTCAGCAGGCCTTCTTCTCCTCCGGGACGGTCCTCAGGCCGCAGATGACTGCCCTACCCAATGTCGCATCCAGACACACCATCATCAAAGAAAAGGAGTCGTCCCTCCTTGGGAAGGAGCCTTTCCCAGAGTCCCCACTACACTTCCCCTCAGACCTGGTGCCCACAGCTAGGGCGCAAGCTCATCCTTAGTTAATCCCTGACCGGAAAAACACACTTCATTATGGGCTTGTGCCAGAGGCTCTCAACCCTGGCAGTATACTAAAATCACTTGAAGAACTTTTTAAAAGTTAATTAACACCCAGTCTCCACCCTGGAACGTGGAACCAAAAGCTCAGGGTCCATGAGGATGAAATATCAACATGTGTCCATCGGTGGCAGCACGTGCGCCAGGCGGGTGGGGGCTGGTGATAGTTGGGGGCTGAGCCTGTGGGCGGCAGGGGGTACACGGTGGAGCTCTGTACTTTCAACTGAGTTTGCTGTGAACCTAAAACTGCAGTAAGAAATAAAGTCTATTAAGATTTTTTAAGCTCAGGATCCTAGGCATTAGTATTGCTTTTAAGTTCCTAAAATGATTACACTATTCGAGGGTGCCACAGGGCTGAGGACCTGTTGATTTAGACTGTTTGGGATTTACCTCTGAGCTGGGGACAACGTGGCCTTCCCTTGGAGTGAAAGTCTGAACGAAATGGGCGTTCTGTTGGCAAGGAGGGAGGGATGAATTTTGCATAGGCTCTCTCTCCTGCTACGCTCACTGAGGTCCACGTGGCCAGTCCAAGCCGGTCGAGATAACACCAGAAAAGTTCTGGAAAAGCAGGAGAATCAGCAGAGCCTGTCCTGCCGTGAGCCCAGAACAGAGGCAGAGCCAGGGGAGACTCAGGTGCAGAGCTGGGGTCAGGAGTCCACACCCGGCATCTGCCCTCCGGCCAGACATCTGGAGTGCGGCACGGTGGCTTTCCCGCCATTTTCCCTTTAGGGAAGCGGGGGACCAGTGAAGCTCGGGGGCTGGTTGCCGCGTTCCAAGGATGGGAGGAGGAGGCCCAGGACAGCAGCAGTCCCGGCCCTGGGGAAGGAGGGCCAGAGTCATGAAGGTCAGGCTGGGGCTCAGAGGCCTGTGGCCTGCACCTCTCCCTCGGTCAGCTCCTCATTGGTCACCTCTAAGTCTTAGAATTCTTCAGTAGTTGCACAGCCTATCCTGTTTTCAGGTATTTTCTTGTCTGTTTATTCATGGGTTTATTGTATGTCTTTGTCCATGTAGCAGAGACATTTGCTACTCCACAAACATTTCTCCACATCGCCCAGCGCCTTTTCCGCTGTGAGTGGGTGTGAGTGAAGGTGGTCAGTGTGGAAGGTGCAGCCCCCTCGGCCCACGGTCCCCGGCAACCCTGTGCCGCACAGCTCGCCAGCCTCTGCTGTGTTCGCCACAGACATCGTGAGGCTAACTTGTTTCCGAAGCATAACCCGACCTGTCCTGACTCAACCACTCTGATCAAATGTAAGTTTCTCAAAAGTACGGGCCTTGTCTGCTTTATTCACCACTGTTACCAGCACCCAGGACGTCCACTCGATAAATAGTGTTGGGGGAGCAAATGAGTGAAGAAAATCTTCCCTCCTGTTGTATAACAACAGCCAACATTTATCTTAGGAAGAGACTATGACTACCTCAGATTGTGTTGCTTTTTCTTTAGTGTCTTTCATTTTGTTTTGCTTTGTTTTTATCTGAGCGTCTATACGCTAGAAGCAACTGGACAATTGAACTGAAGAATGATCTTCTAAGGGTTGCGGCTACAGGGCCGTCCATCGAGAAGTCACAGGTGCCTTTCTGTGCACTGCATCCAGGTGTGGTGGAGAGCAACCAAAAAACCTCACCTGCTTTCCCTTGGGAACATGTGAGCTGTGACAAGTCTTGGCCAGTTATGTTTTGGACAATGGCAATTGTTTAGAAAGGTTGACTCACAATTGTGCAAATGTTTTTTTAATCCATTCCTTTATTTAAAAAAAACAAAACTGTAGAAAGGAAAAACAAGAGAATGAATCACAGTGCTGTGCTGGGGCAAGATCAAGTTTGCTTGTTTTTTTCCATTGTTTTCTTTTCAGTTCAAATCTAGTTCGGAAACAGAATCAGGCCAGAACAGGGCAGATTTAGGACGTTATGAATAAAACAGATCATACTATGAAGTGTAAGTGTTCTGACAGTGACAGTAAATAGAAACAGAGGAGAGAAGAGCATGGGGAGAAAGGACGGGAAGGGACAGAGAGGTGAGTGTGATGTTCACCCCTGTGCTCTGGAAACCTTGGAACATGTCTGGAGAAACCTGGAGCCCTCTCATCTCCATGCTGAGTTCTCTCAACAGCTCCTCACGCAGAGGTTTTGAGGAGCCAATCAAAATGGTACTACAGGTGACATGTCCTTAGTGTCAGGAAGGAGACTTGGTACCTATAACTGGCACAGTGAGACCAAATGGCATGACTTCTTGAACCCCAGTTTCCTGACCTGTAAAGAGGTTCACAACCCTCACCACAGGGTTGTTGGCAGGGTGGGGTGAAGGAGAGAAGAAGGTGGGGGCCAGCCAACGCTTTCTCCCTCCTCCCACCTCTGGCCTGGGGTGGCTCCGCTCTCTCCTTTATCAGAGTGATGACTCTGGGGCCTCAGCCCTGGGAGGACAGGGACACGTCATCTTTGGGACGTTGTCTTAGGGCTTGAACTTCTAGGCTGTTTTACCTCATAATTAGCTTGTGGGAGCCTGTAATCATTAAAATAAATTCATTTCAAATGAAAAGTGGCAGGAAGGGAGGGTTCAGAGCAACAAAACACCAATGATGCCACTTAAATGCTTTTACTTAAATATTTATTGAGCACCTAGTATGTGCTAGTCCTTGTTCTAGCCTTTTGAGAGTGAGAGTGAATACAGCATACGGAGATCAGGGCTTGCATTTTCATGGAGATGAGCAACAAACAGATAAATCAGCGCAGCAAAGAGAGATTATAACAAACCTGGAGGATGCAAAGCCGGGCGAGAGCCACCCAAGGGATGGGGAAAGGCTGCAGAGATGCGGTTTGAGCTGAGACAGGTGTGCGGCAAAGATGGAAATTTCTAGGGAAGGGTTCCTACCCCGAGGAAGGGAAAGGTCTGTGAGTGGCTGGAGGTGCTGAATGTGGATTCTGAGGTCCAGGCTGAAGTCAAGGAGCAAGGCGGGGCTCAGGCCACACAGTGCCTTGCAGGACAGTTTACTCTAGGGGACTGCTCCTTGTGGTTTTGGGAATTGTAGCCCAAGCCATGAGCCATGCCTCCCCAAGAGGCCTCTAAGACTCAATGGAAAACTGGAAGGCTAAGAGGCAGACAGGACTGAAGGCCACTCAGAGGGTTTCTGTGGGAATTGGATTTAAAGAATACTTATTATGCTTTAGAGCTTGCTCTGCTTTTCTGATTGCTTAGTTAACTAGATTCCATCTCTAGCTAAAAATGTATGAAGCCTTGCACCTCATGCCAGTGTGGCATCAAGAAGTTTAACAGACCCTGACACAGACTGGTCATTGTGTTTTCTATATTGACATCTGTAATCAGTAACTGTCAACTGTAACCCAAGCATCTGAAAGTTTATTGATGATTCATAAGTGCTGACCTTGTATCTCCCGAATCTTCTCCTCAATAAAAGGCATGGGAGATGGAAGTTCTGTGCTCTTCTCCACTAGAGAGATTTGCCACCTCCTATCCCTCCAGACAAAATACAGTGTCCTGGATAAATTTGTTCTCTCAGCTGTGATTCTGAAATCTCTGCTGGACAGGGAGTGTCCCACTGAGCCGGGGCGTTGCAGGCAGACAGCCTTAGTTTACAAACTTGAGGATTTGTTTTACATGGAGCTGGGGGCCACAGAGGGTGGTATTGGGAAAATATAAGTAAGATCAAAATCTTCCAACTCTGAAAACCCTGCTGCAAAGGAAGTGAAGAAAGAAAACACTTTTATCGTGCCCATCACCGGCAATCCGCCAAGAGCCTGCAAAGACAGAGAGAGATGTATGTACACATGTTAACTGGCGAGAGGACTTGTCAGCACGTCTGTCACACATAGTTCATCCTGACTGTACATGGTAACCAGGGGACTATCTGGTTAACCAGTTGGCTTCATCCAGAGGAAAAACAAACTTTTCCTAGCTTTAGACAGGAGCTCGTTCTGCAGCTTGGACAAGGCTCCACCACGTGCCCCCCTGCTTCCCACAGTGGGCAGGGGGCACTCTCTGATGCCTGCCTTTCAAAGAGGTGGCTCCCAGGTCCCCAAGAAAAATATTCCTGGCTTACAAAGCTGTTTGAGGCTTATCTAGTTCTGTAAAGATTTCCACAGGATTCGAAGAGACAGAAAAAAAAAATAACACGCAACAATAAATTTTCTAGAGTAGTGCTCCAAGTAAATGGGAGGGGATGAGACCCCTTATATTTTCGATGAGGGGATCAAGCCTCTTTCTTAGTTCTCATTCTCTGCCCTTATGGCGGCGCGGTCAGGTTCTGGTTTAGAAGCATCATCTCGGTTCTCAGGGAAGAGAGAGCGGTGGGCGGGTATGAGCAGAAGCAGGATGACCACGTGGGAAGCTGTGGCGGTGCTGAGCCCGGGGGTGTGGTGCTGACAGTGCAGAGCTGGGCATGGGGGTGAGAGCTGCAGGCACGCTCCCGGGGCGGGGGTGGGGGTGGGGGCTAGCTGAGGCCTTGGCCCTGAAAAAGGCAGGGAGCGGAGGATGCCTCTCAAGCTTTGGCCTAAGTGGGAGTGGCTTAGAGGGGAAGATCAAGAATTCTGCTTTGCGCACATTAGCATTCATTTCTATAAAAAATCCAAGTTCATGTGTCAAGTAGGCAGTTGGATACATGAGTCAAAGCTCAGGGCCAAGGCTGGAGTCTTTAATTTGGGAGGAGAAACTGGTGAGGGAGCAGAACTGAAGTGTGGGGTCCCAGGAACCCAGAGATGAGGGAGAGAGTGTCGGGAGGAAGGGTGGCCAGGCTGAGGGGGTAGGGGAGCTGACAGGGCCCATGGGTCGGTGGTGCCTGGACAGGAGGTCAGGGTGGGGGAAGAGGAGGTGATGGGGGCTCAGCTGCAGGGTTGGGGTGAGGGGAGCGGAGGTGATGGGGCTTGGCTGCAGGGGTGGGGTGAGGGGAGTGGAAGTGACAGGCCTCAGCTGCAGGGGTGGGGTGAGGGGAGCAGGGGTGGGGTGAGAGGAGTGAAAAAGTGCTGTCTGACAGCAACCACCTTTCAAAGAGTCCCACTGGGAAGAAGAGGAGCAGTGGGTTATGAGAAGATTTTGGATTTCTTACAATTGAATTATTTAAATATTTGCAAATTAAGTACCAGGTGCACAAGGTGAGCACTTAAACAATCCAAACCCGTTCTCTCTGCCCGCACACTGCCCTTCCTGTCACTAGAGGGATGAAGCATGGGTAACAGCTTAAGGGCTTCTTGGGTTGTATTTGGGGTTGCGGGTTGGGGGGGATGTCAAATTAGATGTGAGATACTAGAGACTAGGTATGCTCCAGTACAGCAGGGGACCGGTGACAAGGAGAGATGAGGTCATTGTAAGAGAAAGTGAGGAGCAGGCAAGGCTGGGACAGGCAGGGGTTCTGGCCTTCGTAGGGCAGTTGCGGGAGGGATGGACGTGGGGGTGAGGCCCCAGGCGGGGCCTGGCTCCCGGGGTCAGGCAGAATGGGGTCGGCTGGGGCCGGCTGTGCCCGCCGCGCGGCACGCAGCCCCGAACGAGCCAGCCACCATAGTCACACAACCGCGGAGGGGGACCGCCTGCTGAAGGGCCCAGCAGGCAGGCCAGCTTCGACATGCCTTTCCCCCCTGCCCCCCAAAGCCCTGCTCCAGACTGTCCTCAGTGGACCCCTCTCAGTCCCTCAGGCCCCTTAGGCGGGCCTGAGGCCACCTGGCTTCCTGTCTTTCTGGCCCAGGAGCAGCACTCTGAAGTCACCCAGGGGGGTCCTGTTGACAACTGTGTGATCTCACCAAGGGACCTCTGCCCTACAGGCCAAATCTAATTTGAGAGAAGCGCTTTGGTCCTCAGTTTCTGAGACACTTGTCATCAAGATTCAGCTCAGCCCTGGCTGGTGTGGCTCAGAGGATAGGGCTCCAGCCTGAGAACCAAAGGGTCACCAGTTCAATTCCCAGTCAGGGCACAGGCCTGGTGTGCCAAAAAAGAAAAACATACATTGATGTTTCTCTCCCTCTCTTTTTCCTCCCTTCCCCTCTTTCTAAAAATAAGTAAATAAAATCTTAAAAAAAAACTCAGCTCAGCCTCTTTAGTCACCCCTCCACTAGACACCCCAGAAATGAAGCTGATATCCCAAAGTTTAGATGGAAGACAAACACTAGGTCTCCTGCCGTGAGGCCCGGGTTGGGGGTGCTGATGTGAGGCTTTGGGAGCCTTCACTGCTTGGCAGGGTGACACGTGGGACGGAGGAGGGCTGCGGGGGCCGGCGGCTGCCAGGCTGTGAGGAAGCGTGTGTGCACACTCGCCATCCACTCGGGAAACTTTATTGTCTTACACTTCCAAGGGGCAGGGGCCTGGGGAGGCGACACCGGGCCTGGCGGTCACGGGCACGCACTGGTCCGCAAAGGACCCAGAGAGGCTCCAGGAGCGAGTCTCCGAGGGGCTGGGGAGGGGTGGAGGCACAGCCTCAGTGATGGGTCATCTGTGAGGAAGACATAGCAGCAGTGAGGCCCGCGTCCCACACAGGCCCAAGGCTCCCAGAGGCCTGGTCCTCTTGACAGCAATCCCCCTCTCACCTTGCTCAGGCTTGGGGGGTATCTGCCTTTGAAGGGCTCTTCCTTCCCCAGAGACCTCACCAGGCAGGAGCGGCGGTGGGAGAAGGTCACGAAGCTGTGCTTGCCGTGGTAGGCGCCCATGCCGCTGTCCCCTGCAGGGAAGTAGCGCTCAGGCTCGGGGCCCAGGACCCGCAGGCCTTCCTAAGGGCGGCCAATCCCTTGGGTACCCCCTTAATGACCACACCAGGAACAGCAGAGAGAGTGCCCGAGACGAGTGTAATGCCAGCTATGGCACTGGACGGCTGTGCCCCCTCCAGCCTGGGCTGCCCCTCTCAGGGCCTCTGGGACAGGCCCAGGGCCCCAGGTGGCCATCAGCGGCCTCTCGGGTCTCAGGGTTAGGTGTGGCAGAGGCCAGAGGCCCGCGTGGGCAGGTCGGTGGGCGCCTGAGGCCCAGGGCTGCTCCAGCCGCTCCTGCTTCCCAGCCCCAGGGCACAGGTGGGCAGCGAGCTGCACCCCAGACTCACCCACGCCCCCGAAGGGCAGAGAGTGCACAGAGAGGTGGAGGATGACGTCGTTGGCTGTCACCCCACCACTTGATGTCTCTGCAATCATCTTCTTAATCACCTGCAACGGCACCCAGCCCCGGCCTCAGCCTCCTGCCCCAGGACAGCCCAGAGCCCCTCCCCACCCTGTCTGGGCACATCCTGGAGCCTCCAGGACACGAGCGGGTGGAGGGAGAGCCCCAGCCGCGGAGTCATGGTCTGCTCCCGAGCCCCCATTGGGGACTCCCACTCTCCCCACTTGTCAAGGATTTGGGGAAAAAGGGTCGGAGCCGCAGTTCCCATGACCGCACGTAGGGCACTGTGTCAACGACCACACAGCGGTGACGTGGAAGCTGGGACTTGAGCCCCGGTCTGGGCACCGTTAGGTGCCGTCCGCATGAGTGCTACGCCCCAGAGCCCCGGGCCCCGGCGGAGGGCGGCCAGGTCCACCTTGTCACTTTGGGAGAACACGTAGAGAGCCAGGGGCTTCTCGCGCCGGTTGATGAACTGAATGGCCTCCTCCAGGCTGCGCACGCACACGATGGGCATGATGGGCCCAAAGATCTCCTCTTGCATCACCGGGGACTCGGGGTCCACGTCCGTGAGGATGGTGGGGGCTGAGGCAGGAAGCAAGCCCATCAACCAGTGCTGTGAGCCCCGCCCGCCCGGCATGTTGAGGCAGCCAGCTGCCTCCTTCAACTGCTGTGCTGACAGGCCGCCGAGCTTAGAGGGAGGCAGGGCCGAGGCCTCCACCCGCCCTGCTCCAGCCTGGCAGACCCCTGAGGAGAATGATGGACGGACTTGTATGGGAGGGAGTCCAGGGTCTATACCATCCACCTGAGCCTCTGCTGAAGCTCTTCAGTCTCCTGGCAAACTGGAGGCTAAGTGGGACCCCATCTGGTGACCCTCAAGCCTAGGCACTTGGGGCCCCTCCAGCTCAGTGCCCTTGGGCCTCTTGTGGCTCCGCTGTCCATACCCCCTGCTGTTGTCGTGGTGGGCAGCAGGACCCTGGGCCTTGTGGGGAGAGGGGCTTCTGGGCTGGGGGCACGAGAGCCCACCCATGTCTACCCCAACCCCACACAAGCTTGTCTGCTCTTCAAGTATCTGTGCCCACTTGCTGCCAACTTGCAGGGACCCTGGCAGCGTGGGCAGGTGGACAGGCACCGGTGCTCCTACCAAGGGTGGGTGCACACACCTATGTATCGGGTGGCCGCGTCCCCGGTGCCTCCGTAGGCGACCTTTTGGCCTTCTAACAAGCTCATCACCCTCTGGAAGTGCCGGGAGTTAACGATTCTTCCATAGTCAGGAGACTTCTTGGCATCCTCCCCGTAGAACTCCTGTGGAGAAGAGGTGACAGGCTCAGATAAGGACTGGGACCCTTGTCACGGCTGAAGGCCGCAAGGCCGTTGGCGCCCCCGCCTGGGAGAGCAGGCAGGCGCTGCCTGGCCAGTGCCGTGGGCAGAGGCAAGGGTCCGACCGGGCGCCACTGGTGCGCCACGGTTTTCCTGGCCCACGGGGCACTGTGAGGCGGTGCTGCTTCGAGGGAACATGTGCACAGCGTCCAGGCGTCACGGACAGAACAAACGTGTGTTCACAGAAAGGAAATTGGAAGGAACGTACCAACAAGTTAGCAGGATTCTGGGTGGAATGTGTTCTTCCTTCTTTACACTTTTTAATCTTTTCCAAATTATCTACGGAGTGTGGATTACTTTTAAGACCAGAAAAAAAATCCAATATTTTCTAAAGTCCACACCTGCCTCTCCGCCTCGCAGCCCTTCACCCCTGTGGGCCAACACTTGCCTTCACAGCCTTCTTGAGCTTCTCCACGACCTGGTTCTGGATGGAGGGGTCACAGAGGATGTAGTCCGGGGCCACGCAGGTCTGGCCGCTGTTCATGTACTTCCCCCAGGCGATGCGTCTGTGAAAGTCCCAGATTAGAAGCTATTTCTCAATATACAGGAGGCTACCTGAGAGCAAGCACTTTATTCCATCAGCCTGGGACCCAGGCTCAGGGCTGAGCATGCTGTGGGGAGCTCTTGGGTTGGAAGAAGCCAGAGGCCACGAGCTTTCCTGCAGCGTCTCCCTAATCAGCCTATGGGCTTCTGGATTCAGGACTGAGCAGACCTACATCCCTAAACATGTCCCCAGGGGCCTGTGGCACCCCACAGTCCGTGGCTGCTGGGGATCTCTGGGGGGTGTCTGGGATATGCGGCCTTTGTGCCCTCTGTTCATGCCCTTGAGTCCTGCCAGCCAGCAGTCGCTGCTGCCAGGGTCCCCAGCCCTGGAAGGCTGTGCACGTGGGGTCAGGGTGTGCGGCAGCTCTGTGGCTGGGCCTCTCCTCTGTATGTAGTTGTCTTGGGCTGCCCACTCCTGCCCCACCCCCCAACCCAGGCCCCTGCCCAGGAGCGCAGGCACTGGGAGGGTGGGGACAATGTGTCGCTCTGAGTGGAACAGTGGTCCTCATGAGCTGGATGGCCATTGGAATGGCCGCTCCTGCTCAGAGAGGCACTGAGCCTCCTCACCTGCAGGCCACATCCAAGTCACAGTCCTTGTCCACGTAGCAAGGGCTCTTTCCTCCCAGCTCCAGCGTGACAGGGGTCAGATGCTTTGCTGCAGCCGTCATAACGATCTTCCCGACACCTGTGCTCCCGGTGTACAGGATGTGATCGAACCTCTGCTTGAGCACCTCCGTGGTCTCGGGGATACCCCCATTGATCACTGGGTACAAATCCTGACAAGTGAGGAGAGGGACAAGGTTCAGAAAAGACTGCAGCCCCTCCCCCCCTGCCAAGGTAGCCACCACCAAGTAGACCCCCTCTCCTGACTAGTGGCTCTGGTCACCCCAATGGGAGAGGCCTGCCGTCCTCAGCCCCACCACTGGCTTGGCCCCTCACTGTGAGAAGAAGTTTCTCTCTCTCAATCCCAAGACCTGGGCCCAACACAGCTCTCCTTGGGCCTGGTGGGCACCTCACCTTATCCAGGTACTGAGGGATGATGGTGGCCAGCAGGTTCGCCATGTTCTCACTCACCTCTGAGGGCTTGACAACCACTGCGTTCCCTGCAGAGCACGCAGAGAATCAGGGTGGTCCCACCCCAATGCTCTGCCCTCCTGGTGACCATCTCCTCGGAGGGGTGCACAGAGAGCTGTGGGCACACCCCACCAGACCTGCCCTGTGCAGGGGATAAGAGGTGGGAAAAGAGAAAAGGAGAGCGAGGAGAGACGTGCTCGGGGGCCCAAGCGGAGCAGGCTGACTGGTAAGAAAACCTGGAAACATCTCAGCTGAGAGCTGTGCAGCCCACATGTGGGCAGGGACCAGCGCCACAAGCGTCTGAGCCTGGATGGGCCTCAAGGGCACCAGGCCTGGCTGGAGTGGGTCCCTGCAGTCTCCTGAGACACACAGACCCATCAGGCTCCTACTTTCCCTCAGGCCCCATCTGCTCACAGGCCTGAGCCCCCGCCCCACTCCGCAGTGAGGAGCAGAGGTCCTTCCCAACCCTCCTGGAAGGGAGCCCACGGTACCTGCAGCAATGGCGCCCAGCATGGGCTGCATGGTGAGGCTGAAGGGATAGTTCCAGGTGCCAATGATGAGGACCACACCCAGGGGCTCCGAGTGGATGTAGCACTCATCCTGCTGGGTGTTGGCGGTCTTCTCCGTGGGCTCGTCCACAACCCACTCAGAGAGATTCTGGATCGTGTACTCGAGGTCCTCCATGGCATACGCCACCTCCTCGTGGTATGCATTCCATTCGTTCTACAGCGAGAGGGCCCGTGAGCACTGGCCCCAGAGCTCTGAGTGGGGAGTTAGCAGGGCTGGCCGTGGGTTCTGGCTCATTGCCCCCTCACACTGTGATCCTGAATGAACTGTTACCCTTTCCTAACCCCAGTCTCCCAATCTGCAGAACAGCAGCGTGATCAGCACCTCCTTCGGCTGCTGGGTGGGCACACTGAACAGAGCCGGCACATCCAGCTGCCAAGGTGACAGGGACCATTCACCACAGGCTCCCCAGGGGGCAGGCACATGGGGCACAGAGCTGAGGAGTAGCCATTGGAGGGGTCGGTCTTCAAGGGCGCCTTTCTGCCAGTGCTGGGGGCCAGGCAGATTTGGACATGTTGAGCTTAAGACACCTGAAGGACCCTCAGGCCGGGGCACTGATTTGAGAGTCATTAATGAGTGGAGGGGAGCCAGGGCAATCCGGTAAGTGTTTGGGAACATTTGCAAATTAAAATGACACGTGAACCCAGGGCAGAGCCCTAAGAAGACTAGCTTCGGAAAGTGGATACAGGAAAGAGGCTGCCAGAGAGAGAGAGTTAGGAGGATATCCAGGAGAAACTGGGTGGGGGAGGGAGTGAGTGGTGGTGGGACCCCCTGGAGGGGAGGGAGGCAGGGGTATGCAGGGGGAGAAGGATGTGGCGCGACCACAGAAAATACAGCTCTTCCATGAGCATTGTCTGTGAAGGGCAGAACGAGGTTGTGAAGTCAACAGAATGGGTTTTCTAGTCTTCAATTTGTTCAAGAAGCAATCTTGAGAGATTGTTTAAAAACCAGCAGCAAGGGGCCCTCTGCCCTTCTCCAGGTTGAGATGGAAGGGTGGAGGCAGGTCCCCACGGTCTGCGGGGAAGCAAGGAGAATTGGGGGGTGTCTGGTTTTGCTTCAGGTTGAGGGATGGATGAGGAGGGAGGCGGGTGCCGCGCAGTGCAGGCGCCCTGTGGGGGCCAAGCGGTGCTGTTCCCTGGGGCGGAGAACCGGGGGCTGTGGGCTGGAGGACAGCGGAGACCCGAGGCTTGGGGAGCCCTGTCCGCCGGAGATGGTTGTAGGGTGGGGGGCGGGGGCCCATGCTGCAAGCTGGATGCAGAGGGAAGTGAAGCCAAGAGGGAATGAATGGCACACAGATGCGGGGAAGGAAGGAGTTGCGGGCTTCGGCGCTAGGGCCTGGGGACCTGGGGCTCAGAATGGGGCGGAAGGAGAGACCAGTCCGCCCCCTCTTGGTGTCTGATGGCTTGAGCTGCACTTGCCTCTTCTGTGAAAAGGGTCCTGACACTCGCGGAAGGGTCTGAGGACTAAAAGGGCTTCTACGTAAAGAGATGGGCACTAAACTCCAGGCGCACAGCAGAGGCTCTGCAGGCAAGCAGCGCTGTCCTCACTGCTGCCCGGCCTTACCCTCCCCCCTGCGCCCTGGCGCCCGGAAGCCCGCTGGCCGCGCTGCGGGGGTGGGGGGTGGGGGGGCGCGCACCCTGTGCAGGTCGGCGGCCAGCGCGCCCGCGATGTCCTTCTCGCGCTCCTTGATCATGCGCCGCAGCGCCTCCAGCTGCTGGATCCGGAACTGCAGGGGGCGAGTCCGGCCCGAGTTGAAGGCGGCTCTGGCGCGCTGCACGACTTCGCTGATCTTGCTCATGGTGCCTGGGGACAGACACAGCGCCTTGGAGCAGGGGAGACGGACGCACCTTGCCGATGGCATAGGGTGAGGAAGCTCCCCCTGGAGCGCCGGGAAAATGGCGTGTTTTTGCCCTCGCAGCTCCCTAACCCAGATAGATGTCTGGACCCCTCTTCTGGCCTTCTGGGTACCCCCTGAGCAGACGAGAAACTCCTCTGCAGAGGGGCCAGCAGTAGTGACACGGGACCCTAAGTATCATTGCTGACGGGGTTTTTTTTGCAGTTTGCTGGGGCCCTTCCTGGCACCTCTCATGTCCCTCTCCTGCCTCTCCTGGCTGGCCACGCCAGTGACCCTCCCAGGCCAGCACTCTTAAGAGCTCTGCACACCCAGCTGGGTGGCACAGGCTGTGATTCCACACTCGAGCTGATAAAAAAAAACCCAGAGCCAAAAATATCCACAGTTGCTCTCAAAAGCCTGCCTGGAACACCTGTGAGATGCAAGCCCACGCTGACAGGGACCCATGGAGCTTCAGATGTCCGCACACGCGTGGGGTGGGGACTGCTGCCCCGGGACAAGAAGCCATAGTGACAGGTTGGGATGTCTCTTCTGAGAGCCGTTTGGCTCCATTTAGCAACGCCTTTAAAAGGTATTATTACTCTGGCATTGCAGGTCCACGTTCAGGAACTTATAGAAGTTACAGCGTTCCTGAACATTCACGAATAAGAAAGTCTGTCGAGTTTGTCTGCAACAGAGAGATGCTGGAAACATGCTAAGTGTCCATCAGCAGGAGACAATCTAAGTGAACTCTGCCGCGCCTTTGTGATGGCAGATGGCGCAGGACTCAGGAGCGAGGCAGCGCAAGGGTTTCAGCGCCTCTGTGGAAGGAGCTCTCTCTGGGCCGCAGTGTCCCCCGCGCAGGGGCTAAGAAAGGCATCGGCTTGCAGGACAGTGGGTGCACTGGGTGTGCTGAGAGGGCACCCGCAGGAAAAGCCGGTGGGCACCCCCGTAGCACGATGACCGGTGATCTTGTTTTCATCTCCTACAGGGCTTCACGTTTGTGCAACGAGCTTGCATCTTTTAAAAATATTTGTTAACTTTTTGATAAAGGTAATCGGTAATAGGTAATACATGCTCATGGTAGAAATGTAAGATACAAAAGGGGGGTCACAGAGAAGGTCTTCCTCCTCTCTCTGCAGTTCCTTACTGTCCTCCCAGAGGACACCACCCACTTTCAGATACTGCGTAACTTCCAACAACAGAAGAAAAGAAAAAAAACCCACCACAATAAGGCTATTTCCATTTTGCAAAAATTATATATACCATATATAACATATGTATTTATACCACATATATGTAATATATGTGTATGTGGTATATATGCATGCATATATGAAGTGTACTATATATGGTATATACTATATATGGTATATATAATCTTTTTGAAAAATGGAAAGAGCCGTGTGTGTTTCTATTTGTGTGTGTGCGTGTTCCTGTTTGAAGTTCAGCAAGTAGTTTCTGAGTCCTTTCCTGCCTGCCCTCTCCATGGTACTGACCCACACCCCAGGCTTTCGGTGCCCCCTGCCTGGAGGTGTCATGGGGCCCTCCCTAGTTCTCATGGGAGGCTGGAGGGAGCCCTCTCACTGGACGTCCCTGCTGCCCATGCCCCCAAACAGCCACACAGTGCAAAAGGGAGGCCCTCCCTCCCTCCCCAGCCTTATGTGGTCAAACCAGAGCCACAGCCTCTGGCCATCAGCCACCCAGGCCAGGCAGCCCGGCGCAGGAAAGCGTGGTGTGTGTGAGATGGGGCGGTGGCAGGGGGGGAGCTGGCACCCAGTTCCAATACTCAGAACTGCGCAGTCTCTGAGAAGAAGCCTCCCGTGCCCCCTTTGTGGACACCGTTTTCGGCAGCACTGCCTCGCGGTTATTACAAAGATTAACGGAGCTGAAAGCGTCTAATGTTGTGCCTGGCACCCCAGGGGAGAAGCTGGAGTGCACCTTCCTGCACCCCTGTGTCCTGCCCGCCTGGCCTGTGCTGAATTTGCCCCCAGGCATCCCCGTGGATGGCTCTCCCTTCATTATCCCCTCAAAAAGCTGTTACGGGTCCATTTTATAGAAGAGGAAAGTAAGGCTGAGAGACATTGAAGGCTCTGTCTTTGGTCGCAGTTAGCAAGTAGCAAAGTCAGCGTTTGAACCGCTTCTATCTCTGTTCTCCGCTTGTGCCTTTTAACTACTAAGCTCTGCCACCTTCCAGGGGAGTGAGTTAGGGCTTCTCACCCACCACCCCATTGGCCCCTGCTTCTTGGATGCCCAGGGTGGGGAGGATAGCAGAGCTACCAGAGTTGGGCTTTGAACCCTCAGGGTACCCAGTTCAAGGACTCTCAGACACTCTGGGGTGGGGTGGGGGGAGGATCAGCCGCAGAGACAGGCCCTGCCCCTAGTGCAGGCTCCGGCTAGATTGTCCCACCTAGGGAGAAAAAAGAACTTGGAAGGAAGAGGCTTACCTTTGACAGTCTCTCCCGGTGGCTGGAGCTCCTGGAATGAGCATCAGCCTAGAGGGGATGAATTTAAGAACCCTCCTCCTGGCCCAGCCAGCCCATTTCCCGCCCACTCAGCCCTGGCACCCCCGCCCTGGAAGGTTGTGTAATGAGACCAAAGCAGTATTGAATGTGGGGTGTAGCCTCATGAGGGCCCCTGATCCCCAGCAGCCCCAGTTTGGGGGATTAGGCCTTTGTCCTACTCTAAAATGCAAGAATGTGTCTTTGAAGACGTGGGTGGGGCTCACATCCAAACTTCAAAAGCAGCCAATGCATGTGTTTGCCCTGGGCGTGGGGTCTGCTGACTGAGTCAGCCTGACATGGACCGCCTCTAGATTTCCAAAGGGCAACTACCAGATGCTGTGCTCCCGATGTTTCCGGTTACGGTTATGGACCCTGCTCCTAGTGCAGGCTCCGGCTAGACTGTCCCACCTAGGGAGAAAAAAAGAACTTGGTTATGTAAACTCAGGAGGTTTGGTTCTGGTGAGTGTGAACAGAGCTGCCTGAAACTGCACCACTGCACGGGCACGTTCCCATCCCCCACGCCTCTCTGCCTTGTGCATGGGGAGGGGGGGAGGTGAGGGTGGTGGTGGTGCAGGGAGATGCCAGGCCCCAATTAATACAGATCTCCAACCCTCGGGACCTACAGGCCAGGGGGCTTCCTCCACCAATATGTGGGTCTGTTGTATGTTGAGTAGCAGAGATGAGGCCAGGAAACCAGATGTGCTTGGGAAGGAAGGAATCTGAAAGCCCCTTCCTCCGATATTTACCAGATGTTTGCTGGCATCTGCTCCATGCCGAGCGGCGGGATGGAGGCAGATGTGGAAAAACACAGTAGTCATGCCTCACACCTCCCCTGCTGCCATGGCTCCTCTCCCAGGCGCTTCTGGCCAGCCTCTCCCACCTGCGGGCTGCTATCCAGCCAGCATTCTGGGGCCTGGCTTCCCATTTCACTGGTAGAAGACACAAGCTTCCCAGGATGGCCTACACGCCCCTGAGGCTGTATTCTTGCCCTTGCCCCCTCCCTCCACTAGAATGCCCTTCCCATTCATCCACCCAGGTAGGTCTGCTCCAGTGTGATGTAATGGAGCACCAACCCCTCCGGGTCACTCCTGCCCTCTTCCCACAGCACAATTGTCCCCCTCTGACATGCTATTTGTCTACTTTTTCTGTTTGCTACTTGGCAGCCCCCACAACACCCATCTAAAATTTGAATTGTTCCTGGTGCAATCCTTAGCACCTAGAACAGTGTCTGGCACACAGTAGATGCTCAATAAATATTCGTTGAGTGATGAGATAAACAGAAAATTTCAAAACAATATGGAAACTGTAGCAATTGGAATGTGCGTGAGATGCTACAGGGACTCAAGTTGAGGATCCCATGGGAAACAGTGTCTGAGCTAAATAGGAGGCATTAAGGCAAGGAACAGAGGAGGGCTTGGGACAGCCAAAGTGAACACACAGAGGCAGGGACAAAGTCCTGTGTCCGGCACAGTAGGAGGTGAGGGGATGAATAAGGCTCTTGGGGCCGGGGGCTCAGGGAGGCCTGTGGGCTGGGCCGGGCTGTGGGGACAGGGTGGTGTGAAGGAGCTTATCCTAGAGACCTCCAGCTGAGATTCTTGTATTTAGGTCTTCATGAGGTCTGGACTGAAAGCTGCTGCTTCCAGTGATAGAGGCAAGAAATCACAGACCCCGATCTAGCCAGACAGAATAGGAAACAGAAGGCAACTCTGGTGCCTGGTGTGCCAGCTGGATGGTGGGCAGAGGTGGGCTGCCCTCTGAGATGCGGAGGAACAGGGGGGTGGGCCGGACCTCTATCCCAACCTGAAACCCTGCTCTCATCCCTGACTGTCTTTAGAGAATACCCTTCTGCTCTGCTTGTAGATTTAGTGAGGTGGTCAACCAGGACGCTCGGCTGCAGACTAGCCGAGGTCAGCCGGTTCCCCATGGGGCCATGAGGTTCTGCTGGCACCGCCTCCGGTGCGGGGCAGGATGCAGGACCGGAGGCCAGAGAAGCTGACTCATCGTGACAGTGGCTCGCTGTGTCGTTGGTACCCCTCAGCCCTGGCCCCAGCCCTGCCCAGCTCTGATTTTCAGCTCCCTCCCAATTCAGTGGAAATGCTCACCCACTGCTGAACATTCTCAGCTATGGGTCCTTCGACAGAGTATTTAATTTCTCTGGGCCTCGGCTTCCTCAGCTGAAAAATGGTCCAACGGAAAGAAGCTCTCTTCTTGGAGCTTGGGTCCATCATTTCCTCCCCCATCTTTCAGTGTGAAGTCGCGCCCCGGCCCCGCCCCCTTCCCGACGAGAACCACGGCAGCAAATGGAAACAGACAAGCAAAGGCAACCGTGACTCTGTATGGCGATTGAAACAGCTTTGGCACCCAGAAGCCTTCTGCAAACGTTGGTGTTGTTACTATTATTACAAGTAACGGCTTTTAGGTCCTGGTAATATGGTGCAAGAAACCTTAAAAGTGGTTTATATCTATGGAGAAGAAATTCTTTAGATTTAAAATTGTATTATTCTCATTATTTCAGTGCTGGCAGAGCTTGAGTTGTCATAGAAAGTGTTACAAATAGATGTTTTTTAATCTTTGCAAGCCCTAATATTCCATCCCCAATGCCTTGTCCTAGCCCAGATTGTCACGTCTTTCTCTGGGGCCACTGACATTGCTGCCTGCCTGCTTTCCTTGAGTCCATGCTCACCTTCCATAGCACCTTCTCCAAAAAGCTGCCAGAGGCACCTTTGGTCAATGAAGAGCTGAGCTTCTCTCTCTGCCCCACTAACATCCTTCAGTGGCTTCCAACTGCTCTTAAGAAAAAACCTCCCATGGTCTTTGAGACTGTGAATGGCCTGACCTCTAGCTACTTAGTCGGCCTCATTTTGTACCACTTTCCAACATTGTCACTGCATTCCAGTCCACTGGCATTCCTTGAATGGGCCAAGGTCCTACCTCAGGGGCTTTGCTCCTGCTGTTGTCATCCTGGAACACTTCTCCATCTGTTCTGCACCCCAGTAACTCTTACACTCTTATTTCTGTTCATACCTTGGCTTCTCTGACCTCTCCGCCACCCCCTAATAAAACCTTCCTTACTTCCCAGAACCTGTCACAAATTGCAATTATATATTTGTTTATGTGACTATTCCATATTATTTTTCGTTGCTCCATGTCTCCCCACAGACTGGAATTTCCACGAAAGCAGTGATCTCAGGTCGTGTTCAGCTCCCCTATCCTCACCCTCAGCACCGCGCTGGGCCTGTGGAAAGGCCTCGGAGGGTAATGGAAACTGGCCAGTGCAACCAAGCTAAGGCTAAGAGAAATGATCAGTCATTTAGAAAGATGATTTTCAGCAAATGCACTTAAAGCTAGCAGACATTTTTTGGATTGAGTGAAAAAATTAGCTTAAAAGTAATCTTGCTTAAATTTCAAGGAATGCTTACTTAGGTTAGAAATAGATGTTTGGAGGGGAAACCACTTTCTGTTTCCGAGCAGAAAGAAACAAATGAGTGGTGGGTCTGTGGGATTCTCTCCCTCCCTCCGTTAGAGAGAGGTGGGGGAGGGGCTTGGGCACAGGGAACGTGTGGGATGCCTGGCGTGCTGGCTGTGGGGGCAACGCCCTGGCCTGGGCGCAGGGAGCCTGAGGGTCAGCGACGCAGCTGAGGTCACCGGCAAGAGGCAGGCAAGCTCTCAGAAAGGCACTGCTGCCCCCTGTGCTGGGCTGCATATCCCTGTACCTGAGGTGGCCTTGGGAGTGAGGTAGAAAAATGGCTTTGACTTAGAATCTGGAAGCGAAGTCTGTGACCATTCCTGAGTTGAATGCAGAAACTTGAAACTGCAAGGTGAATCCGTAAACTCAGGCACAGTGCCTCTCGTGAGGGAATGGAGACCAGACTCTGTGAACGAGCAATGGAACGAACATTCAGGAACACACACAGCTCCAGCCAAAATGGAGCTCTCCGGGTGTAGGCCTGGGAGGCAACCCTAATAAGTGGAAAGTTAATTAAGCACTTGTTTGGAGGAAGACCACGTGATCTGAAGGGGGGCCTTGGTCAGACCACAGAGCCATCGCTGGCCAGGCCAGGTCCTGGGGCCAGCCCGCCCAGAGAAGGGGCTCCTGGCTCTGCAGGCTGTGCCCGGCCAGGCCCGGCCCGGCCCGGCCCCACTGCAGGCGAGGCGCCGTCCTGTGCCCTGGCCACCCCAGCCATTTGCGGACAGGGAGAGGGTGCTCTGCTACAGTTAACTTGGCAGTTACTCTTGTGGTTGTAAATGGACACATTGTCATTTCTGATCTTCATTTGGCCACCCCATAGGTTGTCCACATGGGCAGGCCCACTGTTAGGCTGACTCACATGGCCGACGATGTCTCACTGGTGAGTACAAGGCATCGGCCTCTTGGTTTATCTCTACAGCCTAGCTCACAGCCACCCTGCCTCCGTCTCATCTCAGCTCATTCTTGGGCATAAGACCTGGGTTCCAATAAATCTGCTGCCCCCACAGTAACTGCTGACACCGGTGACAGCCTGTGTCCTTCAAAGATGTCTTACCCTGCTGGAAGAATTTAGTAACTTTTCTGTTCTCAGAGCTGACTCCCCCAGAGCCTTCTGCAGAGAGTCCCTCCAACCCCCATTCCTAATCAACTCCCTGCTCCCCTTTACAAACCCCCGCCTCACTATTGTTCAGGGCTGACACCATCTTTGGTCTCAGCCCGCCTGTCTCAGCTGGCCAAATACGTCTCTGAAACTCATGGCCTGTGCTCCTGTTGTTTCTCCTCTCGCTCTCACCGGACCTAACACCCACATCCACCCTGCCCGAGACAGGACCCAGCTCTTGTCATGCTGACGCAGGCAAATCTCTGGGCCCGCAGTGCTGTGAGGCCCACAGTGAAGTGACGGAGACAAATGCGATCCCACAGGGGGCTCTCCGACGACCTCAGGCCTTGACATCACCTACTAAAAAAGTACAAGACTAAGTCAGGAGCCCTCAAAATGTGGCCCCAGACCAGCAGCATCAGCATTCCCTGGAAACCTGTTAGGGAGGCAGATTTCCAGGCCCAGCCTGTCCACTAAATCAGAAACTCCGGGATGAGGCCCAGCAGTCAGGGTCTCGCAAGTCCACCGGGGACGCGACGCCACCAGGTGAAGTGTGAGAACGCTGATTTAAGCACTTTATTCCTTTAAGAAGTTGCTGTAAGAAAAGCATGTTGTTTACTCTTCGACATCTGCTACATGTTATATATTTGTAAATATAATATATGTTTTTTGGTATGCTGCAGAATTTCAGTGATTAGTTTATGTGTCACATGAGATAGAAGTCTGAAAACTGCTGACTTAGTCAATCATGACTACATAACAAAGTGTCCAAAAAATCCAGGGGCACAGCTTTTTAGTCTTTAAAAAAATTTTTTTATTGATTGATCTTAGAGAGAGAGGAAGGGAGAGAGAAAGAGAAACATTAACTTGTTGTTCCATTTATTTTTGCATCTGTTGGTTGACTCCTGCGTGTGTCCTGACCGGGAAAGGAATCTGCAGCCTTGGCATATCGGAACGACACTCTAACCAGCAGAGCTGCCCGGCCAGGGCATGTCCCTCTTTTCTGGAGACCTGCCAGGTCAGTGAACATATGGAGATGTGGGGACAGTGGCACCGAGGGCACGGAAGCTCCACGCCCCTCCCCATATGCCTTGCCCTGCGCATCTCTCCCATCTGGCTGTTTCTGAGTTATATTCTTTCACAATTAGCCAGTGATCTAGTAAGTAACACATTCCTGAGTTTTGTGAGCCATTCTAGCAAATTAATCAAACCCAAAGAGGGGGTTGGGGACCTTTTGATTTGTAGCCAGCAGGTCAGAAGTGCAGGTGAGAGCCTGGGCTCGCGTCTGCCATCTGAAGTGCGGACGGTCTCCCAGGACTGAGCCCTTACCTTGGGCACCTACTGCCACCTCCAGCAAATCTACAGACAGCCTCCTGGTGTCTGGGAACTGTTTGCTGATGTGGGGCACCCCCCACACACTCACACACACTGACTTGGGTCCAGGAACCTAATTCAGCATATGTTTACAATATTATATTTTATAATGAAATAAAGCTGGCTAGATTCATGACAATGATGTGAATGTAAGGTCTGAGGCTGGTATGTGGCACAGAATTAAGTTTATGTTTTGTAAGTGTCCGAGGAGCTAGGGTGACAGCATAAACCCTTATAATAAATTGTTCTCAGGGGCGCATGAAACGTTTGTAGTGGCAAACACGACACCCTCGTGCCTGTGACTGTCACTGCCACCACACATTGAGCCTTGCAGTGAAAGCACGGAGCCTTTGATCACAATTCCACGAGAAAGGTGCTATCCCCCCAGTGTATAGGAGGGGGGACGAAGGCGCCTAATTGATTTCTAGATTCAATGCAAATTCTGTTCAGTCCCAGCTGGCTTTTTTGGAGGAATAGAAAAGCTGATCCTAAAACTCAAGGAACCCAGAATAACCCAAACAATCTTAAAACGAAGAGCAAAGCCAGAGTGTTTAATGTCAAAACTTACAACAAAGCGACAGTAATCCAGACTGTGATACTGACATAAAGACAGACATACAGATCTATGGACTAGAACGGAGAGTCCAGAAATAGAACCTAACATGTGTGGCCAATTGATTTTGACAACGATGCCAAGACGATTTAACAAGGAGAGAACAGTTTTTCCAGCAAATGGTGCTGGGTGACTAAACATCCACATGCAAAGAACAAAGTGGGACTCTTACTTCACACTGTGCGCAAAAAGTACCTCAAAATGGGTTGTCAGCTTTAATGTGAGCGCTAAAACTATGAAATTTCTAAAAGGAAACACAGGAGTAAATCTTCATGTTCCTTGGTTAGGCAATGATTTCTTAGCGACAAGACCAAAAGTACAAATGATGAAAGAAAAAAACAGATGACTGAACTACATGAACATTAAAAACTTCTGTGCTGCAAGTTATACCATCAAGACAGTGAAAAAATCCACAGCATGGGAGAATATATTTGCAAATCATCTGTTGATAAGGGACTTGCATCAGAATATATAAAGAACTATTATAACTCAATAATAACAATGCAAAGAACCCAATTTAAAAATGGGCAAAGGATTTGAACAGATGTTCCTTCAAAGAAGATATGTAAATAACTAATAAACACATGAAAAGATGCTTGCCATCATTAGTCATTAGGGAAATACAAAATGAAACTACAATGAAATACCACTTCAAACCCACTAGGATGACTAGATATTTTTTAAAAGACAGACAGTAACGGATGTTGAGGCTGAGGAGAAGCTGGAAACCTCCTGCACTGCCGGCGGAACAGAACGCGGTGTGGTGCCATGTGGTGTCGCTGCTTTGGGACACAGTCTGGAGGTGCCTCAAAGAGTCCCACCTAGAGCTACCATGTGACCCAACGATTCTACTCCTAGATATATAACCAAGAAAAATGAAAACATATGTCCACACAAAACCTTATATTTCCATATTTATACCAGCATTTTTCATAGCAGCCAAATATTGGAAACAGCCCAAATGTCCGTCTGAACTGATGAGCAGAGAAACAAAATGCAACACGTCCACACCTTGAAAGAGCAGGAGTCAGCCATGAAGGGTGACGCTCTGTCACACGCTACACCATGAGTGCATGTTGTACACATTATGCTAAGTGAAAAAAATCCAGCCACACAAGACTTCAAACTATGTGATTTCATTCATATGAAACATCTAGGAAAGTCAGATTTGTAGACAGAAGGCCGAGGAAGGGGCCTGGAGGAGGGAAGCGGGGACTGACTGCTGCTGGGTACGGGCTTTCTCTTGGGAGGCCAGAAGTGTGCATGATTAGATTGTGGTGATCGCTGCACAAAAAACTGAAAAGCATTAAACTAACCGTATACTTAAATGGGTGGATAATATGGTGTTCAGTTATATATCAATACAGCTATTAAAGTATTGATATTATGTTCAGTTTTCTTCACTCTAAGAAAATAGGAAAATGAACTGAAACTCCTTTTGGAATCTCCCTTATAAGAATGACTCAACATTGTTGATGTAGATGATGCTCCCGGAAGAAGGTGGAACATAACCCCTCACCTTCAGTGTGGCGTGGGCTGGAGCTTCCTTCTAGAGGACAGTGTGGACAGGCTGGGGCAGTGGCCACAGTGGAGGGACCCCCAAACCCAACCTCACCAGGCAGGCAAGGCCAACATCCTCAGTGATAAGTCACGGTGACTGGTGATGGCATGGTTCCGGGATAAGATGTGATGAAAATGGCACTTCACTGCTGTGGTCTTACTCCCTCAAACTCATAATCCCAGTCTAATCCTGAGAAAAAATCAGACAAACCCAAATTAAAGGATATTCTCCAAAATACCTGACAAGTACTCCCCAGAACTATCAAGGTCCTCAAAAAGAAGGGAGTCTGAGCCAAGAGGAGTTTAAGGACACACGACAATGTAGGGTGACTCTCCTGGACAGAAAAGGGCCATTAGGCAAAAATTAAAGAAATCCAGATAAAACGTGGACCTTAGTGAATAGGAATGCACCAACATTGGCTCCTTAATGCATTAATATCATTCGTTACAACTGCTTTTGTAACTTTCTGTAAATCTAAAATAATTCTAAAGTGAAAAGTGTATTTTTAAAAAAATCCTCACCCAAGGACATTTTTCATCACTTTTTAGAGAGAGAGGAAGTGGGGGAGAGAGAGAGGGAGACATCGGTGTGCGTGGATGTACATGCCCCGACCTGCCCCGGCTGGGAATTGAACCCACAACCTGGGTATGTGCCCTGCCTGGGAGCTGAACCCATGACCTTTTGGTCTACAGGACAACACTCCAACCAACCGAGCAACACAGGCCCGGGCAAAAAGTGTGTTTTAAAAACTCATTTGAAGGCAGCATGTAGGGTTAAATGAGTTACAGGTTCATGGCTTCTTAGCTGTGCGACTGGTAAAGACACTCTCTCTGGGTCTGATTTCCCTGTCAGTTAAATGTGGTTGTACATAGACTCCAGCAATTGTGGTAGGATCTGAATGAGGCAACATGTCTTAAAGAATTTTGGAAAATGAAATTCCCTCCAAAAGTATCGCTTACCTACAAAATTCACTCTTGTTTTATTCTCCAAAATGCTTGTTTTCCTAATTTCCTGCGTGTGAGTAGGCCTTTGCCTCCGGCCACCTCCAGGTGGGCTGTATTTCTCTCCTTCTGCGCTGTCCGTGTAGCACCCACAGTGGTTCCCCCTGCAACCGGCTCTTCCCCCCGTTGCCTGGTGTGGGCCCTCCTTGCACCTGCAGCCGCCACCGCCCCACTGCGAGACCCAACTGCAGCACCCTCGGCCGGTGAGAGTCCTTTACACATGGCTTCTGGATGATGCACCGACAGTGGGGCTTGCTGGCCTCGAGGGCTGACTGCCAGGGCGTGGCTGGGGTGAGGATGAAGAGCCGAGAAGAGATGGGCTGGGGCAAGCTGAACTCGGCTTCACCCAACTGTGCATAACTTCTGACCAAGGCGTTTCCACTCCTGGGTCCCCTGAAGTCCTTGCAGTTGGCAGGAGGGATGGGTCCTGGCCAACAACACCTCCACGCCAACAAGTGAGCTGCAAGATGACATTATCTTGTTTTTCTGTTGCTATTGTTTGTTTGTTATCAGTCCCTCTGCTCCAGTTTACAGAGTCGGTCCCTCTAGGGGACCGCAGTGAGCAGAAAGGCCCTGCCCCCGGCCTCCCCGACTGCAGCCACACCTCTGGGATACTGCAGGAAAGGACCCTGGGCCTTTGCATCCATCTCTGCTGCTGGTCACAGGGCCGTGGGGGGAGAAGCTGCATGCTTGCAGCCCATGGAGTCAGTGGGAGGCAGATAAGTGGGAGGAAGAGGGATCCTGCAGATGTCCCCTCCTCTCACCCCAGCCCCCAACCTTCCTGCCCTGCAGGCTCCCAGGAAGCAACCAGGGCCTGAGTCAAGACAAAGGGCAGCCCAGTGGCACAGAAGGCAAGGGCAGGGCTGGGCCAAGCAAAGTGCAAGTCATGGTGAGCTAGGCATCGCCGCCTGGCAGCCGCAGACCCCCTCTGGCTGCCCAGCCCTCCTGTGCCCCACCTCCCGGAAGGGAGCCTGGCCTCGGGCGGCTGCGGGAGGGCGCGCCTGGGCAGCTGCCTGGGCACTCCCTTGGGGCTGCACCTGAATCAGAGCAAGCTCACGGAGCGCACCCCCATCACACAAGAAGTAAACTGTTTTAAACCGAATGGCAAGAATCCATTCCATTTCTCCAGAGTAACACGCAAATATAATTCCAGACATGCAGAAATGTGAGGAATATTTTTCAGACCAGTCTTCTTTCCATAGTCGCTCGCCTCTCCCTCAGTGGTGGCTCGACCTATAGTTCAGTACATTTTCCCTGTGTTTTTCTCAATGCTTGTCCAGCAAAGTTCAACTGTACATGACACATGGGTTGTGGTTGTTTTAAAAAATAGGGTCTTTTCAAACATGAGTTTCTGCATCTTCTGGTCCTGCTCAGGGTGTATGTGTGCACAGTCCCTCCAAGGCTTGGGGGATGGGTGCATTAATTCTATCCACCCTGTTGGCTGTTTAATATTAATATTAATAATATTTATAAGCATGTGACTATAATGTTCTCCATTTATGGGACATTTCTTTGCTGCCACTTTTGGACCACTGCTCCATAAACTTCAGGTGATTTTATTTCTTTGTAATAGAGTCCAGAGAATATTTGCATTTTTAATTTCATAGGTGTTGCCAGAGAGGCTTCCACAGGCAGCCCTACTGGAGACCAGCAGGGTTGTCTGAGCCCCTTGCTGGTGCTGCAGTGGAGAGCCCTGGGCATTGTCGGGTTTCTCAGGCCTGCAGCTCCAGGCTACCAGAGCTGGACCCCAGTCAGGATGGCTCCTAAGCTACAGGCTCTCAGAGCTAGACTGTGGCCAGGATGGCCCCGGAGCTCCAAGCTCCCAGAGATGGACCGCGGCCAGGATGGCTCCTGAGCTCCAGGCTCCCAGAACTGGACCGCAGCCAGCATGGCTCTGCAGCTCCAGGCTCCCGGAGCAGGACCCTGGTCAGGACAGCTCCGGCACTCTGCATTTAGGTCTGGGAAACAGTCCTCCACTCGCTGCTTCAGGTCTGTTTTGTGTTTTCCTGGTCAATGTTTACTTAAGAGCTCTTTGTATTATAACCATCTTAATTACTGGTATTTTCCTCAAACTGTCATTTGTCCATGGACTTTATTTATGGTATCTTTTGCCATACAAAAGTATTTATAAAGCTGAATAGAACTCTTCCCTTTTAATTTGGATGAGGAGAGTCCTCTCTGATCCTAGGCTGTTCATCTAATTCCTTGGATGTTCTTGTAAGATTTTTATTGTTTTATTATTCACTCTGAGTATGTAAAACAATTATTTTACATAGGAAGTAAACGGGAAGTCCATGTTACTTTCTTTCTGATGGGTAGCCTGTTGTGCCAACACTGTTAAATAAAACACCGACAGTAACGATGGCATTTTCTATGTGTTAACTCATTTCATCCTCACAACCACCTGAGAGGAAGCAACCTCTATCCTCCGCAGCTTGTACACGAGGAAGCTCCAGCACAGAGGGGTAAGTGACTGGCTAGTGAGGAAGGAGCCAGGTTTCAGCCACAGCCTCTGACTGACTTCAGCATCTCCGTCGGAGGCTCCTGCCCGGCTGCCTCGCCCATTCCTTTCAGGTTTTCAAACTTGTTGCCCTAGTGTTGAATATACTTTCCTTAAAATTATTTTAATCTCCCCTTAATCTGAAATTACATCTTCTTTCTCATTCCTAATCGGTCTCTTTCTGCTACCTAATTTTTCCTATTGCAAGGAAAGTGCAAGTCATGATGAGCCCAGGTTTTCTGCCCTCCCTCGGGGTTAGCAGAGACTGAATCATGCCTGTCTATGCTTTCTAGAAGGAATGGGAAGGCAGGTGCAGCTCTGGCTCTCCAGTTCGTTAATTTCTATCTTTGTCAGTTCCTTCTTCCTACTCTCTTTGGTACTTATCCCGAGTATGTAGGTCTTTTAATTTTGTCTTCCTGTTTTAATACTGAAGACAGTTAACTTCCACTGGATTCAGTTCTGCTTTGTCCCCGAGGTTTGGGAATGAAGCACTCTTATTTTCATTGCTCTCTCAATAGTGTTTAATTTGATTTCCTTCTTGAGGTCCTCTTTAACCTAAGTATTTTCTGTAAGTGTGTTTCCTAACGTCTGAGTAGTTAATATTATATTGGTCACCCCTTTATTATTTATTACCAATTTTATCAGCTTATGATACAAATATGATCTTTTCTCTACTTTTCTGTATCGGTTCAGCTTTTCTTTGTGGTCCGATAGATCATTAATTTTTGTAGCATTTCCAGGGACACATGAATAAGAAGATGTATGTTTTCAATGTCATCCCAATAAAGTGTACAAAATTTTTTATTAAAGGAAACGCAACAATCGAGGGAAAAAAGATATGTTTTCTGTTCATAGATGTAAGAATTTCCACCTATTAAATAAAATTTATTGATTATTCCTCTGTATCATTCTTTTTTATTTACTTGGTCTAATTGTGAGAGATGTGTCGTGAAATCTCTCCTTATAATCCTAGTACTTTTGCATTGTGTATATGAACCATCATTTTGCTTCGTTCATACAGATTTATGACTAAACTTCTTTATAATGTTTGCTTTTCTTCCTCACATCACATGTTTCAACCTTAAAGCCATTGCCAGCGCTGCCTTGTTTTTGCTGACATGGTCCGCAGGCCTTGTTATTTCAAGCCTCTCTTTATTACGCTGCTTTGCACGCATTTCTCGTCAGCCACATACAGCTGGGGTTTGTTTTATTTGTTATCTGAGCGTCTCTCTTGTTTAGCACAACGACTGAAATACTTGATGTTATTCTTTCCATTCCCTTGTGGTTGCTGTTGGCCTTGTTCTCTCTCAGAAGGCTCTGACTCCTCCCCCTCCCCCTGTTAACTTGCAAGCTCTCTCGGTCCCCCCGTTCCACCCTCGGTCCCCTCTCGCTCCGCTCGCAGAAGCAGACGCACATTCTTCCGCGATTATCTGAGAGCAACAGGCCAGCTCATTCTCCTGTGGCTGTTTTGTCCTCTCGGGAGAGGAGCCCGAGGGCGCCCTCACTTCCCCTCTGCTGTCCCCACCCCAGGCCTTGGTGGTGACCTTACGGGGGGTCTCGCTTGAGCCTCCGCAGCGTTGGTACCCTGTGGGTACCCTGTGGCGTTTCCTCTCCCCTCGGAGAGTTTCGTACTTTTAATTCTCGGACCAAGTGAAGTATGAACGCAAGACGTCTTTTTAAACTTGTTTTCAATTACTGGCTCCAACTGTGCCTCCTCAAATCTTTATTTTCCACTCCTTCAAACACTCCAGGCAGCTGCTATCACTTCTGGTCAATTTCCGGGGTCAAAAGCTCAGTCCAGACGGATTTAACACTTTGGTTCCCGCCGGGCGTACACGCCCCCGGAAGGGCGCAGGGTCTCTCTCCCCGCCGCACGCCTGTGGCCTGGGTGCGCCCGCCTGCCCCCTGGCGCGTTGGGGCTGGCAGGAGAGAGACGGACAAGGGCAAAGCCCTTCGCTTCCCTGGGGCTGCTGCGGCCTCCGGAAAGGGGCGACCGGCGGCTGTCCTTCAGCTCCTGCCCCTGCCCTCCACAGCACCCTCCACGGCGTCCCCTGACCCAGCCCACAGCTCCCGGGCGTCAGCAGGTAGGCCCGCCCCGCAGCGGCCCGCTGAGCGCCGTGAGCCGGAGGAACGGCCCCCCCCCCCCCCCCCCCCCGGCGCGGGGTGCCCAGGGCCGCAGGGCAGGCTCCGCTCCCATCTCCTAGGCAAGTGTCCCGATGAGGACACACCCCAGTGGGGCAGTGAAATGCCACCCGCTTCTTTCAGACACCCTGCTCTCTTAGTAGCTCTCCAGGAGCCCCTCAGTTGGCTTGGCGGGTGGGGGGTCCACCTGCTGGAGGCGGAGTAGAGGAAGAAGAGGAAAGGCTCGTTAGATTCACAATTCCTTCGGCTCAAACTCCCCAGTTTCTAGTTTTCTGTTGGGTGGCAGAGAGGTGCTGGGGCGATGGCCGGAGCCGTTCACCCCCAAACCCTGAACAGAAGTCTCCGCGGAGCCCGGGGCCCTGTGCGCGCGTGGCGGGCGGGGGCCGAGCCCCGGAGAGCAGGGGCGGGGCGGGGCCGAGTCCCTCCGGGGACGCCCGCACTGACGCGCACGCCGTTTGCACCTGTGTCCCGTCCGGTGCTCCTGGACAGGGCTTGGCCGCTGTCCCCGGGACCACTGAGGCACCTACAGCGTGCGGGCCGTGCTTCAAACCGCCTGTCTGCCTGCTCGATACCCACGCAATGGGGAATTATTGGGTCTCCAAAAGGAAGGATCCTGATGCGTGGGGGAACCTGCGGACATTCTGCGAGTGCAATCAGCCCGTCACAACGGGAGAAACGCTGAACGCCTCCACTGGTGGCGGTTGCCAGGGGCTGGGGAAGCAGAACGGCAGTGAGCCTGCGGCGGGGAGACGGGAAGACTTCTGGGAATGGCGCAGGTGATGGCAGCAAAACAATGCCAGCGCGCTCAATGCCACTGCGCTGAACACGCTCAAGTGACTGATTTTAATGTCCTGTGTATTTTACCACAATAAACATCTTTCTCCTTCAGTCCCATCCACATGGCGCCAGTAATGCAGCAAATCCGTGCCCCTTGCTAAGCCCCCTGGGGGCCAGCGCGCCCCGCCCTCCCTGAGCTCGTCGGCGGAAGGGCAGAGGCTCCCGGGGGACGCTGGACAGAGGGGCAGGAGCATGCAGCAGAGATGCCCCAGGGCAGATGAAGCAGCGCCCCTCCCCCCACCCCACCCCCACACACCGAGGGCAGACCGGCTCCAGCTCTAAGTGGCCAAGCTTGGACTTGCTGCAAGACAAGCAGGAGAGAGACAGTTGGGGGGCGGGGGGGGGGCGCGCACGGGCCGTCCAGTGTATTTAATTCCTAGCCCTGGATGGAGGGAACACAGGTGTTCGTTCAATATTTTTATACATTTCTACAGGTCTGAAACATTTCATTTTTTAAAAATAAGACTGTTTTTAGAGCAGTATTAGGCACAGCAAAATTGAAGGGAAGGCCCTAAGATTTCCTTGCACACCGTGGCCCCACACGTGCACAGCCTCCCGGTTATTCACGTCCCCAGCAGCGCGGAGCATTGGTTACAACCGACGGACCTGCGTTGACACATCTCCATCACCAGAGTCCACAGTTTACATTAGGGTGATTTTTGTACATCCTATAGGTTTGGACAAATGTATAATGACATATATCTAATATTGGAATATTTCACAGAATATTTTAACCGTCCTAAAGAAGAGAAATGCAGATTTTGAGGTGTCTGTGGGACATCCACGTCTAAGTGTCTGGAGATGGTTGGTCACCAGATGTTTGCTGGGGCAAAAGGTTGCCGGTTCGATCCCCAGTTGGGGCACATATGGGAGGCAACACATCAATGTTTCTCTCCCTCATTCTCTTTCCCCCTTCTGCTCTCTAAAAACAAAAACAAAAACAAAACAATAAAAACGTATCCTCAGGTGAGGATTTTTTTTTTTTAAAGTGTTTGCTGGGCTAGAGTCCTAGAGAGAGAATGCAGACTGTCTACACTGCAGCCTGGAGCTGAGGATCGGTCTACGCTGCGGGCTGGAGCTGGGGACTGGCCCATGGGGAGCCAGAAGGGAGAAGAGACTCACAGCAGCTGGGGAGAGGCCGCTGTCTGAGGCGGAGGAATCAGCAGACCCGCAGGGCCGGAGGATTCAGAGCCGCGAGTGCAGCGGAGGCCCAGAGCTGTGGGGGCCGCGGGGCAGAGCAGCGCTGCACAGCAAGTCCCAGAGGGAGCCGAGCCGCCAGTGAAGAGGCCTCCCTGGGCCTCACTTACCTACGACCAGCGCGGCCAGCAGTCTGCCCGCCGGGCAACAGACCCGCTGGTTCAAGACCACCAGCCTTCAGATCCTGAAAAAGGGCAATGTTCAGACTAGACTAATATACCAGAAAAGCAGTTTTAAAAACAGTGTATGTTCTATGATCCCATTTTGTAATTGACTTTATGCGCATGGGTAAATCATCTGGGCAAGATGAACTACAATGTTAATGCGATCGCTGGAATGAGGGTAGGTTTGTTCCGTTTTTGTTTGTTTGTATTTTAACAGGTTTCTGCAAGAAACACAAAGTACGTATAAATATAAAAGGGGGAGGCAGGGAGTGGGGAGGGAGGAAGAGCGTATTCCATGGAGAAGCAAGCTCCTCCCGGGTCCCTCCCAGTTGTTGGGTTGTGGAGAGAGAACAGTAGGCCCCATAGCAGAAGGGTACCGGGCACCCCCCATCAGGCAGGGAGTGCGTGCCAAGCTCTGGGGGATAAACCCAAGGTCCATTCTCGGTGGTCTCCCAGTGCAGAGGCGGGGACTGAGCCCCTAGCCCAGCACTGGGGGCGTCTGGAGGGGACAGTGAGGGGCGGAGAGAGAGGAGGCTGCCAGGGCTCTCGCAGAGCTGAGGCTGCAGGATACATGCGCAGAGGAGACCAGCAAAGGCGGGAGAGGGGAGATGGGGTGGCGGGAAGGGGCTGTGGGCAATGAGGGCATTTCCATTTCAAGGGAAGAAGTAGGGGGCAAGGTACCCACTGCACAGATCTGTTCAGGAAGCGCAGCAAGGGTTTAGTGGGCTGAGCTGGGCAGGGCCTTGGGGAGCCACAAGGACATAGGCTGCAAATGACAACTCAAATTGAGCCGCCTCAAGCCAAGTGAGAGGACAGTGCTCCCAGCTGGGGTGTGGGCAGGGGAGCCTGTGGCGTCCGAGGGACCAGCTTCAGGCCTGGGACCTGGGACTCACTAAACCAGGGTGGAAACGCTTGCTTTCTCTTTCCCTGTTTGCCTCCTCTACCTTTTCTCATCAAGTTTGTGTACACGCTTCCTTCCCTCTCTCCCTCCAGCAACCTGGAAGGGAACTATTCATTCACACACACACCACTTAGGGCAAAATAAAGATCCCACCCCTGAAGGTGTCCTCCTTCAGCCTGCGTCCCAGCTCATTCACAGCCCCGCACACACGGCCACTGGCTCAGCCCTGGCAGCCCCTCCCCTGGGCCCTCTGGAAAGCACAGGCCCCTCTTCGTCTGAACTAGAAACCCGATTTGCCCCAAAGGACAAGAAACGTGTCCCCTGCAGCCCTCCCAGTGGGGGCTTTTCCCTCTCCTGTTCCTCAAGCCTCAGGACCCGGTGGACAGGGCTCCTCTGGCTCCCATGGCAGTTCCAGGACACCTCTTAATGCTTTTCTCCCTCACAGATCCCAGCTCTCAAGGCCCCGCACTGGCCTTTCCTTCCAGGTGGCCCATGAGCTGTCTCCAAGGTCCTGACAGCCTCTGTGCTCACTGAGGGGGGGGGGGGGGCTCCGGCCCAGCCCCTCATCACTGTGGTTGCTATAAATCAGAAGACACATATATCAACCTTAACACCAATGACGAGGTATTGCATCTCCAAAAAGGACTTATTTGGGAGAAAGGAGGGATTGCGACAGAGGCGAGGAGGTGTTTTTCTGAGAGGAAGCGGATGTTAATTTTAAGAGCTTTGTTGTGGACAGAGCCTTCTTCCTGTGGGGCTCTTGGGCTGACACAGAGCAAGCCCGAGGCCTCTGTCCAGGCCAAGGTCTCTGTCATAAAAACTTCATCAGCATAAAAGCTCTCCCACAGGTCCTGAGGGAGAGAGTGGGAGCAGCCGTGGCCCCTCCACGTGGGCCTAGCTCCTCACAGGCTGCCCAGGGCCGAAGGCTCCATGCATGGGCTTTGCCAGGGAGTGTGAGTCCAGGGCAGCGCGACAGTGGAGGAGCCAGAAGGAGGATACACTGCTGCCGAGTCCGTGACTGCTCCTGCTCCGTCCCAGCTGTGGAGGGCCAGCACCAGAGGGGCGGAGGACAGAGGCTGCTTGACCTCCGCTGGGCAAGTAAGTCACTCTGTCCACCTGCTTTGCTCAGTGAGCCCTCTGGTGGCCACTGACATAAAATGCAACACTTTATGCCCACCTAGATCAGCGATGTTCAGCCTTTTTCATCTCACGGCACACAAACTGGTTACTAAAATCCTGAGACACACTGAAAAAAAAATTATGGGTTTCACCAATCTGACAAAAAAAATAGATGTAATTTTGATTCATTCACAGCAGACAGCTGTCGTTGTGTCGGCTGTTGTCATTTTTATATTTGACAGTCTAACGGAAAAAAGGTCCGTGCCCCTGACTAAATAGTCAGGTATTGCACGTTTTAAACATTCTTGTGGCACACCAGTCAAAAGTCGCTGTCCTGGGTCATTCACATCCCCCTTCTCCAGATCTCCTAGACTCTAATTTTCTAATCCTGCTTCTCTAGGCCGCTGGCCATCCGGCAAGGCCATTCGCCAATGTCCGCATATCTGTGCACACCTTGACCTCAGACCCTCCTCCCTGTACACAGAGAGGAAGACCAGGCACGCTGCTCGAAGCTCACCTGCCTTGGCAGGCAGGGTGTGCCTGTGACCTAGCTCCACCAACCTGGCAGAACCACGCTGGGTCCTAGAGGAGGAGCAGAGAAGCAGGCACTCTGGAGTCTTGCCTGTGGCTGCAGTAGCAGCTGCCACAAGATCAGACTCCTGGAGCAGCAGTGGGCGCGGGCTTTGGTAACATGGTGGTGCTCTCCCTAAACCAGCTCTGCGGCCTGATTTCCAATTTTGCTTCCAGTTTTCTGGACCTCCCCAAAATTCTTTCTATGAAGTGTCATTTTTGACAAATTCCTTTCTGCTTAAACCAGCAGAATTGTTTCTATTTGTGGTAGATTGGTAGATTTAAAAAACAGCCCCAGGAATTTCTCCTACCCCTGGGTGCCCACAGCTTTGGCACATGTCATTCCCACACTTCTCAGGAGGTGAAGCCTGCTTCTCCACCTCTTGGATCTGGACTTGGCTGAGGGGACAGCAGCAGGCATGACTCAGCAGGGGCTTGGCGAGTGCTGAGCCCCACGGCTTGACCTCTCACGCCACCACTGCCACTGTGTAGGCAAGGCCGGGCTAGTCTGGGGGATGATAACAGACAGGTGGTCAAGTCATCCCTGATACCCTAGCAAAACATCAAACATACCGACAAACACAAGTCATGCCATCCTAGACCACAGAGTACCAGCCATGCTGAGCCAGGCCAGAACTAGCCAACTGAGCCACAGAATTAGGAGAGGTAACACATACTGTACTTGCTGTTTTAAGCAATTAAATTTGGGTGTGACTTGTCACATGGTAAAAACTATTTCTAGCAACAGAGACTCTACTCCACACTCCCAAATCCCATTCACCTCCACATTATATTCGTTTTACCTCTTCATTATCTCTTGAAACTGTGAACAGAAAGGGGCTATATAATAAACCTGACAAGCTCTGGGGACCACATAGCAGGCCTGATAAGTTCAGTGGCCGAAAGTGACCCCACAGGGTGGTCTGATCACAAATTCCTAACTGGGCAGACCATGGCGGGCAGTCATGTTGCAGGCCCGTAGCTTCCTTAGTAAAAGGTCCGTCTTCAGCTTAAGGGAGCCCTGTCCATTGTTCTTGTGCATTGAGGGTAACACACCTTTGAATGTCAGAGTGATTTTCTCTTCCAGACCCCTGGAAGACATCAAGCACAGTGACCACAGAACCCCTCACCGTTACTTTGTTGCCCACATATAGCATCTCTAAATGCTGTTATTTGTAACTACTCTGTCCGCCAAAATAAAAGAATGTGTCTCTATTTTGTTTTTATCCAATCCTAGAGATGTCCAGCGTTGCTGTCTCCCAGCCCCCTTAACAAATTCCATGTAACCTCCTTACATCTCCTCCCCTGAGTCTAATGTATAAAATAAGCCACAAAACTGCCATTCCCCAGAGCAGTTTCTCAATCTGTTGAGATTTTGCTTCCAGCAAGTTCTCAAAGTTTTGGCTCAGATAAACTCATCAAACCTTTCTACAGGCGGAACATTCTTTGGTGGACAAAACCATTTGTCTTTCTCATTTGAGTAAGTTTCAGCAGGCGTCCCTGCACCCACGTGTGCCCCGTCCAATTTTCTCTCCGAACTGCCAACTCAGTCAGGCTACACCTCTGCAAAAACCCTTTTCATGGCTGCAGATGACCTGCCCCCACAGGGCTCTCCCCCTCCCTCTCCACACGGACACTGACTGAGGGCCTACGTTTGTTCCCTCAGGGAATACAGCATTCCCTCACTTATCACGGGTATTACATTCTAGACACACCCTCCCCCCGTGAAATAGGAACCTTACATTTATTCTACACTCTTAAACCTATGTAGCTAACAACATACGTATACAGCACTGCAAAATCCCACGATAGAGCAGAAAATCTGCAATAAATAATTGAAAATAATAATATAGTCTGTTCCTTGCTCCCACGTGCACAGCGCACTCCAAACAGTACAGGCGCCCAGGCAGAGTGTCTGCCCTCTGTGCATGGGGGATGGTGTGGGGGGCCATGGTGGTCGGCACATAGGCATCATCATTTTCCTCAAATAGTCTCTGAGCTCTACAGTGTAAGCCCTGACAGCAGGGTTTTTTTTCCCCCCTTTTTTTTGTGATGCAACGCCTGATTCAAGCTTTGGTGCAGAGGCCTCCACTTCAATAAGCACATGGCTAGCTGTTGACTAATGACCAGATCACCTTCCCTCCACTGATGCTCCTTTATTTTAGGAATTTTGGTGGATTTCCATAACTAACCGTTTGGGCCAATTATGTCTTTCACTACCTGTGCTTTGAATTTCCATTATAATGTTTAAAATTCACCAATAAAAAGTGAGCCCCCAAATCCCACCCCAGTCCCAGTAAATCCCTTGTGCTCTGGCTCTCTGCTTCTCTGTCCCCTCCTCCCTCGACCAGCACCGTGAGGCCCCAGCTGTGCTATGGAATTTCCAGGTCCTGTACGTAACAAACCTTCACCTTTTCCAGGTTTCCTGATGATTATTGCTGAAGAGGATCTCACAATCAGAGTAAAAACCACAAAGGCGGTCCAACCACAACACTGGTTGTTGATAGAATGAAACCAGCACAAAACAAGCAGCTAAGTTCCCAATGAACAAGACAGTAAGATCCTTGGCTTTAGAGAGCTGACATTTTAGTGAGGTGAGTAGAGAGCAAACGAGTAAAAATATAAGCCAGACCATTTCAGATACTGATTACTGTGCTGCAGAAAGCCAAACTGCCGGGACTGAGAATGGCTCCGTGATAACTATCGCCTTAATGGCTGCACATTCCCCACCACAGAGTCTTTGCACAGGCTAGTCCCGCTCTTAGTATTCCCTTAAAAAAAAATTTTTTTTTTAATTTATTTTTAGAGTGGAAGGGAGGGTAAAAGAGAGGGAAGGAAACATCAATAGGTTGTTTCTCATACATGCCCTGACTGGGAATCGAACTGGCAGCCTTTCACTTTGTAGGACAACGCCCAACCCACTGAGCCACACAAGTCAGGACTGGCCTCCTTTATTAACCTGGTTAATGACCTCTTATCCTTTCCTGACCTTCTTGACTGGACCCACTCCTCCTACCACAAGTTCATCTCTCTTGGTGGCATTAACCACAGCGGCCACGTTACAGTTATCTTGGTCTTGTCTGCAGCATGTATCCGGTGAGTGCAGGGCCATGCCTCTTTGCTTGCTGCTGGAACCCCAATGCTTAGCATCGCAGGCGCTGCACGGTTTTGGAGAGAGAAATGAAGCCGATTTAAAGCAGACAGTGCAGCTTCGTGAACTTTCCTGTTCACCTCTGGCACAGGAAACATCTCACAGGGAGGCACGTCTTCCCCAGACCCTGCCTTACACCAAACCCTCTTCCCTACGTTCTAGGCCTTCACTCCCCAGTCCACTTGTGGAGCAACTTGGGACTTTTTCTTCTGTATCCTGGTTGGCAGGAGGCCTGCCTTTCTCATCATCCAGGGTTGTCCTCAATGCAGGCGCAGCTCCTGCGTGCCCGAGGTGAAGGCCCCAGGAGGCCAAGTCAGAGGGAGAGGGCTTTGGGTCTGCCTCCTCTCCTGGAGGCTAGCCCCCCACCCCCCAAAGGCTGATCTGACCAGTTCCAGGAGGGCGTTGAGGGAGCCTTTGGGGCAGTTCCCTCAGAGGAAGAGGGCACCGGGGACTCACCTCACTGCTTCTATTAGGAAAGGAGCTGGGCTTCTGGGAGCACGCAAGGTGGGTGCTCCGGGAGCTGGCGTTGCCTAAATCTGTAGCAGCCAGAGCCTCATTCCTGCGGGCTCAGAGCCTTCTGTTGGCTGGGGGCGGGATCGGGTGCCCGCTCTCATCCAGCAGTGTGGGGTCGGGGCACCCACGGGGCCAGGAGAGTCCTACTCCAGAACAAGTTCTCTCGAAGGCACTGAGGGGGGCCTGCTGCGGACACAGTGTGGGGCTGTGGGATCCAGAGACTTACGATCGCAAAAGAAATGGTTCTCATTTGCATACACACAAGGGGTAAAACATCCATTTATTCCCCATTTTAAAGGCACAGAGAACTACAATGTTCATGGAGGATCAGCCCCACAGCAAGGCACTGGGCTCGTTCGCAGTGAGTGAGCCCACACGCCCCACGGAGACGGGCTGAAGCCTGGGCAGGTCGGGCAGGCGCCCGCGGAGGACGAGGACTTTAGCAGCACAGAAGACCCCACGACGGAGCAGGGCGTCCCCCAGCCCCGGAGAGCACAGCAGCGTGCTGCCGAGTGTTGAAAGCAGAACTATCACAATTTACTGAGCCCTTGCTAAGTATCAATCTGTGTGCAAAGGGCTTTTCCCCCACAAAACTTGTATTAGGAGGCACTACTTTGATTTTCTTTAGTGGATGAAGAAAATGGGGGCTTGGGAGGGTGAGGCCACTCGCTCCAGGCCACGGCAACAGCAGGAAGCGAGGTGCGCCTCATTTGTCAAAGAGCCGGGAAAACACAACTGCCCCAAAGAAACGTTCCCAGACTAAGAATTGCGCCAGCTTTGCATTCTGTATACTTACCAACGGTTGCTGAACTGTTTAAAAGCAGACGAGCACCACTGACACTGCTCCACATCCCCGTCAACGGGGCGCCCGGCGCCGGGCCGGCTCTGTCGTCACCACGTGACCTAGCCTGTCTCTCCTGCTTTTAACCTATTGCCAGCCCCAGCCCACGGCCTACAGATTAAAAATGGTTTTCACATTTTTTTAATGGAGGAAAAACATTTAAAAAGCATATTCATGACATGCGAAAATTCTATGAAATACCCATTTTAATGCCTGTAAGTAAAGCTTTATTAGAACAATTACATTCACGTGTGTATAGTCTGTGGCTGCTTTTTGAGGTACAACAGCTGAGCCAACGAGCCACCACACAGACCATGTGGCCCTGGAAACCTGAAGCACTACCTGGTCCTGTACAGAAGATGGCTGCAAGAACCTGGCATCCTGAACCATCCTGGCCCAGATTTCCCGCCAGAGGGACACAGATGTTTTTGTGACCACATGTGACAAGAAACTGATCTTTACAAAGAACCATTTATATATAATAATGAGCATTCTGCTTTGCGAACGCCGCCCCGTTTTCACGCCCTTTCTGACTGACGGGCTTCCATCGTGCTGCCAGCTCCACCGCAAGTTCACAAATGCTGGTCTGTGCACAAGACCGACCTGCCTAAGAAGTGTTATTTGAGCACATTCTCCACAGAAAGGAGGGTTAAGGAGGGTTCACCTCAGAAAAACACGACAGAGAACACAGCCTGCAACTGACGGGAAGAAACAGAGGTTGCCAGTGGAGCAGAGGGTCTGGTCCCCCAGCCTCAGGCCCCGCTGTACTGCGAGGACTCATCTCCCACCTTGCGCTCCCTCGGGCTCCCACGCCAGGAACTGGTGTGAGTCTGCCCCCTGTACTACTATGTCCTCTAACCCCTCAGTAAACTTGAGGCAAGTCCCATGTACTCTCCATTTAGAGATGAGGAAAGTGAAGCCCAGAGGCTAAGTGTCGTGCCCACAATAGTCAGCACATATGGAGGGTGACAGGGACATGCAATCTGGGAAGACGAGGACACCAAGACCTCTTGGGTCCAATCCATATCCTGAGCCGGGGCAACTCAGGATGTTACTGGGCCTGGGGTCTGCCCATGCCAGGGGCTTATGCATTTGGCTGTTCACTGGGGTGGGGTGAGGGTGGGGGACAGGTTGTCAGGAGCAAAGGGGATTCTCTTTTCTCCTAGCACTTCCCCACACCTTCATCTCCCTTCCTCTGCTGTATTCACTGCAAATACCTTTTCTATTTGGCTATTTGCTTTTCATAATTTTTTTCTATACCTAAAAAAGCTTGTTTTAAAAATTACATAATTATAATGAGCTCATGGTAGAAAATAATGTCAGCATTATGAAACAGGCAAATGTAAGACCCCTCCATCCACCCCCACAATTTCCATTTGCAGACACTTCTGACAGGGAAGGAAACTTACTCCACTGGACAGCTGCAAACGCGTACCTTAATCATCTTGTGGGTACTTAACACGCATTCAGAACTTTTCTTTTGTGAATTGTTTCATCATATTTAGGTTCAGGAAAGCTCTCCCCAGGGGACAGGTGTGTGGGGCGGCTACTTTTGCACAGTGAAAGGCTCTGTGGAGAAAAAAGTTCATGCTCCCAACCCTCTGGGCTTCCACTAGGAACTGTGGGTCTACTTTGCACCTTAATTTACGGTGCCGCACACCGGCTCAGTGCCTGCGCTTCTGCTCATGGAATGGCCGGCACCTGGAGGGTCCAGCCCCCTCACTTGTCACAGTCACAGAAACCCTCTAGCTGGACCAGAGCAGCTGCCTTGATGGGCCCCATTGGAAGCCCGGGGGCAGGCTCCCTGACTGGCGTAGGTGTGAAGGAAGGAAGGAATCGCATTGCCCAGACAGAAAGCCCTCCTGGGGGTGTCCCTGTCCAGCTCAGCGCCTCCCTCCCCAACCTCTCCTTGCACTGGGCGGGGCCCAGCACGGATGGGGCCCTGGCACGGATGGCCGCCCCTGCAGACACGCCCTGAGGGCACAGGTTGAAACGGGAGGGCAAGGCTGGCAGGGGGCGCAGGACCAACCAGGTGGGGCCTGGTGGCCTGAGACAAAGGCTGTGCAGCCATCCTCCTCCCGGCTCGCAGCGAGGGCTGCACTGAGCTCTGCTGGTCCCGTCCGAGCCAGGAGCTCTGCTGCACAGAGGGCGGTGGCGACTAAGCAGCTTTCTGGGGCGGCGCCTCAGTGAAAGCACTGGTCCCAGGAGCCCCGGGGCAAACACGGGGTTGGGGCTCCTCCCCGCCCCCTCCCAGGAGTAGACCAATCCTTGCTATTCAGTTTCACTGCCCATGTCCACAGCAAACAAGGGAACTAACTGTAAGGTGGGTCAATCAAAGGCTCGAGTTTATTCACGTCACAGAAGCCCTTTTGCGGAGTTTCAAGGGTGGTTTCTGAAACCTACTGCTCAGAGCTGCTGACTTCATCTGCCTCTTGGGACCTGCTGCCTTCTGCCAGTACCAGGCTGCTCCCGCAGGAGACACCTGGATACCGAATGTCACAGGCTGCCTTTGTTTCCCTCTTCCTAGAAGGACCGGCGCATGCGCAGGCATGGCACTCCAGGCTCTCGTGTGGGAAGGAGCGTTCCGTGCCAGGCCCCCGCCCCAGTCTGGCAGGCCAACCCCTGCAGGGGTCTGCTTCTACCATGTCTAGGCATGTGGCCTTTCTCTTGGGAAAATTAGTCTCCAACTCTGTTCTTTCCATCTGTAAAATGAGGCATGTACGACTGGTCTGAGAATCAAAAGTAATAAACATTAGATTGATAACACAAATTTCATTAAAATTACCTAAAAGGGTAATTAAAGGATATCTTGAACGCAGGGTGCCAATGGGCCAGCTGGGGGAGCCGTGTTCTTTCAGAGGTTGTCCAGCTAAAGCAAATGTGATTCCAGTGACCCCTAAATCCAGGCCTTGCCTCAAACACAAAACAAATTGTTCTCCAACCCCCCCCCCCCCCCAAACAAAACAGCAGGGAGCGACCGCCACCAGGACAGCTGCCCTTCCTGAGGACTTCACATGCTCGGTGCTGTTCAAACAGCTACAGGCTTACTACCGGGCTTCATTCTCACCGCGGCTCTGAGCCCTGTGTCTTTCCCCGCGTCTGCCAGAGACAGAGAGGTCAGGGCACGTGCCCAAGGACATACAGCTGTGCACAGGACGGCTGCAGTCTGAGACCAAGTGCACCGCTGTGCCCGAGGACGGAGAGAGCAGTTTTCAATACACCAGTGCTTCCCTGGCCTTTCCCAGTGATGCAAACAAACTCTCAAAGAGCAGGATGGTCTCAGAGAAGGAGGGACTCAGCGGGGACAGCACCCAGACAGCCTGGCCAGGCCAAGAAAGCCTGAGTAGTCCCTCCTCACACACTTCCCTGTGCCTGCGCCACAGTGCAGACCTCAGAAGGGCCTCTGAGCCAGGGGGACAGGAAGCCTGGGGGCCTAGTCACCGCATACTCCCCCCCCCCCCCCCATCTCAGACCCCTCTCAGGAGGCTCCGTGGACCTTCGGCACATTAAAAACTGGGCTGAGAGGCCCTTTCTGAAACGGAAAAACCCCGCAGATTCGTTTCACCTGCACTGAGGGCGCGCACCCATCACACCCCCCCCCCGGGCCCTGTGTGCTGGTCCTTGCGCACAGTGGGGCTGCACTGTCAGCGGGCTCTCTGCAACTGTTCCTTTCTCCAGGACAGTGGTCACTGAACTCACACCGACTCTTCATCGGTTTGGCTTTGTCTCTTCCACAAAAGTTGAGATTTTGGGGGATGGTCGTCAGTTTCCTGCAGAGCAGAGCTTTTCCGGTGGATGGCTTCTGACGCCCTTTCCTCTGAGGCAGGTGAAGAGCAGACCACCTGGACCCCGCTGACAGAAACAGCACTTTCACAGGGCTCTAACAGCTAATGAAGGGACTTGGGTAGGACCCAAGAGCTTCCACCTGAAGATTCCAAGGTCCGCCACCCGAAGGTGAACTGTCCCCAGGCCGAGTCGCGGTGGGCAGATGCTTCTCAGATGCACCAATCAATAGAGGGAGGACAGCAAGTTCTCCGCAGTAGCTACTCCCCATCAAGTCCATCAGCAGGCAATTCTCTGAGAGAAAGCATCACCTTGCTTTATTCCGGAAAGAATTTAGAACTGCTTATAGAAACCACCGGGAGAAAGCATACATTAAAAGTGAGAACTCATCCTCTGGGGCCTATGCTCAAATTGTTTCAGCACCTCGAGAATTCTTCAGATATCTGAGGGTCAGTAGCCTCGTGTCCACAACGCCCAGCTCAACGTCCTCCTCATGACACTGTGGAGACCGAGGCAGCCCGCCCCTAATCGTAAGCTCCTGTCCCGGCTCATGTCCCTCACAGCAGCGGAGACAGAACACCTGCTGCTCTGGCTGCTCCTCTTGGTGGGGGGCGAGGGGCGCAGTGCTATGGGAAGCACTGGGTTTAGCACCGGTGTAATTAAACCAAACCCTTACAGCAGGAATAGCCAATCAGCAAATTCACTGGTTTACATGTGTGTGGTCAATAACTTTTCAGGTTATGGCTTGAATATGGGTGTCAACCCATGAATGCATGAACTGGTCGATTTCTTTGTTATTAAATAGATGATATGAAATTTAAAAATAGTCATGGAAACATGAAGTATTTATTACTGTTATAATCAAGGCAAAATCTCTTTAAACAATTAGCCTTGATAATGGAAGCATAATCAGAACCATTATTCATGAATTTGCAGTTTGATCTCTGCTGTTTACACTTCAGTTTCACAAACACTATTACCACAAAACCTTCATTACACAAGAGGAAGGAAGAACCTGGAAGTCACAAAGCATGGCTTAGCCCTCCCTAGTTACCGGACTTCAGACCAATCACTTGCTCGCTGTGAAACTGTTTCATTCTGTGTTTAAAAAAACAAAACAAAACAAAAACCAGAGGGGAGGAAGGACAAGAATGAACTCATCCCCCGGAGGATCAACTGAGACCCCTGGGCAGTAACTGCACACCTAACAAGTTACGCAGGACAGTGTCCCTGCCCCCATCCGCGGCAGAGGGACGGGACTCCTTACTGCACAGATGCCGAGTGCCAGCCACGGGGTCTGACACCCTGGGGCAAGGAGGGGCCTCCAAATCCATGTAATGGGGACCCAGCTTTACCCTAGAAACACTTGGTCAGGTTTATTTTACCTTAATTTACATCTGTACAGGCAGTAATAAAAAGGCTATTTACCATACAATGATTTGGAGAATTTTACCTAGTTTCAAGAATAATGCATGCAGTTACAAATGAGAGGTAGAAACACTGTATTAAATACCTAAAAATACAAACATCATATAAATAGATGTTCAAATTAACTGCTGGAATTTCATACAGATAAATAAGGTGAAATTACATTACTTCATCAAAGTAAAGGAAAACCATGTTTTTGTTTTCGTCAGTACACTAAAATTAGATTAATGCCAAAGAGCTTCTGTGCAATTTGTCTCAGTTCAGATTTATTATCTAAAAGGATTAAAATAAAAGGATTAAAACTGGAGAATGGTTTATTCAAGTATTCAAGCAGGTAAATAAAAGGAACAAAGAATATGCAACAAAGGAACCATTTCTGGAGGGACAAGCTCTCTGGTGAACCGTCGGGATTAACACCAAAAGGACATTTTAGGCTGGAGGGAGCTACCCATTTTCCTAAGAGAAAACAAACCTCACTTTTCACTAATTTCATGTAGAAACTCCACATCATTAACAAGCCTTTAGATCACCAACTTTGTTTTGGCTCTATTAAAATTCTTGAGGGTATCCCTTGATTGACCTTTTTTTCTAATACTGCCCAAATGAACCAAATCTAGCCTTTAATAAACCTAGAAGTTACAGGCATCGATGCACATTCTGCATGCACCAAAAACAAAAACAAAACAAAGAAAAACCCAAAGCAAATAACCAGCAACTCAAAAATATCACTGAGGAAATCTGTGGGTATAGATGAATAGATTTAAAAAAATGCAAAGATTCACATGAACACGTTTTTACCATTGAAAAGTCTACCAGAGATTACATGTGAATTTTGGAAACAGTGTGTATATAATCAAGTAAAATATTTTTAAAACACGTCCATTGTGCCTCAGTTAGTTTTAAACTGCAAAGTCCAATACAGAGTTGTTTTAATAAATTAGTGCAATATATGAAAGACTGGAAGATTAACAAGTCTCCGTATTAGGTCAAACCGAACGTTTCACAATCCCTTCTAAGAGCCATCCTCGTGCCCCCTAAAGCTGCGTCTTCCCGCGCTGTCTAAGGTGCACACTCTGATGCAGACGAACTCACCCGAGGGCCAAACTGCCTGGATGAGACGGAGGTGTTTTTTTTTTACTTTTACCTCACTAAGCATGTGGCATTTCACGTTGCTCTGGTGAACTGAGTGAAGAGCTACTCACTTGTTTCATTCTTAATTATCCTTAAGAATAAATGTACAGATCATTCTAGTTCTAAGGTACATTTATTTACCAAGTTCAAACTGAGAGCCAAGTGGAATTGGGTGACTTCTCCAATAAGGCAGATTTCCTACAAATAGGTAGTGTTCGGATTGTTTTTGTTTTGAGATCACTGCTTGTTCTTTGGTCATCACCAGGTAAGAAACTATAGGTTCCTGGAGAGGGGGCAACAGAACCCAAGCTGTAACCACATGTGTCACCTCCTACGCCACCGAGGGGCCACGGGACAGGCCTGCCACCATCACACGGTTGAAGCGCCACAGCAGAGTGCCGACAATCTTCTTTCAATACTAGATTTATCTACAAATAAAATAAATTAAAATCATAATAAACATTATTTACATTTTCAAAACGAAGGAAAGGAAAATTAAAAAATCATCAACTCTCTACCTACATCCTCATTTCTGTTCTATTTTGCCCCAAAGTTAACAGTTTGAATACCTTTTCTTCTTTCCTCCCAGCAACTGTTAAGATATGATTTGTAGTTTAGTGCCCACATTGGTAAAATTTAGATTAGTACATCAGGTAAAGAACACTTAGGGTTTAACAGCTAGCTTGCTCACAATTGCAAATAATTTTAGAGCTGTCATCCTTTGGGGCTCTTCAGGATGTGGTATGGCCACATACACCTCAACAGATCCACCATCTTCTCCCTGAACACCGGATCATTGCGCTTATATCTGACAAGTGATAATATGATCCTGGTATCCTATCAACCTCCATTCTGCTCTCTATACCACATATGCAGTACACAGGGTCTTCATAGGATTCTCCAGTCACTAAGCCCACAAGGCTTAAAATAACTGCATGTATTATTATTTAACAATAAAAACAAAGTTCTCTGCACACACAAATACACACTCACATACACAGCAGTGCAATGTAGAAATCTGAAGAATAAGGACAGACGCCACGAGTGCTTTTCAAGCATTATCTCTAACTCCTCACAACAGCGCTGCAAGACAGGCACCGTTCCCTCATCTTTTGGAAGAAGAAACTGAGACCACAGAAAGGTTACGTGATTTGCCCAAGATTGGAAAACCAACATTCAAACCCAGGCAGTACGGTTTCCTCCGCCAAGCTCTTCCTACTGTACCTGTGGGAGACACACTGCTTTCTAAGCCAACTTACACTTGTGTACATTTTCAATGTCTGCAGGGTCCTGGAGGATCTTGGTCAGGCCTTCCAAAAGCAGGGCTGCCTTCTGATAGCGACGGACGATGTCTTCCGTCTGCTGGAACATCTCGTCCAGGGCAGCAGACTGAACCTGGAGTCAGCCGACAGAAAGGAGACGATGCTCAGCTTTTCCGAGAAAACACAAATCCATTTGGGCAAGGTAGCTTTAAGTGGGGATCTATCTAAAATTCACACATTTTGACAAAATGATTACAACCTACCAAACTCTATAAAACCTAGCAGAGTCATTGGTTGAGTTATAAAGGAAGAGCTTCCTGACAAAGGAGTTATCCTGCATTCAGACACAGCCTTCTTGTCCTCATTCATGACTCACAGAAGTTATACTTCTAAACTGGCTCTTCTATGACTTACTTTAAACATGCACCTTCCCACTAGGGTATGGCATTAGAGTAGATTTTGTTATAATAAAATAACTAAATGATGAGAAAAGTCAGTTTGCAGCTCCTCTTTTAGTGAAACAATCACCTGGCACATTCCTTCCCTCACTCAGACACGCTCACAGGGCACCTGCTGAGTGCCAGGCACTTGAGCACACAAAGCTGAGCCGGCAGGCTGGGAGAGCAGGCCAGCCAGATGCGCTACTCTCATTCCAAGGGCTCCGTGGTGTGCAAGGCGGGAGCCCGGGGTGGCATAGAGGACACACCAAGTGTGTCCCACCTGACTACGGAAGGAGAGGGTTAAGGAAGGCCTCCAGGAAGCGGCATTTGGGCCAGCAGCAGGAGGTAGCCAGGTGATGGAAAGATGGGGGTGGCAGCTTTCCAAAAATAAGGGACAGTAGAATTATCACAAGGCTATGAATATTTGAGTTGTCCCAACAGCATTCTGTTTGTCTCTTTAATCATTAAAAGCCTGCACCATCAGTGATCCAGTACCCTAATTCACTTATCAATATGCTCCGTCTCCTTCAAAAAATAACTTAAAGCCACTAACAGTAAAATAAAGAACACGAACAGAGACTATCAGAGCCAGGAGAAGGAAGAAGAAATGAGTGACTAAACACAGGCAGCCATAGCTCCAAGCTCGCCGAGGAGCCGGGGCAAAAGGAGGGGCTGCCTGCAGCTGCACGGCACGTGTCAGTGAAGCCGCGGCACTGTGGCTCCTGTTGAGAGGCCCTTCTTCCTGGCACCACTTCTATCAGAAATGATCGCTCCAGCCAGGGGGCTCAGTGGGTTGGAGCATCACCCCATAAACTGAAAGGCCATGGTTCCATTCCCGGTCAGGGCACATGTCTAGGTTGCAGGTTGGGCGTGTACGTGAGGCAACTGATCGATGTTTCGCTCGCGCTCTCTCTCTCTCTCTCTCTCTCTCTCTCTCTCTCTCTCTCTCTCTCTCTCCCCCTCCCCCTTCCTCTCTCTCAAAAATCAATAAGCATGTCCTTGGGTGAGGATAAAAAAATTATCATATGAAGTCTTAACTCAGTATAGAGTGATACAATGCATATTATTCATGTCAAAAGTTTATATTTCAAAGTTATTTTCATATGATTTTTTATTATAATGGCCTTTAAAATTAAGTCCAAGGGTGTAATACAATGCAAAGTAAACAAATTTGGGGGGGGGGGAACAGGGGAGGTCTATTATGTTAACATGGTAAAAATAAGATTGGTCAATAATTAAAATTTCCCCCACTTACCACTATCCTTTAACAGTCCCTAATTTCATCTACACTTTAGAGCAACTTTTTTCCCTATGAGACAGAAAACAAGTTATTTCCAATAGAATAACCAGGCAACTGTAAGAGTAGATTTTACTTCAAGAATCTGAGCATATGAATTTTTGTGGATTAACAGAACAGTAATTTTTCTAATGTTTATCAAGCCACAATTTCTTATATTGTAGAAAATGCAGAAACAGATACAGCTAAAGCTTTTAGACACAATGAAAACTATAAAATATTCACAATTTTTAAGAGATATAATAGAATTTTACCAAATGTGGTAATCAATGTTACTTAATGTGTTACTTAAATATTAAGTCTACGTTTAGGAAGAGGCAATTACAATACTTGGGGCCTTGGGAGCTGTAGGGCATAAATGCTTTTTAAAGGGCTAGATAATGTCAAGTAGGTATTCCGTTCAAAAGATACTCTTCCACATGAGTAATATTATACAACATTAAAACTTAAAAAGGGTTACCATTTCTACAGCACAATTATAGATGAGTTTCTCTGCAGCTACGCTGTTGATTTCATCAATAAATCTCTGTTTGTCAGAGAAAAAGCGATTCAACTTTTCTGTAAGTTTCTTGCACATGGTGATGCAGAATTTATATCGTTCATTAAGATTTTTGACAACTGAAAAAAAGTTGAGAGAATTAATTTTAATTTTCCTCCAGAGATAAAGTCACATTGACATATACCTTTCCTGCTGATTAAAGGAAAGTGACACTCAACAATCGCAAGAATAGGCATATAGATCAATGGAAAAGAACAGAAAGCCCAGAAATAAACCCACGCCTTTGAATTCAAATACTCTTTGATGCAGGAGACAAGAGCATATGATGGAGTAAAGAGTCTCTTCAACAGACCACCGACTTACATTATACTCAAGAATCAACTCAAAATGAATAAAAGGCCCAAATGTAAGCCACAAAACCATAAAGATCCTAGAAGAAAACAGGCAGTAAAATCTCAGACATCTCTCATAGCAATATTTTTTTTGTGATATATCTCCTAGGGCAAGGGTAACAAAGAAAAAAATAAACAAATGGGACTACATCAAACTAAAAAGCTTCTGCACAGCAAAAGAAATCATCAACAAAATAAAAAGGGAATCCATTGTATGTAGAACACATTTGCTGAAGATACATCTGATAAGGGGTTAATCCCCAAAATATACAAAAAACTAATACAACTCAACACCAGGAAGACAAATAATCCAATTAAAAAATGGGCAAAGGACCTGAATAGGCACTCTTCCAAAGAGAACATACAGACGGCCAAATAGACATATGAAAAGATGCTCAATGCCACTAATCATCAGAGAGACGCAAATTAAAACCACAACGAACTCTCATCTCACACCTGTCAGAATGGCCATCATCAATAAATCAACAAGTGCTGGCGAGGATGTGGAGAAAAGGGAACCCTAGTGCCCTGTTGGTGGGAATGCAGACTGGTGCAGCCACTGTGGAAAGCAGTATTTTTTGACTTTCCTCAAAAAATTAAAAAGGGAACTTCCCTATGAAGTGATTCCACTTCTAAGAATTTATCCTAAGAATCCCATAATGCCAATCAGAAAGAACCTATGCACCCCTATGTTCCCAGAAGTATTATTTCTAATAGCCAAGATGTGGGAATAGCCCAAGTGTCCATCAGTAGATGAGCGGATAAAAAGCTGTGGTACATTTACACAATGGAATACTACGTGGCTGTAAAAAAGAAGGAACTCACCTTTTGCAACAGCATGGATGGATGTGGAGATTATTATGCTAAATGAAACAAGCCAGTCAGAGAAAGACAAATACCAGGTGAAATCTAATGAAGAAAATAAACTGACAAACCAAACCAGAGGCATGGATACACAGAACAGATGGACAGATCTCAGAGGGGAGGAGGGTGGGAGGGACTGGAAGAAATTAACTAAGAACATATGTGCATAGCCCATGAACACAGACAACAAGGTGGGGAAGGTGGGGGCTGGGTGCAGGGGAGAAAAGGGGGGAAATAGGGGATACCTGTAATAATGTCAACAATAAAAAACAAAAAATAAAAAATTTAAAATGACTGAAAATCAAATTCTTTCATATGCTCTCTCTTTCTGTATAGAAGACTGAGAATAAAGCACTTCTGACTGCCCTCTGATCAATTAAATGGCAAAAACAAAAACCAGAAAAGCCAGCACTTTTTTCCATTTAAGAATATTTAATAACAGTGACTCCTCACCAAAAAACTTTCTTAGTAGCTGGGGGTGTGCAAGAGGCAGCCGATCCATGTTTCTCTCAGACATCGATGTTTCTCTCCCTCTCTTTCTCCCTCCCTTCCCCTCTCTCTAATAAATAAATAAATCTTAAAAAAAACCACCCACTTTCTTAGCATATTGGAAAGGGGGCAGCTCAAGCACCCCACCCATACCTTCTTTGACTGCTGTGGACGGGCTCAGTCTCCCGGACTTGATCTGGGCTTTAGCGAGATGCAGCGACGCCGCTAGCAGCTGTGCGGCTTTCATGTGTAAGACCAGCTGCTCCACCCGCCTGCACGGGAGACGGCAAGCAGAGTGTTAGCCTGCGAACCATACGCTGGACACAGCACCATTAAAACAGCCTTTCGAATGGAATATTGCTCTCCTTGATATTTTTAATGCATAAATAACTCCTGAAGGGGGAAGTTACGACATGGAAAAAGACATGCACTTTGAATACAATGATACACTCAGATAAAAATCAAAATGACCTCTTTATCATGAAATACCTTCAACAGTATAATTTACAGGGAAAAGGCAGTAAGTCTTGGCTCAGGCAGTGAAATTGAGCATAATGAAATAACTTAGGGACTTCTTTGAAGCTTTTAGTAATGAGATGTGATCTTCAGTGGATGACAAGTCCTCCATCTCAGACATGAATTTACAGAAAGCATGAAGAACGTTGAAAGAAATGACAAAGGAGGCGCCTACCCCCAGTCTTTGCTCAGCTGGCTGATCTGGTCCACCACCACACTCTCCTGAATCTGGTACAAGGAGACGGCAGACGCGCACAGCTCTGGGTCCCCGCCCCTCACAGTGGTCAGGTCCAGCACACACTCAGTGAACATCAGCATCACGTTCAGGTGGCGTAAGGCGTCTGTGTGTTCTCGCTGCAGCAAAGCCAGGTTGTCTTAGAAACTCTCAGGTTTAGGAGTATTTTTCTATACTTACGAATATCAGAATGATCAAAGGAGATCCGAAATTTTAAATAAACACAAATAAAGCCAAACATGGGTGTGAGCATGTGTCTGTGTGTATATATGAGAGCACTCACAAAATTAAGTTTCAAAGTATATGAGGTCACTGTGCTTTTACCAGAAAAAAAATGAAATACTGAACAATTAAATCACTATACATAAAACAAAAACATGATAACATAGGTATCAATATTATAAGGCTATTCTGTATAGTAAATCATAGGTCTTGATATTTTGGTGAATTCTACTGACTTATAATTTCAGAAATACTTTATTTTAATTTCTGGTGGTTTTTCAGTTAATAGTAACTCCTAATACCAAAGCTCTAAATTCCTGTGATCTTTTCTGTCAGACAGGGAAGTACAGATAGACCAACAGCGTCCATTAAAAATGGGTATTCTAAAATTAGTGTTGTTTTGAGATTTATTTTTAACTAAACTTTGAAATATCAAATAAGACTAAATTTCTCACTTTCCTTTCATGGTTAAAATTAGAATCATTTTCCTAGAGACAGGAGAATAAACCAATCAACTTTTGAAAGTCTCTCTCCTCAAGGCAGCAAATTGGACTGTATGTTCCAATGTGTACATCAATGACATTCCACACATACTGGAACATAATTTATGTCAAATTTTATGGAGATTGAAAAAACTCTGAAGATTGCTTTACCAGTCTTAGATTGTATCACACATTTTCAAAATTACTACTAACCTTACCACAAAATCACTACTAAAGTTTTGAATGCAGTATGTTATCTTTTATGTGAAATATTTCTCATTCACACAAAATAGAAATGTTTTTAAAAAAGGAATTTTAGACGTCCTGCATAGAGAGAAAATTTATTCTTTAGTTGGTCTAGAAAACTAAGAACTTTAATTTGAAATGCAGACTAAGTCAGCATTGTATTCAGGGACCGAGAGGCACCGTGTAGGCCCACTGACTGTTGTCCTGAAGTGGCCGCTGAGGAACGGAGCGGGTACATCTTTGGAGTCATAAGACTGACCTCTCTGGTTCTGGATTTGTACTCAGCAAGCTTCAGATTGTGATGTGTTTTTCCCTGTAGAACTGGGTCTATGGAAGGAAGGTACTGGTTTACAAATGTGAGTGAGCATCTAGTCTGCTTGGCAGGTTTGTTTCTCAATGTTAGTGACTACTGGCATTATGGTGTTTTTTTAAAACTGAGTTTAAGTGTATTATTTTTTATCTTAAGAAAAACAAGCTTTAAGAATAAAAAGTTATGGTTTTAGAAATATTACGTTTCAAAAGTCCTGTAAGTAGCAAATGAACTTCAGATTAAAAAATTAAGAACACAAAATCTATATGCATCACTTTCTATCAACCAGAGTTTGTCAGGAATGAGTGTTGTGACCAACATTGTTTTGAAAATGTGTCAGCAATATTTTTCAAATAGAAAAGGCACATTAAAGAGAAGAAAAGGACTTCAGAATTTCTGATAGCATTTTGCTCTTTCATCATCACTAGAACATTCTCCTACAGTATCAAGATTTTGATCCGTCATAATGGTCTCTTCTCTACCTCCATCAGCGTCTCCTCAGGCAGTTCAGGGGCTTCAAAGGTGACGAGCCCCTCCAGGCTTGGGGGTGAAGCACCATAAGGCATGTATCTCAGGCTAGGAGCTGCTTCTGCTCCTGGAGGCGAAGACCCCCAGCACGGCCCAGGCGGGGAGCCCACACACACTCGGCCACTTGCGGAACACAGGGAGCCTCCCGAGCTGCTGGAGCCCGCTGCAAGAGAAGAGGACACGTAGCGCAGGGCCGAGAGTGAGCGCACGGGGCCAGGGGCTGCCATGCCCACTCCTCCTATAAAAGGAACAAAGGAAGTATTAAAAGAAAAGCCGCCCTGGCTGGTGTGGCTCAGTGGATTGAGAGCCAGCCTGTGAACCAAAGGGTCACCGGTTCAATTCCCAGTCAGGGCACATGCCTGGGTTGCGGACCAGGTCCCCAGTTGGAGGTGCGTGAGAGGCAACCACACATTGATGTTTCTCCCCCTCTTTTTCTCCCTTCCTTCCCCTCTCTCTAAAAATAAATAAAATCTTTTAAAAAAAAGAAAAGAAAAGCCACTGATCTCCTATTTGGACATATGAATAGGTTTTATTTTGCCACGTTCACCTTTATTCCTTGTCTATATGTATATTTTATAGACATCATCATAGCCAGTTTTTAAATATTCTGTTTCAAACAAATTTATAATGTATTCATTTCTCCCTGTTTCTACAAGTCTTAATAATTATAAAACTCAGCGGCTGCAATAGTGGTCCACTAAATGTATATACATAGTGCTTAACTGAAAGCATTTACACTACTTGTTTTTATATCATAAATAACACTATAATAAAATCCAAAGTTCTTTGTTTTTGAATGTTTTATTTGTGATTAATACTCCAAAGTGGTATTATGAACAGGAACGGGATTACTACAGAGCAAATATTATAAACCTTTTTAACAGCTCTTTATAAGAACTGCCACTACTTTCTAAAGAAGCTATAAGCACACAGATACGACTAAATCTCAACAACACTGGGCATTATATTGTTTTAAATATTGGTTTAGTTAATAGGCATAAAATGCTACTTTCTTAACATGACATTTTATTATTTAATACTTTAAAAATCTTAAAAACAAGATTAGCTCTACTTCCTCTCTTGTTAGCTACTCATATCCTTTGCTTACTAATCTACTAAATCTTGATTAGTAACTTATGTAGCATAAAATAACTTAAAGGATACAAGGTACAATATATAAAGTAATGTCAAATGATAACTCATTTCAAGTCCAATTTAAATATTCTCTTAAGTTTTGGTATTAATAACCTACTTATAGAGTATGAATAATAAAACCAATCTATTGGCTTGTCTAAATGTATAGATGATTAAGTGCAAAGATTGAGACCCAGAGTACAAAGAAAAAAGAAAGGTAAAACTTAGGTTTTGAAAAGAACAAAAACTTTACTGGATGTACTAACATTAGCCGTCAGTATAAGCTAGGAAGCATTACAAATGCATAGCTGCCTCATCGTCACAAAGTCACATTTATAGTGGAATGCTATAACATTATTATAAATATATAATATAGTACTTTTACTTCATAAATCCTTTTTTTCCACAAATATTGTCTCATTTACTCCTTATAACCCTTTAAGGTAAAGAAAATAGGTGTTTCCCTGACACGTGGAAAAGGAAAATGGATTCCAGACAGGCTAGGTGAGTTCTCTGAGAGACCGCGCGCCGAGCCGGCCTGCAGGAGCGCAGTTCCTCACCTGAGGCCGTTCTGGCGCGCAGGACCGCACGGGCACACGGGGGCGCCGCGGCGCTGTGCGGAGGAGACCCGACGGTGAACAGGACGGCCCTGGAGCTCGGCGCTGTCCCCGCCGGAGGCGCCAGTACCACACCGCAGGCTCCTGCAGGGGCTGCCAGTTACAAAGTGCTGCGTTACTTCGATAGTGTTTATATTCGGGGTGGGAGTACAGGGAGACCTTTACTTTTATACTAGATTTCTTTTTTTTACAACAAGCATTCAGTACAGATATCCATTAAAAATATTTTATAGTAGTCTCTTCATGGCTGCCAATCTTATTCACACTAAAGCCTAGTATTCAGTTACTTCTGTATACTCTTAAAACACATAAACTGCAGTCGCTCCTGTTGAGGCTAATTTGGGAAAGTGGAAACCAAGAAACAGGGAATAAAAACGTGAGGAAGCCCTGGCCGGGTGGGTCGGTTGATCGGAACGCTGTCCCGCGCACCGAAAGGTTGCGGGTCTGATCCCCCGGCGGGGCGCATGCAGAAGGCAACCAACCGATGCTTCTCTCTCACATCAATGTTTCTCCCCCTCCCCCCCTTACTCTCTCTTGAGGATTAGAAAATAAAATAAAATGTGAGGTAAAGCTGAAGGGAGATCAGGAGTTGCCACAGCAACGAAGCTACAGAAGGATGTAGAAAATTACATTTTTACTGTCAAAGTACTTTTATGTCTTAGAGTTGCGCCCTTGCAACTGCCATGAAGAAAGGGAGGTGGGACAGGTGTCAAAGGGACCTGACGGGCTGAATTTGGGCTAAATGAAGAGAAGGTAAAAAATCCTCCAACCACCAAACTAAACAGAATCAATAGAAGTTTTTACACTTATGCATGTGATGAAGAAAATTCCATTTCTGTAACCACAGAATGCAGGTAGGAGTTAACAACATAAGTCATAAATTTAGAGGAGAGACTCTGAACCAGATACAGAAAAAAATTGCCTCTCAGTGTCCATCTTATTTGCAACAGAGCACAATAAACTTGAAAGCATCTAATTAACAGCAGAAAAGTTAATTCATAAAAACTTTCCAGGGAGCAAGGGATTAATCAGTGGAAATTAATTAAATACTACCTACTGTTATGCAAGATGTACAAAATGACACAGATAATTCTCTTTACTTAATGTAATATCTCTATGATTTTATTTTAGTATATACAGTATTCCCTCACTTACCGTGGGTATTACGTTCTAGACTCACCACCCCCCCAGCCGCCACAGGTGAAAATCCGCGAAGTAGGAACCTTACATTTATTTTACTATTTATATATATTTTAAGGCTTTAGAAACCCTTCCCACATACTTATAAACCGTTCCCAGTCCCTTATTAACCTTTTCCACACTTATAAACACTGCTTATGTTCTTAAACATATTCTACACTCTTAAACCTACGTAACTTTAACAACATACGTATACAGTACCGCAAAATCCTGCAATACAGCGAAAAATCCAGGATAAATAATTAAATATAACATTTTAAAAAATCCTGTGATACAGTGAGGCCGCAATAAGTGAACCGCGATAGAGAGGAACTACTGTATAAAAGTATTTAAAGACGGCTGTGTGTGTATACATATGCATATATATTGGGTTGTCCAAAAAAGTCCATATGGTTTTTCCATAAAATAAAAGACACATTTTTTATTTTCACCAATAACTTTATTGATTTGGATATTTTCAGTATGTCACCTATCTCCCGCATGGCATAACATTGATTGTTCTCAATTAATGTCTCAATTTGATCACTATCAACTCCAACTGGTATAGTTGACTGGGGAGCATGGTCCAAGCAAGAAATTTCCAGCACAAAACTTTGCAAACCACTTTTGACACATTTGATCAGTCACAGAACCTTCTTCATACACGGCACAAATCATTTTTTTTGTATTTCAGCTGTTTTTACCTTTCTTGAAATAATAAAGCATAATATGCCAAAAATGTTGTGTATTTCCTTCCATCTCCTATATTAAAATGGCTACACAAAAATTCATCAGTTTTGATAGTTTTTTAAATGCAGCTGATATGACAGCTGTCACAATACAGTCTAACAAAATTGTTTCTAACCAAGTTAGCTACTAGAGCCATCTTACAAAAAAACCAAATGAACTTTTTTGCCAACCCAGTAGATATCCTCACCCAAGGACTTTTTTTTTTCCTTTTTTTTTTTCCATTGCTTTTAGAGACAAAGGGAGAGGGAGCAGGAGAAAGAGAGGAACATCGATGTGAAAGAAAAAACAGTGATTGGCCACCTTCCGCTATGTGCCCCGACCAGGATTGAACCTGGAAGCTGGGTATGTGCCCTTGGTATGTGCACGACCAGGAATCAAACCCGTAACCCTTCCATCCACAGGACAACATTCTAACCAACTGAGCCACACCAGCCAGGGTGGCCATGGGTATGTTTTAGGAGCCAATGACTCTGTTTTTTCCTAAAGGCTTACATTTTTCCTACTATTTCATAGTTTTCATTTTCAGAAACTGAAACTTCATGATTAGGAAAAGAAATTTATAATTTCAAATAATAAATTTCATGTGGATGAAATAAAGGAAAAAAGAATAAAAATCATCAAAGATGAATTTTATGCCTAAAAATTTTGGGAAAAAAATCTTATTTCACATCCATAAACTTGAACTTAGAGTATATATTCATTTAGAGCTTATAAGCTCTATGGAATTTAAATTTATTTATAAAGGAGAATTAGAAATAGTCATTCAGGCAAGCTGTTTTCTAAAACTGTCCCAACTTCTTGTGACTGTGGGTAAACAGCCTATGGAAGGACTTCCAGAAGAGTGCGAGGGTACCACAGATGTGCTCCCCTGTGAAACAACTGTACCTGGTGAAATCATTTTTTAAAAAGCAACTATTTCCAAGCTCTGAAAACTGTCCGGAGGGCATACAGGAAATGAAACATTTATGGAAGAACATCACTACCTCTCAGTAAGGACGGTGTCTACTGTACCAGCCCCTTCTGAGGAGGTGGAAGCTATAACCTAGGCCAGTGACCAAATACTGTGGCCTTTATTGCCCTCACTCCAGTTCACCTGCCACAAAGGGCAGAGGCCTATAGCAGTAGAGACAAGCCAAGAGGGCCAGAGGCTTCCACCCCTGCCCAGCAGGGGCATCCCTCTGAGGGCCAGAGGCTGCTGTCCTCACACCCAGCTCTGGAGTGATGGTGTACAGGATTTCCCGGGGTTGAGGCAGGCAGAGAGCAGAGAGTTCTGAAACTCTCCCCATGGAAACTGACTTCATTTGGAACAAATCATGGGGAATTTCATCTGGAACAAATCACGGGGAAGTTCATGCCTAAGGGCATTGTCCAAAACACTAAAGCCTGAAGGTAAGCAAATAGGGGGAGGCTGGAACTCTCGTGAGAGGAACAAGCTAACAGACCATCTAGAAGTTTAACAGAGAGAACCAGGGAGAGACAGTGCAGAAGAGCCCTCCTATGGTCAGAACAAGGCTCGAAGACTGGCTTCGGAGATTACTTCTATAAAATAGAGCCATCAGCTGGCAGTTAGAGGAGACTACCAGCTGGATGTGATACCAACAGAGGTAGGAGAAATAGTCAGAGACCTACAACCACCGTCACCCCATGGTAACTGTACCCATGCCCAAGGCTGCGCGCGAAGGAAGACATCAGGAGCTTCGCACCTCGGGTCAGACCTCACTGAAACAGTCCAGTCAAGACTAAACAAATAAACATGCCCAAACCAACAAGCTGAGGGGTGGGGGACCACGGGAATCAGCATCCAGAATTGCTACAAAATATATTATATAAAATGTCCAGTTTCCAACAAAAGTTATAATATATGCAAATAAACAGGAAAGAGTTGCCATACACAGGAAGAAAAGGGGGCCACAGAAACTGCCCTCCAGAGAGCTCAATTGTCAAAAGTAGCAAACAAATACTTCAAATCAGCTATTTTAAACATATTCAATAAGTAAAAGAAAACGATACTTAAGAAGCAAAGGCTTTCAAGATCGCAATGTGGTACGCAGGTTTTGAACGCACCTCCTCCCAGGACCAAACACCCTGAACAACCAACTGAAGACGAGCTGCACAGAAGTCTGAGGGTTTGCAGGGGAAGGCACAGACTGGCAGTAAGGGCAGTAACAGGGAAGGGCCAGCCCCACCCCCGCGGGCAGGCAGCAGCTGAGGTGCCAGAGGGGTATCTCCGCTGTGGGGCTCCCCCTGAGTGGCGTGAGGCCTGCGCCCCAGGCCAGGCTCCCCAGCCCAGAGCTCCAAAGCCAGGAGCAGGCAAGCATACAGCCGACTACGGAAAACCGGGGTTTCTGTCCGCCGAGGAGAGGTGGGCTCTGCTGGAGACACAGGCACCCTCCTAACGGGCCAATGCGCAGAATTTTGTTCGCAGCCACTCACCCTGGGCTGCAGTGGAGGGAGGGCAGAGGAACTGGACTCACTTGAGGGGAGTCTGAGGACTGTGGTTCTCTAGGGAGAGATGTGGGGGGACAGCCACCAGGATCCCAGTGCTGAGTCATACTCGGACACCGCAGTAGCCATTTTCCCTGGGCAGAGCAACCCCCTAGAAGTGGCATCAGCCTGGAAGAAAGCAATTGCCCCGCCCTCTGGAACCCATCTTGCCCCACCCGGTGGACCTTAAGCCTGGCTGAGGAGCAGGCAGCATGGGCTGGGGAGCAGCAGTCTGGGAAGACTCAGAAACTGGCTTCGGGGCAGGGCCTCATGCACTTTCCTGTGAAGCTGACTGGCATTTCCCCCTCATGGGAGATCCAATACAAACACTTTCACGGCTTCTGGCAGACTCAACTTCTGAGCTCTGGAGGCCCACCTGCCCGCCTAACAGGGGCTCCACCCTGCCAAGGTTAGTGCAAAATCCAGGAGAGACTCAAGTCATGTGGCTCTGGGGTGGAGGAATCATACCCACTACCTTCCCTGGAGTCTGAAGGGCACCTCTCCATCACAGGAGATCCAGTGACTGAGCCTAGCTGGCAGCCAGCAGGCAGAGACAGCCAGAGGTGCCTTGGGACATTTGCTGGCCTGCCCCTGGGCCCAGTGCTGGTGAAAGCTAACCTTGGAGAACAGCTTTGTCCTTCCCAGGTGCAGCCAGGTCTAGCAGAGGCAGCCACAAACTGTGGATTGCTTATAGCTTCAAGCAGGTTGCCAAAGGCCAGGCACACACAGCTTCTGACAATGTTCTGCACTGGACTTCCTCCCAAGGGGCCCAGAACCAACATGCCAAGTAGCCAGCTTCACACAACATTGGAGCGAAATCCAACAAACTTCACAAACAGTACATCCAAAGGGAGATCGCAGAAACCACTATAATCTGTTGAGGTAAATACTGATATTTTTCTTTTTTTTGTATTTTTGCTTCTTTCTGTTATTTTCTCACTTCCATTTTTTTTTCTCTTTCATCTTTTTTTAATTTTTTAAAAAATATTTTATTTATTTACTTTTAGAGAGAGGGGAAGGGAGGGAGAAAAAGAGGGAGAGAAACATCGATGTACAAGAGATATATCCATCACATGCCCCCAGCTGGGGACCTGGCCTGCAACCCAGGCATGTGCCCTGACTGGGAATCGAACCAGTGGCCTTTCGATTCTCAGGCTGGCGCTCAATCCACTGAGCCACACTAGCCAGGGCCATTTTTAAATTTCTTATGCTATTACTTTTTAATTTTGTAAACATTTAATTTTATTTTTAAATTTTAATTTTTTATTATTTTTAAATATTTTATCTTTGTTAATTTGAATTTTTTTTTTTTTTACTTTTTCTTTTGGTCAGCACCTGCACAACAATTCACACACAGTGGTTGGGGTGGAGCCTCAGAATCAGTCACCTGAAGGTCGATGCCACACACAAAAGAGCAAACAGCAACCAAGACTCAGGTACAACAGGAGGGCCCACATAACTCACAAGGGACATTCCTAGAGCACCCAGCTCAGGATTCCACAGAAGACCTACTAGACAAAGCCACCCAATGAAGACTGGGAGTCACAGCAAATCTACCTAATAGATAGAAACAAATACAAAAAGACAACCAAAATGAGCCCTGGCTGGTGTGGCTCAGTGGATTGAGCGCCCACCTGCAAACCAAGCCAGTTCAGTTCCCAGACAGGACACGTGCCTGGGTTGCAGGCCAGGTCCCCAGTTGGGGGTGAACGAGAGGCAACTGCACATTGATGTTTCTCTCCTTTTCTCCCTCCCTTCTCCTCTCCCTAAAAATAAACAAACAAAATCTTTTTTTTTTTTAAAGAGACAACCAAAATGAGGAGACAAAGTAACAAGCCCCAAATGAAAGAACATAACAGAAACCCCAGAAAAAGAGCTAAATGAAACGGAGGCAAGCAACTTATCAGATACAGAGTTAAAAGTAATGGTTATAAGGATGCACAAGGAACTTAGTGAGAACTATAACAGCATGAAAAAGGAGACATAAAAACTATGAAAAAGAACCAGTGAGAAATGAAGAATACAATATCTGACAGTAAGAATACACTGGAAAGAATAAAAAGTGGGTTGGGTGAAGCAGAGGATTCAACCAGTGATTTGGAAAACAAAGTAGGACAAAAACACCCAATCAGAGCAGCAAAAAGAAAAAAAGAATTAAAAAGAATGAGGATAGTTTAAGGGACCTTTGGGACAACATGAAGGGTAACAACATCTGCATCACAGGGACACCTGAAGGAGAAGAGAGAGCAATGGAAATAGAACCTATTTGAAAAAATGACTGAAAACTTCCCTAACCGACTGAAAGAAAAACACACACAAGTCCCAAAAGCACACAGAATTTCAAACAAGATAAACTCAAAGAGGCCCACATAAAGACACATCAAAATTAAAATGCTTAAGGTTAAAGGTAAAGAGAAAATCTCAAAAGTAGCAAGAGAAAAGCAGATAATTACCCACAAGAAAGCTCCCATAGACTGTCAGCTGATTTCTCAGAGAAACATTTCAGACCAGAAGGGACTGTCATGAAATATTCAATGTGATGAAAAGCAAGGACCTACAACCAACACTAATTTACCCAGCAAGGTTATCACTTAAAAATTGAAGTAGAAATAAAGACCTTTCTAGACACACACAAAAAAGATAAAGGAGTTTGTTCCCACCAAACCAGCATTACGAAAAATGTCAAAGGGCCTGCTTTAGGAAGTCGAAGGAGAGGGGGGAAAAAGTTAAAAGGCTACAATGCCAATACCTACATACATATCAATAATCATTTAAAATGTAAATGGCTTTAATGCTCCAATCAAAGACACAGGATAGCTGAATAAATAAGAAACTGAGACCCACAAGGTCTGTCCAAAGGTTATCCAGCCATGTAAAATGAAACATAAGAGACATTTATTGAAGAAAATACAAGAAATGTTGTACACAGGACAATGACACCTCAGTCCTCTTCAAAGTAGGCATCTTGGGACCTCACACAGTTCTCCCAATGACCATCAGCTACCCTATTGTTTTTTCCAGAATCATATTGATGGTCTGAAATCTCTTCCTGTTCAAAGGTGATTTTTATTTTGGGAAAAGCCAGAAGTCGCAGGGCACCAAATCTGGACTGTAGGGGGCTGAGTCACTGGGGTGATTTGACGTTTTGCAGAAAACTGCTCAAGACGTGAAGCATGGGCGGGCGCACTGTCGTGATAAAGCTGCCAATCCCTAGTTGCCCACAGCTGCGGCCTCTGAATCATCCGAATAGTTTCTGCGAAGGAATGTTCAAGCTTAACGCAAAATTTGATGCAGATTCAGTGTTCTACTTGCTCAGTCATTTTGAATGTGACAGCCACACAGTACACATGCTCACTCAACAGTGCCTACTGCCCCCACTGACTAGTACAGTGATGTCGTCATTGTTCACACATGCGCGTCCTGGCCCTGTTTCCTTGGCTGCCAGGTTACATCAACATTAACAATGGTTGGACTTTTCCTGGACAGACCTCGTATGCTGTCTACAAGACACACCTCAGAACAAAAGATACACACAGACTAAAAGTAAAGGGATGGAAAAGTTATTTCATGCAAAGGGAAATTAAAAAAAACTGGGGTACCAATATTTATATCTGACAAAATAGACTTTAGCACAAGGCTATAGTACGGGACAAAGAAGGACACTATGTAATGATAGAAGAAGCAGTCCAACAGGAGGATATAATCCGGTAAAAATGTATGTACCCAACACAGGAGCAACTAAATACGTAAAGCAAATTTTGATGGACAGAAAGGAGAGACTGACAGTCATAGAGTCATAGTCGGGAATTTTAACACCCCATTGATATCAATGAATAGATTTTCCAGACAGAAAATCAACATGAAGACAGTAGCCTTAAATGACACAATAGAACAGATTAATTTAATTGGTATCTTCAGAGCATTTCACCCCAAAGCAGTAAAATATGCCTTTCAAGCATACATGTAACATTTTCTAGGACAGACTATGTGTTAGGATACAAAACAAGTCTCAATAAATATAAGAAGACTGAAATCATATCAAGCATGGTTCTCTAACCATAATGGTATGAAACTAGAAATCAACCATATGAAAAACTTAAAACCACATAAAGTCATGGAGGCAAAGTAACATGTTACTAAACAATGAATGGGTTAACAATGAGATCAAGGAAAACATCAAAAGGTACCTTGAGACAAATGAAAACAAACATACAACAAACCAAAATCTATGGGACATAGCAAAATTAGCCCTAAGAGGGAAATTCATAGCTTTACTGGCCTACTTCAGGAAACAAACAAACAAAAAAAACCTCAAATAAACAGTTTAACTTCTCACTTAAAAGATCCAGAAAAAACTCAAAGTCTACAGTGAGGAAAGGAAATAATAAAGACCAGAGCAGAAATAAACAAACAGAGTCTAAAAATCAATACAGAAGATCATGAAACCAAAAGCTGATTCTTTGAAAAGATAAACAAGACTGACAAACCTTTAACCAGACTCAAAGAAAAAGAGAGAGAAAACCCTAATATATAAAATCAGAAATGAAAGAGGAATGTAACAACTGACATCAAAGAAATACACAGGATTGTAAGAAAATGTTACAAACAACTACCTGTCAACAAACTGGACAATCTGGAAGAAGTGGATAAATTCCTAGAAACATACAGTCTTCCAAACTGAATCAGGAAGAGTTAGAGAATTCGAACAGACAGATTACAACTAGTGAAACTGAAGTACTAATAAAAAAAAAAAAAACTCCCAACAAATAAAAGCCCTGGACCGGATGGCTTCACAAGTGAATTTTACCAAACATTGAAACCGACTTCCAAGCTCTTTTTATAAGGTCAGCATTATCCTAATTCCAGAACCAGATAAAGACACTACAAAGAATGAAAATTATAGGTCAATATCCCTGATGAACATAGATGCTGAAATCCTCAACAAAGTATTAGCAAACCAGATCCAGCAATACATCACAAAGATCATACACCATGATCAAGTGGGATTTATTCTGGGGATGCAAGGTTGATACAACAGTCACAAATCAATAAATGTGACACACCACATAAAATGAATGAAAAAAGCACATGATCAATTCAATAGATGCAGAGAAGCATTTGATAAAACCAGCACCCGTTTACAATACAAACTCTCAGCAAGAGGGGGGAAACTTAAAATATCCCCCTCAGTCCAAACTAAGTATAGTGGACAAAAGGGTTTTGAACAGGTGTGATGTGCCCTGCATACCTTCCTCCAAGGAAGCCTTTTTTTTTTCCTAATGTGGAACACTGAGAAATTAATCGCTGCCTTTTGTCATCCAGCCGTTATGGATTGAATGATGCCTTTTAACCCTGTTGCCAAATCTGTTGCCCCCAGAATACAACAAGGATGCCAGCCTGTTAAATCAAGCACATCATTGTCCGGGGACAGCTAACTGACCTGGAGTCTGCACGATCCTTCCCTATGTGGGAAGGCCACCCTCCCCTCCACATTCCCAACTCTTATTAGGGAATACTGGATCAAGGGTAGGTAGGACGACAACCATGTCCAGCTTGAAGCAGCTAGAGGAACACGAGACCTTACTTAGCCCATTGTCCTTTATAAGATTATAAAGGGTCTTAAGTCTGAGAGGGGGGAATTGTTACAGAGCAGGGGTCCCCCCCAAAATTAATTGATTTAAAAAAAAACTCAGCAAATTGGGAATAGAGGGAACATTCCTCAATGTAATAAAGACCATACTTGACAAACACACAGCCAACATCATACTCAATGGGCAAAACTTAAAACCTTTCCTTTAAGATCAGGAACAAGACAGGGATGTCCACTCTCACCACTCTTATTCAACATGGTACTGGAAATCCTAGCCATGGTAATCAAAAAAAAGAAAGAAAAAAAAAAAAGGCATCCAAATTGTAAAGGAAGAAGTAAAATTGTCATTATTTGCAGATGACAGAACATCGTACAAAGAAAACCCCAAACTCTACCAAAAAACTACTAGAGCTATTAAATGAATTTGGCAAAGTAGCAGGACACAGACTTAACATTCACAAATCAGTGGGACTTCTATACACCAATAATGAATTATAAAAAGAGAAACTAACAAAACAATACCACTTACTACTGCAACAGATAAATAATGTACCTAGGAATAAATTTAACCAGGAAGGTAAAACACCTGTATTTAGAAAACTATAGGACACTGAAGTAAAAATTGAGAAAGATACAAATAAGTGGAAGCATAGACCACATTCATGATTTTGAATAATTATCATCAAAATGTCCATACACCCAAATAAATCTACAGAGTCAACACAATTCCTATTATTTTACTAATGGTATATTTCACAGATCTACAAAAACTATTCCAAAAATTTATATGGAACCAAAAAGACCCCAAATAGCCTCAGCAATCTTGAGAAAGAAGAACACTGTTGGAGGGATCACAAGACCTGATATCAAACTATACTACAAGGCTATTGTAATCAAACTGCCTGGTACTGGCATAAGAACAGATATGCAGCTCGATGGAACAGAACAGAGAGCCCAGATTAAATCCACACCGTCATAGTCAATTAATACTTGACTAAGGAGGCAAGGAAAAAGCAATGGAGTAAAAATAGTGTCTTCAATAAATGGGGCTGGTACAACTGAACAGGGACATGCAAATAAGTGAAACTAGATCACCAACTGACATTATACACAAGAATAAACTAAAAAGGATAAAAGCCTTAAATGTAAGTTGTGAAACCATAAAACTCCTAGGGAAAAAAACAGGAAATAAAGGTAAACAAATGCGACTACATCAAACTAAAAAGCTTCTGCCTGCAAAAGAAACCATCAACAAAATGAAAAAGGAAGCCACTGTATGGGAGAACATCTTCAACAATGATACATCTTTTAAGAGGTCAATTTCCAAAATATATAAGGAACTTATATAATTGAACACCAGAAAGATAAACAACCCAATTAAAAAATGAGCAAAAGGCCTGAATAGACGATTCTGCAAAGAGGACATACAGAGGGCCCATAGACATATGAAAAGATGCTCAGCATCACTAATCAGAGAAATACAACTTAAAACCACAATGAGATACCACCTCACACCTGTCAGAATGGTTACCATCAATAAATCAACAAACAACAAGTGCTGATGAGGATGTGGAGAAAAGGGAACCCTACTGCACTGTTGGTGGGAATGCAGGCTGGTGCAGCCCCTGTGAAAAACAGTATGGAGTTTACTCAAAAAACTAATGCTGTTTGACATAGCAACCCCACTTCTAGAAATATATCCTAAGAATCCCAAAACACCAATTAGGAAGAATATATGCACCCCTATGTTTATAGCAGTGTTATTTATAATAGCCAAGATCTGGAAACAGCCCAAGTGGCTATCAGTAGATGAGTGGATAAAAAATTGTACATTTACACAATGGAATACTACACAGCCATGAAAAATAAGGAACTCTTACCATTTGCATCAGCATGAATGGATGTGGAGATTATTATGCTAAGTGAAATAAGCCAGTCAGAGAAAGGCAAATACCACATTCATGATTTCACTTATATATGGAATCTGATGAACCAAAGAAACCCATGAAAATAATAGAAACAGAGGCATGGACACATGGAACAGACTTAACAGCAGTCAGAGGGGAGAGGGGAGTGGAGACTGCATGTAAGTAGGTGAAGGGATTAGCCAAAGAACATATATGCATAACACACAGATATAGACAATAGTATGGTAATGGCCAGAGGTAAAGGGAAAGGGGAATGAGGGGTGGGTCAAGGCAGGCAAAGGATGAGAAAGTGGGGGACATCTGTATTAGTGTCAAAAATAAAAATAATGCCATAAAAGAAGAAAAACATGATGACAATGTTTCATCAATAAAGAATCTCAATAAAGAGAAATTATTAAAAATAACTAAATGAAGATTCTGGAGTTAAAAAGAAAAATAACTGAAATGAATAAAATCACTACAGAGGCTCAACAGATATTTGAATTGGCAGAAGAATCCATAAACTTGAAGATCAACAGAGATTATGCAATCTGAAGAGAAAAAAGAATAAACTGAAATGAACAAAGCCTCAGAGAAATTAAGATACCACTTACTATACCTATATACAGGTAATGAAAGTACCAGAAGGAGAGTGGAGACAGAAAGAAGCAGAAAAAAAATATAACAATAAATAATGAGTGAAAACTTTTCAAGTTTGATGAAAAATATTAATCTACCTATCAAAAAAGCTCAACAAACTCCAAGTAAGATAAATTCAATGAGATCCACACCCAGAAACAACACAGTAAAATAGTAAAAGCCAAAGAGAAAATCTTGAGAATTGTCATATGCCAAGGAACTCGATAAGATTAACAGCTAACTTATCAAAAACAATGGATGCCAGTGGGCAAGCGAGATGATAGATTTAAAAAGCTGAAGAAGAAAAAAAAAGTCTATCAAGCAAACCCTTTTGAAAATAAGGCCAAAACAGAGACGTTTGTAGGTAACCAAAAGCTGGGAGAATATCTTACTGGCAGAACTGCCTGACAGGAAATACCAAGAGAAGTTCAAGAAGCTGAGAGCAACTCACCCCAGATGGGAATTTCTGTCTTCATGGGGGAAGGAAAGAGTGCTGGTAAAAGTAACTATGTAATCATAAAACACGATGCAGTCGCACATTTCCGTCCCCCTTCTTCCCTTAACTAACTTAAAAAGCAACCGTATAAGACGCCATGTTTGTAGGTGCCTCACAGAACCTGTGAGGTATGGAAGTGTAATGTAATTTGACGACAGCACAGAGGAGGCAGGTGAGAGCAAAGCTGCACTGGAATAAGGAAGTGACCCCAGATGGGGCCTCAAACCCACACGCCCACACACCTACCCTCCCCCACACACAAAATGAAGAGAAAGAGAAGTGATAAATAAGGTTATTATAACAAACTATGAATATATATGTTATCTCCTTTCTTAGCGTCTTTAAAAGACAAAATTATAACAATGTTTCAGTGGGTTTCTAACATATATAGAATTTGTATAATAATATGAGCACTAAAAATTATTTAAAAGACCCAAATGGAAATAGTTATATAGGAATAATGCATCAGTATTTCATTGGAATAAAATAAGTGTAAATCTGAAGTAGATTCAAGTAACTCATGTATATTATAAGCTAGCAGTAAGGAAATAACTTAAAGAGGTGAAAAACATCCCTATAAGGAACAAAATGTTACACTGGAAAATAGTCACTTAATGCAAAATAAAGCAGTAAAGGAAGAACAGAGGAACAAAAAGACATGAAATGTATAAAAACCAAAAAGTGAAATGCAGATATAAATCTAACTATATCAATAATAACATTAAATGTGAGTGGATTAAACAATCCAATCAAGAGGTAGAAACTGTCAGACCAAATCAAATAAACAAGACCCAACTATATGTCTCCTACAGAAAACATACTTTACACTCAAAGATATGAGCAGGTTGAAAGTAGAAGAATAGGAAATGATGGATCATGTAAATGACTACCAGAAGAAAGCTGCACAGGTCATATTAATATCAGACAAAACAGACCTTAAAAATGTTAACAGAAGTAAAGAACATTTTCTAATTTAAAAAGCATCACTTAATAAGAAAGATGTAACAATTATAAATATACTGCACCTAACAATAAAACCCCAAAATGTATGTAGCAAAATGACAGACTGAAGAGAGTAATAGACAATAGCAATTGGAAAATTCGATTGCCTACTTTTGATAACAGAATAAGTAGACAGAATATTACAAAGGAAATATAAATCAACTGGACCTACTAGACATCTATAGAACACTATATGTAAAAGCACCAGAACACAGATTCTTCCCAAGCATCTAGGATATTTTCTGAGATGAGACCATATTTTAGGCTATAAAACAATCCTTGATAATTTTTTAAAAGCAGGGACCTCACTTTTATTGCTGAACCTCAGTGCTTACATGGGGGCAAACTCCTAGCAGGCTAACAGTAAATGCAGGCTGAATAAATAAATGGGACTTCAGGTTAAGCAAACTGTGCAGTTTGCCGTAGCGTAACAGAAATAAGGTAAGCTGGTCAGTCAATATAACTTTCATTACATTGCTCATCTATAGTTTTCTTCTTTGTACTTATTGATTTTAGATAGATAGAGAAAGAGAGAGAGAGAGAGAGAGAGAGAGAAAGGTACAAGGATTTGTTGTTGCACTTAGTGATGCATTGGGACAACACTCTAACCAGCTGAGCTACCCAGCCAAGGCAACATATGCTCATCTATATCTTTCCATATTAAAGTGTTAAATTTACCCAATATAAGATACCTGAACACTAAAATACCTACCTAATAAAATACTAAAATACCTAAACATTAAAAGGCAATGTCCACCCTGGTTGGTGTGGCTCAGTGGATTGAGCGCGCTGGCCTGTGAGCCAAGGGCTACCAGTTCGATTCCCAGTCAGGGCACAGGTCTGAATTGCAGGCTGGTCCCCCAGCTGGCGCACATGTGAGAGGCAACCGATCAATGTTTCTCTCCTTCTCTTTCTCCCTCCCTTCTCCTCTCTCTAAAAATAAATAAATAAAATATTTTTTTTTAAAAAAGGCAATGTCCACACTTGGTAAAATGTAAAATCCTTTAAAAGTATTTTGTTATTATTTGTCTGAATTAGTAATAGTAATTATAAGTTACCTATATACTATATTACTTAAGAGTTCAGAAACATTATAAATTTTATTTTCTGTACCCGACACACAGCAGATAATAAAGGTATTTGTTGAAAGAGAAAAAAATGTACAAGAAAAAAAAAATCACAAAAATATTAAAATTTCTACTTCAGGTACCTATAACAATTTAATATGTTATCTGCATTACTTTCCTTATTCTAATTCTCAACGTGCTTCTTATTTATTATCTTCCTTCCCCATTGAATTATAAGATTCCTAAGTACAGGGATTGTATTTATCTTGTTTCGTCCCCCTATGTATAACAGCATGTAGAAAAATCTCAAACACTTACTGAATATAGTAATAAATATTATTGCTATTGCTGACACAGAAAATGCTAATCTATTTGAAACAAACTTTGTATAATCACCTTCAGACTCTTTAAAGACATAAAAAGTATTAAAGCATTATCAATTTGACCACATGTGGCATTCTCAAAACTGTACTAAATTGTCCCAGTGTGGATGCAATTTATGCACATCCATCGTCCATTGTAGCCTTCTACTTTCATCACTAGAAACTTTTCAAAAATATCACCCCTTTTCAAACTTTTATTATAAAGCTCATTCCCGAGGGGATAGGTCACTAAAAATCTCCCAAAATCCATATACTGCTTTAGAATTTTAGAGTTACATGTTTTTGAGCAAAAACAGGTATGAAAATATACAATTAATATAAATGCATAAGCAGAAAGGGTTATTTTATTGTTGTTTAGTTTTTTAAATTAATTCACAGAGCATTCACTTCTTTTCTTTAAATTAAATTCATTGGGGTGACATTGGCTCACAGAACCGCACAGGTTTCAAGTGCACGGCTCCATAAAACATCAGCTGCACGCTGCACTGTGGCCACGGCCCCCAGCAAAGTCTCCTTCCACCCCCATCTCCCCCTGCCCGCCTCCATGCAGCCCCACCCCTCCCCCCTGGCTATCACCTCACTGATGTCTGTGTCTATGTGCTATGTGTGCATGTTTTCTGGATAATTCCTTTACCTTCTTTCACCTAGTCCCCCAACTGCCCTCTCCTCTGAACCAACTTTGCTTACTTTTGGAATATGCCAATTTGGTCTGCTGAGAATGTTAGATTGTTAGCAAGGAGTTAAAAATTACTCTGAATATGCTAAAGCCTTCTTATGCTTCAGTGACTTTTTATGCTTTATTCTTTATACTTAGTAAATCACAAAATATTTGATACTAGAATAATAAATTTCTTTTGTGTTTCCTGTAGAAATAGAAAACTTTCTTAAAACTTTCCACCTTCCCAATAGTATAAATAGATATTTCATTTTTTAAAGTTTTTAAAATATTTTATTTATTTATCTTTAGAGAGAGGGGAAGGGAGGGAGAATTCCTTTTGTCCAGTGTATCATGTCTGGGTTTCAACAAAAAATTAAAAGACAAGCTAAAATGTGGAAGCAAGTGTGAAGAGAAAGGGCAAGCATGAGAACCAGACACAGATACAGTGCGGATAATGCAACTATCAGACCAGAAATTTAAAATAACTACAATTAACATGTTAAGGGCTCGAATGGAAAAAGTAATCGACATGTAAGAACAGATGGGTAACATAAGCAGAGAGATGGAAACTCTAAGAAAGAATAAAAAGGAAGTGCAACAGCTCAAAATCACTGAAATGCAGATGAACAATGCATTTGATGAGGTCATCAGTAGACTGGACATGGCTGAGGAGGGGATCAGTAAGGTCAAAGCTATGTCGATAGGAACTTGCAAAACTGAAAAGCAAAGAGAAAAAAGAATGAAAAAAAGAAACAAAACCACAGAATATCCAAGAATGTATGATAACTGCACAATGGGAATTTCAGAAGCAGAGGAAAGAGAAAACGGAACCTCAGAAATATTTGAAGTACAAATGACTAAAAATTTTCAAAATTAATGATAAAACCAAATCACAGCTCCAGGAAGCTCAGACTACTAAGCATGACGAATACCAAAAAATCTACACCCAAGCACATCAAATTTAAACTGCAGAAAATCAAAGACAAAGAAAAAATCTTGGAATAAGCTGAAGGGAAAAGAACACCTCACCTACAGAGGAACCAAGGTAAGAATCATACCAGACTTCCCTTCAGAACCATGCAAGCAAGAAGCGAGTGGAGTGAAATAGTAAATCCTACAATATTCCCTTTGGATTAGAAGCCACGTCCAGAGACTTCCTCCTTTGGATGCTCACGGGACAGTCAGCTAAAAATTATACTGTGTTAGAAGAGAACTCTCCCCGTAAGTTCCCCTGGGTCACAGCTCCCAGGTCACAAGAGACCTTGGCCCCAGAGGAAACCAGTTCTCAGAAGTTCTTTGTGGCTCCCTGAAATGTCTATGCTAGTTCTGTACATTTGGTATGTATAACGCTGTGTAAGATAGTAAAACTCTGAGATAGTGAAGTGACTGGGGAGTTGAGCCACTACTGTATGTTTACTCGTCTCTTACTTCTGTGTCAAGATCTTAATAAACAATTATGACTTTTAAAGATATAGAGACAACAAGAAAATAGCTTACAGTAGTGATTCTGAAATTTAAATGTACTTAATAATCCTATGGGAAGCTTATTAAAGATAGATTCCTAGAATCCATTCCCAGAAAATATGATTAAGTCTGAGTTAGGGTCTGGAATCTGCCCTTTGTTTTATTTTTTGACAAGCAGTCGAGTAATCTAGACGTGGGTCTATAGATAGTAACAGGCCCAGGACAACTATGGAAGGGGCTAGGGAGCTCAGTGGCCTTTGGTTCTTCACAGGATCTACTTGCTGTGTAAGAAATGCTCAGAGTGCACGTGTGTTTAGCCTCACTTCAGCCAGTATCATCCTACTGATAAACACAACCTTGGTCAGAATTCCTCCTAACGCACAGGCTGTTAATCATCGAGAGACTGAACAAGCCCCTGTCCTGAGGGGCTACTGAGATAGAAGAGGAAATGACAGGGACAGGGATGAAGAAAACCGGGTCACTAAGTTCATGCTCAATTGACAGAAGCAGGTAAGTTAAGTAATTACTCCACGCCCCAGCCCAAGATGCCCATGTGCTAACCCTGGAACCTTACAAGAGGCTATGTTACATGGCAAAGAAAATTTAAGTTGCAGATAGAACCAGAACTGCTGACTGACTTTAAGATGAAGAAAGTATCCTGTGTTACAGGGGTCCTTGAGATGCAGCATAGGGAGGCAGGTCAGAGTTTAGACTGGCCATTGTTGGCTTTCAAGATGGGAGGGGCCCAAGCCAAGACAAGAGGGCAGTCCAGAAGCTGGAAGAGGCAAGGAAACCCATTCTCCCCTAGCCTCCAGAAGGAATGCCCAGTGAGACCTATTTCAGCTTCTGACCTCCAGAAGTGTCACAGCATACATGTATGTTGTTCTCAGCCACCCAGCCTGTGGCAATTTGTTACAGCAGCAATAAGAAATGAATGCATCTGCTAACAGATTACCCAGCCCCAGCCCCCCAAAACCACCAGATTTTTCTTACCTACGTCCATTGGTCGTTCTGTATTTAAACTGTCGGTGCTGCCCTGATGCCCACCTAAAGGTGTCTTGACTTGTTGATCGGACAATTTCCCAGTACTGACAGATCTAAGTAGAAGAGTGATGTTAATAGCAAAAAAGCATAGTTTTAAAAAATCCAGACATTTAAATAATAAGGATTTAAGCCAAGCCATAAAAGGGTTAACGGGAAGTCAGAGAACAAGGAGACAAAAAATAGATACCAAACAATTCAAGGCAGAGATAAACGTCACTAACCCAAATAAACAAAAGGCAGAAACAGAATATTTGGGAAATGGAGAGCTCTGCATTTACAGTTAAAAGGAAGCATCTTGGGTGGGGGAGAGAAATTAGGGGAAAAGGGGACAACTGTAATTGAAAAACCAAAATAAAAAAAAAAAGGAAGCATCTATGGTTTCCAGAGATCCTAAATATACACAGTTCATATCCAGCTACAAAATCAACTGGGTCTGTTGTGTTTATAACAGAAATACATGTACTGTTATAGTTTTCATGGTTAAAGCCGGGAGGAAATGGGTCTTTTACCTGCCAAACATGGCCTTGCTCTGCTGCTCAGACTTCTGCCTCTCGCCTCCTCTGGCAAAGAGACAATGAGAGCATTCCCGTGGGTCATTCCTGTCTTTGGGCTGCCCTTCCGAGGGCCCATGACGAGGAGCCAAGGCCAGCAGGTTGGAAGACGCTTGTGTTTTAGGGATTTTGAAAGGAGCTGTGGTCTAAGGAAACACAGGCAGCCAGTAAGGGCGCTGCAGGAAGCACCCAGGCTCGTCAGGCTCACGGCCCAGCAGGTGGACCCGCACTCATGTAGCGGCTCTCCTACTACAGCCTCTGTAGCTGTGGGCAGGTCAGTGGGACAAGGCCTATGAAGCACCCGGCAAGTACAGGACCCACACGGTGCCTGGCACACAGCGAGGGCTCATTAAACTGAGCTGTTCTCATCACAAATCCTGTCCTCAAAGGACTTACTATACTAGTTCGTGACCTTCTGTAGAGACTTCAGCTAAGCTACTCCATGGTTTTGCACCTCCCCGTCGATTTTTTTTGGCCACATGGGCTGAAGGGACCTTAATGTGACCCCAGTCCGCTTGCAAGCACACGCCCTAGACGGCAGCCCTCTGCCTCACAGCAAATACGAGCTCCTGAGGTGACTTCCCACCTCCCAGGATCTTCCCCGTGTGCCCCTTGGATAAGACCCCATGGAGCTGACCAGAACCCTGCTCTTTTGATTTGAAATGATTGATCCAGTCTTAGCCAGGAACCCTGAAACACTCCACCCATGAACCCTACTAAAGGCATGTGCCCAGGTCCAGGTCCTGTCTCCCGGTCTGCACCCTGCCTGGACTTCCCTGGGCCCCTCCCCCCGCCCCGGGGTGTGCAGGGTACTTCTGTCAAGACCTGTGAGGAAGAGACGTCCATTTCACTTTCTCTAGTGGTCTGCTGTGGGGCCCTGACCCCCATCCAGGACGCTGTGCTTCTACATACAAAGGGTTTAATAAACATACCTTAGTAGGAGAGCCGATGATTGTTGGTAAAGGGGTTTTAAAGAACCAGTCAGAACCCCGCGGAGAGGACCCCGCGTGTTTGGTGGGAGAGGTCCCGAGGCTGCCGGGCCGGCCGGGCTGCGGTGAGCCGCTGTGCGCAGCCCCCACGTGGGCCGGGCTCACAGGGTCCGAGTGCTGCTTCCGCAGCTTCTGCTTGCTCTGGTGGGTGTCGGCGAGGGTGGGGGCGCTCGGCAGCCTGGCCCCCAGTAAGAAGGACTGTGGCGACTGTGTCTGCGGCCCTGAAGAACCTGCCAAGGAGAGGGCACAGCGTTTAACCCCAAGCCAAGAAGCACGTGGCAAACACCTAAGAGCTAAGAAGGCAATTCTTAAAATGAGAATTCCAATGTACATCTTATTTTTCATGCGATATTCTAAAAGTGTTCACTCGGCAGGAGACTATTTTTTGGCATCCTTCACAAAACAGCGACAAGAAAGAACACCATCGCTGGTATTCTCAGGAGACAGACGCTGATAATGGGTATAGTTGCTGTTTTTACCAGCAGCTAGCAAATAACTGAGATTAATGTAAGGTCTCATTAGACCCAATGAGAGCTGTATAGTGAATGGTTAAAGTTAATGAAAACAACAAAAACCTACATGAACAAGAAGATTTCTACCCTTTATATAAATACATACTTTGGTATACCAATATGATTATTCCCTTTTCTCACATCACGGCTAAAATAAACTTTTCAAACTAACCCAGAAAAACCAGTTATTTAAACAAACACACATCAAACACACACATGTGCGTGCATGCGCGCACGCATACACACACACGCATTAAGAAAGAGAATTAGATAATACACCTTCCCTGGATTTTGTTTTAAAATAACAAGCTTATGGATAATTTATTTCTATTATCAATTTCATTAATGAAATTCATTTAAAAACATAAAGTATCCATATTCCACAAAGAATATACTTGTCCACAGATATTCTTGACTCCTAAGGGGACACGACATTGAGCGCCTAGGAGACGATCTTGTGCACGGAACACCTGGCAACGACAAGGGCGTTCACCTGAACTTGCGGTCAACGTAAGTCCCACTAAGCCTTGAGCTCCAGGCACACATTCTTTGGCACTTCTCGCAAGCCACATTACCACCAATAACATTAAGAACATACTCATCGCACTGGCTGGAGTGGCTCAGTGGATTGAGCACCGGCCTGAGAACCAAAGGTCGCTGGTTCCATTCCCCATCAGGCGCGTGCCTGGGTTGCAGGCCAGGTCCCCAGTTGGGGGCGTGCGAGGCAATCCACTGTCGCTTCGCTTGCACATCGATGTTTCTCTCCCTCCCTTCTCCTCTCTCTTAAGATAAATAAAATTAAAAAAAAAAAAAATACTAATCTTCTTAGTGACCTATAACCATCATCTTTCCAAAAATGAACACCAATAGGAGCTTTTGCTATTGACTGCTCTTGGCTTAATCTCATACTAAACTTGATATTTAATCTTTCAGAACTTGGTTCCACCAAACACACACACAGACACACATATATGTGTATATACATACACACGCAAGTAAGTAAAATTATTGGCAAAGTGCTACGTCTGGAGAAAGCGAAGTTTTATCCTTTCCTAAGTAACACAGAGAATTCCTCTAACTGATCAGCTCCTCAGATGCACATACAATAAAATTTGACTTAAAGAAGTATAATTTACATATAACTTTGGAGGCATATGTTATACAATAAAGCAAATAAATATATGTTTCTTTTTCATTTGATGCTAACTGGAAGCTCTTATGAAGAATAGTATTAATCAGCCCTGGCTGGTGTTGGATCAGTTGGTTGGAGCATCGTCCTATAAACCAAAAGGTCACAGGTTCGACTCCTGATCAGGGCACATGCCTAGGTTTCAGGTTTGGTCACTGGTCAGGGCGCTTATGAAGAGGCAACCAATCAACGTTTCTCTCTCACTTCACATCAATCTCTCTCTCCCTCTCTTCCCCTCTCTAAAATCAATAAGCAGGCCTTGGATTTTTAAAAAGAATAATATTAATCAAAGTAACATATTTTTATTTCTTAGACTGATTTTCATTATCTGTATGACAATGATAAAAGTTTAGGTAAGTTGCTTAATTCCTAAGACTTATTTTCATAACAGAATCATATACCCCAAAAGAGATATTCGATTGCCTGATTGCCAAAATTTAATGAACAAGATTCTGAAAAACGGGATAGCTGAGGAAATACTTCATATCAATTCTGTTCTTTTAATAAGACTAGAAAAATATAACTCAACTCCACTTATGACAGGATTAAAATTATTAATATAGCAAATCCATTTCCTACCTGATGGGTTTCGACTCCTGGATTCGTGGCCCTGAGGATATCCACAGCAGCACTGGCTAAAGTGCTCAGGAATGGTACCAACTGTAAAGAGGGGAAGGGGGGAAGGAAATGGTTCAAAATCTGTAAAGAACAGAAACAGGCAACACATGCACAAATTGCACAGGGCATTATAGCTCACAAAACTTAATTAGCAAAGGTTTAGCTCAGCGAGCACTGACTAAGCAATGTGCTGGGTGCCGGGCACACGAAGATCAGAAGTAGCTAAACTCTGCTTTCAAACAAGGTCAGCGGGAAAGGGACCCACGTAAATAGGTCACTGCCTGTGGCGTACGTCTTTAAGACAGGAAGTACAAAGCGGTATGTGGTGTGTGGGGCTTGTGGAGCGCTCCCGCCGAGCCTGCGCCCCAGGGCTGCTCCCAGCCACTGACTGCTCACGGTTGAGGCAATAATTTAGGCCTATTCAGGTAGGTCAGGAAATTTGACCCGGGCTGCTGTGGCTCAGTGGATTGAGCGTCGGCCTTCAAGCCAAGTGTCGCTGGTTCAATTCCCAGTCAGGGCACATGACTAGGTTGCACGTCAGGTCCCCAGTTGGGGGCGTGTGAGAGACAACCACACAGAAATGTTTCTCTCCCTCTCCTTCTCCTTTCCCCTCTCTAAAAATAAATAAATAAACAAACAAATAAAAACCGCTAACAATTTTTTTAAAAAGAAAAAAATTCGGACGACTTAGTGCTTGGGGACACTCCTTCAGCCAGGCTGATATCTTCTTAGAATTCACTCTGGTCAGGACTCCCCTTTCCTTCCTCTCTCCCTCACAGGGGTCACATCTGCATGGCACCTGAAGGGGCTCCCTGTCAACTCCTGCTTCCTCCCGTGTCCATCACTGCTTTTTCCCCAGTCTCTCTCTCTTGCACATGTCTGCAGCTACCTTCTTTGAATGTAGCTCTAAGAACCCAAACCAACAAAAAAGAGAGTTGGGGAAGACTTTAGGGAGTTTAAGTAGACAAGGGATATATGAGGTCTGTCCAGAAAAAGTTCAACTATTGTTAATATAACGAGAATGGTTTACATGACATCAGTGTAACCTGGCAGCCAAGGAGAGTGAACTGGAATGCACATGTGTGAACAATGACGACTTCACTGTACCAGTCAGTGGGGGCAGCAGACACCACTGAGTGAGCATGTGCACTGTGTGGCCATCACATTCAAAATGACTGAACAAGTAGAGCAATGAATCTGCATCAGATTTTGTGGTAAGCTTAAATATTCCTTTGCAGAAACTATTCAGATGATTCAGAAGGTCATAGCTATGGGTAACTGGTGATCAGCAGCTTCATCACGACATCATGCGCCATGTCTCGAGCAGACTTTTTTGGCAAAACATCCAATTACCCAAGTGATTCAACCTCCCTACAGCCAAGATTTGGGGCCCTGGGACTTCCAGCTTTTCCCAAAACTAAAATCACCCTTGAAAGGGAAGAGATTTTAGGCCTTTGTCAATGAGATTCAGGAAAATAAGACAGGGCAGCTGATGGCAACTGGGAGAACTGCGTGAGGTCGCAAGATTCCTACTTTGAAGGGGACTGAGGCGTCACTGTCCTATGTACAATGTTTCTTGTATCTTCTTCAATAAATGTGTATCTTTCATAGTACATGGCTGGATGCTTTCTGGATAGACCTATAAATAAGAGGCACTGACCACGAGGTTAGGCAGGTAGGCAAAGATTAGATCTTGAAGAAGAGCCTTTTCCTTTAGTGCAAGGGTAAATACTGGAGAACTTGGAGTGCCTCAGTAGCTGAGTAGGGGGTGAAAAGAGGGCCAAGATTTTGTTTGAAAAAGTTTGTTTCAGATAAAAACAGCTTTGGGCCTTCTGGTCAAGATGGAGGTATAAGTACACATGGCTTGCCTCCTCGCACAACCACATCAAAAATACAACTAACCTATAGAAAATCCATCAGTCAGAACCATCAGAAATCAAGTGGAATGGACTTCCAGCCAAGATGGAGACGTAGGTAGACATGCTTTGCCTCCCTCCACAAACATAAGAAGAAATAAAATTACCTCAAAACTAAAAACAACCAGAAGTACCAGAAAACAGAACTGCATGGAAGTCCAACAAACAAAGATATACGTAAGTAATACTCATCCAGACAGGTAGGAGGGGTGGAGCCAGAGCTGAGAGGGCATGGTTTGGTGGCAGTGGTAGCAGCGGCAGCAGCAATGCTGTAGCTGTGGCTAGCCATCAGAAAGAGTAATCACACATTATAAGAGTAGGGAGAGACACCTGGGAAGCACTTCCAGCACCAGACCAGATCACACAGCAAATGGCTCCAGTGCCAGGGAAAATAAAGCTTCATTGCTTCGGACTGTGAAAACCAGTGGGTGTTGGGGTGGCGGAAGAAGCTGCTGATCTCTTAGCAGAGTCCATTTGATTAGAGGCCCCATGGTCCTGGAACATCTGCAAACCCACCCACTCTGGGAACCACAACCAGGGCAACAGCTAGAGTGGCGCCAATCCCATACGAAAGCGGGAGAAGTGCCTGGAAAAGGGGCACATCCTGAGCAAGCTGCATTGTTCCCTCTCAGACCCCTCCCCCACATACAGCGCACAACGTGGTGAAACAGGTCTCCAGTACTGACAAATACCTAAGGCTCCACCCCTTACATCATAACAGAAGCGACAGCTCTACCTAAGACACAGAGGCAAACACAGGAGCCCATCAAGATGAGGAGACAGAGAAGTATGGCCCAGAATAGGAAACACATCAAGGTTCCAGTGGGAGAACTGAGTAACAAGAAGACAGATAACCTAACAGATGCAGAGTTCAAAACACTTGTGATAAAGATGCTCACAGACTGACAGATATGCTTAAATATGGCAAATGCAGAAGGGAAGAAGTGAAGGCTATGCTAAATGAAATGAAGGAAAATCCACACAAAACCACTGGTGAAGGGAAGGAAACCAGGGTTCAAATCAATGATTTGGAACATAAGGAAGAAAAAAACAGTCAACCAGTACAGATGAGGAAACAAGGATTGAAAAAAATGAGGATTGGCTTAAGAACCTCTGGGACATTAAATGTACCAACATCTGAATCATAGATGTACCAGAAGAAGAGGAAGAGCAAGAAACTGAAAACTTATGTGAAAAAAGAATGAGGAAAACTTCCCAAATTTGGTGAAGGAAATTGACATACGAGTTCAGGAAGCACAGAGAGTCCCAAACAAGCTAGACCCAAAAAGGACCACACCAAGATACATCATAATTATAATGACAAAGGTTAAAGATAGAGAATCTTAAAAGCAGCAAGAGAAAAGAGTTAGCTACAAAGGGGTTCCTATAAGGCTATCAGCTGATTCCTCAAAAGAAATTTTGCAAGTAAGAAGGGATTGGCAAGAAGTAGTCAAAGTGATGAAAAGCAAGGACCTACAACCAAGATTACTCCATCCAGCAAAGCTATCATTTGGAATGGAAGGGCAGATGAACTGCTTCCCAGACAAGGTAAAGCTAAAGGAGTTCATCATCACCAAGCCATTATAATATGAAATGTTAAAGGAACTTATTTAAGAAAAAGATCAGAACCATGAACATTAAAATGACAACAAACTCACAACTATCAACAACTGAATCTAAAAAATAAAATAATAATCCAACTAAGCAAACCAGAACAGGAACAGACTCATAGGTGTGGGGATCATTTGGAGGGTTATCAGCTGGGAGGGGGAAGGGGGAGAAATGGGGAAATGGTGCAGGGACTAAGAAGCATAATTGCTTGGTACAAAATAGACAGGGGGAAGTTCAGGATAATATAGGAAAGGGTGAAGCCAAAGAACTTAAATGCACGACTATGGACATGAACTAAGGGGGGGGGGTGGGATTGCTGGAGGGAAGTGGGGTACTGGGTGGAGGGAAGCAAAGGGGAAAAAAATTGGGACAAGTGTTATGCATAATCAATAAATCATACAAAAAAAAAAAAAGAAATCGAGTGTAATGAAAGTCTGCAACTACAGAAGAAACCACAACCATCCAGATGGGTAGGAGGGGTGCAGACACGGAAGGGGCTAGTCCCACACCCACATGTCGTGGATGAAAATTTGAAAGGGATATCTTAGGAGGGGTCACAGCCCCACACCAGGCCCTCCAGCCCAGGGTTCTAGTGCCAGGAAGATAAGTCCCCATAACTGCTGGCTGCAGAACCAGCAGGGATTGAGTTGGTGAAAGAAACTTCTGGAGTCCCAAGCAGTTCCTCTTAAGGAACCCAGACACAGACTTACTCAGACTCACTCCCTCAGCTCTAGCACTGGGATAGCAGTTTGAAAGGCACCACTGGCATATGAGGAGGAACTGAAGTGTCTGGCATCAAGATGAGAGCTGTGGGACAGCTTTATCCCAGATAGAAAGGCAGACAGAGATCATTGTTTCTTTTCTGAATCCTCCCCCAAGAAGCCACAAAGCCTACAGGCAGGGGTCATATCTGAGACTCCATCAACCTGGCTCACATTGTTTGCCGTGCCCTGGAGATCCCCTAAGACTCCCTCCTACCCAAGCTGTTAACAGTGGCTTTTCCATATAAATAGCTGGCCTTAGCTCATGCTTCACAATTTCCTAAATAGTCTCAAACATGCAACAGCAGGCCTCAGTGAGCTTCCAGCTCTCATAGCTCTTGCTAACTAGCCCCAGGTCTGGCACTAGCAGCAGCCAGCCTAGATCCACAGGTTGGCTATCCCTGGGAACCTCCAAGCTCCGCAGTAGTAGTAGCCATCTCATTTTGCTTTATAGCTCAGGCAGGGTGGCTCTGGTTTGAACACCGGCCAGGGCTAACCTGGGCCTGCACCAACCAGGAAACACCACAGCCTGCGCACCTAGTGGACAGCTACAGACCACACTGGTGCACCACCACCCTGCCCCTGCACAGCTGATCCTCCACAGAGGGTGGAGGTTGGTGGTCAGTGGTCACAGCCAGTCCTTACAGCTGACTGGTTGACTAAATCCCTTCCATTGACCTGCCAAAAGCAACCAAGGCTCAACTACAGAGGAGGGTGTACTCAGCGCACACAAAGGGTACACTTCAAGTACTCAGCTTGAGCGATAGGGGAGGCTGTGCCACTGGACTCTACAGGATATATTTACTACCTTAGGCCACAATACCAAGACAGAGTCAAAGCAGCTCTACCTAATACATAGAAATAAATACAGAGAGGTTGCCAAAATGAGACAAAGAAACATGGCCCAAATGAAAGAACAGATCAAAACTCCAAAACCGAACTAAACGAAATGGAGATAAGCAATCTATCAGATGCAGAGTTCAAAACACTGATTATAAGGACGCTCAAGGAACTTAGTGAGGATCTCGACAGCATAAAAAAGGTCCAGTCAGAAACGAAGGACACACTAATTGAAATAAAGAGCAATTTACGGGGAAACAACAGTAGGGTGGATGAAGCTGAGAATCAAATCAATGATTTGGAACATAAGGTCGCAAAAAACCACCAGTAAGAACAACAAGAAAAAGAATTTAAAAAAACGAGGATAGCGTAAGTAGCCTCTGAGACAACTTCAAGAGGTCCAACATTCACACCATGGGGGTGCCAGAAGGAGAAGACAAAGAGCAAGAAGTTGGAAATCTATTTGAAAAAATAATGAAGGGAAACTTCCCTAATTTGGTGAAGGAAATGGCCATGCAAGTCCAGGAAGTACAGAGAGTTCTAAACAAGAGGGATGCAAAGAGGTCCATTCCAAGACACATCATAATTAAAATGCCAAAGGTTAAAGATAATGGAAGAATCTTAAAAGCAGCGAGAGAAAAGCAGTTAGGTACCCACAGGGGAGTTCCCATAAGACTTTCAGCTGATTTCTCAAAAGAAACTTTGCAGGCATGAAGAGACTGGCAAGAAATATTCAAAGTCATGAAAAGCAGGGACCTACAGCCAAGATTGCTCTACCCAGCAAAGCTATCATTTAGAATGAAAGGGCAGCTAAAGAGCTTTCCAGACAAGAAAAAACTAAAGGAGTTCATCATCACCAAACCATTATCATATGAATGTTAAAGGCACTTATTTAAGAAAAAGATAAAAACAATGAAAAATAAAATGGCAATAAATACATATCAA